>NC_142202.1:52765090-53390090 GCF_049639895.1 Pseudopodoces humilis
CTTCCCACAAAGTATCTGGTACAGCTGCTAAGGATCTGAGATCAAACATTACTAAAACTGTGAACACTCTATCCAGATTTTTTTCACGGCAGTTTCCCCAAAATATTTATTTAGGACACACACACCAAAAAAAAAAAAAAAAAAAAAAAGCAAAAAACAAAAAAGAATCCCACAAAAAAAAGCCAAAACCAAAAAAAGCCTTCTACTGTATTATGATCAGCTGTAACAGCTTGCTCAAGTGTCAACATCAAGGTGCAAAATCCATACATAGAAAGGGAGTGAAAAATCATGAAATATGGCCATAATAACAGCAGTCATATTTCCATTAGTAATATGGGCATGTATTAAGATATTTGAGAGTATTCACACTTTAGAAGCATTTTAAGGTAACTATCTTGAAGGCTCTGTGAAGAAATTATTACCCCTATTTTCTTGAACACACAGTAGTGTCTTGTTAACACTCAGAGATACCAGTCCTTATAGCAACACTTCTTCAGCATTCAAAAAAAATCAGAATTATAGAAAAAATTTCTTTCTAGCAGTGGGAAACATGAGGGAAATTAACCTTGGAAATATGCTGTCCCATTACCAAGTCAAATTTAATGTTTTTTACAAAGTTTCATACAAAAAGAGGAGAGGCTTATTGCTGTGCAGAAACTATTCACCATAAAATTGCATATAGTTTCAAGAACGTCTTTCTATTGCATATATATATGTATATATATATATATATATACATACATACATACATATACACACCCTGTAATAGTTACAAATATAATTCCTGTATTTGGGAAAATCTGTGTATTAAGTAGTGCCTTATGGTACCAAACAGTACCTCATGTGCAGATTCATACACCTGTGAAAGGTGTCACTAACAGAGTTGTACTGTGCCATAAAACTGATGTATTGCATCATCTCCATCAGTTAATTAATCCATAACCAATGGTATCACTATGACTTGATAAATGACCAGGGAAATCAATAGCAGGGCTGCTAGTGATTTGACCAACACAAGGATTTAATCTCTGTTCATTATCTGAAGGAGCACATTTGAGTAGCTGAGGCTAAGCTTCTGTCAGCAGAAATAACTACCTGTCGAAAGAGAGTTGTTGGAGAGTAGGGCTGTGTCTCAGCCTTGGTCTGTTTCTGAAGTTTCAAGTGCACTTTCTGGATTTATTAGTTATGCAGATTAATTCATCTTTGTGGGCTACAGTTTCAGTTGCCAAATCACTGAACTCTTTCATCAAAGATGTCATTTGTTTTCTGGAGAATGTCCTGCCGTTTGGAACTATATCAGCTCATAATTCCAAAGGCATATTTTGCATGGGAAATATTCCTTTCCATTTTCTGATGGCTGGCTGTCTGATCTTTATCATTGTGAAGAATTTTTAATTGAAGACTAACCTTTAGTGTGTAAAACAAATGTGTCATAGTAGAAGGATTTTTATCAGCTCATTCCTTGCAACTTTTTATGCTGGGACTGGCCAGGTTGATGCATGGATAACAGTTGTTTTCAGAAATTATATTCTCTTCAATATTAGCATAGGCTGTAAAACTAGAGGTTGCCCCTATTCTAAGCAATGCCCACATAAACAGATATGTAGACTGAATTCATTTAAGCTTGAGCATTGCTGATTTTGAGCCAGGTTACATGGCAGGACTGCCTGCAGTATGTGTCCAAGTTAGCATACCATTTCAGCAAGAGTCCTTCTTTGGTTTTTGCAGACACTGTCTCAAATTTGTTTTAAAAATGTGAATCATCTTTTGTTTGTGGGAAGGAAAGCAAAATACAGAGATAGAAATTACTTACGGAGGAGTTGAAATGCTCTGGAGGTCGGAAACAATGTAGTGTCTTCATATGAAGACCCTAGAGGAGAGGTCAGGAAGCGGGGAAGAGAAATATGCTCTGCATCTGTGGAGTTAGAAAAATGATTACTGTCTGGGTTCTGTGCCACTGCAGTCTATATAAGCTCTTCCAATTTTGTATTCTGTTATTTTTTGAGCTGCTTTTGGGAGATGGGAAACAAAGGCATTTCTAGAAAGACTTGCCCTCTGTCCTAGTATCTAAGAGAATGCAAAGAAACTGGGACAAATAGCAGGAAAAGACAAGTTATGGAGAGAAAGGAGCCTATCCAAGAGATGTGTTTCTATTTATTTTCAAGTTGTCTTTCTTTTTTTATCACTGACGGCTCAGCTGAGAAGTTGAGCTCACCGGTGAGTGGTACAAAGTCACACCAACCACATCTCCAATTGTTTGTCCTAGCAGCCTTGTCCCAGGTCTGGTGACCATGGCTTGTGTGTCTTTTTGTTTTAATGGTGGAAAGGACATAATCCTGATGGAGTGAGTCTGAAGGAGGGCCACAAAGGTGATTAGAGGGATGTAACACCTCTTCTATGAGGAAAGGATGGGAGAATTGACATTGTTCTGCCTGGAGAAGTGATGGCTCCAGGGTGACTTTATTCCAACCTTTCAGTACCTGAAGTGATCCTTCAAGACAGCTGGAGGGACTTTTTACAAGGATATGTAGTGACAGGACAAGGGGGAATGGCTTCAAACTGAAAGAGGACATGTTAGTTAATCAGACATTATGAAGGAAATCATTCCTGTGAGGGTGATGAAGCACTGGAACAGGTTGTCCAGACAAGCTGTGAGTGTCTTTTCCCTTGAAGTGTTCAAGGCCAGGTTGGATGGCGCTCTGAGCAACCTGATCTAATGAAAGGGGTCTTTCCCTTTGGCAGGGTGGTTGGAACGAGATGATCTTTAAGGTCCCTTCCAATACAAATCATTCTGTGATTTTATCAAAGTTGTTTTTCTCGTATAAATCTTTTTTCCTTGATGATTTAACAAGAACAATAGAAAAGGCATCAAAAAATCAAAATCCATAGTAACCTGAACATTTAAAGATTGGAATGTCCGAAACTGATGAATTATTTAACAAACCCATGTCTCCATTATTCACTGGTCAGTTGCTACACAGTGGTCACTCTGATGTATGAACAAGGAGATATTCTTTTTTTCATCAAGGAGTCTCTCTCCATGTAGACCTAAAAATCCTTTTCAGAAATTCTAATTTGTAACAGTGTGTTTTGCTCCTTAGGGAAGCCTTCCTAACACAGCACAACCTATGGATTGGCTCTGCTTGTAAAATGTACTGCACCTTTGTAATGCTTCATGCTTCTGCCTAGAAGATATTTACATTTTTCCAGGATTTTTTTTTCTAAATCAAATTTAAGTATTTCAAGGATATTACAACTCAAATGCTCCTCTTGATTTATTTACAATATTTTCATGTGTTAGGTGTGAATAAAATTTTCAGTGCTCCAGGAAGGCGTTCCCACTTTTTACATAAGTTACAAGGTTTTCTGATAAAAATCAGGGAAAATTTTTAATTTAATTTCCAACAGACTAACCACTCCTAGATGGCTATTATTTAAACATCTATCTGATGGAGAGAATAGCAATTGAAGCTGGTTGCCTGGGGACTCAGGATATTTGCAAAACCCATGAAAATAATGTTGTTGAATTTGTACACTTCTTGCATGTTCATGCTGTAGTTATGTGGCTCTGCCTGCTATCTCTCTTCATTATCTGCCAGTTCCACCACTAGAGCGTAACTACAGTTGTATCAATTACCTCCCTGCTCTGGGGAGAAAAACAGCATCAGCTTAAAAGATTTTTTAAAATTTTCTCTTACTTATGTGAAGGGCTTGGAAATTGGTGGTATGTCAAAACCTGTGATAGCATAACACCTGCAAATTGAGAGAGGCTGCTAGGGTGAAGAAGTCCCAGTTGTCTAAATGGCATCCTCTGGAGGCATGAGGAAAACCCCTTTACTTAACACAGTAACAGCACGGCAGTTTTTGTGAAGTGGGAAGCTGGCCTTAACCATGTTACATATCTGCCAGAGAACACTCATCAGTGTAAGGTGAAGACAGCTTTTTAACTGAACACAGATGCAGAATTTTCCGATTGTTTGTTATTTCCACTAATCTGGAGAAAACCCACACAGAGGCTCCTCCTCGTATAAACGTCCCTAAACCTTAGTAACAAGGAGCCTTTTCTAAAACGTCTTTGAGCACTTAGTAACAGCAAAACCTGTGAGCCCTATTCTGGGTGTGAACATTGAAAATGAAAAGTCTGGGAGCAGAAATCCCCAGATGTAATCTCTTTCACAAAGTTTAACCACCTTCTGTTGACATGGTCACGTAATTCAGTCTGCTAGCAGAGAGCACGAGAGCATCTAGTGTCGACATCAAATTGCAGAGTTTCTACCAAAGGAAGTGAGGAGGGGAGAGAGCCAGTGAGAGAGCACGAAAAGGGAGGTTAAGGAGAGATGGTTGAATGAGAGGAAAAGACAGGTGGGAGGAAAGAGATGAATTAAAAAGTCAGCTGATGCTGTTCCAACTCCTACCTAGGGGGGAAAAAAAAAAAAGAAAAGGAAAAAAAACAGATGAGGCAAGTGGATAAAAAAGGAGCCACAGAATAATGTAGACAAGCTGGAGGAGACTCAAAATGCTGAAGAGGATTTCAGGGAGGATTTCAGGGGGGAGGAGGAGGAGGAGGAGGAGGAAGAGAGAAACAAGGAAATAAACAGTAAGAAAGATGAAAGAAAGAGTATATTTTCTTCCATCTCTTCACTGGGTAGACCTCCCTCAGATGTAGTAGTTAGAGGAATTGAGAACAAGGAAAGCTTATAGATGCTTCTGTGAGGAGGAGAATTGCTTCTGTTGCCATTGGATGTAGGTTTGCAGGTCAGGTAAAGTAGTATTTGCAGTGACATGTCAGCTTCAAAAACTTGGAAAAAGTTTAAGATTGAAACCACCCACAACCATGCAAGAATATGAGGCCTGTGTTCATATAAAACTTACCTGTGTGACGTCTGTAGTATGACATTGATGTGTTTGCATCTTTCTATCTGACAAAGCTGTACATTATCTTGATCATCTGTTTGACTCTCAGAACTAGAGTCCTGTGTTAAAAAAAGACCCTTATTTTTCCATATCAGCTGTGAAGTATGAAATTCATTGCATATTAAAACAGATGCAGTTTGCTGAGGGTTGCAGGTGAGCTGGAAGGTCACATCTTCAAAATACCAGAGTTAAGGAGATGTTCTGTCCAAAATTTAAACTGCCCTGCTTTAACAGCCAAAGCCAGGTGTAACTCTGGAAGTAGTAATTATGCTGATAGTAATACTGATACAGATTTTCAGCTGAAGTCACTCTAATGTCTGTTAAAGTGATTACTATGGGCACAAAGCAAATAACCAAAGCAAAGCCCCAGAAGAACACATGAAGGGAGACTTAGCCTTTCTCTGAGTGTGGAGTGCTGAGCTATGTTTCCTAGAAGCAGAATTTGGCCCTGGACTGCTAAGTTTGTTTGTTACCACTGTCACCAGCAGTGATGTGAATTGCATTTGGTTCATTCACATAATTTTGACAATATTAGGAATACTGATTTTATTTTAACATTCACTTTCTGTGCAGCTTATATTTCTTGCTGTAGACACTGCTGGAGCTGAGCACAACTCTTTTGTAATGCCTAAGATGGTACATTTTCTGGTGCTACTGCACCATTTATCAGGTCATAAATGTAAATAAATGTTCAACTTTAAAATCTGTTCAAAATGCATTAATAAGTGGTATGCATTTTCAATAAAAATATATATGCTTTCTTCTCTCTGCTAAATCAGACACTTGTTTTATCTTTTAACAGAATAGATTTCTGGTTTCTTCCCTGAGTTTTTTTTCCAGAGAACATAGGCAGATAGTAGAGTTGAACATTATGGGATAGATTGTTATGATTAATAATGAGTATATTCAAAGTCTTTCATCAAGAAAAGAGAACGTTTCACTGGAAAAAGTTAATGTATTGGAGGAGAATGGGTTATATTGAAGAAAATTCAGTAAGTCAGCTGCCAGCTACAAGTTATGCAGTCTAAATACTCCATATGTAAGTCATCCTGGAGGCTATCATGATGAAGAGCTTTGTCTCCTGAGCAGGTCTTGCAAACACAAGGAAGGATGCAAATATCTCTTTGAAGGTATAATAGTTTAGTAAGCATTTATTGTCTACCTTTATGTATTTAAAGGACTATGCTTTGTCTTATGATTACAGTAAAATGCAGTGTTATGTACCCTTGGACACACTGGTTACCATTAGCACCCAGATAAGAATTAGACTTTGCATACAGTAAAAGTGGGGCTATACTAAATTGTAACCACTTTACTAAACTGTGCTGTTAGTGTTCACACATGTGGCAAGTATGACTTAATCAGACCACAAATATTTTGCAGCATTCCATGGTATCTCAGTTATTTGTTTAATGTGCCACTATAGCAACAGAATTCCATCCTTCTAGATCCTTTTTTTCACAGACCCATGATCTACTTGATTGAAGCTTGGCAGACAGCTTTTCCTTCAATTGAAGGCATATGTACTAACTCAGTGACCAGATTTTTACCTATTTATCATTGTTGGAAAGTGGGTTATTTCACATGGACACAATACCAGAAGAATCAGCAGACCTGATGAAGGGAATCTGAGCCCAAAATCTTATATGCTTTTTCCAGCCCTTGAAGTTAATGGAATAAAAAAGTACTGCTTCTCCCTGTATACAGATATCATTATTGCTTCAGGAAAACTAATACAAGGAAATATTTTGACATTGTTTTTGTAAAAATTCACCACTTTTTAGAAGTAGCTTTTTTCATTTTTAGATGCTGTCTTCTATGTGTCTTTGTATTTTGAAACAGACATCATTTCTGCAGAAGTAATTTCATATTCAGGTGATTAATATGTTGAAATAGTGCCACAGCAGTAATGTTTTATACATGCTGATAGGAGGAAATTAAGAATTTGGGGACAACTTTGGGACCTTTGCTCGTGGAAGACTGTAAGCTTTAACATAACCTGTTATGTTCAATCCTCGTATTTTAAAATTTCCCACATAGATACAAATAAGTAAAAACAGTGTGCATTTCTAGTAACTCCTCAAATGCAAGAGGCTCAAACTCGGGATGTAGCATGGAGGATGTTTTTGACAAATGTGTAAGCCACTGCCATTAGTCATGCAGTTCTGCAATTGTCCCTTCTACCTTTGGACATTTACGTAATGCACCCAAGTTCCATCCTGGTGCCCTGGTCAGGAAAAGCCATAACCTTTCAGAGGTGTCTTGTTTCTGTCAGACACCATGAGTCTGACTAAGGTGACCCTTTCCCTCTCTCTGACACCAGAGTTACTTGAGCAGGAAACAGCTCTGACCATGGAGGCATAGCAGAGGGTGTGGAGTGTTTCAGAATGGCAAAAGGCCAGACCAGTGGCCAATGCATGATTGGCTCTTTCATCTCCATTGCATTATTAGCTGATACCCTTCAACTCTTCACAGCTTGCTTTCTCTTCAAAACAAGGAATACTGCATATTTGAAGTGCTGCTTAAGCCCCATCTTCATATTTCTATTTTTATTCCTAGATCTGTTTTACTAAACAATCGGAGGGAAATTATGTAGTGTTTGATCAAAAGCATTTTTTATAAGTCTTTTTTAGCTAGTGCCTGTGTTTTGTGGGGCTTTCTGGTGGTAGCTAGGAAAGCACTGCTGTCTGTCAGAGCATTTATGGTACTGTGCCTCTGATTGTGGCTGTGAAGTGTCCCAGGTGGGGCTGGGCTGCTGTGCCAGACCAGGCTGCCTGTGCCTGCCCTCTGCTTCTCACCGTGCTGGGGCTTGCTGAGACCTCTGAGGGATTTCCCATTTATGTGCCTCAGCACTGTACATTCACTTATGGTGGAGAGATGAATTGCCTGCTGCAGATTCCTCTGAGGTTCATGAATGCAAATGCAACTAAGAGTTAGTGTTGGTATTGTCCATTCTGCTGCACAGCACAAGTGGCCTCTACTACAAATAATAACATTACTCATGGTTACGTACAAATTTAGTGTTCCTGGTGTATCATAAAAATTCTAGGGTGACATGAGGCATGCTATAGAGAGTCAAATATACTTAGAAAGGAAATTCTTCCTTATAAAAATGGCTGTAACAGACAAATCACATCCTTCAGTTTATTTCCAACAGGAAGAAATTTTATATGCTTATTGGGGCTTTTAGCTTTTTATTCTGTTACTTTGAGCTTTACCAGCTTTCTATAAAGCCAGTATACAGGGTTCCAACTTGCTGAGTCACTGCAATGCACATTTTTGTAGCTTCTTTTGCAAATGCAATATGTAATGTAGATTTTTTCTTCTTATGAACTATTTATGGGAAAGAGGAAATATGTACATCAATCTTTTGAACTTCATATTTTAAGGCAAATTTTAAAATAAACGAATGCAAAATTATATAGTTTTCTATTAAGGAAACCGCCATTAAAAGTGTTTTTATACTAACACACAGATTTACTGATGTCTCCATTAACAAACACTTTTTTTTGTTAGCTGCAAGTTGTTTAAAAATTCATACAGCTGAAAATCATATTAGGAGATGAATATACATATTCTTAGATCAGAGACTAAGGTGGATGACATTTTGGTCTCTGCTCCTGAAGCAAAGGAATTAAAGATGGAAAAGAAGAGAGAATTTGAAGGAGAAAGAAAATCATGTGTCAGAAGCGAAGAGAAAAAGTGATAGCCTTATAGGTTGTTAAGGAGGAGAAGACAGAAAACAAAGTAGAGGAAACCAAATGCTGAAATAAAGAGGTGCTAATAGTAGTCAGCTGGAGAGAGCCATAGAACATGGAGGTGATAATTGTGTGTACTGTACTTCACTGAGAAAAAGCTTGAGAGAGAAGTTTAAAGAGCCCAGTGTATACTGAAAATGGCATCCACAGTTTATTTTAGACCAACATGCAGAAATTTAGCTTCAGTTGGTTTCTTGTGACCACTGTTTTACAGAACAGTTCTCTTTTCCCAGCATTTTTGTGCATGCAGAAACCAAAAGAATGCCCTGCTTTGCACACTTGGTGCCTCTACTGTTACCAGTTTGTGGGTCTTTAGATCTCCCAGTTGTTCGTCTGAACACTGTGCTACTGAGCCTCCCATAGTTTTATTCTCCATGACATCAGTTTGGTAGGATTACTATATATAGTAAATCTTTGGTAATATATTTATCATGCATGTATGTATATAGTGTGTCTATATAGTGTATATATAGTGTTTGTGTGTATATACATGCATACAAACACCCCCCCCGCCCCACACACAGAGAAATACATAATATATATTGCCATTCAGCTATTAGTAATTATATTGGTAGATAGTATAATTTTAAAGAACATCTATAGTTCTATCTAAACTCTTTTGATACAGACAAAACATGTTTAGTCCTTAATTTTTTCTCAGCCTAAATGAATGGACAGGTGAAGACCAGCAGAAGAGAGTTAGTATTTTCCCCTTGTTACAGAGGAGAAGTGAAAACATGGAATTTGTGGTTTGCCTGAAACTACAGGCAGTTTATTAAAGATTGAACTGCAAAGTGAATCTATGTTTGCTTCATTAGTCAGTACTTTTGTTAAGAAATTATTCACTCTCTAGAAACCAGGCAAGGACAACAAATTCACAGTGGATGAATGAGCATTCACTTGGGTTTCAAACTTAGACTATTGGAAGGAAGAAGTGACTCAATTTTTGAATAGGGAGATGTTGCTCTAAGTCCTGCTTCACTTAGTTACAATAGGCGTTTCATTATTTTCATTTTGTTTATATCACTGGAAGTACAGGTTCATCTCACCAACTGCTTTTGTGTTTATGTTTTCATTTAGTATAGCAACTACTGACAACCTATTCCAAATAATTTGATTTTGGGTGTACCTTTTCTGTGTAAGGAGGAAAATCCCTTAGGTTTCCATTCCTTCTCAGATGATGATTGATTTGGGAAGAGAGACGCTAATACATAAGTAGAAGGATGATTTAAGAAGGATGAACTTGGAAACTGAAAATATGTCAAAGGTGAAGAGTTCCCTCTCATGTGCCTTTGCCCCGTCATTTTGGAAATGTTTTTTTTCCTTTTGTTGTCTGGGAATGCTGTTTGGACCAAAGTGGGGGACAGGGGGCTTAAGGGGATGGGTGGGTGTTGCCACTAATGAAGATCAAGGAAAGCTGATAAATTGCAAAGTTTTAAAAGATCTTTCACAATACTTTTATGGAGTCAAAGCTATTTCAGAAGTTATGTCAATAGCTGTGATTGTGGGTAAGAGGAAATAAAAACACCCCTAAGACAGAAAATAGCTTGTGCAAACATGGGTCACTGACAGTAAACTGTAAGAAGTGGCCATGAAGAGTTGTATTTTGATTATTTTGACTGGGGTAATAAGGTGTATGTTTACTAGACAAAGTCACACCAGAATGAGTAGCAGCACAGTGTAGAGGTCTGGATCCACTTTGGGAAGTACCTTTCTTCAGGCAAGAATTCAGTGTTTATCAGCTCTGTCTCAAATCTGAACTCTACGGCTTAGCTGGCAGTTACACAAATATTCACAGCTGTATAAAAAATGTTATTTAGTTCACAACAGTAGCCATGGTTACCTGCATACTTTCATTGCCTTATTCATGTGCAATTTTTTTTTTTTTTTCTGGAAATACCATTAGCATGTAATATAATACTGTGCAGCCTCTTGGTAAGTTTTACAGTGTCAGGAAGAACATTCTGTGGTGACCCTGCAAGCATATTTTATCGAATTTACTTGTTCATGGAAGATCCCACCTATACATTGCTAGGCAGAGAAGGGCAAGTCTGAACATTCTGTGACTGCAATTTCAAAATATAAATAGTAATATGTAAAATTCCCTGGCATTGAAAATTCTGTGATAGTGTTTTAACTGCACAGCATTTAAAAGAACTAGCCCCTGCTTGGTCCCTTCACAGGTGACACAGACCTGACAGCTCCTGTCAGTACATGTTAGAATAGCATGATTATCCTCGTTTACTCTTGCAAGAAACGTGAACCCCAGCAACCTCAGAAGGGTAGAAAAGTGCTGTGATTTTCCTCTTCTCTTACTTTTGTCAGTATAACTCAGTGCACTCAATGCAGATGAAATATACTGGGGAATCTAGTGTTTCTGTTATGTTCATGGAAACTAGCCTCCTGTGTATTACTGCAGCAGAATTCACAGCCATGTTCTAACCTTTGATGAGAAAATAGTTCTTAATCTTCCAGATATCTCAGATCACTTTGCAAACAAATGAATTAAACTTCACAAGAGTATTAAAACAGTTTACTTAGGCTTATATATTCTTTTCTTAATTGAGAAGTGTGACATTAATTCTGGAAGATTAAAATTGCCTATTGGTTTAAATTAGCAGCAGCAAAAGGTGTAAAGGATATTTGCTTCTTTAATCTAGTGAATTTATCTAAAGTCTTACAGTATAAGGTTCCTTACCACTATTGCTACTTTTGTAGAGAAAACTTACCAGATTAAATGTAAAAGTTATGTTTAAGGGTCATGTTCCTTGGCATCTTCATGTAAGCAGTGAAACCTAGGATTTTAATAGGTGTTGCATAGAGATTGAACTGAATTTCTAAAACAAAATTTTAAAATTGCTCATGTAACCTTATGAAACCTTGTTGAAAGCCTGATAGAGATCTAAAATACTATCCAGGCCTGTTTTTAATGTGTCTCCTACAGGAAGAAGGAAGATGGCATTAAGATGAAAATTTCTATAGCGAAGCCGGCTGTTACCGCAGTCTGGCTTCTGTTCCTGCCGTAGCGCTGCCAGCTTGGAGCTATTTATAGGCATTAGCCTATATCTATCCACACACATGGATCTACTACTCTCTTCAGCAATAGTTCTGCTCCTGAAGAAGTTGGTCTGAGGTTTCAAGCTTTATTTTTCCTTTCAGAGACCAGTTTCTTCAGCTATCTTTATTAACAATTAGTAGGAATTTGGCAGGTGTTCACCTCCTGCCCGAGCTCTTACCTCAGCTTTCCTGCACTGGCCTACAAACCAGAAGGCTCAGTTGTGGTGCTTTCAAATTCTTCAAACCTTGTTTCTTACAGTACTGGATCCTCTCCATCATATTATGACTTCAATACCTTTTCCTCCTTAAGTGAGAATGATACACAAGACTCTTCAAAAATGCTAATTGGTTCACTTATCTCAAAGATACAACTTGTCTCAGTTACAAAAACAAAACCAAAATTGCCTCTTTGTCAGATACCACACCAGAATTCGATTTTCTTCTGACTGCAATGAAGTGTTCTCATCCTGTACATGATTTACAGCACAAATAAAACCTGTTCTCTTTCATTTTCGTGATGATGAATTCTGGGCAATAAATGCTTTCCCCAGGAGCCAGTCCTTGCTTGGAGCAAAGGCATTGTTTAAGTTTGCTGTGCCACAGCACGGCTGCAGCCTTGTGTGGTCCACAGCATTCTCTTAACACTTCATGCCTTCGTTCACCCATCCATAAATTGGATACAAGGCAGCCAAGCACAGCCTTCCTGCATCCTGCACCACACCACCTTTATCCATGACATGAATCCCAAAATGATACATGCTCCCTGGCATAGTGAGTGAGAGCATGCTCCACTACCACAGCAGTAGCAGCAGCAGCAGCAGCAAGCCTCAGGCAGTGGCCTTGGGGTGTGTTAGGTCTTCTGCCACCTCATACAACACAGTTATGTAGCATTGAGGACAGCAAAGAGCTCTGATGGCTGGGAAATTTGCAGTGATGGGCTCAAAACTAAGTTAAACTGAGAAAGTAAAATAACTGAACAAGTATTTGATGTAAGCCATCATCTCCTTTGTTTTCACATTCCCAGTTCTAACAGTTTTTTCTCTGCCACACAACTTAGGCACAGTGGTCATCTAATGCAAGAGGGTTTTTCCAGTTTGAACGGAGTGGAAAGCATTCTGCAGCTATCCAGTCGGTTCTCCTTAGTTAGTGGTGATTTTTTATATATAAGTATAAAAATTATACTTTGGTTTCTTTAGTTACTTGTGGTAGTTTACTTTTGAAGAACATTTAGCTTGGCCTTCTAGCTTTCACCGAAGAGTGGATCAAATATTAAAGAAAGATATTTGTGCAGAAATATGTTTACACTAAGTAAGTCTTTGACATCAAATTCATAACAGTCCACCTTCTGGAAAGGTAGTAAATTTTACTGTCCAACACTTAGGTAATTTTTCCTCCATGTTAGCAACTTAAAACCATTTTTACAGCTCTAGTCAGAACTCCCCCCACTTTATTTATCTTCTCTTTTATGTAGCTGCATAATGTATATATATGTATATATATCTTTTCCCCTTCTGCAGTGTTGTGTCCTTCAAATCTTCAAAGATTTGAAGCAGTGTGCTCAGTGTTTGCTAACATAATTCTTTCCATGGCAGCAAATTATGACTTTGCAGAAACAGAGTTTGCTGTAAGCTGAGGGGAAGTCACAGCCTCACAGCATCAAGTTTGAGTTTTAGCTGGGACTTCTGCCCCTCATATGTACATAAGCTGTCTTAACCAGAGGAGATGTCATGCTTAAATTATTTTCAGCTTCTGACCTTTTCAGTTTTGAACTTCCAACCACTAAAACATGAGGTTTTCCTAGTATTGATTTCAAAGGACAGGTCAAGGTGAAATGTCAATGTGAAGAGGAAAGGAAATATATTTCCCCATGGGTTCCTTCCAACTCAGGATATTCTGTGATTCTATACAGTATTATCTGGGTATCCAGTGTCCAGTTAATATAAATAAATCTGTTTTACTAGAATTTGTTAGAGGGTTTTTACTGCTAAAACTCAGACCACATGGGATACAGTTAATGACCTCCAGATGTGAAATGGAAAGGACCATCAGCAGCACAGAAAAACTGTTTTTCTCAGGAGGGCTACTGCAGCTGGAATTCATGGAGATGCAGAGAGAAAGTAGCTGCGCAGACCATGAGAGTCAACAATCTTCTTCCACTTGCTGTGTTCATGGTAGGGCATTTACCAAACCTGCTGTGCTAATAGAGGTGCAAAAAGGAGCTGGTGAGCTACCCAAGGAGAACCAAGCTGAGCTCTCTAGCACACTCCTCAGGGCAGGGATCAATGTTTGCCTGTTGTTAGTGCCTGGGGAAATGCCTAAATCCTGGGGTGGCATTTAGATGAGCTGTGTGTTGAATGAAGTCTTGTGGGACTGAAACAAACTCAGAATCTTCTTTCCTTTCTTTTGTAAGTCTGTTCACAGGGAAGCCTTGCATGGCATTTGACACTGTCTCACTTTTCACATCTTTATCAAACTCTGGCCACATAGAGGCTCTGTAAGGAAACTGGATGCTGGGACAAGGAGTGGGTTGGAATCTGTCTGCTCACAAGATACTCTGTGACTAAGTGCATTTCTTTCATCATAACCTTTTCCACCTTGCTGATTGAGAAACTGGTAACGATGATACACAGATAGTTTTTCAGAAAATTTTATGGACCTTTTGACTTGTAAGGAGCATCTGTGTGGCTAAATGAGATGTCCTGCTTTTAAGAGGCTGTTTAGCTCAGTTGGTCTCTACACAAGTTCAGGGAAAATGAATGGGCAGAAAAATATGTCCACCACCAAATAGCCTAAGGTGCAGTACAGAAAGTTGTACTTAGAACATAATGTTATAGACATGTTGTCAGGGAGTATTCCTGTTGCACAATGTTCTGAAAACATCTCTGTTTGCCTCGAGGGAATGCCCGTCTGCCCTTCTTATGATCCATGGGAAAAAATACCCTTGTGGTAAATGCAGATGGGAGTGTTTCCAATGCCTAATACCCATCCTGTTTTTGTTCCTAGTACAGCAACTGAAGTGATGTGTTTGTGGAAATCATACTGGTACACAACAGAGAGAAGAGAGTTTTCAACTTTTAAGGTTCTATGATTACAGAAAAACTTAACTTTAAGGACACTGTTATAATTCTAAAGTTTTCTGGTTTGGAATTATTAAGTGTTTTTGAAATGTTTACCGTGTTTTATGGTTGATATCCAGTAGCTGTGATACTGTTTAAATCCTACCCGCAGTGCTTCTTTCCAATTACTCTGCCCCTCCAGATGGACGTTATTCTTTCAAGGAACTATCCTCCCACAAAACCAGTGACTCAGTGCTTTCAGGAACTATCCTGTGGAATTCATCATATGTGCTTGTACTGCTCATGCACCAGTCCTTCTTGAGCATTTTTTTACATATCTCCATGAAATATAGAGATTTCCCCTGAGCATCCTACACTGGCGTCATTATTCTGGGGCTCTTCACCAGGTGTCAGTGGTCCTGAGGTGTAAGCTTGCAGGCATTAGGGTATGAATGGTCAGAATTAAGAATAGCAGAGGCCCAGAAATATGCAAGTTTGTGTATTTTATCTTGATAGGTTAATCCTTATGGTCTCAGTTTTAAGCTCTTCTTCACATCATGAAGGAAAACCTTTTTTATGTAAAACCTGAGATTATCAACTAATCATGTAAATTGAGTTTCTGATACCCTAAGAAGGAGGGCTGAGGGGGCGCAGTGCCAGCCCCCAGAGGAGGCTATGTCTCAGTAAATACATCAAAGGAGGTTTTGGTTGAAAGTTTAACTTACATTGTTTTTACCTTCGTCTTTCTTACTTCTACTGACTTCTCTGTATAATGTAAATTACTACTGCTTCTTACAAATCTTCAGGCATTTTCAAAAGTGTTCCTCTGTACTTATGTTTCTTAAGAAATAGTTGATCTATTCTCTGACATTAATTCCTTCCCAGAACCTACCATTTTGAGTCAGTGTCCCAAATGGAGTAAACATCTGAATTTCACTTTTAGTTTGCCCTTTTACTTCAATATTTCTTCATTGCATTCAGTACTGTGGCATAAGCCCTTTAGGACAACATTCTTCCCTCAGGCCCACGTTCTGTCTTCTTTCTTCAAGTTGTGTTTTGCTTGTCAGTGTAGAGCTCTGTGCTGAGAAACCAAGGTTTTTCAGTGTATTGCTCACTGTACCTTCTGTAAAGACAAACTACGTGGTGGCAATGAAATTATCCCCATTATCACTTTATTTGCCCTTCTTTGCATGTGCAGTGCATATTCTTAGCACCCTATTCATTTTTCTACTCTTTAGATGCTGAGCATAGAAAACAGTGTGACTACATCATTTGTTTTGTACTTGGAGTTGTTTTCATTCATTTTATGCTGAGAAAAAGAGACAGGTCACCAAGCAGGTGCTAAGAGTTTGATGGAAGGGAATGCAGGTTGTCCATTCAGAGCATTTAAACTCCAGCTATGACCAATGAGCTGATCTTGAGCCCTCATCCTTGCTCCAGAAGAGAATCCATGATACCATTTTCCTCTGAGTACCACATGCAGCTAGAGGACCTAATGCCCATCTACCCTGCAGCAGGGTAATCACTGGGGCTTGCTGTGTCCTGGTGTGGCCTGACCTGTGCCCATGTTGTACACCTCTTGGTCTTGAAAGCACTGCATCTAGGTTAGCCTTCCCCTTGGCCAGGCTTCTGTGGTGGGCTGAGATGGCTGTACTACTGCTGCCAACTCCAACGTGAACACCATGGGTGCTGTCTCGGAAATCCTTGAACCACGTTCCAGGACATGGCACAGACATGCCTCCTGTCTCCTTATCTATAAAAATGCACCAGGTTGGCTGGATTGCCAACTTGCAAACTTAGGGGTAGGTGTGTCTAGATGGTATTTTGCAGACAGATGCAACTTGATTCTGTGTTGTGAGCTGGCTGCTGCCTGGTCAGGAGCAGGTTACTAGGTTGGTTGTGCATCATGCTAACCACAGCTACACACTTCTAGTTCATTGTTGGCAAGGATTTATCCAGACTCAGAAAGAGAGTGAGTCCTCACTTACCAGAAAAATACCACACAGACAAACCCAGACATCCATGGCATTTAAGGTCTGAAAAGAATATTAGGTGATTTTGTCTGACCTCCTGCTTAACACAAGCCATAACATTTCACTTGCACCTTAGTGAGCTCAGTAATTCATTTGACTGAAGTTTGTCTTCCAGAAAGGCATTTGGTCATGATCTGAAAAGATAACAATCTTCTATTTTCTTTAGCAGCTTGTTCCTGCAATTATTCACCGTCACTGCTAATTCTTTTCCAAATTTCTAACTTGTCCAGCTTCAGCTTGTTATGCTTTCCACTGCTCTGTTAAAAGAGTCTTTTATTTCTCATCTTGTATCATGGTTTTCCATACAAGGAGAGATCTTATATCTCCTTTGGGATAAGCTGATCAGGTTAAGACCCTTGAAATTGTCGTCTCAGGAGATGATAGACAATCTCCCAGGCACCGATATCTCTTACTACCCCTGTTTCCATACCCTCTTTTACTGGAGGGCACCTGAGCTATCATTATGTTGCCATCTACACAAATCCATGGGTCTGGTGTCCCCTCACAGGTCATTTTGATCATCCCTAGCAAATCAGCACACACACAAGACAAGATGGTCACCACCTATCTTTAATGAGGCACAGTATTGTTTATTTTTAGGAGTAATGCCAGACAGAAAAAATAAGCTATATGCAGTAAACTGTTTACACATGGTTGACCTAACTACCAGCTGTAGTGCTTCAGCTGCTTCTGGTGCTGCTACAGACAGATGTGACCTTGTCACTTGTTGATGCCACTTTATATCTGCATGCAGTTCCTTTGCCTTAAACTCATTTTAAAGCTCTCCCAGTCCATTATTCTTGTTGCATGCAAAAAACATCTCCCCTGGGAGGGGAATTGCATGCAGCAAATTCTGCGCCTTAGTTTACCTGACACTGAGTTTGCATTAATTATTCCTCTTTTTTTTTTTTTTTTCTTATGCAGCCTAAAATAAGCCAATCTCTGTTTCTTTCTTTTTTACTTGGATAGAATTATAGAGCTTACCAAAGAGATACTGTACCTACTCATAAATGTGGCACAGGTAGGGCTTTCCAAGGTCTCACATCTGACAAACCCAAACACACCACTACTATAGATACCCAGCAGTCTGGATTGCCATGATTCACCAGATTTTCATACATCTGTAGATTGTATTTACTCTTTATATTATTAATGGAGGCAAAAAATTGTAGTGGTGTTTTTTTCTGGTTTTTTTTTTTGGTCGGTTGATTAGTTGGTTGGTTGGTTGGTTTGTTGTTGTTGTAGGATGGTGTTTTCTCCATTATTTTGTACATTTTAAGTCTGTAAGTCGCAAAATAATTTCCTCTGAGTTAGTGTAAACCTGAAGTGCATCTTCATATGGGATGTCATGGTTCTACTGTTTCTCCAAGCTGGTTGGGTTGAGAGGAGGAAAACCTGTGTTATGAGAGCCAGAAGCTAAACCCAGAGCCCAGAACTGATGTCTCACGTGCTTGAAAGCTAAATTCTCCCAAGGCTACATTGTTGTGAAGAACTGGGAGAAGGCAAAATGCCCCCAGTGCAGCCATACTGAAGTAGCCTGATGGATCTTTTAGATTGTTTATAAGCATGCAAATTTTTTTTTAAAATTACAAAATTTCAGCTATACCCAAACAACATTTCCTGTCAAAAAATTATTTTGAAAGACATTTTCTAACCCCAACACAGTATTTTAAGTGTGATGGTTTTTTCAGCCTCAGCTTTGGAGATACATGAATTACCTTGATTTTGGTATCATGTCATAGAATTGATTGGCAGAATTTACTTTTTTATTAAATTTACATAAACAGTTTTTTACAGAATCTTACAGTTTCAAGGTAGTTTATGTAGGTAATGGGGAAGTACAGAAGAAAGGGTGATTTTAAATAAGCCAGTCATGATAAATTGTTTGCCAGATGTGTTGTGGAATTTTGGGTGGAGTTTGTTAAATCCCAAATGGGGGAAAAGAAGACTGGGGAGTCACTTCAGAAATATTGCCCGAATTTAAGCTGTGCTAGGAAGTTAATTTAGCTGCTTTTAAGCTTTTTAGGAGCTAGTGCAAGAAAATCCAGCTATAAAGTTGGGTTGGGAAATGGGTGAGTGTTGCACCTGCACACAGGTCTGTAGTTTAGCCGTACCACAGCTATACATGGTGATGCACATGTTTGAAAATAATGGTTTCCTTCACTTGCAGAGAAAACTTCTGGGGTCTGTGCACAGATGGAGGTAAAACAGCTGTCAGCAGGACCCTCCTGGCCTGGAGGCAGGCAGTCTGCAAGGTATTGGTGTTGCAGCCTAACACATGAAAGTGTCACCTGTCCTGGGTGACACTCTGGGAGATTGCATATGCCCCTTTGTGTTGCATCTCATACTGTTTGCAGTATCTGATTCAGTATCTGAACCTCCTGAGGATGTGCCCAGAGCTGGGGTGCATCTATGCCATTATATTTTGATGAAGGGGTGGGTAGCAGAATGTGTTCATTAACCTAATTAATTTCTTCCTTGTCTCTACATTAACCTTTGAATCCACTACCACTCGTTTGCTTTTCCTATGTGTTACAGGCCAATTTTTCCCACGGGCTTTGCCTATCGAGTTATTTTGCAAACAAACAGCTTCTCTCTGAAGAGAGATTTCTCCCCAGAGTTCTAGTCGCGAAGTCTAAACAAACAAGCTAGTAAAACCACTTTTAGTAGGTTTCACAAAATAAAAAGGCCTGCTCACTGGGTTAAAACTGTACCAGGTGTTGCTGTAGTTAAATTAATGGCTGTCAATGACTTTGACATTGAAAGTAAAACAAGGAAGTTTTTTTCCCTGCTTACAGGGGAGATGAGCATGATCTTTAGTTTCTTTCATATTTTCCTAAATTACTAGAAAGGAAGCTGCATCTATCTTGAACTCTTTCCAAATATGTCTTTCTGTGGAGGTCTACAAATCCCAGCAGATACTGGGATTACATTTTACGGGATTCCTTCTAGGTGAGATCAAGTGAAGATGTACCCTGTGCAAGTCCTGGTCCTTGCTCTAGGGCACCTCAGGTGATTGGCAGCCTAGACTCTTCCCCAACCATGGGCTTCCACCTGAGACCGCTTCTCCTTGCTGTTGTCCCACAGCTCTGCTTTGTTTGAAACAGCCCATGGAAAGGGATTTTCTGACCTCTGATACATCCCTATTCTGTCTTAAAACATAATTGTGCACTTGTACAGCCTCCAAACTGAGACAAGGAAGACTCACAGACTCTCTGCTTCCCTCTTGAAGGAGGAATAGAAATGTCAGAGGTTTCTGTCTTTTTTTCAGCAGTCTCTTTAGAGCAATGTAGCCATAGGAGCTAGAGCTGGAATATGCTGAGTTTTCATACCTTTTCTAGTTTGCTCTTAACCAAAAATTTACTGGTTATCTAAAATCCCACCAGAACACCAAAACTGTTTTGTTGTTTGCATGCCTGTCCTTGTGTTGTTTTTGAATTGCAGTATGAACAGCAGCATAACAGATGTGTGTTCCTTCTGTGCATTCACCATTTTTTCTTTATTTGAAAGTTCCTGTTCTGACCTTGTAAAATCTAGGGCCTTTCAGAAAAGAGAAATTAGAGCCTTTCGTTTCCAAAATTTCTCTCATACACAGACATCTGGGTACACACACCCATACTGATTACATTTTGTTTATAAAGAATTTGATTTTTTTCCAAAATATTTCTTAATGCATTTTAAAGAAAAAAATAAATATAGTATATGGTATCATACGAATTATTAAATGTCTTCTTTAGTACAGCTTGGTGATTACTGTAAGTGTTACTGGCAAACATAAAATCTGTTTAGATTTGAGAACATGGGTGTCTGGCAGTGAAGAACATTGGCTGCTTGGGCCTCAGCTTCCATACAGTATGAGTCAGATGAAACTTGGCACTAGTTATACTGTTTAGTCTTAAACATTTTTTATAAGCCTCCCTTTCTTTCTCTCAGTCAGATCAGATCAGCCAATGAGATGATATTCTAATCAGCATGGACTGGTGTTGTTGTAGTAGTCTGTGGAAGATAATTTCGGAAACAATAAATTATAATTGGAAAGGAATAAAATAATTAAAAATTAATCAGTTTTCCTCCATATATTTTTTTTAAAATTTGGTATAAGACTTAAGATTAAGGGCAGAAAATAGCTATAGAAGTAATTTTTTTTTAAGTCCATGCCGATGTTAACTTCATTTTTGTTTCTCAGCTTTCTCAAATGCAATCTTCTAACAAAATCAAGAGCAGATCTAGATGAAAGATATAGCCAAAGCTTGAATCACAGCACTCCAGTCCTTCCAGATTACTAGGAGAAGTAGACTTGGCTAGGTCTGGAAGGGATGGAAGAAGTAGACTTGGCTAGGGATGGAAGATGGCAATATAAATTAAAAATTAAGAAATACATAGTTCACAGGTGTAGGAGCTGTGGGCAAATTTCTACACTGAGCTTCTGAAGGGTTCAACTTGTCCCAGAGAAGAGAGAAACAATGGAGGTGTTAGGTTTTTAAAAGGCTGTCTTCCATCTTTCCTTACCCCTTTGACATCAGTCTAAGTAGGGCCATTCCTTTCAGTGCAGTGAGGTCCTGTCCAGTGGTTTGCTTCTTAAGAAACACGTTCACAGACTTTACATATAACTAAATTTTCTAAGCAAAACTTTAAAATGTTTTTCTTAAGTTGAACTGAATTGTCATTTGATATTTACCTGCCTTATTAAGGCCTTTCCTCATCATATGTCATCTTACATGCTGTCAGGATGCAGTGTGAATTTCTTCACAGGAGTAAATAAAATTGCAAAAACTTGGTCACATTTTCTGGGCTTAAAAATTAAGTACTGCAGTCTGAATTGCCAGATACACCAAAAGTGGTGTTTTGCTTCTAACCAAGTGTCTTGAATATGGCATGTGCCAAAAAAGGACAAGTTTTCAGAAATGTGGCAGAACTGAAGGGACAGGCAGCACATGTAAATAGCTGAAATTGAGTGTAGGTAGTGAGCATACATGCACCGTGCATTCCTCTGGGTCAGGTGCCAAACAGAGTAGATCAGAAGACTGGGTCTGTAGAGTTATATTCTTCTGCTTGCATATACCTTGTTTCCTGACTCTGTCACCTGCTGTCTCCTCACTTAGTCACTGACTCTATCCCTTCTTTCACTTGGCCTCAGTGAAATTTTATAATTGTTAAACACATGAAATACCTTATGGAGAGAGACTGCTAAGGAAAGCAATAATTTTTTGTTGCTGTTGAAACAATGACTTTCATTTGGACTGTACTTAGTTTTTAAGAATAATTGCTGGCTTTATCTGAAAATAAATACATACAAGTCATGTATCATTTTTAGAGTATTTAAGTACATTCTTAGAACTTCATTTCCTCATCCAGCAGAAGACTATAAAGGTTATTAGGAGTCTGGAGCATCTCTCTTATGAAGTAGGCTGAGGGATCTGGGCCTGCTTAGGTTAAAGAGACAATTGAGAGGGAATCATAAATGCACACAAAGATCATAAGGGTGAATGTCAAGAGGATGGGTCCAACCAGTGCTGCCCAGCAACAGAACAAGAGGTGGCAGACACAAACTGAAATACAAGAAATTCCATCTGATTGCGAGAAGAAGGTCCTTCACTTTGGGAGTTTCAAAGATACTTTGAGGGTAACAGAGCACTTGGACAGGTTGCCCAGAGAAGTCTCTTTCTCTGGAGATGTTCAAAACCAGCCTGGACATGAACCTGTGCAACCTGCTGTACGTGAACCTGCTTTAGCAGGGGTATTGCACTGCATGATCTCCGGTGGTCCCTCCCAACCCCAACCATTCTGTGATTCTGTGACTTAATTGGGTTAGCATTTTCAGAAATGTGTCCCTTCTTTTTTCATTGTTCTGTCCCTGAACCCAGGGGGATTTGTCCTGAGCTGAATTACCATGAGGCCTAGGTGGATCTTCTAGTCTCTGTTAACTTGCTGATCTCTGGTTGGTCTGCAGTGGAGTTGTAAAATTGAACCAGAAAACGACACGAGGGTATAAAAAGGGAATGTCTGCTCAGATTCTTACTATTTCTCTTTTTGTCTGTAGTTTTGACTGCTGTTGAAAGGTGATCAAAAAGCTGTTCTTACACCAGAAACCAGCATGTGCTGTGAGACACACAACTGTTTTTCTCTAGTCTTGCCCTAGAAGTCTTCTATTCCTCCTTTCTGACCAGTGCAGACAGAGCTGTGCATCGTGCATCTCCATGCCTGACCACTGGCTCAGTTTCTCTGAAGCTTGGCTGGTTGCACTCTGGCCACGCTGCAGAGCTCCAGTCACAGGTGAGTGCCAGTGCACGAACTGCATGAGAAAAGCAGGACACAAAAAGCCTGGTTGTGGCTTCTTCTGGTGGTTGTGTCACTTCTGCTTCACTTCTGATAAATCAGAAAAAAACTGATATGTGAGCAGTTGTCTGGAGGAAAAGAAAAGGAAAAAGAGTGAGGGAGAAGAGGATAAGGACAACACAGGCAAGGGGAGGGAGGGAGGAAGAGAGAGCTGTGACATGGCAGGGAAAGGGCAGCCAAGGCTCAGGGTATGGCAGGGAAGAGCTGCATGAGAACATGTCCAGCCCAGTGGATGGGGACAAGGACAGTGGTGATACAAAGGAGCCATTGACCTACGAGTGTGGCAGGAAGGTCCTAAAATCAAGTGTGAGGATGCCACATAAAGGACTTCTGGGCTAAACCAATACAGACCATGTGTTGGTCTGGAAGAGGGCAAACCAGTGTTTATGTTTGTCTGATGTGATATCCCTGAAGCTGAATAGTACTTATGAATGCGCCAAAGAAGCAAAACAGGAGTTCTTAGTTCAAATTGTAAATATAGTCAAGAATGACTCTTTTAAAAATGGAACTTGGTAGATTTTATCAATTTATGTTTCAATGTATTGCCTCATGATTCAGTGAGACAATTTGGATCTATTGCCAATAGCAAAGTGAAGCTGAAACAAAAGTTAAATCCTTCTGGCCTTCTACTAGCTTTTTGGTATGGCTTTTCCTGAAGGACTGGTGTTCTTTGCTTTGAGCATGCCAGAAGTTGCAGAGGTCAATCAGGGACTAGAACTATTAGCTGAGCTTGATTGTAAATGCTGTCCAAAAAAAATTTCTTGCTTAAATAAGTGGTATTCTCTTCTCTATAAAAAGCCTATTAATATCTCCCATATAAAGTCTTTACTTCAAATAAAGCACCAAAAGTGGAGAAGCAGAGGAATCAGAGAAAGAGAAAAAGGAGGAGAAGCAGTGGAAGCAGAGAAAGAGGGAAGGGAAGGGAAGGGAAGGGGGAAGGGAAGGGAAGGGAAGGGAAGGGAAGGGAAGGGAAGGGAAGGGAAGGGAAGGGAAGGGAAGGGAAGGGAAGGAAGGGAAGGGAAGGGAAGGGAAGGGAAGGGAAGGGAAGGGAAGGGAAGGGAAGGGAAGGGAAGGGAAGGGAAGGGAAGGGAAGGGAAGGGAAGGGAAGGGAAGGGAAGGGAAGGGAAGGGAAGGGGAGGGGAAGGGAAGGGAAGGGAAGGGAAGGGAAGGGAAGGGAAGGGAAGGGAAGGGAAGGGAAGGGAAGGGAAGGGAAGGGAAGGGAAGGGAAGGGAAGGGAAGGGAAGGGAAGGGAAGGGAAGGGAAGGGAAGGGAAGGGAAGGGAAGGGAAGGGAAGGGAAGGGAAGGGAAGGGAAGGGAAGGGAGCTGCTTGCCATTTATATTAGTGTTTTGTAGCTGGGGTAGTGACAGGAATTTCCTCAGATAAACATTCAGATATACAACATAATTTTTTCAGATTCTGTCTTCTCTATCTTTGTATTCCTTGTGACCCTTTTCATCCTTTGCATTCTTTTCACTAATGTAGGGGTTTTGTACTTTGACTTGCAGACAGAAAAAATATTTTTCTGGCACCAATCATAATAGTATAAGAGAGACAGAGTCTCTGGCATACTAACCTCAAGATACAGATTATTTTAATCCAAGATTGTATGAAGAAGGACTGTTCTATTGGAAAGGCAGGAGTTTTTTATTTTACTTCTTAATTGGTCCAAACAGCAGCACCTGTATATAGGTCTGTGGGTTTTTTTCACCCAGATTATTACTGTTGTCATTTTATGTTAGATATAAGGCTAGAATTACAAACAAGTGGTTACCATGACATGGTTATAGATGTGTGCTGAGCCATATAGATGTGTTCACATTGCTTCTATCTAGTAACTTAAAAGCTGAACGTTTGCTTACTTAAATAGTGGAATTCAGTTTTGGTGATCATCACTTCTACAGAACAGAAATTGCCTGGCTTCAGCAGAGATCAAATAGTTATGTTCCTGAAGTTAGTCTTTGTTTAGTCTTCATTTATGCCTCCTTCTCTATAGCTCCACTGTGGAGGCAGGATGGAGGCCATCCTCTTTTAAGTGTTTTCCTTGCTCGCTGCTCACCAGCCGGTGCTATGGATGTATCTTCGACATGGACAGTTTGGTGTCACAGTTTTGTCACAATTTGGTTCTTCCTTGGGGAACATACTGCACTGAAAGGAAACTTCCCCCTTCATTACCCAGCCCTTTCTCCCGGCACTAATGGTTTTTAATTTTTTTTTTTCTAGCTGTGGGGAAAAACATTTTCACAGCTCTGAAAAGGGTTCATTCAGCCTTTCCGTAATAGTTCAAGTGGTTGGTTTTCTTCTGGCTTCTGAAATACATTACAAATCACAATCTGGAAAAAGTTCTAATATGGTTCCAAGTCTTGCTGCTGAATTTGGATACGTTGCTGGGACTTACTTTGTAGCTCATCCTTAACAACTGACAAAATATTTACTCGGCACAGTGCAAAGAAGGTGAACTTTCTCCAAAAAATTGTAAGGAGCTGGAGTCAGAACACAGACAATGAGGCAAAAAATTGGACCTGCCCACCAAGCCATTAGTTGAATAATTTTCCAGAATGTCATGAGAAAGAGCTTCGTGAAATCACTTGCTGCATAGCTGCTTCTTGTGATATGAGAGTGGAGAGGGCAGCCAGGTCCCCAGTAGTGAGGACAGAATATTGCAGATACTGAAGTCTTAAGTGTATATTTTCATAGGCAGTGCCAGCAGGGAATGCTCTTTAGTGTTTATTAAACATTTACTTCAAAAAAAGGTGGTTTCTCTAAATTGATCTTCTACATTCAAAATGAACAGAAAAATCTTTAACTCAAACTGGATCAGAGTGCTGTTTCTGTTTTGGTATTTTTAGAGTGCCAGTTTTCCTCTGGAGAAAGGATTATTAAACTATTAGAACCAGATTGGAGTTTTTGAAGTTCGGTGTGCTGTTCATCTCTTAGTCTAGAAATTGTGGGGTTTGTTTCATGTATTTCACCCCACTTTTTTGAGAAACCATGGAGGGAGAAAAATTGCAGTAAATTAACTTCAGTACGAGAAAGCCCATAGTGACAAAACTGTAAGTCTAATAATAGAGGGGTTTAGGCTTTTATGATGTCTTCATGTGATCCTTTGCAAAAGAGCCTCCTCAGTAATTATATTCCATTATCTTTTTGACAGTGGTATGTTGTTGTTTTAGTCCAAATAATACAGGATATGTCCCAAAATAAGATCATGTCTCACTGTGTACTTAAATGCAGTACACTGTAGTCAATATTTCTGGCAGATTCCTTATTCTCAGTGTACTTCCCCCCAACAAAATATATCAGACATGATGAGGCATAATGCAACCCTTCTGAAACTAAGGAGAAATGTTTTCATAAAGCAAGATATTTTTGACAGTCTTAAACTACAATAAATTTATCTTACAGCCATATTTATATGTATTGATGTCATGTTGCTGTTTTTCCCATCTTGTTACAATAATAAGTATGCTGTCCCAACTCTTTAAGAAACATCATGGCACAGCTACTACAACTGTAGAGATTTGGAGGGAGGGGATAAGAGTGAGGAATTTTTCTTTATTTTATTTATTTAATAATTTTTACATTTGTCTTCAAAAGTAGCAATCATGTGTATTAGCATTTTGATAAATATTTACCTGCAAATTTGTCTGTTGTCATCTTTTCTGAGCCCCTAAGAAAGCAGATTCTTTGAGGGGTCCTCGATCATCCATCAAAGGATAGACTAGGAATAAACCACCACTTCCATGGGCAGTGAAAAAGCAAAGAGCAGTGCCATACACCTGTTTAAAAAGCATTTGAAGAGCACTGACTTTTCATTCACCCCGAGGCTTGAAAAACAGACATGGATGTCCTGCAGCTGACTTTCTCTCAGAACTCAAAACATTAATACCCATTGTGTAGTGGTTTTCAGTCACTTGCATTTTTTGATATGTTGTGAAAACTAAAGAAAATAGGACTTTTCAGGGTTGTTTAAAAGTTCTATTTATGGTACAGAAAACATGACAGTCCAAGTTAATTACTATTCCAGTTGCTGACTGGAAGCATGAACAAAAAAGGAAGATAAAGTAACCAACCCTTAGAAGGATTTTGTCAAGTACTCCTCCAGGGATACAGCTGAATTGTTATTATTTTTATATAAAACAAATGGGAAAAACTCTGTGCTGTATTTGAATATAGTATTTCATTGGTAAATAAGAACAACATACCCACAAATCGACCAACAGTTCCTCAAAAACCCAGTTGATATGAAATAATGAAATAACTATCCAAATTGCTATTTTCCCAGAAACCAAACTATCCATACTCTGGAAGCATGGAATCATTTAAATCTTAAACAACTGAATCATTCATGTTACATCAACCACATTATTACTACTTTTGTTTTGGCACAATCAAGGGTTGAGACTGCTAGAAAATTGCATGAAAAGGTTTGCCCACACCTTTTTTTCTAAATATTAATGGAAGATGTGGAGCCAAGCAAGCCTCTGTCAGCTATTTAAAAATACAGATTTTTAAGGAAAAACACAGGGAATTTTGATGGAGGGGCAGGGGCACATTTAGTCATTTGCTCTCTCACTTTTTATCCAGATTTCAAAAATATTTTCTGATGTGATAGAAAAATGCTGGCCAATTATAGAAATAAGTTATTTTCTTCACATTGTGTGTGAAAACAAAACCACACAGAGAAACCAATCAAAACACAACAAAAACAAAAGCCTTTGTGTAACTCTCAGTTTCTCCTGATAATTGATAACAGTAATTGATAAAATTGTCACATTTCAAGTTTTTCATCAAATCAACTGCATTAGAGGATTTTGAAAATGTGTAAGAATCTGAAAAAAGAAAGTATATCGAGTTCTACAAGGAAAGATCATAATATTGCAACTCTGTATTTTCTGAAAAAGAAAATAGGACTTAACATACCAATACAAGACATTTAAGCCATTGTCTTTATAATGTCGTATACCTAGTATTTGTTAAGGACTTGCATTGCCTCCCAGTTCTGCTGCAAGAGTTTGAAGTGAGTCAGTATAGGGCTGTGTGGCAGCCAGAAGGGAACTGGAATTCACTAATGCTGCTCTGCTGTGTCATGTATTTGGGATGGGATGTGTGGGAAAGAAATGGGAAGAAGAGTGTAAAATCAATGTTCTTCTTTGCCTTTTCTCATAATGAGATGTAAGAAAATGCTACTGTGTTAGTGTTGTGGTTTTTTATAGCTCCTTTATTTAGTTTGTTCTTTCCCTAGTGTCCCAAGCTAAAGCTTGTTGAGAAAAAAGAGAGAGGAGAGTGTAAATTGCATTCTCTAGTTCAGTCTCACATTTTTACCTGTAGTGGCCAAATAGTGGGAGAATCTGAACATGGACAAGGCTGCTGGAGCATTTCTTCTCCAGCAAGGAAATCACTTGTGACAGAATACAATGAAGTCCTTTTCTTCTTCTGCAGCCACAATTTTCCAGCCCCTTGCATCATCTGTGTCTGAGGCTGATTTAGAAGAAATGTGGCAACTAACATATGTGAAAGCTGGTTCTTTATGAAACTCTGGATGCTGTGGCAGTGTTGGTTTAGGTTGCCCAATGTTGCTTCCTTTCTATACCGAAGTGGATGTGGTTACACTTCTAGAAGTATTTTTGTCACTATAGCCTATTTTGGTCAAGGAATTTTCTGCCAACATAAACCGCCTGTGCAGAGTTGGGGTTACGTGGAGTGTCTGTGTAGATACATCTCATCGTCTGCATTATATTTTCGGAGACTGACACCACTGCCTTTAGGTAGGACCAGGTAGTGCAAAAGGTGAAGGGGTTTTATGTCTGCAGGCCAGCACTTGCTCTGCGTTTATGCTGACAAGAGCATGGGTGTGATGAAGAACCGGGCCTTTACTGTCACCTTTAAATTCAGTACAGCAGTCTTGCTCTCATCTTCAGTGTGGGTTCTTGGCCCTGACATGGACAGCCTTGAAACATGTCTCTCCTGTTGAGAGAAGGTCAGGCACTGCAGTGTTTCAATTCCTTACTTCTGTTTTCTGCTCCAGTATAGGCCTTGCCCTCCCTTTACATTCCTGCTTTGTAATGAGGGTAATGGTACAATTGTTGTATTTATCAGTGAAAAGCTGTTATCTGAAATAAACTGCTACCCATACTCCCAGGACAAAAATTATTACCTATTACCCATTTCTAGTGATTGACACGCTTAAAGACCACTTTGTCCTGCTTAAGGAGTAAATGCTGTACTTAGATTGTGGAAGTTGGACTGTTTCTCATATACATATTTTAATTGATAATGTGTTTTACAATGGTATTATTACATGTCAATTGCTGCAGGAGTATAATAAATTCCACTTAAAGACTCAGACATACGTATAATTGTCTGTAATGAAAACATGTATCTTTTGATTAACAAGCATAACTCTTTAACTGAGAAGCTTTGTAGCTCAGATGTTATTAATTTACTGCTAGATGTTTTTATATTTTTTCATTTTGATTTTACTGAGACACACTATGAATGTATCTACTGCAATTAGAAATTTTTGGAATCTCTACTTGAAAAGCAGTATGGAACATAATCTTATCTTTAAAGCAACAGTGAACAGTGAAAGCACATGAAGTCAGAAACTACTGTTACCTGGACTGAGAAGCTGGCATGTTGTGCTTTACTTCAGTTATGTCCATCCCACATTTTTCAGAATTTTTAAAAGTGGTAGAAATCTGGAGCAATTTTCTCTATTTATATTTATTCAGTCACCATATCTGTCATCAGGACTGTGCATACAGGTAAAGATAAATTGCTTTTTTTGTTTGGTGGGATAGTATTCCTGCAAGACATTACATTCTCTTTTTACTGTAGTCTTAACTGGCTGATTGTGTCCTTCCAGTGAAAAATCATCAGAAATCATCTTAAGCTAGTTTTTTTCTGACTTTTCTTCCCTCGTCCATCTGGGAACTATACATGAACATCCTTTAACTATCATGTTAGTTTACAGGAGCTAAATTTGACATGACATGTAGCACTGTCATCCTTAACTCTGTATTATCATCTGTTGTTCTGGTTAGCATCAAGCTCCTTTCAATGTAGTAGTCTTTGTCTGCCCTGATCTTTTCATGATGAGTTATTTTATACATATTAATAGACAGTCATTTTGTGGCACAAACAAGGCTATCTTCAATTGATTTTTTTTTTTTTTATTTCAATATAAAGTTTCAGGGATAAGAATCCTATCTAGCCCAAATTCCTTTAATCTTTGCAAACAGTATTGTGCTTTGTACTTGCTTTGGAAGGTCTCTTATTTCTATTCTATATTTCTGCCTTTCATGTTCTGACATGTCCGCTTCTTGTTCTTACTAAATAAAATCCCCTAAGTCCCTCCCTGACCATGGCCTAGCCTGTAGCATTGCCTTAAGTACTGTTTGGAAGTTGGTTATGTTCATGTCAGCCCATTATCCCCTATGCTTCCTTCATAATTAGGTATTTTTTAGGGTGCAGAGTATACGGTTGCCACAGGTAGTACAACTTCAAACAACCAATTCAATCTGTGTACAGATCACATCAATTAGAACTTTAACAGTAATCCTGTACATAGCTGTGTGTTTTGCTTTCAAACTTCAGAAGACTTCTTTCCCACCTCTTTGGTTTGGTTTGGTTTGGTTTGATTTGACCTTGAAACATAACTAAGACCTGTAATGGGTAGCTAAGTATTGTAAAATGGAGCAACAAGCCCCTGAAGTTAATACACAGTTAGTGAAAAAAAATGCTAGGTAGGGTGTGGAAGATTCCTCATCCAGTCCTGATAATAGTAAGCATGCTGCTAAAATATCTGGAAATGTGATGGACAAGCTGGTGAAAAATCCAACTGACCCTAGTGGCTGGCTGTAAGGCTGCCTCTGGTGGGTAATACCCATTTGAAGCCGTGGTTCCTCTTCAGATGTGCAGAATATAGACACTGTATGATGTCATGAACTGAGGTACTAAAGTACAGTACCAAGGGATAAGTAAAGTAAATGCATTATTTTCTTCCTGCTCAAGAAACTCAGAGACAGGTGGCATCATCAGTGTCGTATATAAATCTTCTTCCACAACAGGAAACTGGCAAAGAGAGAGGAAAAAGGTGAGTGCTGTGAAGTAGGCTTTCTAGGTAAGTTGACTCTGTGTAATTTCTGCTGTCTGTGAGCTAGAATATAGATATGATAATAAATACACCTTTTCAATGTTAGCAACCTATGGTGTGAATTCGTGTCTTTAAAACTTCAGAATGATAGATGGATGACAGGGAACCCACCCTTCCTGCTCATACTTTGCAGAAAGTTTCCCTCAAATGTGTATGCAACTTTGCAGTTCCTTGAAGGGGGGAGAAAAAAACATTCAGATGGTATACTGAGCTAAGGTCACATAAGGAGAGCCTTTTTTACTGTGGAGGGGACTGAGCATTAGATCAGGTTGCTCAGAGAAGCTGTGAAGTCTTCATCTGTACTGAAAATCAAAATTTAACTGCATGCTACCCTGTGCAATTTGTTCTGGTAAAACCTTGTCTGAACAGCAAGCTTGGACTAGCGTATCTCCAGAGGTCCCTCCACACCTCAGCTTTGGAAGAGTCTATCCTATGCTTAGCAACTTAGGAAATTAGTCTTTCAGACATAGAACAAAGCAGCAGGTATCATCAGTCCTGATTCAGGTGGACTTTGCTTGATTGCGTATGGCCTAAAATGCTGCCATTTGGCTTTTGCTATTTTCCAGTATGAGAAGTAGATCATTGCAGGCCATCATTGCAAGCCCAGTAAAGCAAGAAGCCAAAGTGTGCATTTGCTGACCTATTTATTTGAGCAGAGGTTCTGCAGCATAGTGAAGTAGTTGCAGAGGTACCTCTGACAGAGGTGGCAGATAAGTACATTACAAGCACATGGGAAAATTCCTAATAACATGTGAGTGGGCAGTGCAAAAGCTTTAGCAGATGCAATAGCAGCATGTGTTGCTGGCCCTGTGTGCCCTTGGAAAACTGTAAAATACTTCTCTGTTGATTCTGCATCTCTTGTAGGCAGCTGATGAAATGTCACTATTCTTCAAGCACAACATGCAGAACCATCACTGTAGCGGCTGCTCTGGAGAGATTTACAGCCTTTGGAGCCTCAGCAATACAGATAGGGAAAGGTTATCTTCATGTCTCCTGCATCTGCTGACAGGGAATTGCTTCTCACTGGCTATGTAGGAGAGATTTATGGTCTTTACTCTTCAAAAGTGCACGATGTAATGTCTACCCCACATTGTCAATGTTCAGCAGGTATTTGGAGTTGCAGTTCTGTTGTATAGACTGATTACATTTCAACAGGAGGAGATGTGACATTGCTTTTAGAAGTTGCAAGTATTTAATTTCATAGGTTTTCACCTGCTTTAGCTGGAGGGTATTTGAAGAAGGCGTTTGGAACAGCTCACAACTAAATAATTAGCTGAGGTTGATAGTGTGTGTGTAATTGCTGTAGATTACAATTTAATTTGTGATGCACTTGAAAAGGTATCTGTCTTTCTTTGAATATTTGTACAACTTCTCAATGATTAGGAAGGGTTTGGTCATGGGTTTTGGACAGAAGAGAAGGAAAATAGTGGAGATCAAAGACAAGTGTGATTTTTCCACAAGTATTTTTTCATAAACGTTTTTAAAAGACAATGCCAGGAAGGGATAAAGAGAAAAGTATGTACTGAAGTGATGTAGGAATTAGAAGGGAATCCTGTCTTTGTGTGAAGGATTTACTCACTGAAATCCTGGTTACTGAATAAACACCAACCGTTTCAAAACTTAGACCTGGAAAGTTAGGTAGAGACTTCGTTAGCTTTTCAGTAGAAGAGTCATACATGAAGACTGTATTAGTACAATCCAAACTTTTTCATATTTTTACTTTTTCCTCACCAACCTGTTCTTTCCACTGAAAATAACAGTACTCATAGATTAAGGATGCTGTTTCAATGCAATCATCAGCTCTTGGAAGTAAGAGCTGCAGGGGGACATGATGAATAACCACATGGCTAGACTGTAGCCTAAAAAAATAAAACCTGGAAAGATTCTGGCTCTGAGCAAGCTAGAAATTGCTAAATCCTAGTATAGTACAGGTAAAAGCACAATACCTAAATGCTAATGAAAAAAAAAAAGGACAGGTAGAAATAGGTAGTGGGTTGATGAAGCTGTGACAAGGGCTTATAAAGAAACAAAAGAGATGGCATGGGTCATTGTGAAAACAAACAATAGATAAATATGGCTGGAGCAAGTAAGCATTACTTTTCTTTCCAAATGTCTGGGACATTTGGAGTCCAGACACAGCAAGAGTCTGGATCTTGATGAGAATGTGGACAGGATTGATTAATAGAGAAAAGCCTTTCTTGAATGAACAAATATTTGCTTCCCTAAAATTGGTGTACCAAGAAGAGAGCCAAAGACATGGCTTAGTGCTGAGTAGGGGCGACAGGACCTGCTTCCTGCACATGCCCCTTTGTGGTCAGGGAGCTAAAGGAATCTCCAGTCCCTTGCAGGGGTGAGTGAGAAGGTGTAACACAATTTGGGGGATTATGTTTCCCCCAAAACATAAGTCTCACCTGAGGTGCAGATAAGCTGCTCTTGGCTGCAGATACAGAGCCTGGATTCCCATTCTTCATCATCACCTTAAGAGCAGCTCAGGTAAACTTGCGTTCAGGCATGAAGAGGGAAGACTGTGTTGTGCCCTGTCTCAAATCCATCCTCTCAGGAGGCAGGGGTGTTGATGTCTTTTGCACCAACATAAACAGCTTGAGGAAATAAGATTTCTGACAGCCCACAGAAGCTGTTACAGACCTCGAGTGAATCAAGCCAGGTAATCAAGCTAATAGGGAGGCATCAGAAAGATGAACTACTGTTGTTTATATTGTGTGACAGCTAGAGTCTTCCACCCTTGTGCTTGGCACTGTACAAAGCACATAGTAAAGGATGATCCTTGACCTGAATTCTTGCTGTCTAATGAGAATATGGACTGCTACAACTTGTAGAAGTGGGAGCAGGGCTGAATTTTACTAGCTGAGATCAGTAATGCTGGTTCACTTCTGGAATACTTTATGGGTCCACAGAAAGTTATGGTAATCACCTACATGGCCAAGCTGTTGCATGTGGTCTTTTGACAAGCATGGCATGAGAGCTTTTATTCACAGTTTAGCATATTATAGCCAAAATGTTTGTTGGCATGATCTTCCTGTCCTGTTGTATGTTCCCACAGAATCTGATTATTCTGCCTGTTTGGGTGATTTAATTTCTGTTCCTTTTTTCACTCTAAAGACTGATTAAAATTTTAGTACTTAAGTGAAGTATCTGGGATTTATGGTGATTGTGACCTGCTACTTCATAAAGACAGTGATGTTATAAATAATGAATGATGAAACTGAAGATTAATACCACTGAGATGACCACAGTGCAACCAAATGTTCTTCTTACCATACATATGGAGCAACAAATCTGTATTTGGATTTTTAGAAATGCTCTTTCTGAAAAAAATTCTAATGAAAACAAAGCATCCGAAACATGGGTTGCTGGTATTTGTAAGCTAGGTATTTCCTTACTTGTTTTCAATTGTGCTGAAAAAGGCTCAAATAATCAATGATCTCTTACAGCTTTTAAAACCAGAAATTAATTAGCTGTCTGTTTTGGGGACAGAGTGATTCACATTCAGGATGTTTCTGCTTCCTTGCTGCTCTGATAATGCACACCTCCAAAACTGCTAATAGTATTTCATGTAGCTGTTTCGTGTAGAGTGTCATGTCAACAGTTTTCTGTTCTGCATTTCTTATAAGGACAAGTTCCTTGTATATATCTCCATTTTTCCATCCTGCTGTCAGCTCTTGCGGTGTCATTTCCTTCTGTTCTTGTTTTTTCCTTCCTACACACCTCCTTACTCCCAGGTTCACAGCATGATTACAGCCTAGAGCCTAACCCAGAGCTCGAGTGGAGCAGTTTGCAGCCATGGGGAGTTGCAGTGACCATGATTGAGACTGACAGAAAGAATAAAGCTTTCCACTTTTGTGAAGCATCTTCATGGCTGCTGTGAGAAGTTCTGTGACATACGGCAGTAGCCCTAAAGGAAGCTAAAGACATAGACACAACATCAAGAATGCCTCCTGCAGCATATTCAGATGCCAGACAGGACTTTTTCCTAGCCCGTCCAGGAAATTTAATGGGTAGGCCTAACCTTGCTCACCATTCCTCTTCTGTTTCCACTGTTTACACAATTCAGATTTAAACAGGCACATAGCACCTCCTAACAACTTGTTAACAATGGAATTTCTCTTGCAATTAATTTTTTCCTTCCCCCACCACAAGCTCCACTGGGCCCGTGCAAACACCTGTCTGCTGCTCCATGCCCACTCTGCACACAGCCACAGCCTCTGCTTTGCATTAGCAGCCTTGCTTGAGCTTGGCATATGCTGTACCTAATTTGTGTAGTTTGTATTAGTGTTCCCTTTTCGATCATTCTGTGTGACAATCCAGCAAACAGGAAGGTAGCCACCCTCTTATGTTGATAGTTCTCTGGTGGCAAGCATTCTCACCCTGTTGTCCCAGCTCTTCTCAGCCAGTTGCACCATATTTAGGGCAAATTTGAAGCTCAGCCAAGCTGACAGTCAAAGTTCCCCTCGATAAAGCCTCCAACAGCAGGAGGCTCCCGATGGTGTTGTCATTCTCATGCCTACTGCTCAGGTTTTTATTTTTTGCCCTAACACATGGGATATGCTAAACATGAGATGGGTGGTTCTTAGATATCCGTCATGAAATATGATACATATCTGAGTGCTACAGATTTTGATTTTCCTTTACCAATTGTAGCAGCTGAAGCAGTGGTCCCTACAGTGAAGTTGTATCACGATTTCTAGTCCAGTTTTCTTTTTCAAACTGCTTGTGAATTCCTGAAACTTTTGCTATCTGAAATATTCCAGGCTTTGTCTCTGTTTTACTTTAATCAAAGTCAACCAGTTTTTTCTTCACTTTTCTTTGAAAAATGGTTGAAGACTCCCTCAAAATCAAATCAGGCAAGTTACAAAGTTTGTTAGCTGTGCACATGAAGTGGCTTCATTCTGGAAACTGAAACACAGCATGGAAGCAGGCTTTGGTCAGACATCATGTGTTTCATTGCCACTGGCTTTGGCTTCATTAGTCTCCCTGACAAGTGGTGAATGTGTGGACTTGCTAATTGTTTAAGTGAAGCTAAAATAAAGACTTCACTCTTCTTTTGTAGACAAGTGAATGTTGTCACTTTTAGGTAAAGCTTCCACAGTCGTGAAGAGGATCAGTAAGGCTTGTGTAGGTTAAACTTAACTTTCTGAATCTCCAGTGGTTGTGTTGCAATGAGTCTGTGAGCTCCATATGCTGTAGCTGTACTCAGTATTAACTCAGGCATTGAGATGGATGTGGGAATTAGCCCTCAGCCCTCCAGCAGGCACTGAAGTTGTTGTTCACGTAGCTGCATGTCAGTCTTCAGCTGCTTGGAGCTGCGTACGGGGAGGGGCAGGGGCTGGACCAGTTCCATCAGCAGCTGAAGCTGGCTTGCAACAGCTTGAGTCTCCCACGAGGACATCCTGATACCTTCTAATCCTGTCCTAGAGGGGGACCAAGCAGGAACTGCCAGGCTCTGGGCAGAGCAGATTTACACTGGCAGAGTCCTTCACATGGAAGGATTTCCTGCAGCCTGTGCATTATTGCTGGAGTGGAAGGACACAAAGGCAGCCTGGTAGCTCCAAGGATCTGGATTCCAGACTTCAGTGGCTGTGTGGGAGGTTTGAAGGTCAAAGGCCCAGACCCAGGCATGCCTATATGCTCTTTCTCTTGCCTGTATCAGGCTCCCATCTCCTTCCCACTTCCGCAAAAACTCCTGGATGTTTTGAGAAAAACTGCACACTGCTTGCCTGGCTGTCCGCTGCAAGGGTATGGGAGATGAGGTCATGTGGGAAAAAGGCTACAGTGGAGCCAAGAGGAATGTGGAATTTGGGCAGCAGCCAAATTCAGATTACTTTTACATGGCCATCTGCACCTGTGTTTGTGGGGGTGGGGATTTCTGATGCTGTTGAACTGACTCAGCAGTTGTACACACAAAGGCTGGCAAGGTTTCTCCCCTCTCCTCTCGTCTGCTCAGTGTCCTTGCCAACACCCCATCATTCCCATCCAGGTGCAAGTAATCTCTATCGAGAAATCAGAACAACTCATCCCAGGAACTGGTGTGAGACTGATCGTGGAGGAACAACTGCTGAGGTGCTACATCCAGAAAATACTGGCTCAATGTGTAGAACATGCCTGTCCATAAAGCACCATGCCCTGGAACTGTGGTCTGGAGGGAACAGCACACATGGTTTTCTGTAAGCCCTGTCCTGCTTTCAGCACAGGCCCATAAAAGGAGGTGTTGGTGGTAGTGAGGGGATCTGCTCTCTCCACAGCGCCTGAGTGGACTCGTCAGCACTGGGACTGTCTCTGAAGGATTTCCTTTAGTCTCATTGGGGCTTGGGACTGTAATGCAAACAGAACCAGAAATTACTGGGTTTTATATGCACCACCAGAAGTGTGCTTGTACTTCTGAAGACAAAGAGGCTAGATACATGTTCCAAGTAGCCTTAAAACAAAGATGAAACTTAATGCATAGATGGATGTAGAAGAAAATTATAAAAATAAAATATAAAAAATTACAGAGTGATAGAGATGAATGTAGGTGGTAATATTGCATCTTGGTTTGCAGGAAGGGAAGGTTTTCCATATCTATGAAATAGGCATCACTAGCATCTATACCATTCTCTGCTTTATAATTGGCCAAGAAGGTAAATCAGGGACAGGCAGAAATTCAGAGAGCTATAACCAGCTCACTAATGGCCCTGCTGTCCTTTGTGTGGACACCAGCCTGACACAGAAGGCAGTGAGGCATGTTCTGTTCACACTCTAACTTGCTTCATTATGTGGGAGTATGCTAATAAGCATATTTTTCTGACCCCCAAATTACCAATCTCATGTTATCTGCCAGGGGAATTCCACGCTCTCCAGTGAGATAGTCGTGTTACCCAGAGATGAACTGCCAGAGAGAAAATATCCAAGTAAACAAACATATGCTTAGTGACCTAATTAAGCAGAATGTTTATATTCCGTTCAAGTATGAGACCATTTCAGTTTATTTCCTGTTCTGCATTCTAATTTTGCTGTCAGAAGTATATACAGCTGGCTGTGGAGTTTTTGTCTCTCAACAACTGACCCCGTCAGACATTGAAAATACAGCTAAGATATGAGGTGTCAAAGAGTCATCAGCAAACCTTTCACTTCAGAGAGAAGTGGAAATGATAATTATTCCACTGATCTCAACTTAGCTCCTTACATTTTTCCACATCATCTAATAGCTCAGTTAAGCAGCCTGTACACTTAGGAAAAGTTTCTAATGGAGTTCAGTAGCCAATTAATTGCAATGTATAATAAAATAGTCACGGTATAATGTTTTATCATAATTTGTTGGGCAATATCAGAACAATAAGGCCTAATGTTGTTAGCAGGGCAAAACTGTTTATAGAGAAATATTATGTGAGGGCAGTTCCTGCCACAATACAGGGTTATCCTGCCAAACTCAATATGGTCTCAGATAAAGCCTGTCCACGTCTGTGCCAAAGGATGGGCAGAAATGTGGGCAGAAATGTCGTTCTAATTAGGAACAGTGAAAAGAATGACGTAGATTCTCAAGGGAGTCCGAACAGGAGAATTCTCTAGTTTATTACTTCAGGCCTGTTTTATAGACAGATACGTGGAAAGTACAGAAAGGAAACTCTTATTGGTCAGTAAATCGACACATCACCATCATTGGTCAGTGGGGCACAACACCCCCCGACCTTTTCCTGCAAGGAAAACAAGAGGACAGACAAACAGCACCTGGCAGTTGTTTTCTGTCTCTGAGGATTGTTTTGAAATCCTCCTATGAATTTCCCAGGCTAGCTCTCAGGCAGGACTGAGAGGCCATGGGGCCTGCAGCCTGCTCCAAAGCTAGCATCCACACAGAAATATGTGTTGTAGCTCTGTGCACCATTTATCTCAGGTTTGTATGTCCATGAACTTAAGTTATTCCAAAAATAAAATTGAAAAAAGAGCAGTGTGAAATTGATTGGGAAAGTCAGAATTTGGCATTTAGGAGGACAAAGATGGAGAAGTTTGATGCAGTGTATAATTAGTGCAATCTGACAAGGAAGAGGCATTTACAGGATGTGTTGTGTCAGTTCTTTTTCTAGACAACATGTTGGTTACGCACTGCAGCAGTGTAGTAAAATGGCATTTATTTATACATAAATAATTCGGGAAGGATGCAGCTTTCATGAAAGAACATCCATTGGGTGTAATACTGCTGTTGAGGGCATGCCACTAAAAACTGGCTGCTGTGTCAGCTACTCCTCAGCTGGAGTAGTCCTTTAGGAGTTGTACAGGCCAAAGGGCTTCAATGAATACTGTCCTGTTAGGTCTGAAGCCGGTTAAATCTTCAGTAGAAATTTCCATCAGTTATGAAGTTCAGCAGTGGGTCAGTATGTACTTGTACGCAAATTCATATACATGAAACAAATACTCCTTTGTTTTGTCTATTGAATTTTCTATAATTCACTTAAATGAGACAGTAGGAGAATATGTTCTGTGCTGTAAATAACAAGATAGTATACTTGCATATCATAAAAAAGTACCATTTCACTGAAATAAATCACATTAGTGAGTTCATCAGTTAACCAGTTAAACATGAATGAAGCCCTCTGAGTGCTTTATAGTCATTTTGAAATCTGGTTGTATACTTACTTACATTAACAGAAATATAATGGCTTTTTTAACAATATACAGGAGTCCAGAATTTGTATAGATATGTTTGTATTTGTATACATATTTATACATTTACAGTTTAATGAATAATCCAGCATTGAAATCGTGTCCAGTTTCAATATAAGTAGGATCATCTGAGCCAAACAGGAGGAAGACTCTTCCTCTCAGACCCTGCTGCTTACACAGAAAAAAGCTTCAGGGTTGGGGGGAAGTCATTCTTCAGGCTTCTCCCAGCCTAGTTCTTTCCTCTTTTGATGTCCTCAAATGCTCCCAAGGACTTTGGGGGCTTTTTGAGCTCAGCTCGGAGCCGCCTGCCAGTCCCATTGGGTGCCATTTCCTCTTCAAAGAGCTTTTCCTGCAGCTGCTCCCTTCTGCACAGGGAGCGGAAGCCTTTGAAATTGCTGCAGCTTCGCTGCACAGTCTGTTGAAACAGCTCGCATCAAAAAGGAGAGGAGGAGAAGTGCTTGTATCTGTTTAAGTTAATTATAGAGGCTCCAGCAGAAATGTGAAGGCAAACAGAGAGAGGAGACCTGATTTGTGGGGTACTTCTTAGAAAATCGATTGCTAATCTCTGCATCAACTTTCTGCTCCTGGCACAGAATGAAGGAGCCATGCCAAAAATTCTTTTTACAGTTAATGTTCTGCAATGGGACAGACAGACAATGTGTGATCAGCTCGATAGCTGCAGTGCTGCTAGGGAGCACCACAGGGAGGTTAAATCTTCAGCTGCTTTGATAATGGAAAGGTTCAAACCTGTAAACAATATGAAGAAGTCACTTCAAAAATTATACCAAAACAACATCACATCTTTATTCTCAGGCTGGGCAGTCTCTGACGTCCCCTGATGTGCCTGAGGGACCTGTCTGGCCCTGTGGTGACCCAGAAACTAGGGCCCAGAGAAGTCCCTTCTCTCTGTCTTCCATCATGTGGGAGGTGCTGCACAGAGAGATGGTTAAGCTCAGCAGTGATTGCAGATGAACTGTGGGGAAGAGGATATTACATCAGGTGAGGGTGTGATGAGTTTCTTACCCCATGACAGAGATCAGAAATTGTCCTGGAACATGCTGAAAAATAGAAGGATTGAAACAGGTCAGGGTGTTTTTTGGCCTGTAAGTCAGCTTTGTTGCTTCCAGATGTGATGGAAGAGGAATTATTCCCTGTGTGAGGCACTAACGTTGGTCAGACTGTTAAACTGTTTTGACCAGGAGAACTGGAGAAGACCTTTAAGACAGCAGAATAATCACAGCCTTTCCATCAGCCCTGTAAGGCTGAGACTCAAGGCAAGTACATGCTGTTCTGTACATCAAATGAGAGAGAGATTATGCAGCATCCACCTTGAGAGGAGTTTGAACTACAGCGTCCTTGACTGTGTGGTGCCTGCATCCTTCATATGAAGTCATCAGAAGCAATGAGCTTGGGTTCAAATGTTATGCTAAAAAGTGGGTTCACTCTTAACTGTAAGATTTATCAGAGGTTTTGCCTGAAAAGAACTGACGTACAGGAAGACGCCTGGTCTGCATATCTGATATGAGGAAATAGGCAACATTTCTCTCTATTTTTTAATTCCTTTGGCTTAATCTTTGTGTGTGTATGTAGAATATACTGTGGAAATTAGCTTAGCAGTAGCAGTGCTGGTGCTTTTTCACATCTGCATCCAGTAATACAGGCAGACTTTGAAAGTAGATAGTTTGGGTTTCATTTCTTAACACATTCCTCACCTCTGGTTCAAGTCTCTTGTTGCTTTGGCTTAGGGGTCTGGGGATGTTGTGCCAACAGCAGAAACTGATCTCAAGTGTCAGATATGTGACAGATACTGCGGCATGAACTTTTTAGGTGGCATCTCCTCATTCCTCAGTTGCCCTTTGAAAGGATGAAACAGTTTTTTCGCCAGAAGGTCTCTAGCTCCTTTGTCCCAGCTTTGGGGCTTGAATTCCTGATGGTTTTAGTCATGACAGAGTTGGATATGATCAAATGCTGGAACAGTGATGTCATGATACTTAAAGATTCAGGGTTCAGTGGACCCCTAAGGTGTATGCACCACTTTAGGAAGAGGAACTCTGAATTTTAATAAGCAGCTGATATTTAGGAGGCCAAAGGAGGGTTCTGAGCTTCTCTCATTAGAAAGAAGCAGTGCTCAGGATATCAGGTTTGTATGCTTCTGGAGTTGCTGTCCATGGATAAATGCTCTTTACAGAAGGAAAGGCATTTTCCAGCTCTGCCTTGCAGAATTCTTCCATGTTTTTGCTGAATTGGAAGGAGCAAGTTAGTTTTGGGGCAATAATAGAGATGGGTTTTCTCATAATGTACCAGTCTTAATAGCATATTCTGTCTGCAGTGTTTTTCTCTGCCTGGTACATTTGGCTGCACTAAATCAGAGTGAATTTATAATCTTTTACTTCTGGAGGAGGTGGCAGGAAGGCAGATGACTACAGTACCTCTTATGGAATATTATTATAAAAGAAGTGTGAATTACCTCCTAGCCTCTCATGCTGTTGAAAAATTGATTTGAATGACATTTTCAAGGTGTTGTTTCTAAGACATTCAGTAATTGTCATTCATCCATGAATGCTTAGTGAGATGAATAACAAAAAGTTGTTTTGGATTCAAAGGAGGAAGTGTTAAAAAATAACATTTGGAAAGAAAACCCTGGTTATGCTAAATTCTCCTGTATATCTAAACAACCCCAAGGTTATCTAAGTGATTTTAGGGAATCCAGTAATTGTGAAAAAAAAATATTTGAGACATAGAAGTGGAAAGATCATTTCCATGTGTGTGTGGACTCTTAAGAGTTATCTGACATGGGCAGATGCAGATGTTATTATGGCAATGTGGCTTTGAGGAAAATAAACCAATCTTCCTTGCTGGCCATTCTTTAGGGAGATAAAATATAGCAACATTGCCTTTGAGTTCATTCATCCTTTCAGCAAGCAAATGTCAGAATTCAAACATGGCAAAGAGAGGAGGGAAATGAGTGAATCTTAGAGTTTTGAGTGGAAACCTTGAGAATAATTGACCTGCAAGGAGACATATACTTACTGCGTAGTTTCATGTAGGCTTTAGGAAAAGCTTACAATAGATTTCTCTCTGAAAATATTACAAAGAAGTAGTATACCTCAAGAAATCAGACTACTTCATCAGGATTTCAAGATCCATGTAGTTCTCATAGACATAGCTAATGGGTGAAAAACAACAATGTATGTTATTTTGAAGGTGCATGACACTTTAAAATTGCTTGTGTTTTAGGTTGAAAATGGAAGGAATGATACAAATACAAAACATCTCCCTGAGCAGTGCTGGCACAACATCAGCACTGTCTAACATTTACCTCCCATTAGGGGGCTGGAGTGGGCAAGTTCCTGGGAGGGGACACAACCAGGTCAGCTGAGCCAAATTAACCAAAGGGATATTCCATGCCATATAACCTCAGCTCAGATCTAAAAGCCAAGGGAGGGAGGAGGAATGTGGTGCATTTGTTATTTTATAATGTTCACCTTCCAGAGCAACCCCTGTGTGTGCTGAAGCCTTGCATCCTGGGAATGAATATCCCAGGCTGAACATCACTTGCCAATGGGAAGTAGAGACAAAACTTTTTTTCTCCTTTACTGATGCATGTGCAAACTTTTGCTTTAGTAAAATGCTTTATCTCAACCTACTGATTATTTTCCATCTTGTTTTCTCTCCCCTGTCCTGCTGGGAAGGGGAGTGATAGATTGGCTTGGTGGGCACCTGATGTCCGGCCAAGATGAACCCACTACAGATACATACATCCTCCAAAAATATCACTAGCAGTGCTGAGCTTCCATCCTGTAGGTCTGATTCCCAAAACTTATATCTGCATGAAAGCAATCAGTAAAGAAAATATTTTTTGGTTCCTTACAAGAAAGAAATTTATGCTGAAGGAATAGGTTTCTAAGGAAATGCTAAGAGCACTTAATAAAAAAGTCTACCTATCTACTTCTGTAATATCTGTTTATAGAGTGTGCTTTGACTCACATGTTCTCCATCTGCTCTGTGCTTTTGCGATGCATACATCTGCTTGAGATGCAAGATAAGTTACCCATCTCTCACTGAGAAGTAAGCAGAGAGCATAAATATTTTTTGCCACATTAATAGCAAGAACTTGAACTTGTGATGTGCATTGCATTGTCTCTAGTGACTTCTGCACCTTGCCTGCCTTTCTTCCCTGAGCTCCGGATGTCCAGTTGGCTTGATTTTTGCCACTGCTTTTTTTTTTTTTCCTGTCCTTGAAAGACTTTCACAGTGTTAAAAATACTACTGATGTGGGTCATTTCTTTTCTCCCATTCCACACTTTAAACTAGAATATCCTTAAACAATAATAATTTTTCTCCAACCTCCATAAGCTATCCTCCTTGGAGGACTTCATAGCTGCGCTGTCTCCATAAGGTCTGCCTGTTGCTGTGGCTGTGAATGAAGCAGTGCCTTGTCTTGTGTGTGGTACCAGAATAGAGCATAAAGAAGACAGACAGGGAATTTCTTTCCTATCCAAATACAGACAGGTCTTCCACTGATAAAGACTTTGTTAACCATATTCACAATGTTCAGCACAGGTAGAGAGAGAATGGAGAAACTGAGCAGCATCCAGGCAATGTGAAGCTGGAAGCAGAAAGGGGAAAAGGGATTTTACAGAGAAAAGAGGTGAAAGGTGGGAGGAGAAAGAACACTTCAGCTTGTGGTGGCTTATCCAAATGAAGTTGGCTGGAGGTTTCCCTGCTCTCAGTACAACCAAGGCACCAAAACAGTAGTTGAAGTGATTTAGGAGTCCTTAGAGGGCAGAAAGCATGGTATCAAATACTGAAGACTTTTGCCATATCACAATTAATCTAATTTTTGCTTTCTCACTTTCAGTTAGAAGGGCTATTAAATACATCTGGAATCAATAAATGAATGAATAAACTGCCATTTACAAATCCTCACCCCAAATGAAAGAATGTGGCTTCCTATTAAATGGGAGATTATTACTGTCCCAACATAGGCAGCAGCATTAGCAATGAGTCCAACAAAATTAAGGAGCTTTCTGAATGCTTTGACAAATAGAGTGCTAATGGTCTGGATGAAAAATGACTTTTAGCAAGATCTTCCAAATATTTCCTCCAATTACAACTATATTTCAGTCCTACTACATGCATCTGTTCTTCTCAAAGGAATTCTAGCAGGCACTAGGGCATTTTTCAACATCCTTGGTCAATTACATTACAACCAGAGCTGGTCACATATTATATTCAAACAATATTATGGTTCACAGAGACAGAAAGCCTACTACTTAATGGACATTGGGGCTAGAAAAGTCATGCCAAGGGAATCACAACATGCCACTATCATTTTTTGCCTCCCCACTTTTCTAGTCTGAGCCACCGTTGTGCTGGGGACCTCAGAAGCAGTGCCAAGATTCCATTACAGTTAGTGTTAAGGTTCAGAGAGTCAGAAATCTTAAGGCTCCAGGGACACTGGGATTGCAGAAGTCATGTCAAAGGGATCTCTGCAGAGCACCAACATTTCTGGCTTCACACCTTTCTAATCTGGGTGACCCATGGTGATATGGACCTCAGCCTTAGCACCAAGGTCCCGTTATTGTTAGGATTAGGGTTAGAGTTCAGAAAGCCAGTTCAGCTCAGACAACACAGGGGCTGGAAAAGTCATGCCAAAGGAATCGTGGCAAGGCACCAACATTGCTGCCTTCAGCCTTCACACCTTTCTAATCAGGAACACCCATGATGATGGAGTGAGGGGAAGCCATATGAAGAGTAGCTGAGGTCACTTGGTCTGTTCAGCCTGGGGAAGAGGAGACTGAGGGGAGAGCTAATAGCTCTCTACAGCTCCCTGGTGAGGGGAAGAGGAGGAGCAGGCCCTGATCTCTGTGGTGACCAGTGACAGGACCCAAGGGAATGGCATGAAGTTGTGTCAGGGTAGGTTTATGTTGAATACTAGGAAAAGGTTCTTCATCAAGAGGGTGATTGGGCACTGAAACAGGCTCCCCAGGGAAGTGGTCACAGCACCAAGCCTGATGGAGTTCAAGGAGTGTTTGAACAAGGCTCTTAGGAACGTGGTGTAAGTTTTGGGGTGTCCTGTGCAAGGTTAGGAGTTGGACTTCAGTGATCTTTGTGGGTCTTTTCCAATTCAGGATATTCTATGTTTCTCTACTTTTTAATGTAAAAAGGTGTTTCTGATTGACTCAAATAAATACTTCAACAATTTTTTATTTTTGAGCGGAAAAAGTAGAGTTGTTTTTACTTCAAAATTTTAAAAAAACCAATCCACATTGTTTGCATTTCACAGAAATAAAATATTTTTCTATTAACCCTTGCACCACAAAAACAGCTGTAAGCAGTTGATTTTCTGCAGCTTTCAACACTTAGAAAAGGATTTACTGGCCAAAAAGGACTGAGAAGGCCTCTCAACTTTTTGGCCAAAACAGTCCATCATCTGTCAAGTACACTGGGGGAAGTACAGTAGAGATCTCCTTCAGTCCTTCTGCCTGGGGAAGGAGCTTATGTCCCAGCTACCAGCAGAGATGAAGGATCAGTAGGGGTTTCCTGAAGGATCAAGGCTCAGATGTTAGTGCTGCCACTTACATACCGTATGTAAATAATTTATAAATATATATATAGATATATTTATAAATTATTTACATACAGTATATATGAAATATATTTATATGTATAAATATATTTATAAATAATTTATAGTTACAAAAACTCAGTTCTGTTTCTAAAACGCAGTACTTCTTTTAGCTTCTTTAGAGTTGTGGTTATTCCTAAAGGTGCTGTTGACTTCTCCTGGGAAGGGGAGATGGGAAACAGTACAGAAACTCCTTCACCAATACTATGATAATGTTTCTGGCTCCCTAATCAGGGAGCTGCATCCTTTTTGCATTCTGACATGTGCTTTACTGAAGACTTGCCATGAATTCTTGAATCTAAACCATATGAGCCAGTAAGATACATGCTGCTAAGCCTGGGCTTAGGTTTGTGGAACCTAAGTTGCCCTGAAGCTGAAGTCCATTGGTTTTAAGCCCCCAGTTGCTCTCTGCTTTCACCAGAAGAGAGGGGTCAGAACAAGAATAAATTTAGCAGGCAAGTGCCCAAGTATTCCTCTGGCCTTTTTGTGTTCCCTCTAGCTTGTTTGCATTGACATTTAGAGAGGCAGATGAGCTCACATTTAATAAAAAGTTTTGAAATAATCTGCTTTGATTGGGTGCCTAAACTCTTGGATTTTATCCACATGATTTTCTTCTGTTGCCATGAATGTAAGAGGTCAGTACATTGATGCCACTAAGTAGCTGTGCGCTTCCCACCAATATTGTTCTCACTTTGACCTCCTGACAAGGGAGTGTTATAGTGGGCTGAGCCCAGTGGAAGGCATCGCCAGCGCCTGCATTCCAGTTCAAAATCCATCACTGTTTGCCTTTTGCTTTGATTTAGTCAGATGCTTTTTCTTTGTCTCTTGCTGCCTCAGAATGAGGTGTGGCGACCCGGTTCGTGGGTGACACGATGGCTAAACTTACAGGCCTGTCAGGCTAATCACACGCTAACACCAATGTGGTGGATGGTGAAGAGCGTTTATTTCCGGTGCACAGGCATTTATATAACCGAAATATGATGACGTAATCACCGTGACATTATGGGTTATGGAACTTTGGAGAAAGAGGGGCCCTATCTTCCCGTACAACGCGAGATCTTCCGATTGGCGTTCCCTATCTGACCGCATCATCTCCCCCCCTCTCCATGAACAGAACTTTACAACTGAACGACTTATGTAATTAACAACAAACCGTGAACTTGTTAGTAATGAACGTGAAACGAAACCGCCGTGTGTTAGTACGAACTATCATGCAAACTCAGGTTAACTGTCTCTGTTCCAAATATAAAATGTCTGTCTTATCTAAACGGGTTTTTATAAACTGGGCTAACTTATTAAGGAGACAAGGACCAAAAATAAGTACGAACACAACAACGATAACTGATCCTGCTAATGTGGAAACAAGGGTAATAATCCATGGGGATTGGTTGAACGTTGAACTAAACCAGTTCTGCTGAGAGGGTTGCTGGCTACGCTGTTCGAGTCTCTGTTGTAGCTCTGTTGAAACTCGGGATTGAACCAGGGACCTTCAGATTCCCAATCCAACGCTCTCCCAACTGAGCTATTTTGGCTGCCTTCCGTCGGACCAGTCTGTCCTGCAGCCCAGCTACGACGTCCTGCACAACTCCAGCGCGATTCGCACAGAAGCAGCACTCTTTCTTCAGGGTGGCACAGAGGTGTTTCCGTCGCATGAGCCGAAGGCTGAGATTTCGCTCGCCCTGCAAAACAACTTCGGAGAGAGAGGAGACCGACCCCTCTACAAGGGACACGGATCCCCCAATAAAGCCAGCGGAGGAATTAAAGCCTTCGGTGTTAAATATATCACTAATGTGAACGATGAAGCTAGGGGCATTAGACACAGTTTGGGCAATTACTCTACCATCCAAGGGATTGCGAAGTGTCCAGGTGCACGGCCGGTAAGGATGCACATCCAGTTCTCCCTGTCCAATGCGAGGCAGGCTTAGAAACAGGAAAACACAAAGGCACAGACGCTGTTGTGGAACTGCCGTTGTCCATGTTGAGGACAAGAAGCGAGGTCGACGTGGAGGATTATAGTGGTAGACCTGTTAAAAGAAACTCTGAGGTTTCATTAGTTAGGTTATACAGAACAGGCTTTATTGATTTTAATGGACACCACTTAATAATGTTATCTTTCTCCACTGCGGCATACCCCCGACCTCTCAGGACCAATTTCCACCCTGATGCCCAATCTCCCAATTCATGTCTAATTTTAACTGGTGGGCCTTCTTTCAGTGCTTCAGTGGCCCAATGCTTTGGGGAAGGGGTTTGTGCTTGATCTCCCCTGGGGAACTGGTTCAACGCTAGCATGGCGGTGGCTAGCAAGCGTGGCATTGTTCTTGTGTCAGCCACACCACTGCTGCGGTAGAGGTGGCTGAGGATGAATCGGTGAAAACGGTTGGTCCAGGGAGTGGCCGGTCCATGACCTTCTGTGGGAGGTCAACGTCTGCTATCGCTAGCAGCTGAGTCCATGGAGGTTTAGCGGCGTAGCAGAGCTCTCCTGCAAATCCGAAAAGTGCCAAAGCAAGATGTTCTGAGATTGCTACCGACGATGTCGAGATCTGCTTCCAGAAAGGCAAGTATATTTTTGCAGGCTCGAGTCCTAGGCAGTTCAGGGCAAGCCTTCTGCCCTTCATGATGAGGCTTCCGAGACATTCCACTCCCGGAGTAAACGCGCGTGAGGCTCTTCCAAGAGTCACCCATTGTACCGGTTGCGCTTTATCGGGAGGTCCTTGTGCCAATGCTCCTACTCCCCCCTCTCTGGTAAAATGTATGTATAAGTCCAAAGGTAGATTTGGGTTCCATCTAGAGAGAACTGTCATGGACAACTGCGGTTCGATGAAATCGAATGAGCGCATGACTTAGTTTGAGAGGGTCTTGGGCTCCCATGGATGCTTGCCTTGAAGTAGCGTGTACAGCGGAGACATGACTTCTGGTGGGATAAGGATGACATTTCGCAACCATTGTAAGGATCCCACTAACTGTTGCACGTAGTGCAGCGTCTTGAGGTTGCGACGAATTTTGACTGCTGGGGGTGTCACATAGGAGCTGGTGATTTTCACGCCTAAGAATGTGACAGAAGGACCTTTCTTTATTTTTGCCTCTGCTATTTCAAAGCCGTTGGTCTTTAGAACCTCGGAGATGGCTGACACAGGATTGTCCACACGGTCTGGCGTCGGTGCTGCAACAAGGATGTCATCCATATATTGGATGATAGTGGCTTCTGGGTTCACAGATCGAATGGGCGCTAGGGCTCGGCTCACAATGATCTGGCTGGAGATATCACAATGATATGGTTGGAGAGTTGATCATTCCCTGAGGAAGGACTGTCCAGTGGAAGCACAGATTGGGCTGTTGACCGTTAGGGAACACAACAGAAAAGGCAAATTGTTCTTTGTCCTGGTCATGCAAGGGAATAGAGAAGAAGCAGTCTTTGATATCTGAAATGGCTTTAACAATTGCTTGCACATCCTTGGGGTTAACAGGGGAATAGGTCTTTTGACCATTCACTTCTCTCACTGGAAATGCTAGCACTGTGGGAGAAGTCCATTCAGCACATGCCATTTGGATCTCCTTCCAGTCTATGAGTGGCATGGACTCTCGTGGGAATGATGTTACAGATCCCCTAGGTTTAGTGAAATTTATTTGCATGTTTTCAAAGTCCGAGTCCGAGTCAGAGCTCGAGCCGGATGCATGTCTAAATGCGTGCCACTTTGTCTCCCGCACATGCCGTCGGTGGCCCCAGTCCCTTTCCGAATCGGTGGAGGAAGCCGAGTGGTAGTGGGCTTCCGGGCTGCGGTGCTTTTTGGTGGGACTCCGCCCTCTCCCTTTCCCAGGGACGGGTTTTTCCCCTTCCTTTCTCCGCCTTCCTTCCAGCGGGTTCTTCTCCTTACAAGGAGATACTCTAGGGGACGATCCCTGATTGGACTGTGAGCTCTCCTCCCCTTCACCCTCGGCGCTGTCCTCCCGCTTCCCGCTAGGCTCCCAATCGTGTGTGTCCGTGCGCGTTAGACACCCTTCGCTCCACCCCTTGCTGCTCACCCCGGCGCCATTTCGCGGCGCGTATGGCGGAGGCCTTTCCCCGACATCTCCAGGGCCCGTGGTGTCGGGTGCGCCCCGTGACTCCACGGCATCAGTATGCCCCGGCAGCAAAGTGTGTTCCGCGGCCAAACCCGCGCTAGAGTCGGGCAGGCGGGATGGCGACTCGGGTCGCCCGTCATCATTAGATGGCCCATTAGAATCGGTGGGGCGATCAATAAACGTGGTCTGAGTGGCAGCTCCTACTCCCACCCGCAGTGTAACCTTTAAACAGCTTTGAGCTGCCTTCCAAGTTTCTTGTTCCTGCAGCGCTTTCCGTAGCGCTTGCGTAACTCTCGCCCAGCTTTTAAGGTACTTGCTGGACTTGAAGCACATTACGTCATTCGTGAGCGCCTCGGTACACCTAACCCAGCAATCTGGGTGTAATATATCTACGGGATCATCGATAACGCATAATTCTAACAATCTGACAACCATGCATTCAAAATTCCTTGATTTTTTGCAGTCTATACCCCTCTGCTTATGCAGCTGCGAATCTACCTTCCCGAGCAACTGCATCTTGGTGGTACGGGAGCGTCCTCCCCACTGGAGTCGGTCCTGCCGCTCCAGCCGTCCCTCAGCGTCCGGCAAGACTCCTGAAATCCGGCCGCTCGAACCCGTGTATCGGGGAGCGGTCCCGGGTTTCGGCACCACTTGCTGCCTCAGAATGAGCGACCCGGTTCGTGGGCGACACGACGGCTAAACTTACAGGCCTGTCGGGCTAATCACACGCTAACACCAATGTGGTGGACGGTGAAGAGCGTTTATTTCCGGTGCACAGGCATTTATATAACCGAAATATGATGATGTAATCACCGTGACATTATGGGTTATGGAACTTTGGAGAAAGAGGGGCCCTATCTTCCCGTACAACGCGAGATCTTCCGATTGGCGTTCCCTATCTGACCGCATCAGTCTGTGTGCATGTCTTCACTGATCAAGTGTTTTTATTTTTCTTCCCTACTGTCTCACAGAAATATTGTAAGGGTTAGTTGGAATTTTTATAAAGCATACTGACGGTTGGAAGTTACTTTAATTAATAAGACCATTACAAAGAATTATGCTCTGGTAATCCCAGCAGCTGATCCTATAAGATTGTCAAGGGTCCCTTATTCCACTTGTCCCAGTTCACTAAAAAGTTTGGATTTTTGGTTTATTTCACTCCTTTAATTTGCAGTAAAATGGCAAAGTGGTAACTGATATTCCTGAGGAAACAAAGCAGTCTTATGCACTGGAGAATGTATTAGAGATACCTGTTTAAAATGTTAAGATTTATCTAAGAGCCATAAGGTAATATTAAGCCTTTTTGTAGTAGTTCCTCTGCCCTTGGACATTGCATCAGAGCAGCAAGCTTTTCCTATTATTTTGATTTTGTTCAATAGTGAAGGTCATTAAGAAGTTGGTTATAGGGCTGAAGAAGCCTGTCTGGCCCAACAAGGCAGTCCAATAGGTCAAGTAATTAAAATACAAATATTAGCCTACTGCCAGGTCTCTTCTGCAGAAGTGCCAGTACAAAGTTTAGTAACCTATTAAGAATGCACTGCAGCAGCAGCAGCAAAGGAGAAACAAGAGTGACAAGCCTGTGTACATTATGTACCCTCTCTCTACCCAGCGTTACTGCCAGTCACACAGGCCGGGTTCAGTCACTTAGGTGCTCTTGCTGAAAATAACACTGGCACAAGACCCTGCCTAGAAACTTGCAGAAGTGAGCTACACATGTGGGTGCCCCTGAGCAGCAGTGCTTAACTACTTGTTAGCAGTGGCTCCAAAGTCTTAATGCAAATACAGTCTTATTTGTAGTATGGGTAAATGCCCTAGGGAAGCCCATAATGAATACACTAACAGTATAGGTAAGTCTCCTCTTCTTTTGGCATGCTTTTGCAAAGATCTTGTTAGTCCTCCTTCTCAATTCTGGGAGAGTAGCTGCCATCCTTCCAGTCTCCACCATGGGCTTCTCATACCATGTTGTCTTGGTTTGGCACAGACCCAAATCTGGGTCAGTCAGTCTTCAGCCAGCACAGCTGAGGTGGCTGCAGCTCCAGTTCTGCAGAGAGAGGCTCTAACCAGCCTTTCTCAGCTAACCTGCTGTTTGGAAAAGGTCTCCCTTCTCTCATCCTGTGCCCACCTAGCCCACCATGCTGGCTCCCACACCTGCACTGCAGCATAATGCACTTGAGGTGGTTCTTAGCTCTTTCTCTTAGCAATGGGGTTATCCTTAGTGCTTCATCCCTGTGGAAAATATCACTGCTATGAAGTTCAAGTGCTCCTAATTAATTGTGCATTTTCCCATTCCCAACAGACACCATTCCCCAGTATAAGGTAAATCAGATAGTCTCAGGCAACTTTCTTCAATTACACATTTGTAGTGATCTTCCCTGTTTTAAATGGTTTATGCTGCAATTCTTGTACTTGAGTACTGAAACAGAACAATGTTATAGCTAACATTATGAAATACATCTAGTGACTGGTTAGTCCACTCCCAGCTCACAGGCATTTCCATAATTTTCTGCTTCAAACACGCATTCACACATCATTAATGTGACCATTAACAATGAGGCAAACATGTAGAAACTGGGGATTTCTGACATCTTTCTGCTCCCCAGTTAAAAAAATGGTGAGTTACATTTCTTGTAACGAAAATTTCTTGTAAAAATACATTTCTTGTAAAGAAAATACCGAGAGTCTTCAAGAGAGAAAATACACAAAAGACACTTCAGAAGGGCATAGAGTGGAAATACTGCAGGTCAGGTTGGTTTATCTCTGCTTCCTTTTCCACTCTTACCCAAGAACCAAGGGGCTGGTATCAAAGACAATGTACAGACTGCAGCAACTTCTTACAGACCCAGTGTTGGCCAGGGAGTGGAGATGAACAAGAGACACTGAGGGCTGACAAGACTGGGTACAAAGGCCAATGACCATAGCAGCCAGGCCGTTAGGGTCATAGAATCAAAGGGTTGCTGAGGTGGGAAGGCACTCATGGAGATTGTTTCATCCAAACCCTCTGCTCAAGCACAGTCAGCTGAAGTCAGTGGCCTTGGATAGTATCCAGTCAGGTTTTGAATACCACCAAGGATGGAGAATCCACAACCTCTCTGGGCAACCTCTTCCTGTGTTTGATCACCTTCAAAGTCAAAAAATGTGTTTCTTATGTTTAAAGAAAAATTTTCATGAACCGTTTGCATGTGTGAGTGACCTCTGTCCCAGTACTGGCATCCATCCCACAGCACAGAAGAGCTCAGACCAGCTGGAGCATACATGACAAAACTTCACAGAAGACTGATTGCACAGCTTTATGAGCAGGTGCTGCAAAGGAAGTTTTGTCTGGAATACCTGTGGCAATAGGGGAATACAGATAAATTTTCTGGTACCAAAAGAATGCGTTATGCTACTACAATTATCACCAAAGTAATGATGTTTTTAGGCCATATATATCAGGGTCATGGGAAGGAAACCAAGGGTTACTTCAATTTATCTTGGACCTCATCTGGTATGCTGGAGCAGGAGTTCTTGAGGACTTTACTCCATGACAGGAGCAATGATACCAAGCAGAGTAAGAAGCCTTCCTTCCTTCAGTGTTCTCCCAAGTACAAGACATGAACCCTGCTGTGCACACACTGCTCTCCCAGCATCAACTGACCTTACACATGGTGACTTCTGTTCTGTTCCTCTGCTTGCTAGGAAAAATGCTACTATGTGGTAAGAAGAATCACAGGTTTTTTCCAGTTCTCCTTCCTTTTTCACATTTAAAATAGGAAAGCTATGCAGGTCACTGACAGCTCAGTGAGATCAGCCTGGCTGGGGACAGAGCTGTAAGTGAGGGAAGCAGAGACAGGCATACCACCATTAAACTGAAGAGAAAAAATGAGGCCAGAGTCTGCAAGAGAACCCAGAGAAACCCATAGCTTTAATACTATGGATGTCACAGCTCCACTGCAACCTGATCATCTTGGAGCCCTTTGATACTATATAATGTTCAGTATCACTGTCCTCTTGTGGTGTTTGTATATTGCCCATCGCTGCAACCCTCAAAAAGGTATTTGACAGCAAGAAAGGCCATTTCCCACTGAAAGGTTGTTTTTTTTTCTTACCAAGCTCTGCGTTATCTGTGTTAAAGCAAGATAACTTATGTTTACAGAGTTCAGAGTCTAAAAAAGTAATGAAATGTGAAAGATAAACTCTTTACAACAGTGTTAACATCAGTTTTATTTGCATCTTCTATTTTACAGTATTCAGTAAATATGTACAGAATACATTTGCAGATTACAATATCAATGTCCACATTTTCTGAGAAAAAAACAGATAAATAGAAATGTGTTCTATGTAAGGAATGTGGTTGGATTTTGCTCTAAAAGAAAACATCACTTGTAATTTACTGATATTTGACACTATAACAGTATAACCTTTAGTTACATTATGTATGTTGTTTTCAGCTCTCATCTCTTGGCAGGGATGGTTCACAGAAGATATGAATGCCTTAGTGCAGGCATGGGTGAAAGGCAGAGCACCTGTCAGTCTCTGAATATGTTCCTCTTCTCCTGCCCTTCTCCCCAAATGTGTACCTTTTCATGCTTGTCTAAACTGCACTTCAGCCATGCACTGTATTTAGATTTTAGAAAGAAGTGACGTTATCAGGATTCATACATATTTAAAAACAAGGACAAATGCTTTCTTGCATACTATACTGGTTAGCACTGAGGTCTTTCTTAGTCCAAGCATTTATACACGTGATTTAATGTGATTCCATTTGTAAAAAGCATGCCACCCTCTTGAGACCCTTGTATTTATCTGCTTTCAATTACATTTGAAGTATTCTGAAAGTCTCCTATACTAATCCTATCCAAGTGGGAAGCCACATAGCTCATGCATGGGACTGTCAAACATGAGTAGTTGCAGATGTCAGTGCACCAGTGGCAGGAATCCAGGAAGATAGATCAAGGCTTAGTCACTGAAAAATACACACCAGCACATCTCAGATACATAGCATTGTAGCACCTCATGAGGAAAACATGTCATGACAGGAAATCAATAACCTCTTGGAGGTGATCTGTTTCTGAAATATTCTTGATTAATTATGCCAGGGTGTGTTTGGCAACTTAGCCTGATCCAGCCTTAACCTAATGCTTTTTGCATGAGGCACTATTGTTACTAGTCTCATAAGTCAAATCTGATGGTTCAAGTTGGGTTTTAAAGGGTCAGGCTATAGATTTTGTAATGTCTTTGTGCCCAACATTGCTGTCTTTACTATGGTGTGTAGGCTTTTACTATCAATCAAAATTATGTTTTTTTAAGATGAACAATAGCATTTACAACTAATTGCATTTGAAGCAAAATGACTCTCCTAAATAAAGTGTGTCATACAATGGGTAAAACAAGTAGGGAATGTCAGTGTGTTTTCATGGCAGAAGGTGTTCATTCAGGTTGTTTGCTCATGTGCCTTCTTTGCAGAGGAAGAGCAGCTCTAGAAAACCCACAAACAGGACTGTATCTCTGTCCTTTGCCTGCCTTCCTGCACAAACTCATTTTCTCCCTCAACAAGTTTGTCAACCATACCTGCTACTCCATCTGCCTTTCAACCAATGCAGGAACCCAGCCCATGCCCTCTTGGCTTCCCTGCTCCCCACAACATACCCCTTCTTCCCTGCACCTCAACACAGGCTAGCGCCTTAGTCACTCCTGGTCTTAGTTATCTGGTGATGCCACGAAAGCCAGCCTTGGCCTTCTGCATCCTAAGCACAGAGTACAGGACCAGCAGCTGCCTTGGTGCCTGGCCATGGCTCATCACCGTCTATTGGGTGACTCAGCAGTAGCTGCTCATGTGCAGCTGCTGTGACACAGCTTAGCCCTGGGCTGTTGCACAGGCATGCACCTCTGCCTTGCAGTGGAGTGCGGGCTGTTTAGGAGACTCAGGAAAATGCACATCCAGTAAAACTGGGCAGACAGACAGACAGACAGTGTTGGGTGCAGCAGTAAGACTGTTCTCACCTTAGCCTGCTACTGCTTTCTGTAATACAACAAAAAAGCTTAGGAGGTTACGTCTTCTAGAGCTATTTGTTAAAGGAGTTTACATGTACAGTGTAAAGAAGTGAAATAAAGATAATAACAATATCTGTGAGATAAATTGTTTGAACCACATTGCAGATAGTTGCAATCACTGTGTGATAGACCAAAGTTTGACCTTTGGCTACCTCACCTACACAACACCCAATAAATCCAGTCCCTCAGTAACCACTTCCAAAATTTTAGATTTCCGAATAGCATCAACGAGTCACCACTTGAAAAAGAAACTGAGAAATAATGTGCTTTTTTATTATTTTTCCAAATGTGGAATTTCTTTCCCCAAATTATACTGGCCCAAAGCCCAGTACAAGCAATATTTGGACCTGGATCAGTGACAGATTCAGAGTCCAATGTTTTCAGGTTGGAAAGAGGATACTTTGGCTATCAGGAAGCCAAAAATATCCCTCTGTGAAAGCCTTAGTTACTAGTCCTGGGAGATTGCCAGATGTTAGAATTTAATATAGAATATTTTATATACTGATAAACTTTTCAAATTAGTTAAAGAGATTTAGAAAACATATTGATACAAATTTTCCCCCTTTTGAGGTCTTCAAGTCATGGTATGGAAAGAGTTCACTTTTCAGGGAGATGAATACCATTTTCCATATGACTAATCTTGTTTAAACCATTGGTAAAATACATCTTCAAGCTCTCTTTAGTGATTTTTTTTTTGCTAGGAATACATGAGGCTCAATGACTTTGCAAGCACTTTTTCAGCATGACCTACAAAAACAGTCAAATATTCATTCATGCAAATTAAATCTTGGTAACACATGTAAAAGTGTGCGTGTGTGTATAAACACTGATTTTAAGGATAATTTTAAGAGACAACAATATATTTCTTTGCCTAGATAAACCTTTTTGCAAATAGTACTTTGAGATATTCTAGGGAGGGTGGCAAATAAACTGAGAAAAATATGTAGAAAAATTACTTTGCATAACACTGTGATTAATGAGTGCTCCTTGCACATGATATACCTATGTGTATATTCCAAGCTGTTAGTAGTGTGTTTTTTCTAAGGATTTCATGGCAAAAATAAGGACTTGAGGTTGGAAATAAATTAGAGTCTGCAGGGTTTGCTCAGCTGTGGCTGAGTGCACAGAACCAGGACTTTGTTGATTGTCTTGTATTTTAAAAGTCTGCTAAGGGTCAAGAAGTGCCTGCTGGCAGGAGCAGACTGGGAAGTTTGGGCATGGCACAAAATGAACGAGAAAGCCTGGTTAAGGGATCCCAGCAAAAGGAGAGAGTTGATTTATGTGATATTGCACTTGGCATGTGTTTAATGATATCTGTATACATGACAAGAATTAAAAGCAGTTATGTTGACTTCAACGAAGTTAAAGAAAATGAAACACGTAGCAATGCTGTTCCATTTGGCAACATGGCACTGGTTTTACGCAGTTTTGCTATACTGTATGTACTGTGTCTGGTCCCTACCCTCATCTTGTTTCACGTCCAAGTGACCAAGATTTTGTGTGTCATCTTAAGGTATTAAGGATGGGAGCTGCAGGAAAGCAGCTTGGAGCAGCAGGAGCTGAGATGAGAGAGAGACAGACAGCTCAAAGGGAGGCAATTGAAGAAGCCTCCAAAAGCAGAGGGGAATTGGGACAGGGGGTCAATCAGGGTAAAAACTGATAGATGCTGAAAGGGCCAAGATGTCTCAGAGCAATAAACTTGAAGGATTAGATTGGCTTTCATACCAAATTTTTGTTATTTCTCTATACATGCTTGCTCATCTTAGGCTAACACCCAGGAATGGAACTAAGGAATGTGATGTAGCTCTTCATTCCTTCATAGCTACCCTACGTGACCTTGAGTGAGGCATGCCATCTCCATCTTGCCCTTCTTCAAAATGAGAATAGGATATCCTGCTCCTACAGATCAGGGCTGCTGTGAGGGTATGTTTAGTAACGCTTTTGAGGCACTGAAGTGCTTTAGTGATTGGCACTGTGGAAATTCTATAGATAAACACCTATATATAACCTCCCTGACACTAGTACAGTCATAGGGTGAGATCAGATTGACACTGCTATTTCAATACACATATATACGGCAGGTGTCTGAAGAAGCAATAAAAAAGCTGTCAACATCAGGTATGTGTAGAGAAAGTGATACAAATCCTCTTAAGCCTGGAATGCTGTGTTCACTGTGTTTTTCTACAGAAAAGAGGAAAAGAGGGGTAGGATTAAAGAGGAAATGTAATTTTCTTTTCAAAGAACTCCACACTCTCATACTGATAGAAAATGGTTATCTTTGGCTCTTGTGTGTTTTGTGGCATTATAAGGTATTGGTCTTTGTTTAGATCATATAATACTTTTTCCTCCCTCCAATCTACCATAACAATTAGTGAGCCGTCTGTGGCTGCCTCAGAGTGCATCCTGTGCATCAGCATGTCTCATTTAATAGTCATAATTTCTCATTTGTAAGGGGAAAAGTGCTACCAGCGCTTTCAGTCTCATAAGGGCTCAGACTCACCCAATGATTCCAATCTATTATGCACCCAGCTCTGATATCCTGCTGCCTTGGTAGAAGTTATCATCCTTCAGACAACACATAAATACTCTCTTGCCAGCTGTTCCTTTGTCAGAAGTTTCTCAAGGAGTAAATCATAATGATGCCCCTATTTTACTAGATCCTGATCTGGTTTTCCATGGTACTCGGCTAGGAGCAGGCAGAAAAATTAACTTTATTGCTACTGTTACTCTACAAATGGCACTGACTACTACTGTAGGGATTTTTAGGCCTATTAGTATTGGTTTCCAAGGTGAACACACTAGTAGCGTTTTTAAATTTAGAGGAATGGGCATAGGTCAGTTTGCTGGTGGTTTCTGTAAAACTTTTATCTTAAGGTGCTGCACAAACCCCTGAGAGGGAAGAAAAAGTGGCAGGCACGGTTTCACTCATTCTGACGTGGAGCAGCTGTTTAACAACATAATCTTGTTGTGAGTTCAGAAGAAAAAGGGGAAGAGTAAATCCTACTGATGGAAACTGTATTTTCTAGGCAAATTGTAAAAGGCAGAAAGCAGAGACAGCCAGAAAACACAGGACTTTGCACAGAAGGGTGCAATGAAAGGGGGCGCTACCAAATTTATACCAGCATAAGTCCCAGGCACAGTGGCAGTGTGCTGCAGGGTAGTTCCCCTCGCAGATGTTGAAGCAGCTGCCCTTGCCAGGGCAGAGGCTTTTAAGTGGACCCAGCTTTGAGTGGCAGATGTAACCCTCCAGGTCCCAGGCTGCACAAGTTCTGTGGGTGACAACCTGTCTGCAGTCTCCTTGTTGCAGAGCACACCAGCAGTCCCAGGAGGCTCCCAGTCCATCAGTTAACTTGCTGGAGGATACCAAAACTGCAAGGCCTCCTTTCTTGTCACTGAGCTTTCACTGACCCTTAAGAACATGAATATCATGATGTAGGCCTCAGAGGTGCACAGTATTTCCACTGAACTAAAATGTCCTATACCCTTGTAGTTTTTAGTCTGATCAAATTCAGAAACAAGTCACAGTCTGTTGGTTGAAGTGAATTATAATCACAATTTTTGTGATCCTCAAACAGTTTAACCATTCCTACAGAACTTATGCGAGGTACCTGGGGCATCTGAGATGCCTCCTTGTCATAAAGGTACTTCTGGACAGTCAGTGCAGATTAGGAGGATGACTTCAGAAGACATCACTATCATGTTTGTGCTGACTATACAATACATAAAGCAGTCAATTTAGAACCTTTTGAAAAGTTTTAAGATTCCATTTAAAACACAGTTAAGGGAGGGAGAAAAGGCCAAGTAAGGTACTGTTGAAACCAGTGTTAAAAAAAGCACCACTTACTGGTTGGAAGATAAAATATATCATCAGGCTTTCAAGAACGAGCACTTAATTGCCTAAAGACTGTTACAGAACTCATTGTTAATGTACCTAATTTGCATAAAATCTTTTTTTTTTAACTAACTGTTGCAGAACACATCTAAAATGGGGAAGCACAGTCCTCCATCAAAGCTCAGCTTCCCAAGCCAGCGCCACAGTTGTGGTGCATATTTGTAATGTGATTTTCTGGACTCAAATGTCATTATGACAATTAGGCACTATATACCATGTAGGGGGTTATATGTATTTTAGTAATATCTTTTAAAGAGTTATTAACGAGCAGAGTTTCTCTCAGGAAGCTGCAACAGTGGCTCTAGGAATTGATCCATCTACAAGATCCCAGGATGGCTTTTTTTATAGTGTGTGCTAATTCAGTTTCACTCAGAGGTTGCTTCTTTGGAGTCAGTGTCCTGTGGATCAGATTCTCCATACGATAACCTTCCTGCACATTTCATCCAGGCTCTGTGTGTTGTGCTGCTTTCTGTTTTCTAGCAGTTAAAGATTTGGCAAGCCATATTTCTTCACCACTTGTAGGTGATGGGTCCTTGGAAAGCAATGCCGTGTGGTAGACACAGAATGCGAGGAAGTTTCAGCTTTCTCTGAAAGCTCTGCTGAGACCAGCACTTCCTAGCCAAAGAATTTATCAAAGCTGCCTTTCCAGCAGCAGGGGCATGTGGTGAGGAGTCTGAGTAGGGCAATGTTGTGGCTGGGTAATGGGGGCTTATGGTCAGCTCTTCAGGTCACAAAGTTGTTTTGGCAGATGAATTCTTCAGAGAGGGGCAAAAAATGGGTCTGAGGGCTGCTGTCTTGGCACTCCAGAGAAAAAAAGGACTTGTGACTGCGAGGACATCTTGGAGATAACACTACAGTCACAGATGGAGAAGCTGAGAGGGTGCATTTTGCAAGTAAATGCAGTTACTGAGCCCTGAAAAAGCTCAATCTAAGAGCTCAAGCTAATGATAAGTGGTTGGATATCTCCCCCACTGCTGCCTGGGCTGAGCTGAGGGCTGGGGACTACCCCGAGCCTGCGGTGACCATAGGGAACATGTGCAGAAAGGGTTGCCTTCCTGGGACAGTGGGAATGGTGCTCCCTGGTGTGGCCACAGCAGTGCTCAGCACAATGTGTCAGCACAGTCATACAGGCAAAACTATCTCACAGGGGCAGCTGGTCTCAGTGGGAGGAGAATAGGATGTCTAGGTAAAAATATGGTTTTGCTTGTAACTACTTAGTCCATATTGAAAGTGCCTTATCAATATAATATTAATTAGTAGTGCTAGCATAAATTACTGCTATTATATTATACCAGTCATTATATTCTAATTATATATTTGTTCTTTTCTTAAAAACTTTTCATGATGCAAAATGGCAACTACTGGAAAGCTGTTAGAGCAGCTAATCATCCTTACTGTTTAAACCTCCTTGTTTGAACTTCCTCATTCCTCAGTCTTTTGTGAAGCAAGCAAGCCTCAGGAGATACTTTGGCAAACAAGGTGAGAAATGTGGTTTTGTCTCCCTGTGTGCCAGTAAGTAAAAGGGATCAGTCCCAGAGGTACCAGTTGGGTATGTTTGATCGGCACAGCATGATCTTTAGGCAGGTCAGGGAAATATCAATGCTATTTTCTCTCTAAGCCTCAGATTCCCACTGGCCTGTTTATTCAGAAATCAGGTGGCAAAAACATTAGAGGATATGAAATCTTAGGGCCCCTGCAGAATACCCAGCCCTGATGGATCCCACTGCAAGCACATTTGACCCCTGATCATCTTCACTGTGTTTCAGTCTAGAGTTTTAATTGGCACTGTTGGATTGAAGGTATCCCAGACTACAAAATTTCATGTTTTTTAAATCAAGGTTTTTGGAAGCGCTGAAATGCAGAGAAAGGAAATTTTATCTTGGTTGTGGTTTGGTAAAGGATCTGAAGCAGCTTTTTAGAGTGGCACTTTCACAAAAGCATTTTAAACCAAAGTTCACACTCCAAATTTGTAAAACTGCAGTGTTCGCATGTAGCATTGACATTCGCTCTAACAGACTGAGATTAAAAATACACATCTCTGAGTTTCTTCTTACACTTCTAATTCCTGTACTTTATAGCTGTACTTTAAACAGGATTTTGTACACAAACTCTTTAGTGGCACAGCTCATTATCTGCTTTTCCCCTCACCCCTTACCTTCAGAAAAGAGCAGAAGTGAGAATTTAGGAAAATAATAACCTATTTTATTATATAACCACAAGAACTGGGAGGAGGGAAAGGGGAAGAGTATTCTAGATTAAGGCTTGATTGCTGAAATTGTTTTAACTACTTTTTAATTGGCAAGCTGTTGAGTTGTTATCATCAATGAGGAACTCATCAACAAGCAGTATTGAAAGCAGTAAACATTTACCTGGAGAAGCAGAGCTCACAAGCTCTGCAGCAATCATCCATAGAATGTAGAGTTAAAACTAAGTGACTGGATTACAAGAATACATTGTACAGGGAGTATCAAGGGTGGAGTTTGGAATTGATAGTTGTTTTCTTCTGGTTTTTTTTCTCTGAATAATTTACAGGGGCAGGGCAGGAGACATTTGCACAGCCTCGAGCTGCTCTGCTTTGGGAGCCCTGCAGAGCAAAGCACTGATCTCTCTTCCTGGAGACCTTTTCCATATGAGATGTGCAGGTGAATCTCCAGGGCTTGCTTTGCTGTCAGTCCCTGCTCATGGGCTCTGAAGGTCCTCTGCAGCTCATAGACCTCTCATCTAATGGTGGGCACCTTTATAGCAGACCACATGTAAAACATCTCTGCATTTCCTTGATGCTGATTTATACCATTAAAGGGATGGGGGTGGAACAAGTTGTTAAAAGATGAAGAAACTGAAAGCTTCCCTAACTGCTGCATTACCCACCTGACATTCTTCAAATGCTAGTCATTAATTACTAATGCCTTGAAAATCAGAGCAGATACCAAATTCAATTATGTTACATCTCTTAGCAAGAACATTTCCTTTATCTTACCATTTCCCATTCAAACCATTCTTCTTTGCAGTTTTTAAAGGCTTAGACCCCACTGTGTTTCTTATCCTTTGAACCTGTAATCCACATAAAGATATTTCTACTCCGTGCCTCTCCTATCTGCACGCAGGTGAAATTCACATTGTAATTATTGCAAACTTAAAAATTTGACCCTCCAGCATCCCCCAGAGCTATATGATGGCAGAATGTGGCCAGTGTGTGCCATAACTTTCCAGTTGGTGATCAAGTACTTGGCAAAGGACTGAACCTGCGTTAGGACTCAGGCTACCCTTGGAATCCTTACACCTCCAGGCCTTCCTGCAGAGTGGGCAGAGTTCACAGTCAATCTTACGAAGCCCTAGAGCTAAGCTCTCAACTGAAGTAATTCCCTTTAGATGCCAGCAAAAACTTGGCCCCATGGAGGCAAGGCAGGGTATTTTTCTTCAGTCACCACTAATGCTGGTCTTAAGTGAGCTGTATATTCAGAAATTATGGGGTTTATTTCCTGGGACATTTGTTCTTTACTTATGTATATTTTCATGTCTGCCAGCACTCTGAAATGTAGACATTGAGTGTTGGGGGCAGGCTGGATGCAGTTTTTCATGCTGCTGACATTAATTGGATGAACAGGCCTTCTCAGAAGGGGCAGTGTAGGAAATGTGTATGGGAAAATAAAATAAGGAGTTTCACAGCTAAATAAAGACAAGTGGCTGAAAATGGTTTTTACAGCTTAGGCTTTCATATGATTCATTTGGGAATCTAAAACTATTTTGCACAACTAACAAATTAAGATTCACAACACCTTTCTGAATATAATTGCTTCTGTCTTGCAGATGGAAGAACAGAGGTATTGATGCTATAATTTGAAAATATGTCTCCTGTTTTTAAGTCCCCAGATTGAAATACATTTAAACCTAAATCTCAGAAGCATTAAATATCTCCATTTATATTCATTCATTTGGCATTCTTTGTACTTAGTCTCTGAAAACCAGATGCATTGCCTTCCAACTAGAATGGTCAAAATAACTGAAGTGACATGGCAGACATCACAGAGCAACTGCAGGCCCAGACTGGGGTTGGGACCTGTGTCCCTTCATGACACATTTCCTTTTTTACTCACTGAGTATCTGCCTTGGATTCCTGAACAAAAGGAAAAGCACATTCTGGTTACTCAGTTTTCCTCTGCTCTCTCGAAATTGGACATCATAGAGATGATACTGGTTGGGTTATTGATCAATTTTATAGCTACTTTACCTTGTCTTTCTAACCATCAAGAATTGTCTTCAGGTATCTGTGATTAAGTTTCTTACTGTAGAATTGAAGTGAAAATATATAGAGAACCATTTGTATCACCTGTTTTTCCCCATTGTTTTGGTTTTCTTTTCCAGCACACAACAGTTTTGCCCTTTGTATTAATCGAGATGAGAACAACATATCATCAGTATCCCAGCAGGAGCTGTGGACTGGCTGCAGTGTGCACCTTCGCTGTTGGCTATATTTTATGGTAAGGGCTGTACATGCTGTGTTTCCACATTGTATTGGGGGTTTTGTACTGCTAAATTTGGGCACATATTTCATTATGGATATAATTGCTAACAGATTCACGCCGCATGCCTCGTTTGGTCCAAGACCTGGACTTTGTCTGGTTTCCCCAGATGCTTATATTTTTAGAAAGTATATGCCAAACCTCACACAACAGGAATTTGTTGAACAATCCCATGTAAGCAGTGGTCTTTCCAAGGGTACATTTTTCAACCTTTTTTCAAGCTAAATGTTTTCCTTGGACCTTAGTTTTATTGCTTGGGGTTTTTGTTCTATCAAATAAAATTGAGAATAGGCAAATGATTTCCTGCATCAGTATTTAAGCGGCAACAGAAAAGATAGAACACTGTCTTTTTTCTTTACTAGTTAATAAATTCTTTCTGTAAAATTGATTACAAAATAAGTCAGTAATCCAAACACTCTAAAGTTTGTTTTAAGAAATGGAGATGCTGGTGAGAAATTAAACTAAAACAGAAATAATCTTTCTTGTACAACATTAAATTAAGTCTTTGGGCAGTTTCTAATCAAGGACCTGACTTGCGTGACAGAGTTAATATCCTTTGGTCACCCTAGTATTTATTTTTCACTAAACCTTTGTTTTATTTATATTTCTTCTTTGATGCCATCTATTCTTTATCCTTTCTGCATTTCATGACCCCCATTTCATATTCTTTCTTTTCACTTCACAACATCCTTCTCTCAGCTAAGAATGTATTTCCCAAAGTTTCCACCAACCGAGATAAGACTAGTGTGATAGTAACATGGTCTCAAGGCAGTACAATCACACTGCTTCAACTATGCAATCTGTGCCTTTGGTCCAGTGAAAGAGAGGTCATTATTCATACATATCCACGTACTCTCAGTGATTGTACAACGCTATTAATCCAGCTGAAGTGGGGTGTTGTGTCCCAGGACAGCAGCCACATTCTGCCGTTTGCTCTTATAAACATACATACGCTTCTTAAAGAAGAATAATATTTGTAATTGTAAGATAAGGGCAGCCTCATGCAAAAAGGCACATGATTATTCCTTCAGGAAAAAGTAACTATGCTTTTAACCCATATATAGTAATGCTTAACTGTGATAGTTCTTGACCTTCCTCTAATGGTGCCTGGAGACAGATTGACAGATTACCTATGGCATGACCTCCTCTGGCAACTCCTGTTTTCTCAAAATCATCTAAGTAGACACATGCAATAGTATTTAATAAGAATTTAAAATTGAAACAATCCAGCTTTACAAGTGAAATAAAACCAGATGTGCCTTAAGATCTTTTAAGAATCTGTTACAGTATCAGTGGGATGCTCATCTAGCTTGATACTGCCTACTACAGTGCATCTGTGTCCTGCAGCTACAAGGTTAGAGAAAATTGTAGGACAAGTAAAGCAGTAGAAGAAGATTCTGCATTAAATAATTACTGCATTAATAATTACTCAAGCACAGATTATGGTAATCTCGCTTTGCTTTTGCTGTTTATTGGTTTTGCTTACACATATATTATTTCCAAAACAGATAGGGCTACTCTCAATTGATTCATCTTCTTCCAAGTTGTGATTTCTGTTTAAATGAGATGAGACAATCTTAAAAGTTCATCCTGCTAATTATGCACATACAACCCGTTTCCTCTTCTGCTGTTGTGGAGGGAGGCCTTTGCAGGTTAGTGGAGGCAGACAAAAGCTACACTGTGCACTTGCAAATTCTGCGTGTCTTCAGCCTGCAGTGCTGTTGAAGACTCTATCCAAGATGTACTTGAGGCTGCAAGCCAAATCTTGGCCCCATTATATCAATATGATATATCTTATTCACAGGTTGGAAAAATCTACCAGAAAGTATGAAAAGTGAGGAGTTTGTCATCCCTCTCATTCAGGGTGTGCCTTCTTTTCAAAGCTGAAATCTACTGTCTTCCTGCTGCCAAGTGACCACATTGCAGTAGAGATCTTAATCACTCAGAAGACTTGGAATTGCTAAACTGGGATTTGTTGTCCTTGTTGGCAGAACCCTCAAGGTTAGCACAGTGTGTTAAAATGAGACTATACCTGCAAATTACCTAGTTCCATACAGCCTGATGGAACTTCCTTTGTACCTAGGGTTGACCATGGGTCCTGTTCTTGGGGCTTAGTTTGTGGTTCATGGATTTTTAACTAGAATTTAGAGATCTGCCACTTGAGAATTTGTCCTTTTGCCTATTCCATTTTTCCCTCAGCAGAAGTGTATTCACTGCAACTCTCAGAATAAAGCGAAGACAGTTGCTAATCAGATGTTCTCTATGTTTTATTCTTGAATTTTGAATTTTCTTCCCATCTCAGCTGAAACTTCCTTAACATCTACATGTTTTATGTATTGTGTTGCACTTTTTACTGGAAAGGAACATACAGGAGGATGTTGTTTAGGTTTGATTCTGTGAATGCTTTTTTCAATTCCAAGTAGAGGAAAGCTTGTTTTGTTTTGTATGTGACTGAATCTGTTATGTATGAGAGAGGGGGTAGAATAGCAAGTGCTTTTTTAAGTATAATTGGTAAATAAGAAAACTGGCAAACAATTCTGAATAGCATCACTGAAATTGGAGGAACATAGTTAAATAGCTTGATACCTCCTGAGCATGATTCAAAGACTTGTTTTCTGAGAAACATCCTATCTTGAAGAGTAAAATCTTCTGTTTTTCTTTATTTTTGCATTCTCTCCCTTCAGTCAAAGAGTTTTAGAGTAGGCACACTTAGCTCATGCACTCTCTGTGAGAGGGGAGCTCACAAGGAACTGTGCCCAGGCAGAGCATTCAGAGACTTGCATTGCTTGTTGCAGACCATACATGGACTTTCAGGATCGAGGCCATGGGATAAGATGGGAAAAGCCTATTGGCTTTATTTAGCATGGCTTGAAAAGGTCACGGTTTGTATTGAATTGTTAAATCTAGACAGTGCTAAGAAAATCAGAGCGTTTGCCAGTACTACCAGAAAATTCTGCCAATGAGTTTATGGAGTTGGTTGTCAAGGAACAAAAAAGAGCCAGAAATGTGTTGCTCCTTGTAACAAGAATGACCTCATGGTAACTAATATCAGAGCCTAATATGTCCCTAAAATAAACTGAAACAAATACATTTATTTTAAATGGTTTTCTTTTTCCCTCTACTTTTGAGCACTTCAGGATGCCAAAAAAACAGACCCTAAAAATCTGACTCCACTGCTGTAGTCATGCTGGGCTGCATGTTTGGGAGCAAAAGACTTGATCTGCTCTCTTACTGCTATCTCAAATCCACTAGGAGCTGCCTCCACATGTGCCAAGCTTGGACTTGATTCATTCTTTAATTCTTTTTTAAATCTATTTAAAGAGCTTTTAAACTTTCATTCGCAAATAAAGTTTCTCTTGAAGTGACTTTAGGAGAGTTCCGTAGATTCGCTGAGGGAGACCATTTAGATGGGGTAATTCACTGAATTCTTCTTGAACAAATTTAAGAAAGGAATGTACACTGAGGATTTGGAATGAATTTGAGATAGATTCTATCAGGCTTGCTGTAGGATTTCCACTAGCAATTCTCCATAGAAGGAGAGGAAGATCAGAAAGAGCAGATGTTGGCACAGACTGCTAGGACAAACCTTGACATTCAGAAGAGAGGGGTGGTGGGTTAGAGTGTGAAGCTTGGTGAGAATTTAGTCATATTGATAAAGAAGGGCAGGATTGAGAACCAGAAGGGTTTTTGAGGTTGGTGGTGCCAGTGGAGCAGGAGAGACACAACATGGCTTTGCTAGGCTGTGCTGAGGGTTTGTATGTAGGAGGGCATCATGCCGGCTTTTGGAAGTGAGCACTGGGGATAAAAGTTCGATAAAGATCAAAGGAGCCGGTGGCTAGAGGAAAAAGAAATAAAATTAAATGTCCTGGGGACAAGTAAAAGATTTTAACTAAAATCATGGGTTAAAAGAGAAGTGGATAAGGAAATGTGCAGCTCACAGGTCAGCAGCTTCAAAGCTGAAATCATGTGAGTAAGTGGGGAATGCTGGGAGAGGGGGTGAAAAACAGACTTTGAAATCAGAGTTGGAAGGCTGATGTAGAAGTGGATGATAGATGAGACAATGCAGAGGAGAAAAGGGTTGGAGCTGCAGCTGCCCAGAGCAGGAAAGAGTAGAAAGAAACAGGAGCAGCAGAAATAGGCCAGGGGAAGATCAGCGTCCCCTGTCCCTGACCCAGAAGGAGGGTGGGAGGGCAGAAGTGCTTTCAACAAGAGAAGGCTGTATGGTTCCCCAGCCTGTTAGGTCTGACATAGCCATTATGACTGTTACTTTCTGGCTTGCCTCCACCTCCACATCCTCAAATGTTTCAGTCAAAGCAACAGCACAATCACAGATGACATGCATGGGTAATATGTTCTCACTTCCTTGTGCAGCTCCTTAAAATACAGCTCAAGAAGGCATAGCAACCATTACTATATTTAAAATGAAAAATTATTTATCAAAATAGATGACTTCCAGAGATGACAGTGCTTTGCAGTGAATCTGCTAAGTTGCTGTCATTGTAGCTACCTGTACATAAACACAAATTTCTGCTAAGCTTTGTTCATCCCAGAGGAAGCCAGCATCATGTCATGCTGAGTACATTTTGGATGTGACATTATTTGCAGCTTCAGTTTCTCAGGACTTGTCTACTTCTGACTGCATAAGCCACTCCACACCAGTAGCACAGTCCTGTGACCCACATATTGTTCTCCAGTCAGATGAATGGAGAAGAATCCAGCATTAAGAAAATAGAACAAGAGGGGATGATTGCTGTTATTTCCTAAATTATGACTGTTTATTGAACTTACTGTTTAGTCTTTAAAATTTCTAAACTATGTACATTCCTGGTGTAGGTGTATTAGGTGTGGCTGACTGTTAATATAAGAAGCCCAGCATCTTAATACAGCTGAGATCTTAAGAATTCTGATTAGATGGAGAACAAGCTCTCCTGTGTTTTTAGGGGGAGTTGTGGAGATGTGCCTCACATCAATCAGTATTAGAAACCAAAAGTAGAACAAATCTAGTGTGGCTCATTGTGCTCCTGTCCCTGAAAGCACAAGATTGGTCCTACACTACAACCACAAATGATTTGTTTCTTTGTTTTGAACATCTCCGCTGCTGTAAGCCCATCACCTCGTTTGGAAGATGTTGCACATTTTAATAGCTCTGGGTAAAGTTAGCACTCTTTGTGAAAGGAAGAGAGTGATGCTGGAAAAGATCATGAAATAAAGGTGCCCATGTTCTGTTGTTTGCTAAAGAGTAACCACTGGGAACTGGTCTATGATTTGTCTGGAACCAAGGATTCAGCCTTCCTTTGTGCCAGTCACTGAAAATATGAAGAGCACTGAAGATATGGGAGAGGATTTGCTGCTGCAAGAAGTAACCAAAAAGAAATTGCCTTTCATAGAGAGTTGTCATGTACTCAGGCTTGTACAGCTAATGTCAGATGCTTCAGGAGAGCTTAGCAGACCATTATGAAACAACTAGCCTTCAAGGAGAGTTTTCTTCCAAAACTTATGTCAACCTAGGTGCTTAGATCCTTTGGTCTTGATGGTTTATATACCTTGTACACTTTAAACTTAGGCATAATTGTGCACATTCTTATTGCTTGTACAATCTCCTGACTTCAGAAACTTGACAGAGTTGCATGACAGGGCCTAGAGAAGAGGAGTGGACTAAGTAGGCTTCCAGACTTTCATATTTCAAAACTTTTTTGAGTATCTATATTTCAGTGATGTATCAGTGAAAGGTAGGTTAGAGCATTCCAGAGATTAATTAGGTATCATTCAGAAAGATATTTCCATTATCAGATTTGAATTTCTTGTCTCTGAGCTGTGTTGATGTGATTCTTCTGTCACAAGGAAGAAAACTGGGAGCTCTTCACCCATTTTATGTCATCCATTATTATTCTGTGTCTTTTCATTTGCTGCTCTTGAGAAGTTACATAGTCCCTCATCAAACATCCTCATTTCCAGAACTCATAGTACTGGTTGTTGATGACTACAGATTATGGTGAAGGACTCAAGCTGGGTAGGGAATGGGTAGAGACTCTCTCTGAGAGAGCCCAGACCACAAAGTGCTGCCAAGCTGTGACAGCTGAGAGCAGCCACCATGAAGGAGCAACTGCCTTCTGCAACATCTCCCATTACAAAATTCTTAAGGTGGTGTCATAGTTATTATCTGCCATTATACTCACTTGTTGAGCTTGATTCTGCCAGGACTAAGGTCTTACACTTGCTGTTTTAACAGCTGTATCATTTAAACTGACAGAGTACACATAAACCACAAGGTTCTAACAAATTTTTGTGCTTAGCTTTCCTCATTAAGTAAGGATCTGTATCCAAAGAATAAATGTATATTCCCTGCATAGTTTTCATTTTCTCTTGATTACTTTGATAGGAGAGATATACAACATCTACTGTACAGTAGAAGTGAAAACCAGCTACAAAGTCACATTTTTTGACAGATTTGTTAAAAACAAGCAATACTGTGCATTTTCAAATAGCTTTTTCTGATTTCTACACCAAATGGTTGAAAATTTCTAAAAACAACCACTTTTTTTTAACATACATTTTAATTTGAATACAATGTGTGAATATTTCCATTCGTTCTCTTTTTGCTGTTTCTAACAAATGGCTAGATTAACTCCATGACCTCTAACACATTCATCTTTTAAAATATACAGTTATGTCTACATACAGCTGCTACTATTCCAAATCACAGGGAAGTTCAGGTTAATTTTGTCTTCTCAGAAGTAGCCAGTCCAGGTTTAGTTTAAACTTTTTCTCCTCAGTTTATTTCTATCTAAACTACACACTTTTTACACCTGTTCAATAACAAAATCTTCAATTTGATCTAGATTTGCACTACTAAATAAATCTTAATGCATGCTTCCTTGTGCTTAACTAACAATGAGGTTGGATAGGAGTAATGGCTACTGGAACTGCAACACTGAAGGAGTTCATTAACACTGGTAATCAGCACTCTTGTGTGGAAGCTTTATGCAAATGGTTGATCAGCCCTTTATAGAGCAGCCTCGAGACCACCTGTATTCCAGCAGGAGCGAACCCACTAAGAAAGGCCACCAGGTGAGGTTTCCATGGCAGCAGTCGTCCCTTTGCTGCTCCTGTTTGTAGCACAGACAATGCCAGAGCATGTCACTGCTCAGTGGAGAGAAGGCTAATATTACTCCAGCCCAGCATAGCCAGCAGCGTGGTGCAGCTCACTTTCAGAAGGATCAGGTGGATTTGTGACTGTTGTCTCCACGGCGGTGCTTGGTCCTTCTCATGCTCAAAGCAGTTGTGACAGTGTGGCCACCCCAGGGACAGACAAACAACACCTGCACTGAAGGCACGAGCAGCATCACCACGCAGGGAGTGGGCTCCTGTGCTGGGCAGCAGAGAGCAGAATGCCGGAGCTGTCCGCAAAGCCTGAACTAACCAGAGATTGCTGACATGCAGGAGCCCATCAGTGATTCTTTGGCTGGATTTAGAAAATGCTTCCTCTTTCTAGCATAAATGTGTTCTAGTAAAAGCCGCTTCTGCTTGAAAGCATGAAGTTGGTTCATGAAGTTGGCTACACAGATGCCGTTTAGAAGGTCTCTTGAAAAGTCCCTCTGTAAAGGTACTTTATAATCCTGAGAAGTTTCATCATACCACAGAAAATAAGTGAAAAAGAGACCAGCTTCTTTTCAGTCTTTTTCCTTGGAGCTTGTTTTTCACAGAATGATCGTTAGGAAAAAAGGCAAATAAAAACTGAAAAAAGCAAATGAAACTGAAAATTGTTAAGCCATAATAGACATTCCCTGCTAAGCCAACCTGGTAGTAGGGGACATCCCATTACCTTCTACCCAACTGTCTCATCTTTTTCTTTCATCAAGAGGATCATGGTGTCCCCTGTTACCATGGGTTATGCAGGAGCCTTTCATTTCTTCATAGATAATTTTATCTAGTCAGGTTAATTCTGTCACAGGAGAATACTGGGGAAAATAACTGTAAAGTACAGAGATAATTTCCCATATGTGAACTGATTTGGAGAAGAGGGTTTAATTGCATTTAGATCATGCAGATTAATTTACTGACACATGTAGTTTCCCAGGTGAAGTGTGCAACTGTTAAGGGTTTGGCTGTAATAAAAGCTTTTCCAAGGAGGAGGGAAGCTGTGACAACTGTGGACATTTCCAGGGTGATTGTTAAACAGGGATTCTGTACTCTCTGTGTGACAGAATTTCATGGTAGCAGTTTTGTGTGAACTTCTCTGTCTCTACCCTTTAGGAGCCTTTGACTTGATCTAGTGATCAAAAATCTTCCTTAAACAAACAGAAACTTAGCAAGTGAGGCAAATCATGTGGACATGGAAATCCCCATCTATAACAGTCTGTGCAGCTGCTCTAGCTGTGCTTCACTGTGAGCTTTTCTCTCAAATTTCCAGGTCAGAAAGGCAAAGATTTACATTCTTGAAGAGAGCCCAGCAAAGCCCTAGCCTACCTTCAGTGAGCACTTTACCCAGTTAGCTTCTGAGATGTTTGCTCAGTTGTTTGCCAGTATTTACTTTTCTTAAATTCCACTGGAAGTTCCATACATACTGGAATGTATGGACTCTCTCTGCTCCCTCTGACTTCACCACTCACTGCATCAGAGCTCAACACAAAAGTGATCCCATCAGAGGATACAGGTGTCCACTGCAGCCACACACAGCAAAACCACACACCTGGAGTGCTTCTTCAGGCTGCACTACTGTAAAGCTGATAGTCTGTCTAGTGTACCAACAATGTCCTCTGTAGCTGAATGATAGAAATCTCTGTGTCACCAGAGTTTTGGTTTTGTTTGGTCTTTTAAAAAAATATTTCTCTTTCCTAGAGAAAAATAGATTCCAAATTATAGCAGGTAACTGGAAGGAGGACCAATCTAAAACACAGTTGCTGAAGAAAATGTTCTCTCAAAGAGAATCTAAACCATATGCATCTGGCAAACCCAAAAACTGATTACCATGTGTAGCAAGGAAAAGCAAAAGGAAATCACAAATGTGTATGAAGTGAAAGTAGGATACTGCAGGAAGCAGAGCGAGATGGTAGTAGAGCCTGCAGAACCCTGAATGCTCTTAGGATAAAGAACCTGCTTGGAACAGAGGCTGCTGCAGTTTCCAGCTTTGGCATGAAACAGGGGTTTCCTCAGAAATATAACTGAGCAAGGAAATACCTGCCTACATCAGAAATGAAATCTGGCCAACCGCTCATAATAAATTGAAAGCAAAGCAGTAAGAATGTGGGAAATCAATCATAGTTTCATCATTTGTGATGTCTCTTCGGGATGGATGGCATGCACGTGCTCCAGTTCAGCTGCAACTTGCAGCCTTTCAAATAATTGCTTTTTGGGTTACAGTAGCTAAACCCACAGGCCAAGCTACTTTTGTAAAACAGGGCTGTAAGAGTCAGTGCTTGTTATTTTTGTTTTGTTTCAGGGTGTGCTGGATTCACCAAGTTACAGGAGTGTGGGTGTACCCGCTGCTTGAGCACCTCAGCCCAGGTGTCAAAATAATCTTTTTTGCAGCTGTTACCATAATAATTAATGTATTCTACTTGGTGGGAGAAGTCCTGAACAACTACATCTGGGATACACAGAAATGTGAGTATTGTTTTAGGAATATTATCTCGTGAAGTACACCATCAGGACTTGAGTATGTTTCTCTGAAAATGTAGAATGTTTTAAGCTGACTAAAACAAAGGAAAATGACAGAAGTTCCACTGAAACATCTTGCTTGCCTGCCCTTAAAAACAGACGGATGAACAGAATGGCTGCTGGAGAGCCTGAGGAGCTATGAATATGTATTCTCTTTTACAGTACTAATTTAAGAGCTCTTGGCAATTACCTGAGATGTTTACAACCCACTTATTAGCTGATGAACCCATTAAATGCAGCTAGAATGTAATGTGGATGCCATTAATGGTAAGCTTAGACTGAGAAATGAAAATATACTCTTTTAGTATTTTCAGGTATTAGGTGTTCTCTCAGTGTATATAATTACTCAGGGAAAATGAACATGTTCTTGTCAGTGAAATAACAGGAATGAAAGATCACTTTAGTGCACGGTAAGCTCAAATGTGCAGACTGTACATCATCTATCCTGCCTAGGCCACCCATTGCTGAGGAGAGGAAAAGGGAAAACAAAACAAACACAAGATTAAAAGTAAGTTCCTTTTATCTATGAAAGATGGCTTTCATTTATCAAATTGAATGAAATAACATTCATTATAGCTGCTGTGGCAAATCACAACTGGAGGGAAATAAATTCACTTGGTAGTTAATGGCACACGCGACTCTCTTTAACAAGTCCTTCAATACCAGGTAGAATCTAATGCTAGAAGCTCAAAGCAGTTTTACTTTCCATTTGCTCTATTAGCATCCAGGTGTAAAATGCCTTTTTGTTTTTGCTCTAGGACCATCAACCACTGGTCATAGTATTCAAGATGGGTATTCAGTCCTCAGTTTGATGTCAAATTCACATTTATTTAACTTCTCTAAGTTAATTCAGGAAAGATGTTTCTAAAAAAGGCAGCTGCAAGGAATAATTTCACTTAACCTAAGTCCTGTATGAAGAATAATAGTGTGGTAAAGAATCACATATTCTTAGCAAGTCCATGAATAAGTAGATGGTGGAAAAATTCCTGCACTATTCCAAAGTATGCATAACAAAATCCCTGGTCCTTGCAGGCCTCCGCCCTAGAGGAGCTAAATCAATTGGGTCATTCTCCCAACATCTTTCAAGGTTTACCCTGGAATTATTGTCCTCTCCATCATTTCCTTCATGTAGATAAGGAATATTGATCTCAAGTCCTTTCTGGCTCAAGCACTTGGAAAACAGAAATGCCGTGAGTCACCTGCTGGTTTGCTGAGCTTGAAACACTTTGCGCAAACTTAACCTGAAGCGTGTGGCAGGAACACCACAAACAACAGAGATGTAAAATTATGCCACTCTGTCACCATGCGAGGCCTGGGAAAATATTATTTGAAAACTGTACACTTAAAAGGGGCTTTTGAGCAGTAAGACTGCAAATCCAAACAGTCTGCCATGAGAAGATTTCTGGGGTGAGAAGGGGTTGTTTTGGGTTTGGAGTATTTTTATTTGCCTCTGGAGATGCATTAAATAGAACCTCACTACTGACAAAATGATTTGCAGTTAGTTTTTCCAAGTTAAACCACAAACATGGTAGGGAAGGAAAAATTTGCCCTTTGTACAAGCCAGTGTCTGTCCACAATTTTGTGGATATCTGCATTCCTGCCAAACTATTTGATGCATCTGCAGTAGAGTGCTTCAGAAGAAAGGAAAGACGTGCTTTCAGAAAGGCAAATAAAACAGCTTTTAAAATTATTGGAAAAGTTCCTTCTAGGAGAAAGCAGAAGACTTAAGATTGGCTCTGGAGCAAATTGTAAACCATCTGTAATCTTTTGGTCCCAGTCTCTTGTTTTGGTTGTTAAACCTTCAGCTGTGGCTCTCCCATTAACACCGGTGTGCCAGCAACACCCAGGGCCATTGTACTTGGGCTGCTGGCAACATGCAAACCCATTTGTCTTGGTGTTGTTTCTTTCAGCAAGGCAGCTCTGCAGTTGTGCTTTCTAACTGCAGATGAGTCTCTGTTTCCCACATTGGAATTCATGAATTATCTTTTTGAAGTGATTTACAGTGTATTTACCGCCTATGCATCTATTGCACTAGCTGGTGATCTTACTTGTGAGTGGATTTTCCTCTCAGCATTCTCAAGCATTGCTTCTTTTTTGCCTTTGGTTATCATAAGTCTTTCTTTTCCAGCATGCAGCAGGCCTGAAAACCTCCAAAAGAAATATTTGTATTTGAGATGTCTGGCAGAGAGGGCTTAGTCAGAAGAACAATACTTTTGTCAGATACCAGTAGTAATTCATTGTCCAGGAACAGGCATATGAAATAGCTGAATGTTTCCATTGCCAGAAAAAACAGTCTGCTGCCCAGCCCAGGCTTTGCTCAGCACAGAAAAGAGACAAGTCCAGCAGCTAGAATAAGTTCTTTAAGAAGCCCTACACTCAACTCAACCCTCCTGATATTACTGAAAGAAATGGCCATTACAAGAAGAGAGAGGCACCCTCTCAGCAGTAATTGTTTCTCCATTCTTGTACTTTCAAAAAAGGGAGATGTACCTGCACATACTTAAAAATCAAATGTTGAAATGGAGAGGGACCTCAAATTATTGAATTTTGAAACACAGTTTCTAAAATTTTCTTTCAAACAAAGATGGTTGCTTATATTCAGCTATAGTAACATCTATTTTAGTTTGCTAGGAGGTAAGCAGAGCAGGTGAGGGAACTACATGTTCCCAGACCCCTGCAGCCATCAAAGGCTGGGTGTGAGGCAGGGGGTCAGGCTGATCTGAAAATGGGAGTGAGGGAGGATTGTGCAGCTCCATTACTGGACAACCACTGCCATCAGGTGTGCAGATGTTTTTTCCCTTCACAGAAGTTGAGGTAACACAGGAGAGCAAGTTCAGGAGAAACAGCATTGATAAAGTAAAGACCAATGCATTAGAGGAACCTCTCTAAGCAAACCCTTGAGTTGTATTCACTGATTTTTTAAAGCTGCTCTCTGTATGTTTTCAGGTATTGAAGAAGGAAAAGAAAAGCCAAAATCGGAGTGAACAATAAGAGGCAACACAGAGGATTGTTTATAGTTCCATGGAAGATTTCTCATCCCCAACAGAGCTTGGCCTGGAGAGGAATCTTCTGGAAAGGAAGAAGTTTCATGGGCCCACTTCTCAGTGCAAGGATATTTTTGGATTTTATATGGGGGGAAAATGATTTTAACTAAGAATAATATTAATGTTTCAAACTTCAGTTTCTCCATGCTTGCATGTGACATACACATATAAGATGTATATTTATCTCCAAGGCATTCTCAACGTGCATTTCTTGAATCAAATAAGTCATTAAACCATTAAGTCATTAGATCTTTTTACTTCTGCCAAGAAGAACAATGAGTCCATTCTCTGTATTGTTTGAGAAAAGCTTAACCAGATAGGTCTAATACAGGGAAACAAAGCAATCCTATATATTTCAAATTACAGCATAGAAGTTAATTGCATGAATGTATCTGAAGAAGAGTTCAGTCTGACTGAAATATTAATGTAACACTATGTAACAGCTGCCTTAAATTCGTTATGTTAATAATTTTACCAGTTCAGTGAAATCTTACTTGCAGTGTTAAGATCTTTAGACCTAAATAAAAATGAAATTATCCTTGCAGTTCTGTTTCTTCATGCTGATTCTTGACATTTTTGATGGATTGATGGCATTTGAATGATACATTTTCGGGTTTTCCAGTGTCAACTGTAGATTGTATAATTTCTACATGAGGATTTTTCGTCTTATTTTCATAGTAAACTAACAGACCTTGCATTTTCATATTGTAAGTTCTCAACAGGTGGGCTGAGCTGTTCGTGTTGCACAAGAGTGAGCATTTAAGTCTTACTTCAGGAAGGCATGTAAGCAAATGTTTAAAGTTAAGCACATGCCTGTTGGTATAAGGAATTCAATTGCAAAAAACTAGTGATTATTTGAGTTTGATATGATTCTGTTTAACTACTAGACAATCAAGACGTAAGTCTAGTGGGCAGGAAAAATCATCTAGAACTAAAATAAACTGAATAGAATAATTTTTGACAAGACAATATTTATTAAAAATTAGCTTTATGCTCCAAATACTGGTATTCATATCACATATTTGTTCATTAGTGTATTTAGTAATTTCTTCTAACACATGCAGAGCACTTTGAGTATGTATGGTGTTAATGTGTTGTTTTTAGTAACAGGATTTCTGCAGAGTTTTAATACAATATAATGGTGTTTCTGCTCTGGAATAACTCCGGGGAAAACTGATCTCGTGCAACTCATTACATGCCTCCACAGTACTTTTTAAATGTATGTACACACTATCATACAAAACAGCACAAGTTCAACAATGTGCTTTTTGGTTTGTTTCCTTCAAAAATAAGATTCATTAATGATATTGTCTTTTTCTGTCCATCTGCTAGATTATTTTTAACTTGCTGATCAAGAGTTGCAAAGATTTTGAAGCTAAGCAAATTACTAGAAATTTCATTGAAATAAGTGGCCAGATAAAGGAGCTCCTCTACTGATCCCTCCTACAGAGGGAGAGGACAGGACACACAAAAACCACTGGAGTTTGGAAGCAAATGGCCGTAGCCATGTGGCCTTGCATTAGGGCTATTATGTTCTGCTGTTCCTGAACTCCCCATTACATGTGCACGATGCTATTTGCGACAGGCTTTTAAAACTCAGGAAGGAGAGAAGGCATGGATTCAGTCATGTTTAGTGGGCTAGGAACTGTTTAAAGTCACTGCTTCTGAAAGCCGTGGTAGCACATAGAAGTAGTGGTGGACAGTGAATGTTCTGGGGGATCTGGCTGTACTTTCCAACAGCAGCAACTGTGGCTTGGGGCGGGAAGCCCAAAGCAGAAATTCTATTGACTTTTTGTCATGTGAAGAATTTACATAACCTATGCTCTGCTATTAGGTCTAGGACTTGTTTTTTTTTTTTCAAGATTTTATTTCACAGTTTCTGTGTTTCCTTCACAGAATTCAAGAATTCATTCTAATAGGAAGAATGGGTTAACTAAGTGCCAAAATGCCACAGAGCTGTACCCATTCTGCTAGAGCATACTCTGATCATGTCTGCTGTATATATGGCACCAATGAGTACTGAATGTCTGAGATCTCAAAAACTGACATTGATGGAAAGATTCCTCCTTCTCAGCAGGTTTTGCACCTGCTCAAGATAGGTTTTTCTTCTAATACCGTGTCATTATATGCAATATATGAGATGTAGTAAGAATATAAAGAAAACAGAAATGTCAGAGATCAAAATTGCATAGATGAATCCATAGGTAGGTGTCCAAGTGAAAGAAGGCTCCCTTTCAGAGGTACAGTATAGGTATGCTTAAAGTTGTCATCCCTCATATCTGTGAATTTGTGAATTTTCAGCACCTCAAAAAAATAGACACCAAGCTTAGATCTCAGTTAAACCCCTGAGGTTGGCAATGTTAGCCAAAGGCAATATATGTGATACAAAATGTGGTGGGTTACATTTGGTTTAAGAAAATTTATAGTATTCCAAGAAGGTTTGAACTCAATTTGTCTTCTCACATCTCAAAAAGTTCCTCACCTCCTGTGAGCTTTGAATCATCGTACTTAAAGTCAAAAACATTTTAGAGCATTAAATCTAGCCTCTGATGTATGAACCATGATATAAATAACTTGGGGGCCTGTGTACCCAGAGAGCACTCCTCTAGACTGCATTCATTCCCTTTAGGATTACACAATCCATCACTCTTAAGAAAGATGATGGATGAATGATGACTAAAATAAAAGTCACTTGTAAACTTGCCAAATTTCAACCATCTTGGCTGAAATTGTCCCTGAAAGGTATTTCTCTTGGGGGAACTAATTTTTGGTGGAAAGCTTTTTGTCAGAACAAGTAATTTATTTCCAAGTGCAAGTCTATGAAAAAAAAAAGTCTGGAAAACTTTTCTCTACTTTTGCTGTGGAACTCAGTCTGAAGACAACATTTATGTTTGTAGCATTTCTGAATTTATGGCAAATAGCTATTTGTCTTTGTCCAAATTTTAGGAAAAAAATAAGCCTGCATTTCCGTGTCGTGCACAGGTAATTCTCCAGTGTTTATCAGCTTTGGGAATCATCCATCTTGTGGCTGAATAGGGTTTTCCCTGCCATCCCTGATCTGGTGATCCTCTCCATGCCTTGACTACCCAAGACAAAGACCAGAATGGGGAAGCCACTTTGCTTCCCATGAATTGTCAATACCTCCCCAGAGCTGATGCAAATAAAGCTGCATAGAAGTGTGAGGGAAACAAAGCTTTGATGGCAACTTGAGCAATGAGAATAGCTTCTAAATGGATGAACTAAGTGAACAAACCTCTAGCTTTTCCCTCAAGGACTGCAACAAAATGAAATTAGTAGTGTTTGTTATGCTCTAGCTGTAATGATAAACCACATAGAAAACTCTGCAAAGGAGTCATTAGTTTTGTTGTCATAGAAGATCACGGTGTGCAGTAAATAAGGAAGGCTGCCACACCTTGAACCACGAGGAAAATACAAAATACAGTTTCATCATTCAGTGAGCACCATCCATCAAGTGTTACGAGTGAGGCACAGGAAAAAAATATTGTGTGATCATCTAATTAAAGGCAATATCATAATTCATACTCACAAGGGGCCAAATTAAGGTTGAACAGACAGCCTAAATGCTGACATTATCTCACTCTCCAATACCCAACTTTTCAAAATTAGTAATCTCTTTTTTTAGTAATAGAACATAAAAAGGGAGGTTAGAAAAAAAGGCTGGTTAGAAAGTCTAGCCACCATGTTGTCATGAATTTCATTGTAACTATGTCCCCTGTTTTGGTTTTTCATCATTACTTTCTGCCTGCATGTAGCTGCCCCAAAACACATATTCATAGTTCCCATACCACTCTGTTAAAAAGGCTTTGTCATAATTTGCAAACTTGTGCCACAATTTCAACATTAAATTATTTCAGTGTGTAATTTGGCTTGTGTAGGACAAAACTGTAATTTGTTGTTTTTGTGTAGCAACCATTGCCTTATTTTAAAGGAAAATGACAAATATTTTCCCTGATTTTCCCTACTCTTTACATCTCTCTGCCCATGGGAGTAATATTAGCAAAATCACCACCAGTGCACGTCAAAGCCACTTGAACACTGAGTAGACTGACAAATGGCTCACCATTCTGCAGGCTCCAGGGGGCAGTTTGTAGTGGCACTGTATAAAGTAGGCACTTCTCAGTTCATTTTTCCTATTGAATTTGCTTTTCAAAGACTGCTTCAAATCCTAACAATAATTTATTCTTTGCCTTTTATTTTCTATGAGGATTGGTCATTCTGCTCTGATTCACACTTCAGTAGCCTTTGAAGACTCAGATACCATTAGGCTTAACACTCAAAAGATTCATCATATAAAATGTGAGCTGATGTATAGTCCTGAAGAGACCATCAACCTGAGGCTAGCATCACCAAGGCAGGTTTGGTGTTCCTGGCCTGGGAGTAAAGAAGTAAGCAATAGGAGAGGTGTAGGTGAGGTCACCTCCAAATGCAGACTTGGAAAAGTGCTACTAATCCTATCTCTGAATTCTCTCTGTTGTCACATGAGTGGGGTCAAACACTGGTGACAGGTGTCTTCTTTCTGCAGCAGCATGAGAAAGCTCCTGATCAAAGCCTGGAGAGGTCATCGCCACTAGAGTATTCCAGCTGCTCTGCTCGTGTGGTTCATAGCTTCACCTGCTGCTGTGGCCAGCTGGTTAAACTGGGGTCACAGGTGTTGCTGGGAAGGACAGAAACCTGGGAGCTTGACTACTGCCAAAGTCCCAGGGAAGAAAAGAACAACTGGAGGTTTGGCTGGTCAGCTCTCTACAGTGGCAATGATCTCTCTTTCCTCTTTAAGGCAAGAACAAAGGGAGAATGAAACTAAATGAAAAGTAAAAGGATGTAGCTGTTGAGATCTGTTTATAAGAGTTCTTGGGCACATCCTGAGCTCACAGCACACACAACAGGTGCTTTTAATTGCAGGGGTTTTGCTGAATAAGGGGCCAAGAGGGCTGCTGGCAGGTGGAGCATTTTGTGTAGTGCTTCTAATGATGTAATGACAGGAGTTTGGGCTTAGGGTGAAAATATACATTTTGTGCATAGCTACTTCCTCTTGCTTGTATCATTTAAGTAACTAGGAAGAACAGAACTGCCCAATTTGCAGACCACAAACATGAAATATATTTAGCATATATTCTCCAAAATGAGCAATTTTATTTTTATCAAAAATGCACTCTGTTTTGTTCAAGTAACAGATGGAAATCAATGGGTTTTAATGTAACCCAGAAGAGCAAGTTGAATTCTTATTCCCTTAAGTGCCCTTTTGTTGTTCAGACCACAGCTGTAAAGGGATTTAAACCTCATCGCAATAAATGCCAGTACAGAAATTTGAAAGGTAGGCCACAGACTTTGTGGCCCACTGGAGAAGGTATCTGCTGTTCTTTAGAGTTGTGTAAAATGAGACAGAAACGAAATAGCATCTTTTTCATGTTATTAATGTTGTAACTAGCCATGGTGTTCAAGTCCAGCATTTTATATATAGCTTGTGTACTAAAATATAAACATATACCTTTAGGCTGGAGAAGCATCTCTGCAGTGTGCATTCTAAATGTAGAAATTGCTATGGTGCAGTCAGTTCTAGGACAAAATATACCTTTGCTTTCTATTACGCATAGTCCCCTCTGTATGTGTGTTGTGTAGATGGAAGTTAAACACACACATGGACACATATATATGCACATATATACACACAGGATCTTCTGCAGAAACAAATGATGACAGTCAGATGTTAAATGGCAGTTACTTACTTAGCATGGAAAGAAATCAGGCACTGTGGAAGGCATCATTCTTGACAGGGGCAGTAATGCCACCATAACTCCAAACTGACAGCCCCTTGTCCTACTTTTCTCCCAGGAATAAGGCTGGTCTGCTGCTGGCCATGCTGCCGATAGCAACAGGGACAGTCTGTGGCTGCAGGACTCTACAGTTCCTGCATTTCTGCAGGCAGAACAGTGCCTGGCTATGTGTCTACATATAATTGTCTTAGCTTATTTACTATGTAAAATAAAATAAGTTGTTCTTATATAATAATGGTTCTTAGTTTGCCTCTGAAGTTCACACCTGACATATGTCATGGGATAAAAGAGGGAGGTGGTCACTCTTCTGTAACTGGTATTAAGCTGCAAAACCATTCTCTCTAGAGGTGGCTTAACAGGAGTGCTATTAGTCATTGAGTAGGAAGAGGCAATTAGTCATACAATACTTAGTGAGGCAGCAAAAATTACCATAATGGAGGACCTCAGCTACCTGTGTGTACTCTGGCCAAGAATTACCATGGAACAAGTTATGAAGAGGGGATTTCTTGAATCTTCATTTCTTGGAATGGGCAGTGGTGTGGAGTACACCAAGGCAGGCAGGGCTTTCAAACATGAGTGAAGCTCAGGAGATGGCTCATTGGAGATATAATCCTAGCTGAACAACCAAGTGATACTGACCACAACATAATTACATTCACCTTTCCTGGAGCGTGGTGAGGTCCTGGTTCCTTTGGTACCACATAAAGTACCAAAGTTTTGTACAGTAATCCTAAACATTGGAGAAGAGTGGTGGAGAGAACAGGAATGTGGGTGGGGGAAAGATAGAAGAAGCTGTTCCAATCCAAAGGTTACCTGCCTCCAGCAGACAGTTGTACAAAGGAGCCCCCACGGCACAAACAATGAGAGCTTTTGCCATCCAATGGGAATGTTTTGCAGTGAATGCTTATTAGGCAGCTCTGGGGAGTCGTGTGAGAAGGCAGCCAAGAGAGGATAAAACAACATGGTTAGAAAAATTACCTCACTCAGGTGTAGCCCACAGCTAGGTGCATACAGTCCAGAGAGAGCACTCAGTCTGAGTGGGTTTTGGTCTCTTTCTGCCAAGGCCTTAGAGTTATGCAGGATTTTAAGCCTATTCCTTGGAGAAGGGGGTTACTGAGGCCAATCTCTATGCAGAGATGGTGCAATAGGCATCCTGCCAAGGACAGCACAGCATATGAAATCCCAGGTCTGAGGAGAAAATATGTAGGCATGTGACAGTATATTGTGGTACTTTTAATGTCAGAACCACTGGTGGGGTGGCTGCAGTTAGAGACACACATAAATACAGTGGGGTAATTATATTCCAACTCTTTATAGCATTACAGAGTTTTTGAAAGGAGCGAAAATACTGACTAGGCAGTAAGCTTAGAAAGACATCCACTGGGCAGACCTCTCATACAATTAAAGCAAGAGCACTTGTAAAGTCAAGCACCTGGCTGTGACAGCTGTCAGGGTTACAGACAAGGGTGTCACTGCACGGTGTTGCAGCATCCCGTTTGTAGTGGCCCACAGCAAAGCCCTGTGTGATGTGTAATGCTTCTCCTACAGCGGCAAGTCCACATAGCCAAAGCCATCCCAGGGGTTAGCCAGATCCTACTTGTTTGCCTCAAGCAAACAAGTATTCTGCTCTGCTTGTGAACTCAGCCCCCACACAGGGTGGCATATATACTGGCATGTGCCATAGGAATGGTTGATGTGTGTGTCTGGAGATTTCAGGCTAACTCAAAGCAAAAATAAATGAATAAATAAATAAAAAACCCAAAAGAAAAGCGATGTAAGGCTTTGCTTAATAGAGCATTAATTATGCAGCCACTGAAAGATTTTTAGTTCCTTTCAGCACTCAGAATTTAGACTCTGCTGGATATACTTAATTTTTTAAAGCCCTCTACATTTTGCAGTTTACACATTTGCATAGCGTAGGACTACTGTCAGGAACATATATCTACAGATCTGGGGCAGGAACTGTTCTCACTCATCATTTCAGTGGGATGGAAAAAAGAAAACCGTTCAAAGGAGGAGGGATGGGGGAAGGGAAGCATTTCCATATATTTTTTAAGGAATCATAAAGACACACAGGCAAGTGTGTCAATCATGAGACACAGTTCTCTCTTTAATATTGTCAGGAACGCAAAAGTTCACAGAGCACATGTGTGAGAGGGTGCTGCGCTGCCTTGACTACATGATCTGCATGATACATGTCAGAAGATGGGAATGTTGCTATGGCAATTCTTCCCTCTCCTGAATACTAAGTTATCAAAGAAGCCAGTTCACAGTCAGGCAGGCTCACTTATGAACTTGCCTGCTTGAAGATGCTAAATATTATTTATATCTTCTCATGCAAGGAAACAATAGTGTTTTCTGACCTGGCCTCTTAAGGCCATGTGCCCCAGCCCTCCAATATTCCTGATGTTTATGTGATTTGGAAGCTGCTGAGGGCAGAGATTTAACTGAATTTAGTGCTGCAGAGTGTTGGGGTTTTCCCTTGGCTTACACAGTGTCCTTCAATTTTCATATTGCTAAGAAGGCAACAGATGGATGGGTCTTTCTGCATTTCCAAAAGTCATATTGCTGTTTTTTTAAAGTTCTGGATTGAGTAATTAATTTATCTTTACTTTCAGTCTGCAGAGGAGTAGCCTGTTCTCACTAATGCTTCCTCCTGGCAGGACAGCAAGAGAGGGACTGGCAGCCTGTTGGTGCCCCTACCAGTTTTTTCACTTGGTGACACTTAGAGCCCATCCTGTTCTTGCTTCTGCTATCGAGCCATTCCCACTGTGCTCTCTGCGTACTGCCATGGGAAAGGGATGCCTTTACTGACAGCTCTCCTATTGCACCTGTGATTTCCCTTAGAAATAATGCTCTGTTTTGCTTCCTTCCCTAAAAACCTCTATAGCACTGCTTTGTGGAAGCAAAGCAACTTTGTTGTAGAGGTGGCAAACTTCAGTAAATGCAGGGATTCCTATATTACACTGTCTCCCAATGTCCATGTTGTATCATATTTTCTGGTAGCAGTCTCAGTTTTCAGCTATTTTCCTTTAACCTAATTTTCATTTTGTAGATTGGCATGTTCCTCACTAGGAAATTCTACATGTCTGATTCAGGCTAAATTTTCTAAGATGGCTCAGGCACTCCAAAACCAAAGATAAGCAAAAACTGACTCTATTGTCCATATTAAAAAAAAAACAACCCAAAAAAAAAGTTCCTTCATATTAGTTGATCATACTGGTTTTATCTCAGGCATTTTTCTTCTTTTTTTTTTGTTCAATTGGATGGATACTGCTCCAGTAGGAAGCTCTGCAGGTAGGCAGAATGTAAAAGCCTGATCTATGTGCTGTAAATTAATCAGGACAACAAAGGAAGAGAAAAACAGTTGCTCTGCTTACCTATGCGATGCTGGGCATTTTACTTAATTTTAGCACCTCACAGTTGGCCAGTGACTTTTATTATAGTTTGAAGTGTTTATTTAGCACCTCCCATGGGCTCTAAAAGTACTGAAAGAAATGAGTTCTGCAAGAGCAAATGATCAAGGCAAAAGGTGCCATTGAAAACAATGACAATCTATATACCAAAGTACTTCAATACCCACCTCATCAGAGAATGTACCCAGCTGGATTTGGTCCTTCAGTGATCAATTAAAAAATATCAAAGCCAACAGAAAATACAATAATCTGTCACAGAGAGAAACGTGACTGAAAGAACAATAGAAGATCATTTTAATGTGCAATTCCAATAAGACAACGAGACTCTCAGACAAGTCACAGGTTCATGTACAAGAAGAGACATTCACAAAGAAAGGATGTCTTTGGAAACTGCAGAAGCAGATGCTCTCCAGAGAAATGTGTCTTCCTGATGTAGCATTCATTTGCACCTGTAAGAACAAGAAATAAGTGGAAGAATTTCAAAATCAAGACTTGACTCTGTAACGCATATGCAAGCACAATTTAGATCCCAAAAAAATGTCACTGACTTAATGATTTATTTTATGTCTAGTTTCTGCTGTGCTCATCAAGAGAGCATTATTTAGTCCAGCTGGCCTGAGGATTTTGATACCCATGTGACTCAGAGGCAGGGATTCAAACCACATTGGCCAGTACAGAGATGTCAAAAAGTTTCCACAGTGCAAGGGACACAGAAGTGAAAAGTATTTGCTGGTTTGGAGGAATTAAGCCAGAGAGGTCGATTAGCAGCTTGCAGCCACTGAGACCTAGGATTCTTAAACTACACTTATTCTCCTTTCTTTTTCATCTGAGTTCATTTTGTTTCCAGAGATTTAAGGGACAAATTTGAGAAGCCACTCCTGCTGCAGGTACTTTCCATGTTTCTGAGAGAGCAGGCCAAGAAAAACAGCAGACCAAGATAATTTTCCTACAGTGTTCCACACCAGCTAGAGAAGGATGATGAAGTGCAGAAGATTCGCTGACAGCGCAGCTCTCCCTGTTCAAGTGGACCAGCATATGCTGCTTTCATACGGGCAGGATTGCCCTGCCCCCAGGTCACAGTGTTGTGCTGTTGCAGCTTACCCACAGCAGCTGTAGATGTCATGTCTGAAGGAGTGAAAAGCTTAAAATTCCCTGCTCAGAGAGCAGCTTTTAACTCGTGCTGCCAGAAGCTGTCCATGACTACAGAGCCTCATCTGGGATGTGACCATGAGACCTTCTTCAAACAGCCGTGCTGATTGCAGGCTGCCTGCCTCTAGTGACCACAGTGTGATCCCTTTGCTTTCCCCACTGAAGCCGAGAATCACTTGCCTATCCCTGGAACAGCTCCTCTGCATTCACAGCCATGAAAAACCACAGGAGCTGGAGTAAACCGAGATTTATTCAGAAAGAGGGTCTGAATCCAATTAACGCAAAATAAACAGTCAACATGACACATTTCCTTCTCACCTCTGCAGAAGCTAATCTAGCTGATCCCTTTGTGTTGTAACAGGAAAATCCCTGATACCTTAGAGCTCCTCAGCCAGTATTGGAGGATACGACACAGGCAGCAAACACCAGCTGGGTCTCCAGCCCACCCAGCTCTGCCTTTGGTCCTGTGAGCCAGCAGCTGCCTCTGCTGCCTCCTCAAACTTTCTGCCACAGAGCCTACAGGCAAGCACTGACTTGGGGCCACATCTCATTTTCTTTTTCCCAAATAAGCATTCTGCTTTGCTGCTTGCTGTGATGCAAGTTTCCTAAATAAGATATTCTGGGAAAGAGATCTTCCTGTGTGCTCTTGAGAGGAGAGACTGGTTTCTTTCGGGAGGCAGGGCCTTCCCACAGGCTGCACTGACATCCTGTGGCACGACTTCCCCGCCTGGAAAGAGCATGAAGGGACAGCTTTGCCCCCCCCCATGTCCCCTCTTTGCTCACTGCAAGTCACTGTAAGTCACTGTTGACTCATCCAAACCCTCTGGGGGGAAGGGGCACTTGCCCCCTTGCTGGGTCCAGGCACAGCTCGTGATGTCGCCTCAGCTGCCACTCACCCAGCCTGGGAGAGGGGGACCGGCCCCCAGCCCATTTCAGTGTTGTCTGACTCACTGCCCACAGCATCAGGGCTGTGCGAGGATGAGCCGTAGTGACCCAGCAGTGGGTGGGGTGTTGCTGGAAGGGTGGGAGCTTTTTAAGGGAAAAAATGCGGAAAATCCCTCACCCCGCCAGCACCAACCTCTGCCCAGAGGGCATTGAGCCCTGCCATGGGGTGCCCAGGGTCTGCAGCAAGCTGCATCCCTCAGCCCAGGCCGTGCAAAATAGCACCCAGCCCCTCAGAAGTCGAGTTTAATTTTACTTCCCTTTGAGGAATAGCGTTAATCCGTAACTTTTTAGGCATCACTCGATCAGCTGAATTACAGCTATTAGCTTTGGACTCCAGGCATTTTTATGAGATATTAGTTCCAGGGCTTGTGGTTTGGCATTGAAAGCATATTATTCACACACAAAACAACTGCATTAAAATAACATTAGGAATCTGGCTTAAACTGACAAAACCTAGGAAACTCAGAATTAAGGCTGAAAGTATGTCCTTAACTCACCCACTGCGTACCCAGTGTGGCCACTCGGTGTTGGCCCCACTGCCTCCAGCTGAGCCATGCTCGCCTCGCTGTTCCAGGGAGGAAGCAAGCTGCACCTCGACTGAGGTCCCACTGCCCCCAGGAGCAACAACCTCTCTTTGTGCCTTGGAGTCCTTGTCCAGTCCAACAAGTTTTAGGACTTACCTGTAACACAACTTTTTTTTGGCTCATCTCTACCTGGAGCCAGGTTTCCTCCCCTGTCACCAGCATCACTGTGGTCAGAGCAAAAGCTGCATGCAGCTGTGGAGGCTGGATGGACGCAACACCAGCCCCGAGAGAAGCAGATGGGCCTTTCTGCAACCTGCCAGGGGAAAACCCTTGGCTCAGAAAACGCCTTCTAATGTTCCCTTTGTGGATCACCTTACTGTGAGGGAGCCAAGAAGTAGTGTGAGGACACAGGTTTCTGTCACTGGAGCTGAGGTGGGGGTGGAACTTGTCCCCTTTCACAGGGCTTTTGGTTATGGGAAGTGACACTACACATACAGAAATTTGTGTCATAGCATCCAGTAGCTGAAAAACAAAGGAGTGTCCCCAAAAGGGTCACACAGTGGGTCAAAAAGGAGCAGTGCTGTGTGCAATCCTGGTCTGAACATCTGCTGTGCTCCAGTTTTTCTCCCAAAGCCCTGCCCTTGATCACGAGACACAAATATCAAAATGCTCATCTGGGCCCTGGCTTTCTGGAAGGTGCATCTGAGCTTTGGAAAAGGTGATCTCAACTGCAGCATGATCACTGCAAAAGAAAACAAACAAAAGCAGCACCCTCAGTGGAATCACAGCTCACATCATCCAAAAAATGAATTACCACAGGCTCCTAGGAAGGATTGATCTGCTCACTCCTGGAGCATAGCTCATTTTAAGATGTTCTTCCTCCATGGCCAAATATTTGCCTCCACATGGCAGCAAAATCGGCTCCTCTAAAGCCATGTTTGAAATAGGCTTCACTTCTGCCCTAACCATTCCTTTTATTTAGGAGCTCTGCTGTTTTGTAGGAAACGATCCAAGATGCTTATGCATGACGCATCTCAAGAATAAGCCACATTAAAGAAAAAAAATCCAGAAGGCAGCAGCTAAAGAAAAAAATTGTGTTCAAGTTGCAAGGTTGTCACATCGCTCTGTTAAAGGGGGTGCACCTTAACCATATTGTGTGTGATTTTTTTCCTCTCAGTGAGGTGAGAAATACATTTACTATTCCCATCTTGGAAGCAAAATAAATAGAATAATTATTTCCTTTCCCAGCAAAGGAAAATGAAGCTGAACTTTTAAAAGCTGTGCTTTTTACTTGTGTGCCTTAAACCAACACATTCCCTCACTGGCTGGCATTTGCAACAGACCACAAACACATTACTACACGTGGCACCAAATTTGTGTTTCAGGTCAGAATTGAGATGTTCTGGTGATAAATGAGGGATGCTTGTTCCGTGGACATCTTGTCCCAGAAACACTGTAGCTAAATTTACCATAGCGTACTACCAGTTTAATCCTTCCTTAGGAGATCTTTTAATGGAAAAGAAAAAGACAAAAAAAGTTTTGATTGTTCTGGAACCATTCTCTAAACATAATTTAGGGCCTCAGTATCAGGCCTCCTTGTTCTTCTTTTTAAGTTGCTGAATGTCTCCGTGTCTCAGAATACAGACAGTGCCACAGATGTTCACCACTTCTGAAAGATGAGTCTGAAATGAGCAGGTGTTGCACAACATAGGGGTTGTGTCACCCTTGTCATTTGGATCGCATGAGACAGACACTCAGAGCTGGATCAGTGTGCAGAGCGTTTCCAGAAAATTACAGAATATAGGCCAGGATGGGTTTTCAGGTGTCACAGGGAATGGTCTCTTATCTTGCACATGCACATCTGCAATCCCCACAAAATTTTTTTTTACCAGAAAACAGAAGTTTGGACTGCAGGTGTGTGCATTTTATTAAGCCCACTGTGTCCCTTGCAAAAAATGGTTGAAATGGCAGGTGATTGTTTCCATATTAAGGAATGCCTAAGAATGACAAGATCCACTTTTGCAGTTCTTATTTCTGCCAATCAAATCACTGAGGACCACAGTGAATAGTGCATATTTAGAAAATGTATTTTTAAAGTGGGGATTTGACTGAACAGTCTACTTCGTGAGAAACTGAAGCCTTCTCAGCAAGCTGTGACTTAAATGCAGCAAGTGAAAGAGGAAAAAAACACAAAGGTATAATGAAGAAACAAAACTATAAAAAAAAAGTGGTCTTGCCGAAGGGGCACCAGCCCCCTACACCCTTTTCTCAGGCTTGGGAGCAAACTGGATTCTTGAACTGGATTCTGACACAGGTCAGAAGTAATAGGCAAGGAAGAAGAGACAATGGGACACCCCTGTATGTTAGGGAGTGTTTTGATTTTCTGAAGCTTACTGATGGTGACAATAAGGTTGAGTGTTTATAGATAAGAATCTGTGTAAAGGCAAAAAAAGCACTGGGTTTTTGAAAGGCAGAGTTTCACCTGTGTAAGAGACAGAGTCCTATGGTAGTCAGTCCTGAAGGGCAGGGGGGTCCAGGAAGGCTGGACATTCATTAAGAAGGAAATACTAAAGGTATGGGCATAGGCTGTCCCAACAAGCTGAAAGATGAGCCAGTGGGGAAGACCACCAGCTTGGCTGGAATTTGGGGATGAAAAGAGCATTTATGACCTTTGGAAGAAGAGGCAGACAACTCAGGAGGATTGCAAAGATGTTGTGAGGTTATACAGGGAGAAAACTAGAAGGCCAACTAGAACTTAGTCTGGCTACTGCAGTAAGAGACAATAAAAAATGTTTCTGTATATACATCATCAACAACAGGAGGGCTAAGGAGAATCTCCATCCTTTATTGGATATGGGCGGAAGTTTACAAAGAATGAGGAGAAGACTGAGGTACTTAATGCCTTCTTTGCCTTAGTCTTTAATACAACCAGTGGTTGTTGGGGTACCCAGTGCCCTGGGCTGGAAGACAGGGATGGGGAACAGAACGAAGACCTCATGATCCAAGGAGAATTGGTCAGTGACCTGCAACACGATTTAGATACACACAAGTTTATAGGGCTGGATGGGATCCACCCAAGGGTACTGAGGCAGCTGGGAGAAGTGCTCACCAATCCCCTTTCCATCATTCACCAGCAGTCCTGGCTAACTGAGGAGGTCTCAGTTACCAAATTTGAATGAAACCCATCCACAAGAATGGAAGGAAGGAGGATCCAGGGAACTACAGGCCTCTAAGTCTGACCTTGGTCCTAGAGAAGGTTATAGAGCAGATCATCATGAGTGCCATCACAGGGTACATACAGGACAACTGGGAAACCAGGCCCAGCCAAACTGGGTTTATGAAAGGTGGGTCCTGCTTGACAAACTTGATTTAAGTTTACAATAAGGTGACCCCACTTAGTGGGTGCGGGGAAAGCTGTGAATGTAGTCTACCTGGACTTCAGTAAATCCTTAGACACCATTTCCTACAGCATTCTCCTGGAGAATGCCTTGGTCTGGTGCACTGTTCACTGGGTAAAAAGCTGGCTGGGTGGCAGGGCTCAGAGAGAGGTGGTGAATGGTGCTGCATCCAGCTGGTGGCCGTCACTAGTGGTGTTCCTCTAGGCTGAGTACTGGGGCCAGTCCTGTTTAACAACTTTATCAGTGGTCTGGACAAGGGGATTCAGGGCACTTTCAATCAGTTCTGCAGGTGACACCAAGGTAGGTGAGAGTGTTGATCTGCTGGAGAGCAGGAGGGCTCTGCAGAGGGATCTGGACTGGCTGGATCAATGGGCCAAGGCCAGTGGTTTGGGGTTCAATAAGGCCAAGTGCCGGGTCCTGCCCTTGGGTCACAACAACCCCAGGCAGCACTTCAGGCTTGGGGAAGAGCAGCTGGGAAGTGGCCTGGCAGAAAAGGACTTGGAGGTGCTGGTCAACAGCAGCTGAACAAGAGCCAGCTGCACCCAGGTGGCCAAGAAGGCCAATGGCATCCTGGCCTGGATCAGCAATAGTGTGGCCAGCAGGAGCAGAGCAGGGATTGTGCCCCTGAACTTGGCACTGGTGAGGCCACACCTTGAGTCTTGTGATCAGTTCTGGCCCCTCACTACAGGAGGGACACTGAGGGGCTGGAACATGCTGAGGAAAGGGCAGCAGACCTGGTAAAGAGTCTGGAGCACGAGTCCTGTAAGGAGCGGCTGAGGGAGCTGGGAGTATAGTCTAGAGAAAAGGAGGCTCAGGGGAGACCTTATCACTCTCTACAACTATGTGAAAAGAGGTTGCAGCCAAGTAGGGGTCAGCCTCTTCTCCCAGGTAACAAGAGACAGGATGAGAGGAAATGGCCTCAAATTGCACTAGGAGAGGTTTAGATTAGACATTAGGAAAAAAATTTTCACTAAAGAAGAGTTAAAGGCTTGTTAAGCATTGGAACCGGCTGTCCAGGGAAGTGATTGAGTCCCCATCTCTGGAGGAACTTAAAAGACATGTAGACGTGGTGCTTGGGGATGTGGTTTAGTGGTGGACTTGGCAGTGAACAGCTGAACTTGATAATTTCAGACATCCTTTCTGATAAACAGTTCTCTTATTCTAACCCTTTCCTCCAACCTGGCTACCACCCACATCTCAACTTCATCAGTCCCCTCCCTTTGCATCTGCTCTTGCTGCCAGGTGGTCTGGCATTCCCTTATCACAGCCTCAAAGGACTCTGCAGTGCGGGGGATTGGAAAGACAAACCAAATTCTTCTCCTGAGATAGGCAGGTAGGTCCCCAGGTGCCTGTCCTCATTACAGATTGTGCTTTGGGAGCTGGATCCAGCTGGCAGAAGGTTCTCATTAAGATGGCAAGGCTGAAAATGTGAACCTGGAGGGAAGCTACATAGTTGTAGAGCAGAGGTGGCCTTGAGGTTAGAGCTAAAGAGGAAGTGATAAGACTCTATTCTATTTTTATTTTAGCTTAGTATTGTGGGATTCTGTTAGTTATGGAAGTGGCAGCATGTTTTGGATGTGTTCAGGCTTATTTGGATTTCCCACCCTTACCTCCTCTGCTCTAAAAATGTTACGATCTTGCAAGTGTTAAATTTTGACTAGTTCTAGCATAGGCTTGGGACAGGAAAAAGCTTGTTTTAGGACTGCTAAAGTCTGGATCTTGTACAGTGTGTGGGAGTTGTGCTCCAGCTATTTTTCTGGTACGTATTTGAGGAAAAGCAGGGAGAGTAGGCAGAGCACAGGCTCTGCTTATTTTTGTGCTAGCAAACAGCATAGCTCTGCAGAGGAAAAAGGATTTAAAGCATTGATCTAACATGCTAAAGCCATGGGCAGCTCCAGACAGCATCTTCAGGCATATGAGGTGGTCAAGGGCATGGGCTGCTACTGCCCTTTTTTACTGGAAGGAGTAAATACCAACAGTATACAAACAGGAGAAAGAAATTGGATGTAGGGCAACTGTGGAAGCTTTGAGAGTCTCAGGTCTTTGAGGTCTGCCAGCCCTGCAGATGCTCTGTCTCTTTTAGCCAGTCCCCTACACGACAGCCCACCTGTGTGGCTTCTAAGGAGCTTTTACAAAAAGCACTTTACGTGGCCAGCTCTAAGCTCTGCAGTGCTCTTCCAGCAGTGCAGCCCTTGCTGGTTGGAAGTGTTGGGCAGCCAGACCACGGTGTGTGCAGCCACATGCCTTCCCAGGAGAGGGTGAGGCACGGGGGTTTGCACATCCAAGGAAGCTTTACTTGGAGCACAGCTTCACTGTGATTATTTCAGTGGCTTTTCTCCCCCTTGATTTTGTGTACAGGAGAGGTGCTCTGAGTAACTCTGCCAAAATTCACCAAATTCAGCTGCTTCACATATGTTTCAAAGGATCCAACAGCTGCACTTACTTAGTGATAAATGGTGATAAACACTAGCTGAGGTAGCTATCCTCTGTTAAGAAAACATCCCTGTGTCTGTTGACTCCTGTTGTCTCTTATTCTGCTCTCTGCACTGATGGCATCTGCCACATCCAGTGTTGTCTGGGTGCCAGCTGACCGCATGATCCAGCCATCCGATTGCTTTTCAGTGATGAATGGCTACAGCTGCAGCTGGCTGCATGTGGCAGTTCAGGAGCTTTGCCTGGTGACATGTGGCGAATCTGCACGGCAGCTACTGCTGGCTGAAGAATTTACCTGAGGAGAGTTAAGGAAAAAGAGAGAGGGAACCGAAAAGCACGTGAAATAATAATATTGGGGAAATCTAGAGAAGTCTTTCAGTCCTTAGCTCTGTACCCTAGTTCAGCTGAGGGCATAGGAAAGCTGGACAAACACAAATGATCTGCCAAACTTCAAAATTAGCCCACCTCATCTGTCCCTATTTCCTTCTACTGCAAGGAGGTTCAAAATCTCCATGAAGAAAAATCACAATCACTGAGTCACTCCAATAGCAGTGATCTGGCTGCCTGCCCCTGCCAGCCTGCTACACAACTTGTGTGCTAATGTTTGGATTTTAGTGGTGGGAAACTAATGTCAGGCTGTACTCCCTTCATGCACCATTGGGCTGTGCTTATGGTCGCTCTTGGCAGCACCAAATGATTAAACAGATAAAACCATCAGTCTTGTTATTTCCAAACATTAACCTAAGTGCTAATAAAGCACAACCCGTGTCTTCCTTATGGACTCTGCAGAGCTGAGTCACACTGAAAACAGGATCTGAATGCCGGAAAAAGCCTCATACTTCTTTCCTGTGCCGAGAGGCAATACCTCTGTGTGAGCAGAGCTTTGCTGGGAGAAAGATGACATAGCTGAGTGGCCAAGGAAAGCAAGGAGGCTGTGACCCCCACCCTTCAATGGGAAGGCAGGGGTGTGCTTGGATAGATGGATGGATGGTCATGTCCCTGCCCATCCTCCTCCCTTCCAATGCTCAACAGTGATCTCCTCTCAGTCCCCAGGCTGGGTGGGGAATGTTTCTCAGGCCCCAAGGCAAACCTAATGAAATGATTCTCCCTCTCCGTGGACTTCCCCCTTGGTGGCTGAAGATATTTTTCCCAAAACATCCCCAGCAAAACCTGAGGGCTTTGTAAATTCATTATGTCACTGAGGAATCTGTTTAATCAGCTGCCTTTCCCTGGAGGCGCTTTACACTTAATGAGAGACATGATGGATGGAATCAAAACAGGTTTACAAGTTTAGCCTCAAACCCCTCAAATGATATGTTACTGACTGTGCTGTAATTTAGAGGAGCAAATGAAGACACTGAGTATCTCTCATCCTGTCTGAGAGGGATGGTGGCAGAGGCAACACATGAAAGCCTCAAGCTCTGTATTGCATCATTCCTTTCCTAGGTGTCATCACAATGAATAGCCAAACTCTCTGTGTTGCCAGGAGCCTGATCCATGCTCCTGGTACTACTTGGCAAGCATGCTTATTCCCCAGTTCACTGTGCCAGTTACATGATAAAGCATATCCTAATTTAGCTTATTTATATATGAAGATACTAATTCAAAATGCAGCCAAATGAGAAACATTGCAAATATGTGAGAAGGAGCTTTGTAAACTAAACAAACAGTGGGACCACAGAGATGGAATATGGAATTGTTTCAACTTCAGGTTCAAAATTCCTTTTGCATGTAATCTTAACATGAAAACAAAAGGCACATATTTGTTTTCTGTGCCTGTTTGCTTTCCCCAGTTGCAGATGCTGTGTCTAGTCATTTCAATTAACTTGTACCCTGCCTTCCTATTGTGATGGAACATAATGATGGACCAGCATCTTTCCCCCTAAAAAGTTATGTGAACATATACAAGGCCCTCAGGAAATTTTGCTGTGAAGGACTCCCTGTGGACCTGTGTATGATGTTGTGCCCTTAGAAACATGCCAAGTATTTTATTCCAAGTAAAATAATTCCCATACCAGTATTTCATTAGCCTTTACCTTCTAGCTTTTTATTTTTTTCTTCTGAGTAAATAAAGACTAAATTATTTGGAACAGGATTTTCCTGCAGTGTAATTGTGCTAGCAGCAGCCGAGCATATTCCATAGATAAAGGGAGCAACCTTCTCTGTCAGGAGGGAATGATGATTTTGTAGGATCATGGTTTGGGTTACAAGGAACCTTTAAAGATAGCTTACTTTTAACCTCCTGCCACGGGCAGAGATACCTTTCACTAGACCAGGCTGCTCACAGTCCCGTTCAGCCTGGGATAGGGCATCCACAATTTCTCTGGACATGTTCCAGTACTTTACCACCCGCATAGTAAAGAATTTCTTCCTGATATCTGATCTAAACCTACCCTAAGCCATTCTCCATTGCCCTGTCACTACAGGCCTTGCAAAAAGTCCCTCCCCAACTGTTGTATAGTTCCATTTAGATATTGGAAAGTTGCTATAAGTTTCCTCAGAGCCTTCTCTTTCTTCTCTAGGCTGAGCAATCTCAGCTTTCTCACCCTGTTTGCACAGGAGAGATTCCCAGCTCTCTGATGACCCTCCTCTTTGTGACCCTCTGGACTTGCTCCAACAGGTCTCATATCCTTCTTATGCTGGAGAGGCCCAGTTGACGTCTCACCAAAGCAGAGCAGAGTGGCAGAATCCCCTCCCTCACCCTGCTGGCTACGCTGCTTTTGATGCAGCTGGGGTCAAGGTTGGCTCTCTGGGCTGCAAGTGCACATAGCCGGGTCTTGCTGAGCTTTTCCTCCACCAACACCCCCAAGTCCTTCCCCTCAGGGCTGCTCCCAATCCATTCTCTGCCCAGCCTGTATCTCTTGGGATTGCCCTGACCCAGGTGCCAGACCTTGCACTTGGCCTTGTTGAACTTCACGAGGTTCATCCAGTCCCACCTCTGAATCCTGCCCAGGTCCCTGTGGATGCCATCCCTTCCCTTTGTGTGTCAGCTGCACTGCAGGCTTTGTGTCACTGGAAAACTTGCTGGGGGTGCACTCGATCCTGCTGTCCCTGTCACCCACAAAATGTCACACAGGTGTTTGCTCGGTTCTATCAAGCAGTGGCTACCAGAGCCAGTGCTCACTGCAGACATGGGCTCCTCGTGATACCACCCTGGGATGTGGGGAGGACCAGCACCCTTTGGCCCTCATGAATTTATTGAAAAGAGAGCCAAAAGTGCAAACCTTTGAACTGTCTGATTGGTTTTTTACCCACACTGGGTTCCAGTGGTCTTAATGTTGAGCTGCCCTAGATTATAAACATACCATCCAAAATCACCCCCCAGGGACTCATCTTCATTGAAAGAAGTGCAGTTTAGTGTGGATGAATCTGTTAATTTACCTGCCAAAACACTAATAGAATTACACAGAGAAATAGCCTAAAACTAATGGCTTTTATTAATTTATATATAGTTTATAATACACTTTTTTGTAATTGTGCATGTTTTGGATGTAGGTATTTAGATTTTGATATTGCTGAAGTGTACAGTTTGTTTGTGATAACTTTATGAGGTATATAGCTTGGTATAACAATACCATTTTCTCGGGATGTAATGCATAGTAAAGTAGATGTACAGTCATCACGTTTATTTTACTTTCAGCTGTTATAATTGATAGTCTATATAATGTACACATATGAGGTTTTTTAATATAAATATGGGTTTGGGAGAGTGCCACTTACCATTAGTCTGTAACAAATTATGTAGAGATTGTCTATGGGCTGTCGGTATCTTTCCCACTTTTAAAAATTTTTGTTCTAAGTTTAAAAAGACTTAAGGTGTTGGTATCTTCCCCACCTTTGTTTATTGGTTTTTTAAAACTAGTTTAAAAGGATCAAAGAGGAAAACACACTTTAGCATGGAATTGATTTTTGCATTAGCTGTTTTTACATTAAATAATAATACAATATTAAAAAGTTACATTGTCATCTCCTCCCATGAAGGAGGGAGCCTGAAGCCTTGGCTCACTTATTAATCCTTCAGTAGCACTTAATTGTTCAGCAAATGACACAACATGTGAAGAAATAATACCAACAATATGATTTATATCTCTCCAGGCAAAACCACTGAGGACTGGTTTCATCTGCCTTCTCTTATTATACTGCAACACAGGAACAGCCTGATCTGCAAACTGTGGCCAGGTAGGACACACTGAAAATATGTACCCTGGAAACAAAAGGTAGGTCTGCTGTATGAGTCATGCACAAGTCTGAATTGCTCTTAAAACTAAACACATGCATGGTGGTCAGAACCTTTGAGGCTCGGAGCTGGCGTGCGCAGAGCAGCACAAGCACAGTGGGACCACCAAAGCCCAGCCTGTGTGCTGGACACTCACTGGAGGGAGATGGGGGGTTTGCAGCCAGAGAAATATATCTGACTCCAGTGGGATATGGATACATTGAGCCAGCAGGATTTCTAGGGGGAGAGAGAAGGGAAGGGATTTTTATAGCTGGTGGGATTTCCCACTAAGAGTCCACCTGGAGCAGTGAAGCCACTTTGCCAACACAGGCATCAGCTCACCAATTTCTAAACAGTAGCTATAAGGGTGGAGAGCAGAGCCTACTGGACATAGTTTTGAACAGCTCTGCCACAGCAGAAAGATTGCCTCCAGAACAGCCCCAAGCTTTGGCATGCCAGGCTTCAAGTCTCCCAAATGCAGCATGTTTTAAAGATCAAGTGAAAAACCTGATGTATATAGATTGTGTGGCTCATTACATTTACATCTCCTGGAGTCTTGCTCTGTACTTTGGAGGATACAGGGTGCAGATCTTCTGGTGCAACCATCTATGAAGGGAAGAACCAGTTCAGCCCATTTGTTCTCCTTCAGCCTGCAGAAATATCTGAAGAGCAGAAACCTCGTGTCCACCATGTTCTGTAGGTGCACAGATAATTTTTTTCCAACTGGAAGTGATTTTCCCTCCAAATCCACTGCTCCCATTTCTCTTGCCTTTTCCTGATGTAATTATTTAAAAACAAATACATTTTTAGCAAAAGTAAGTTAGAAAATCAATGTATTGAAAATAGAACTGTTTTCTTTCCTTGCAAGTTAAGCAGGCTCCCATGTGTGTCCTACACATTTCACAGGATTAAGGCTTCGGGGATGTTGCATATTAGCATTTTGCATTGTGGCACTCTGACTCGCCTTATCTTTTGCATTTATTTGAATTTTTCTATTCTGTCATTTTTTCCCATTCACTTCTATTTCTGATCTTTTTGTTTTGTCAGACAGAAGACAAACACACTCTACAGGCCAAAAAAAGGCATCACTTAGATATCTCGTGGGTAGCATGAAATGCTATCCCTGGAGAGCAGTAACTGAAAAGAGTTAAGGCAGTGGTAGCCCAGTTCAGCCACGTTGCTAAGAGGCAGAGTCCTCACACACAGGTGTCTGTAAGGGGGGTCTCCAGCTGATTCCTGTTCAAACTCCACCTGCATGGCCCAGGGCACCTGCACTACATGGCTGCGGGCTGCGTCCTGGAGATCTCTGAAGCGAGAAGCCCAGGCGCACTTGCCAGCTCAGTGTGTGTCCAACATTGTCTGGATCAGCCAGGCCTGGTCAGAACATGGCCCACCAGGAGGGGCAGCAAGGCCTGCTCTTCATCTGTAGAGTGTGGATGGCCCAAAGCACCCAGAAGATGAACAGTGGAGTTGGAAGATGGTGGTATAGAAGGAAGGTTAGAGAGGTGGGTCACAGAACTTGCTGTGCTTTTCACCTCATGATGCTTTTGGACTTAATAGCACTTAAAAACCTTCTTGCTTCAGTTTGGGAGAGTCTTTGAACCCCACTGAGAATCTCTTATACTGCTGATTTTGTTGTTTAATCTGCTCAGATGTAAATGTTTCTGTTCCAAGTTTTCAAGCTGTGTGGTTATGAAGATGCAAGATCATAATTCCAATTCTATAGGAATTAAAGGTGGAGAACTTTTTGCTTAGAAAATAGTGGGAAAACCGAAAATAAGAGCCATGAGGAAAGGTCTGTGAACTGCTGGCCGTACAGCTCAGGAAGGAAAGCAAGCACAGAGTGTTAAATGATTGCTTTGATGGTCATCTATTGTACAAGCTACAAACACTGTGGACCTTAAAGACATCTCTCTTGAGTTCTAAAATCCCTTAACTAGCCTGAGTCATTTGCACTGACCTGAACATACTCAAGGTCTCTGAAGTAAATTGGAAATACCTGCAATTCTGCAGAAAATTAGGGAAGAGTTATGTAGTCCCAAAGCAAAGGAAGAAATAAAAAGGAGTCATAAAACCTCTGGTCTCTAGGAAAGCTCTGGGTGAAGATGACTTTCTAACAGAATTTTCTAAACTCTCTTACTTGGCTTCTGACATATGGAAAAGTTTTCAAAAGGCCAAAGCAAAAGGGTTCCCTTTCAGCATTAATTGCAATGTTGGGTTTTCTTAACTCTCTCTCCTAGGAAATAACTCACCAATGCACCATTTGCAATAATTAAATTACAGGCCAATTCTTCTGACTAATGTGCCTCAGAAGACAGGTTAAAACAGCATCTAGAAAATGTCTGAGCAGCATACCTTATGGACATGAACTCAGCATATAACTTGAGGTTGACATTAATCAGAAAGCTGCTAGAGAGTCTTATAGGCCTGTTATTATAATTTGCTATTTTTAAAATTCTCTGAAGTAATCAGAAAATCAACCAGCTCAACATCACTAAAGAGAGCTGCTTCCCACCCAGCAGCAGTGGCTGACTTCACTGTTGACATAAAAACCATGAAGATCTCAGTCTAGTATTCTGCCATGTAATTGTATCCTTAATTTTGGCCTTATTGAAAGTCTGCTGGAAAACTGATCTTGTGTGTCCTCATTAGAAGCAATTCATATGTAAATCATTTAAGATTTTTTTTTTTTTTTAAGTTAAAGAAAGAAAACATTCCTGTGACTCAAACATTCTGCATGCTCTTGCTCCTCTTGTGGCTCCTGTGTGGCTGTGCCTCCTGGCAAATCAGAATGAGAAGGCTGCTGGCTAGGCTCTCACCTTCTCTTGCCTTAGCTGCTGGAGAAAGCACCAAAGTCAAGGGAACTTTACCTTTTCCCAGCCTCGGGTCAGTGTTTGAAGAAATGTGAGGTGAAGCTTTGTTATCTTCTACACTCTTCTGCCTGGCATACACCCGTGGAAGGTGCTTCACTCCCTTCAGCCAATAGTAGCCATCTAATTACCAGCTTTTCTGCATATTGGAAGGCTTAATTTTTGCTCTTTTATGTGCAAAAATAAGTTGAAGTGGTAGTGGAATGACATCCAAGTGTTAAAATGGAATGACATCGAAAAGACATTAAATAAACAAGTCAGATGACTTCTCTGGGCCTTTATCAGTGAAACTGATGAAGCAGCATATGAGGTAACAGCCAAGTTCTTGTCTAAAAGTACAACTTTGATAAAGTTTGGGCACCTATTTCTTCTGAGTATTTCTGGAGCTGGAAATGGAAGTCATCATGAAAGTGTTGACAGCAATTTGAAGGTGTAAAGGAATATTGCATCTTTACCATGATTTCTATGTTTTTGAATTGGATGAGCAGAGTCCTTCACACTCTTAACTGTTCCTAAAATATAATGATGTCTGAGGTATTTGTCTCTAAGAAAGCTGAGTTTTTGTTGCTTAAGAATAAATTTCGAGCTACTGCTGAAGGTGTTTGGATCTTCTCTTTGGCACCTTGTTATTAAAGGCACATAAAAATGTAGACGAGTGGGACTAGGTAGCAGATGATGAAATTTAAGTTGATTAAAATCTGTTTGTCAAAACCCTGTTTTTCCCCTTGTATAAGGAAATTCTACATGAAAAAGTAGGAAGGGAAAAGGAAAGGTAGAGCTTGAGGCAATTTGGGGTATCTTGTTCATGAACTGCCCAGTTCAATGCAAAAAACAAAAATAAATCTTACAGCTGCTAGGAATCTGACCTGGTGCCCAGAAATGTGTAAAAGCACAGCTGGCCCTGTCTGGGCTGCAAATCAGCTTTAACACTAATGGCAACGACTTTATTTCAAGAGAGTATTTAGCTCCAAAAAATGAATAGGGGCTGCATGTTCCAAATGTCATCTGTCAATTTAACAAATGGCAACTATATACATATCTTAATGCCAGATTGCTGTTTCATTAGGCTCCTTGCGGGTTATTCCTTCTTGGTAGCTGGCATTATTCTAGCTGGAGCAGCAGAAAGGCAGGAAGGAAGAAGCTCCTTGCTACTGCGATGCAGAGCAGCTTCTGACTGCTTCTCAGGGGGGCAGCAGGAGAGAGATGAGGGCACAAAATGAAAATATGGGAGAGGAGAACAAGGGCTCGTGTTCCGCGGCACAGCCGAGTTAAGCTCGTCACAGGACCCGACACAGAGATATCTTGGAGTTGGGTCTGTAACTGCAGCCTCGGCACACAGGCAAGCGCTGATGGCTGCTGAGCAGCCCTGCCCGAGGGTGGTCTGAAAGCTGCAATGAGCAGGCAGGTGGTTCCAAATGGGAGCACTCTGCAGCTCTGTCGCGGAGTATAAAGGCAGATCAAAGGCTCACAGGAACGAGCAGATAAACTCTCAGAACAAAATGCTGAAGTGTGTGAGTGCTGAGGGAACAGCCACGGCACAGGGTGAAGGTAAAGATGGGCAAGAGTCTGAGCTGTCCCACTTTGCCCAGCTCTGCAGTGCCATTTCCAAACTGTCCTCTGTGGCACAGCAGCACTGCAAGAACTCTCTGCATCTATAGGTCAATCCATAGGTTGACTCTCCCTGAGCTGCAGTTGCCCACACCAAAGTTGTTAGATTTCCCATGCAGTGGAAATGCTTCTGAAGTGTCCTACTTCGTAAGAAATCAAGTTTTTGTGGCTACCATGGCTGAAAGCCTTCAGCCCCTTATCACTGGTATCTTAAGCATCCTTATGGAGCACCCAGACAGGGTAAACACATTAAAATATTTAAAAGTGCACTAAACAGGTATAGTTCTGAATGATTCATTCAGGCTGCTGCCAGTGCAAGTGCTGCTCAGCATGATTGGCAAGAGGCTGCAGGGGGCAAGAAAATTAGTTTCTTTAGAAAGGACTCATTTTCTGTCTCCAGGGCCAAACAATCACAGGCTGGTCAATACAGGAACAGTGGGCTCCCTTGCCGAGCAGCTCTGAATGCACAGGTGAGGCAGAGCACAGAAGGGCAGCTAGGTAACTTTGTTCACAGGATAAATTGACTTTGTTTGCTTGTACCTCAGCACCCAGAGCAGCTCGTGCTAGGATTCATAAACCATGGGTAATGTGAACCAGTCTGCCCCTGTCTCACAGCATTCCTGCTAGGAACCTGCTTCTCCTCAGAAGAGTCTCGCTAGCTCAAGGGTGAGGGGCTCAGCGAATGAGCTGCTGTATTCAGCACCTTGCTGAATGGGAAGGGAAAATCTGAGAAGGGAAAATTGCGTTGGAGCCTCACAGAGTGCTGGCACGAGTGCTGACACATCTGTGCAGAGGCAGTGGAGGGCTCTTCTGCAGAGTTTGATACTGAGTTTACCGTGAGTCCAGTCTCCTAACAAACCTTTCCTGCTCAAATTAGCTGATAATCAAATTGCCCTCTATTTTTTCTTTCAAGAAACGCAGGTTTTACAGGGAGATGGAACACAGTTACTTGTCTTCATTTTACTTACTTTAAGTGCGTGGAAAAAGCTGGCAAGCTTTTGAACTCTGTGTCCCTATGGCTGGATGTTGAAAATCTTGCCTGTTTTCTTCCAAGTGTCATTTGGCTTAATAGAAGATGTTGCCCCTCCCTACAAACCTTGTTTCTCTTGCGCAATGGGGCTGCACAGATAATGGCTGTTGTTTATATTCTCCCAAACTAATGTGGCTGTGATGGCTGCCTCTAAGGCTTGAAAGGAGAAAGTAGGAATCAAAGTCACAGAAGTGTTAATTTTTATTGCAGTGCCTCCTTGCATGCAGAGAAAGCTCTGATGGTTAGAGAATTGCCACAGCAAACCTTCCCCCACAGGTAAATGTGAAATCCTGACACCAGAAAAATCAGTGTCCCTCCAAGAACACTACAATCTCAGTCATAATTTCAGAAGCTGTCCCTGCTTTATCCAGCAGGACAGCACACAAGCACCACAGCAACTGAGGCTTATGAGTGCCACTGTAGCTGAGGACAGTGCATCACTGCTCAAGCACAAATCAGAGATGAGCCCAAGTCTTTGCCCCTGGCAGAGCTCTTCAGTTTATTTTATCCTCCACCCCTCTCTACCCCCACGCCCCCTGTTTCTTTTTTTAAATCACTTAGATTTTTAAAAGACAAAAGGAAGGCACCATGTGAAAACATCACTATGGAAACATCACAGGCTCACTTGTACTAGCCTGCCAAGCAACTACCTAACTAAAGTTTTACATCCTATTGGATCACTGTTGGCCATCTGCTCTCCTTCAAACTTCTCTGAAATCCATATTTTCCTGAAAAGTTCATTTTTAGAAAGGAGGGAGGAGGAGGCAAAGGGAGAATCCAGTATTCTTGGCTGGTGCAGAGCTATTGTGAAAAAGGAAGATAAACTCACTTTGGAGCAGCCTCTTAAAAAGACAAAGATCCGTGTTTTGTGAAGTAATTTCATAGAAAATACCTTGTATCTAGATGCACTTTAATGATAAAGAGTATATATTGGCAGCCACAAGGCAAAACACACAAACAGCTGCTTCTAGTACTCTTGCACTAATTGTCCTTTTCTCTCATTTAGCCTCAAATGTATTTTCTTCTAAAATTTAACAGTTACTGCCTACACTGGAGTTGTTGGCTGCAGGCTCCACAGCCTTGCTCCAAATAAAACACAGAAATAGATTTCCTGCCAAGCACCGAGGAAGTTTGAAGACTTTAGTTTTTAAAAATATAATCTTTTTATCAGTGCCCTAAGCCTGCCAAAGGTAATTACGGACCATGGCGCATTTACATTAATGCATAGGACCTACAGACATTTCAAAAGCTTAATGGAGAAACTCCATAAACGTACGTATCGAAAAACAAATTAATTAAATTAAACTGTCATGTAAAGATATCACTTAATTTTGCAGAGCGGAAGGCACTCTTAATGGGAATGGAATGGATCAGTGAGCATTTCAAAACCCAAAGCTATAATTTAAATTCAGGCTCTCCTCTAGTGTGCAAGTCACAAGACATATTTATTATAGCCTTGGATTGTCAATTGTAATCGGTTTAGCAGAGACAAAGCCGTGTTGTTTTGCTTCCTGCCCTCCTAGCTGGTTCAATATAATTTGATGTCAGACTATTGACAAGCAAACCAAAGGCAGAAATAAAATCATGTTTACCTGTGATGAACTGGCAAAAATGCAGTCCAAGGTAAATGTAACCCTGAAGCCCAAACGTTTATTTATCAAGCAGCAAGGGGAAAATGGTGAAGCATTTAAACTTCTTTAAATAAACCAGCTAAATATATTTACTGCTGCTCTTGAGGCCTGCTATGTGGCAACCTAGAAACAAATAGATAAAAATAAGTAAAAGCACTGTGTAAATGAATAGCACCATTTATAAGATGCTGCTCTTGAGTTTTCCAGGTGTCAGTAACAATTAAGAGTTGTTGCTCTTGACACTCCTCTAAAGCTAGTGCCAAAGCCTGACACCAGCAAAAGACAACAATACCAAGACAACAAGCAACACCCAGCAAAGACAGCAATACTTCTTCCAGGATGTGCAACCCAATTTGCTGCAGGATTTCACCTGGTGGCAGCAGTTACATACCAAGCCTGTGCTTCTGCAGCTATGAGCAAGAATCTTATCACTGAATAAGCTCCCAAGAATGCTTCAATTCTTTTCCTAACATTCTTTCTGTATTCTCTAATTCTCTTTCTTGCTAAGCTCGTTTGGTGATGTGGAGCACCCAAACCAGTCAGTTCATTGGCTCGTAATTGTCATGGTTTCCTCTTGCCTTTTCCCAGCCCCTGCGCTTAGTCACGGAGAGGTTTCTCTGAGCCTGAACTTAGAACCTTCTACCCAGGATCTCTGTAATTCCTTGTGGATCTCTCGAGTTTGCAAATCTGACTCTAAAATATCCTGACAAGCTCAAAAGTCATGGTTAGGAAGAGCTGTGGCACAGCACACTGGGACACCTGCCTGAGGTGCACCTCTGAGGGCAGCTGCACAAAACCAGCCTCTCTGGCTCCTGCTGCCTGGTGAGATGTGTGTGGTTCATTTATTTTGGGCGGGGGGGAAGCAAGGAGGGGCCAGCTGCATGGCTCTGAGGAGTGGCTTGTGTTCACACAGGAGTTGATTTGTTTGCTTTATAAAAATACCTGTGTATCTGCATTTATTGTTACTCAGGTACACAGCAGGATTTTCAGATGAATGGGTTGCATTTTTGCTTCCTGTGTAATCTTTCAGCAGTTTGTTCCCCAAGCTAATTATTATGCTAAAAAACCCCAAACCCAGCCAACCAACCAAACAACAAAGACACAAAACAAACCCCTCCCCCATCCAAATTCACCTCAGTACTAGACCACTGTCCTTTTGCTTATACATTAAACAGAAGTATTTTTTACAACCTTTCTAGAAAATGACAGCTTTTATCCTGCTACACTATTTTTCCTCCCTACTTCTGTTCCAAGATGCACATTATTAGCCTTGATCACTCTCAACAGAAATTTTTATTTTTCTCACCCTCTTCACTCTCTTTTGGCTTTGCACAAGATTTGAACTGTTACATTAAGTGACAGGTTACCACTGACAAAAAAATTCTGTTCCAATTTAAGGGTTGAAAAATTGGACAAAGCTTTTAAAATGTGTTTTGTCCTACTACCAGTAATCTTTCTACTTATTTACATGGCTCCTACCGTCACACATCAGTGTGTGTAACATCCTTCTTTGAAAGAAGACAACGGGAAAGGAAAGTGTTCATAGCCCCTCTGAAAAAGAAAAGATGTGGAAAGGTTTAGGTCCTGATTCAAAACAGCATGAAGGCTCCGATTCCTACTGTCACTGATGTCAGTGACAAGCCAGATGTCTGATGTCTTTAATCTGGACTTCAGTGACTTCTTCAAGATGTAAGAAAATTATGGTCCAGCTGAGATGTGAATGTATCTGTAGTGATAAATTGCCCTCTTCTATCACCAGCCAAATACCATAACCACAGGCATGCCTGTTTCTTTCCAATAAAGCCATCCCAGTCATTAAAAATGGTCTTTTCCTAAACGGCTTTTCCAGCTTAGCTGTCTGGTTCACAAGCCCTTGGAGCTCTGAAGCAGATTAAATGTACAAACACAGTCATAACTTTTGTTTATGGAATGGGAAAGACTGAAAGAGGGTTCTAAGTAATGGTCAGGAGAATAGGATAGGCTACTGACATCAGTTAAAAGGCTTAAGTCAAAGAAATATTATTTCTAAACTCTGAAAATAGATACTATGGTAAAAATGCTTATTTCCCATGTCACTTTGTAAACATCAAGTAAATACATAAAATACAAATTCTAAGTTATTAAGAGCAATGGTGACAAAGTAATGCTTTTAATGTTGTTTTTAAAAACTTTTTAAAGTATTTATTTGAAATATCTAAAAAGCTTAATAGTATTCATTTTTTATAGTTATAAAATTTTGAACACTCTTCTGCATAAAATAAAAAAGCTATGGCATTTCTCAAATTTCTGAATAACAGCCAAATAAACTACAAACAATTTCACCCTTCATGTAAGTATCCACTAAAAGGTATACAATCAAGATTGAACCGTTCTTCTACTCTTAATTCATTAGTGGATCTTGAAGGCCCTCTTCTGGATTATAAATTACTGCATGGCCAAGCAAAGAACACGGAAATGACAAAGCCAACCAACATTATGAAAAGATAAATATCTTAAATATATTATATTCATGTTATTACCAACTTCATTTCCTGGTTTTTACTTTTATCTGCCCATCTTGGTTACTATAATTTAGGAGCTGAGAAAACTTCTTAGTGGATACTTAAAAATAAAGTATTTCTTACACTGATATTCACAACAGGAGTGGACAGTCTAAAGAGAGTTGTGGAGAGTTTCTCCACAACTTTGTCTGAAAGTGCTGCACAGCCAAATGATATTTGCTTATTCTTACTTACTAAGCAACAGCACACACAGACACATGATTGTGTGTATGTCCCTGTCTACACAGGCATGTGACTTTCAGAAGTTACCTCTGAAAATCTGGTTTGTTCTAAGGTAGAAAAAAACCAAGGAAATATTTGCAATGGTCCTAAGTCTTCAAGGATTGTACAATTCCTTTTGAATACATATACACACACAGACTGTAAAGGACTTAAAAATGTAACCTTCCAAGAGAGTAACTTGCTTGCCTAAACAAACATTTCCTATAGAAAAGCAAGATGCTTCTCCATACATAGAAGGAAAAAAAATATCCTAGAATGTGTTCTAGAAAGCACCATATTAATGGATCTGTCTGTAAATGAGTGGACTTGAACCACCAATTTTCCTCTTTCCAAAAACAGCCATTTATTCTCTTGTTTTGTCATGATAACAAGAAATCATAAATATAGGAACACAGGAGCAGGTACTAAGTATCCTATTAGTAAAAACTCTGTGGAGAAAATGAAACATAGTTTGATTGAACTGTACATTTTAAAAAAACAGTATGCTGAAGAAACCTATCATTTTCTGGTAGGTTTCTGTGTCCCACCGGTGTAGGGCTACTGACGCCGATCCTTTTTCCGTACTTTTGATTTTGGTGCTGCCAAGAAACAGGAAAGGAAAAGAATCATCAGAAGTGAATTACAGTAATTCCAGTGCCAACATTCTTTTAAATTAGGTTGGCACCAAAATGGATGCATTAATGTAAAACCTACCATTGGGATTTTCTTGTCTGTAGAAAGCTTTTAACAATTCCACTGCTTCTTCAGCACGATAGCCAGAAGAGCACTGTTCAAATTAGAAGGATGTTAGTGGGCACATCTGAGAATAATGTATTCCATGCTTCACAATAATGCCTTGAGTACAGAACAATTTTAAACAACTGTACTGTCAACTTAGGGGTCAGAAAAAAATCTCCATTTCAGGTTTAATACCTAAAACATCTGGAAAACACTATATTGAGGCTTAGTAGAGCAAGTGATTTCCTTAACAACTTAATATTAGGCAAAAGAAACTTTCTTAGTAAATTATGTAAAATTTATGCAATCTACAATTTCATTCTTATTAATGTGTTTCAAACCTCCCATACTCAAGCACTTGGAAACATAAGAGACATACAAGATTCCTGAGAGAAAAAATTCTTCCACATACCTATTCTTTATTCCTAACAGTCACCTTTCAGATCGTTTTGGTCCTTTAAATGGCTTTTCCATGTCATGAATACTAATGACAAAGCATTTAAATGTCACCCACACTAAATAAATCTTCACCCATGCTAGAAAATAAGTAGTTACTCCTATACATTCCACTGCAGTTGCCTACAGAAACAAAGGATTCATAGTATCAAGAACCTTCTCCTTTCTCTCTTCTGAATGTATAAAAAAGTTAAATACCACATGCCAATGTTAGCAAATGAACACCCTTTCAGTACTGAGTACACCAATTAATTCAGATGTCTCATTGACACACTGACAGAAAGATGCTTAATATGTTTACACTAGATACCAAACAGTATTGTCTTGCTGACTGAAATTCTTCGAGCCTTGAGCTTTTCCAAAATACATTACTTGTTTTTTACATTCATTAAATCCTTTATGTGAAATGTGGAAAAGAACTCCAGGAATCAGCATCACTTTACAAGGCAAGATCATGTACAACTGTGGATCATGTAATAAATAAAATGCTAGAAATACTCTCTACATGTAATGGGCACATAGGCAGCATCATGCTGTAAAGCACCTAGATTTATTTATACTCGACCTCCACTGAATGCCTGTCCAGCCTTTCTCACATGACAAAGATGTCTAAATCACCCCAGACACTGTTCTTTCAGTATCCTTACTATTCAGAAAGTTTCTTGATACCTAAACTGAATTTCCTCCGCTACTGTTGCAGTTCAGATTTATTTTGGGATTTGAACTACATGAAGTAAATGTAAGCTAATACATTTTATCTCATAAACACACAGACTGAAAACAAAAATACAATCATTTCTGATGGCTCAACTAAAACCCATTAATTTTGTAAGCTGCTGTTACTTGATCTTTATTGATTATGTGTTTGTATATTCTGCAGCTTAAAATAATTTTCCCTCATCTCTTCCTGCAGCATATACTTACTGTTCTAAGTATTACACATATTTTAGATATATTTAATTCTTACCTTATTCCACAAGCATAATTCTCTCCCTTACCCTTTGACACATCCTTTTAAATAATTAAAGACTGTCATCAGGGCTTTCCTCAATTTTCTTTAACAACCTAATTTTTTTTGTTATTTTCTTATTAAGCCAAGTTTACTTGACTTTGATCATCTTCCATCTGTGTCCCCTTAAAGTGATGCGTAACATTCTTGAAGCCTAGTGAGGAAGCCCAGTACTCTAGCTGGAAAACATTTTACAGCCTACTTCAAATGGGTCTCCTGAGTCCACCATATCATCGGACGAGATGCTCAAAACGGAGCCACAGCCTCCAAATCGCTCATTTCGACAGCCATACACGACCCGTGGAATTTATGGGAGTGAGTCAAGGTAATGAGTGAAAAACAAGCAGGAAGTACAGAAGCCTGATCAATGCAGTCATCAAATTTCCTACAATGTGCTTGCACTCTTCAAATTAAATTAGTTTGAGCTACAATTTCTCCCTTATAAAATTGGAATTTACTTTTGAATGATGTAAGATGTATTGCTGAAGATGCACATCCAGCCTATCTCAGAAAAGGGGAATCACGAATCCCCAAAGCAGGGGCATACAAAGACATGGTTTACTGATTGATACAACATTCAAAACTGAACACTCATTTTATATGAGTGATATTATAGCTCATTTTATATGCTAACAGACATCTCTGAAATGTATTTTTAATCTCTAAGAGCTTGTTTGTTATAACTTGTTGTTTGTTATAACCGCACCTCTCTACAGTTATAACTGCATCTCTCTTTCACTCCTGAATCTCTCACTATTCATCATGGAGGTGGGTGCAGACCCTCAAACCACCCCTCATGGTTTTCTTCCCTGACACTGCCAAGCCTTTCTTTGTGGGCTCACTGCCAAAGGAGTAATGGTTTGACACAGAGTTTCCCAGTGTGAGTCAGCATGAAAGGATACTCATCAAGCGCACAGCAGCTGCACACATGATACAGGGCTCTACAGTTACGTACAACACCAGCTGTGGAAACACTTCCCTATAATCCCTCTTGTGTTGCTTGCACCAGTCAAGGACCTGGTCGATTGCCACCATTTCTGCATGTCGAGTAGCCTAGAAGATAAAAATAAGTATTTTCTTAAAAGTTTGCATTAATTCAATTTTGTTATAAAAGTAATGTAATGCTCTTTGCTGATTCAAGTTGCAAATTTCATACCACCCAGACTGCAGAAAAAATACTCAACCCAAGAAAGAAACTATTCAACCACAACCTGTGTACCACACAAGATGTACAAGTGCCAGTTTTTTCTTCTATTTCTTCCTAGGCAGAGGAGCATGCTCTGAAGTTCTCCTCTCTCAGTCATGCCGGTACAGTGAGGCAAGACATGAAAGCTCTACTTGAGGCTTAAGGGACACATAAAGCCCACTGGCACAACTGATGTAGCCCATAGTCCACTCCACTTCCAAAAGCAAGAATACAGGCTCAATTACTTTCTCTGGAAATATTAACAAAGTGCTCCTCCCTCTGCCAATATTTCTGTGCTCACAAGGAATGAATACACTGTGAACATGCAACAATTTCAGTATGTTTCTGCAACTGGTGTGCTCTCTACACACAACATTTTCAGTTTGCCTCAGGTTTAATGCTGCCTGGGGAAACATACCTGCACAGTAAGTCCCTTAAGCCATAGGCAAGGATTTTAGCATATGACTTATTACAAAAATACAAAGGAAAATTAATTTCTCTTTCCTTTATCCAAGACAACTGAATGATTAGTATCTCAGTATCTACAGCACAAAAACCTGAACAGAAGTGTCGACTTTAATTGCAGAGAGACCAAAATAATCAGTAATGTTCCAGTACTGCTCTGAAATGTCTGCAACACCACTGTGTTACACCAATGAAATATCACAGCAAAAATTTCAGGAAGTAATAGTTTTGAAAGGACTCTTCAGTCAGAGCCTGATGCTTATCTGAATTAAGACTATTAGTATTTTCCTTCTTTCCTATTTATTCTGAAAAAAAAAGGGTGTTTTTGACACAAGCATCAGAGTAAGAATCAATCCAGATTATAGTTGTACTTCTGTTGTGCATGTCCTCATATGTCCCTTGATATTTTCCTCTCAAAACATGAACTTGGGTTAATGTTTTAGCACTGTAAAGATCTGGTGATAACACTGAGATGCTCTATAATTCATGACAAAGGACTCATGTTTAATGCTGTTCAAAAACATTTCAAAACTCCTAGAAAGGCCATGCAGCTGCTGCAGGTTCTGCCAGCTTCTGCAGTAAGAGAAGTCAACTACAAAAACAAAATTACACTAATATAGAACATTACTACATACCAGTGTACTCATATATTAAGCACTACACACTGTTTTGGTCATCTCGTGTCTTGAAGACACAGGAAAAGCAGGACAAATTCACCTTAGAGTGAGAAAGAATTATCCAAGTTACAGAACAGTCTCCATTTGGAGACTAATTAGACTGTGGCTCTTAACAGATACAGTCATTAGTTTTCCAAGTTAAGAGGACTACAGTAGAGGTTTTTAAAATAATCAAGAAAAATGTGGAAAAATCAGTTATAACTGTGATTTATTATTTCTCATAACAAGTGAGCACCCAATGAAATTATCAGGCTGCAGATATAAAACAAACAAAAGGAAGTACTCTCACAAATCACATAATTACATTGTGAAACTCATTGCCACAGGATGCTATGGAAACAAAAAACATAAATGAGTTCAAAAAAGGTTTAGACAAATTCATGGAGGATATGTGCATGGACAGCTATCAGAAACAATGATCCAGATATAGTCTTGGACTCTGGCAAGTTATTATATAACCCTAAGTTATTCACTTTCAGAAGTGGAAAGAATGTGCAAGGGAAAGGTTTATGCTACTTCTTTCTTGTTTCTTGAACTCCCTCCTTACACACCTATTAAAGGTCCATATTAAAGACAAGATATAAGGGAAAAACTGACCTTCTAGATCTGTCTTAAGATTTTGTTTTGTATTAAGCCATGACTAGCTAGCCTTTTTTTGACTTCCTATTTAGACTTGAAATAACGTATTAGAGGGATTATTTTAATTTTGAATCACTGACTCAATTCATAAGTTTAACTCGCCAAATATTTTACACTACTTTAAAGTCAAGAAAGCAAAAGCAGGTTAACAGTAGCAAGGGAAAATGAGAATTGTTACAGAGTGGCAAATGGTATATCGAGGGAAAAAAGCTGACTCTGTGGGGTGAAAGCCTTGACAGTGCCCCAAATGTTTCACAGACAAAAAAAGATACCACCACTGCCCTAAACTGCTTACTTTCTAAATTTTAGCCCATAATTAACAAGTGAGAGTAAAGGGGGCCAAAGCTCAAAGTTCTGTGTTATCTTGTGGCTTCACTACACAAACAATACTTCATTTTCAATTATCCAGTACTGTGCCTGCAGGACACTTGCTACAATGACACAACAGAACAGAACAAAGAGGAGATGTCTGTGTGTATCAACAAAGGACCTAAGACAGAGCACATTTTACTGGGAAGTGAATGATTGCATCACATGTGGGAATAGAGATGCCAAAAAACCATTTCTAGCTGGGAAGGATCACACATGTTGTAAGGGAGAAAATTTTCAGGTTGGTCTGAGGCAAGACTGTGAACAAGCAAGTGTGGGAGCTGCCAGAGGGCACGCAGCACCGGCACAAGCTTGTGAACGAATCGCCAGCCTGTCTAAACCCAATGTCTTACACAGACATTTGCTCACTGTTGCCCAACAAAGACAAGTAGTGCCATGTCTGACTATTTTGAAATGCTGATGTCACAACCATGCTCCTAAAAAGATAAAACTAAACAAACCAAACACAGCTGTATACAAACTCCCTTGTCCCAACAGCAATTCCTCCCAGAAGAATACAATGACCAGTAATTTTGCAAATAACTTCCACAGAAGTAAGCAGCAGTATTTCTGACATTAATGTGTTCTGCTGTGGATGCTGCAGGTGAAAAAAAAAAGGATGCAGGGTGACAGAAGACAGCCTGAAAACACTGGAGTTTTTGGCAACTAAATCTTTTTGCCAAAATGAGCAGTTTAGGAACATAATGGAAGAGGGCCTAAAGAAGACAGTACCTGCTCCTAACTGCTCCTGCAGCCCGTTACATCAGAGGATGCAGGTTCCTGCTTAAGGAGAAGACAGAATTTATTTGACAAAAGGCTCAGAGGCAAGTTGATTCCTGACCAAAGGCAGAATTGCAGGGAAGGACTGAAGATCTATTTTGCAAAGCAGGAACAAAATTTTCATGAAGTTAAAAAAGTCAGTATGTTATAAAGCTGCATTATGGAGGCCAGAAAGCTGCCAGTCTTACAGCAATATTTTAATACATTAAGGCAGAATATTGCATGAGTGCAACCTTTAGAGCAAACAGAATCACTGTAATAAAAACCAGGAAGGACAGGTGTCATACAATCCTGACACCTATAGATCCAGGAGTATCTCAATAATAAAACAGGCAAGATTACAAACCTTTGAAAGCAGTGTTATAAGGACTAGTCCTTATAAAAGGTAAATTAAACAAAAACCCAGTAAGATAGCTGCCACTAAATTAACCTAGTAATTTTCTTTGACAAATGTTTTTTCTAGGCAAGAGAAACACCAGTCTTCCTGGACATCTCCAGTGCATCTGGCACAGCACAACCTGTGAAATTATTGTGAGTGGGGAAAACAGCCTAATGCAAGAAGTGTAAGGTGAGCAAGAAAAGAAGAGACATTGCATTGACAGGAGAAATATATGTCCAGGAGGAACTCATTGTCATAGACACTCAAAGATCATTTGGCTTCAGTGTTTTCAGTTGTCATTGGCATTAACTGGAAATGCTACAGAAAACAGCTGATGATGTGATGTCTTTTGTATGATGAAAGACATCACGAGAAGTGACAAGGTGAGGCTCTCACTCAGGAGGTGGATGGCCTTCTAGATGGGAGTAAAAAAAAAAAATTCAAAATAACAAAACAGCATAAAAGACCAAGGAAGCTCCAGAAAAGATGGGTGGACTTTTTTCCAGGGAAAATGTGAAGTACTTTTGTTATCAAACAAAGCACAAGTCCATCTGGAATAAAATACAGAGTTCTGGTTAAGTGAATTCAAGAAAAAATGAATCAAAGCTGGAATGGCTAAGTAGAAGAATTATTATAATGAACACAGAAAACAAGCCTATCTTCTGAGAGGAAATTAAACAGTTGTCTTGGGGAAAACAAAAGCTGTAAAGAAATAAGACTTTAAATACATCCAAGCTATGTAAAATAAGTGATGATGCTGGCACAAGAACAGGGGGATATAAACAGAACATAAAAAGTTTGAAACTGGAAATCAGATATTTTTTTAGACATCTGAGGAATGATGTTCTGGAGAAGACCTTCAATATAAGGTGGGACAAGAAATTAGTCTTAAAACAGACCTTGACATTTATGATGTCTGCTGGAACTGCCTCAATGTTCAAGAGAATTGGGTTTTTTTCCACAATAAAACAAATGCTTTTATTCCCTAAATAAAGCCAGAAATCGTTAGGAGAAAACTGAAAACAATTTCCTATGTTCACATTTCATACCAAGTACTTCTTTCAAGCTTACATTGTTTTTTTAGACTACATGGAGCAATTACGTATCTGATAAAAAATTTAGAAGCACTAAGTACCCAGCATTTCCAATCACTATAATATAAACATTTATGAAAATTGAGCCACAAAAGAACTGAAACTTGAGCTAAGCAGCAATTTAAAAAAAAGCTTGGCTTTCAAAGATATTAACTGATTCCTGTTTCCAAAACCCAGCCGATTTTTTTAAATCAGGCTACTTGCATTTTAGTATTCACCTTCAGACAGCCCTGACATCAAAAATGCCTCAAAGCTTCCCTGAGATTTTTAAGTTGATTTTGGTAAATTTTTCAAAACTTTTTACATAACTTTTCAGTTATGTTCTGTCTATTAACATGTGATTTCTACACAATATTAGTATCCCTGGCAAGACTTTCCCAAGAAGTGTCTGCTTCCCCACGGTGTTTACAATGGTGTAACATGAGATACCTAACTTCTCTGTCATCTGGCTTTCTTAAAGCTGTATTAAAATCCTCTTAATGCATTACAGATTGTCCTGCAGAACAAATTACTACAATGATTCATCTGCACTGTCGCATTTTTGAGCTTAAAAGACTAATTTTAACTTTTTATTATGTTTTCGGATTTGAGACATCTAATAAAAATTACAGTCAGATCCTGCAGTCAGCTTAATTTCTACAAATGTTCCAGTTGTACAAAATCTCTGTTGGCATTAATAGCTCTCTCGGCACCAGATCTCATACCTAATTTGATGGTTAAAGTTGCAATAGGTCTAAAATCTACAGGAAATAGCTTTTTTTGCTCTGGCCTGTGGACAGAACTCCATCAGGAAAGGCTGCACAGTCATTTCTCCCTCTTAACCCCCGGGTGACTTTAGGAGAGCACGTTTGAGACCCAGCAGTGGGACGAGCGCGGCGCAGGGCGGCGGCGGCCGAGCCGCGGTGCCCCCGGGCCGACCTCAACTCACGTCCTTCGTCTCGTTGACCTCGTTCCTGCCCCTGCCTATGACCTCGCCGTTGTAGACCAGCAGGCAGCCCACGGGAACCTCTCCTTTCTCCAGCGCCTCCTTGGCCTGCGGGACAGACAGACAGACAGACAGACTGGCGAGAGGCACAGGACAGCGACACAGCAGCGGGGAGAGCTTCCGCCGGCCCCCGTTCCCTCCCCTCCCCGCTGCCGTGAGGGGCTCCGGGGCTGCCCGAGGTTTCCCCCGCGGGACAGCGGGAGCCCCGGCCCGCACTGACCACGTCGAGCGCCTGGTCCATCCAGGCCAGCACGGCCGCCTCCCCCGCCTCCGCCATGCCGGGCCCGGCGCTGTTTCCGGGGCACCGCGGGCGGTGCCGCCGCCGCCTCCGCCCCTTCCGCCGCCGCGGGGACCCGAGGGGCGGCCGGGCTGGGCCAGGCTCGCAGGATGCTCCGGTCGCTCTGGAGTTTCCTTAAGCGGCACAAGAAGAAATGCCTCGTCCTTGGCACCTTTCTTGGCGGTGAGTGCCCGGTCGAGGGGCGGGGGCGATGATACCGGGGGAACGCGGCGCCGGTCTCGGGGCCCCCCCGCGGAGCGCTGCCGGCTCCCGCCGGGGCGGCCCCCTCGGAGCTGGCGCTGGGCCCGACGAGCCCCCGCGGCCAGGAGGGGCCCACGCTGGCTGGAGAGGCTCTGTGCCCCCGGGCCCTGCGCCCGCCTGCCGACACCGAAGTGTTCCCGCTGTCCGCCGCCGGGAGAACCGGGTGCCAGCAGGACTTTCCCCCGAGGCACGGAGGGAGTCTACGCGTCGTCCCTTAAGCCCTAAAAGACAGGGACTCGGGTTGCCCGGGTGCTCCTACGGCGGGAGATCGCGTTACTTTGAAACAGCGCTGAAGGGCGCAATGCGTGGGTGACACTTGTGTTGTTTCTGGGATGGAGGCTGAAAACCTCCGCTTTCATGTGTGACTCTTGCGGTGAGGTGAATTGTCAAATATCACAGAATCGATTAGGCTGGAAAAAAAGATCACGGAGTCTAACTTATGACCGAACATCATCTTGTCAGCTAGATCATGGCACTAAGTGCCACATCCAGTCTTTCCTTAAATATCTCCAGGGACGGCGACACCACCACCTCCCTGGGCAGCCCATTCCAATGTCTAATCACCCGTTTTGTGAAGAAATTCCTCCTAATGTCATACCTGAACCTCCCCTGGTGCACATTAAGGCCGTATGCTCTTGTTCTGTCACTTGTTACCCGGGAGAAGAGACCAACCCCACCTGGCTAAAATCGCCTTTCAGGTATTTGTACATAAAGAGTGATAAGGCTCCCCCTAAGCTCCCTTTTCTCTAGGCTAAACACTCCCAGCTCCCTCAGCCAGCCACTCTTTATAGGACATGTGCTCCAGACCTTTCACCAGTTTCATTGCCCTTCTCTGGACAAATATAGATTAGTTCCAGACACAAAACTTTCACTGAGAGGATTTGCATTAATTATTCAAGCACTTTCTCCCTTAAGGCTCTTGCCTTAAGGTTCTTGCTGAACCTGTAGGGTGCTTATGGTCTAGTAAGCTCCACCTTCCCTTGAAGTTATTATTGGGTTGTTTTTAGTTGGAAATGGATTTAAAAGAGCACATTGGATCTGTCTCTCTGTTTAATGATGAAGTGCATAGCTGTGCAGCTGGAGATTAGATACTCCTCAAAAGGCACAGCAGCGTCTGTGTGCACTCAGTCATCAAATGTACTTATATCCAGTGTAAGTGACATAGAACTGGAACTTGCCTGAACAACTGAATGTTCTGAGGGCTACAGGGCTTTTGTCGTTTGTCATATGTTCAGGTGAAGTCCCCTGTGAAGGTGACTTGTATTTACTTCTGGCTTGTCTTGGTTCTTGTGCCGTCTGCATTCTTTCATGATTAATTCCTTCTGTGGTTTTCCAAAGAGTGCCAATTAATCCATGATAATAGGGGGGGTGATGGTTACTGAAGTACTGGTCAGACTGCTCTGCCAGTTCACCCCCTCACCTGCAGCTCTTGTGGCTCTGTGAGTGCAGCACACTGTCATGTTTACCACCACACTTGCAGCCCACCATGTTAACTAAACGGATTTATTTTTTTGCTTTTACGCACCAGGCTGTCACCTGGAAGATGTTCTCCCTCCCCTTCAACTGTCTGTGTGAGAGTGGTGGGTGGACAAATGGGAATAGTAAAAAATCACTTCCCCCAGTTTCAATGCGTAAACATGGATCAATTCCCAAGTGGGAAGGCAGGTATCTGGGAACTTGTGGCTCTCATAGCCTGAAATCTTAAATTCCTCATGTATAAACAGCCTTCTGCCAGCCTGCAAACCAACCTAACATAACTGAGTTTGCAGTTTTTTCCTTTTGATTGGTGTTGTTTATATACAGCTCAGTTTCACTTTCACTAAAATGCTACTGACTGGATCATGTGCACTTAAAATAATTATAGACTAAAATAATGTCATTTAAAGAATTACCCAAAAAAAAAAAAAAAAAAGCAACTCAAGATGCTCTTCCACTAATCAGCATTTCAACTCTGACTGAAAATATTAAACTGTGCTATCATTTTCTGCAGCATGGATCAATTATCTATTTCTTCAGGCCATGTACTATTTGTAGAGAATTGTTTTTTATGTATTTGAGACTGAAGTAAATCTGGGCTTCCACAAGCAGGTGAACATCATTAGCTGCCACCAGCAGCAACTTTGCACCATGGTATTTTAAGGGAGGCAGGGAGATGGAGTGAATTACTGCAGAGTGCTGCTTTATAGCTGTTTAGCAGCTGAATCTTGAGTGCTTTGGACATCTACATAGTTATGGATCAGACCTTAAAAAAACTCCACGAGCTATGGTAATGACACCACCGGTGAATCAGAGCTCTGAGGTCCATGGTAGACACTCCAGAAAATACAAATCTTGAAAGATGGAATGCAGCTTTACACACTGCTTTTAAATAAAGACTGAATATTTGGAAGTGGCTGAATGATTTAAGGAAAGCATCCAAATTTGCTGATTTAACAGCAGAGCCTGGAATCTACATTTATGTGGTGTTATGAGCTGCAGGTGCATTTTCTGGGAAGGAGGGTATAACAAGGAAAATGGGACATCACAAGATTTAATGATTTTAAGTCTTTAACTGGCACATGGTCAGAGATTAATGTGAATATTTAATGATTCATTAGACAGTATAGAAGAGTTTCTGCATTATTACTGATACAGTATTGTATCAGTGTTGTGTTACTGAATTACTGCACCAAAATCAGAGTTGGTTGGTAACTTTTCCTCTCTTTACTGAAGTGGATTCCATGTGTGTTACCAGTAGCTTTCATTCTTTGTGCAATTTTTCTCAATCCCAACACTACAACAGATTTTACTGCTTATGAAGATACAAATCTCACAAAATAAGCTCAAACTTCGTGGAAAAGCAACTGAAAAAATATGGTTGACTTCCCCTTAAGCACAGGGTTAAGAAGGCCTCACCTTAGCAAAGACCCTGTACAAACCTTTCTTTAGAAGTTGTTTCTTTAACAATATAAAATAGGTTGCATACTGAAAAGACTTAAATCTCTTCTAGCAAGCAAAGTCTAGTGGTCTGGGAATCAAACCCACTAGAAGTATGTAGAGAGAGAGACACAGGGATCTACAAGGACACATTAGGTTCACGTATTTGTTGGATAGTTTGATTAAAGTAGTTTTTTATCTTGGTGCTCAGCATTCAAGCCAGATTTTAATAGATATTACAAAAGATTCACCATTGAAATTCTGTTGATGCAGTGGAAGAACAAGCTCAGGGTGTGTCTGCAATGTATGGTTCTGATTTCAGTGGTACATTAATTATTGCTGAATTTCATCTGTTGCAACCTTTGGCTTGCAGAAAAAGCATTTCAGTTCAGAAATCTCTCTGCTTAGCAGAGAAAGTTGGCTTGGTTTGTGAGTAAGCACAGGGTGTTAAATATGTACTAGTGGGACTAAGTGTTACCAAGAGAATAAGGCTTTAGTGCCTGCATATTTTAAAGATGGTTTTCAACCATAACAGGATAATTGTATGTCCCTTAATGCATGGCATTGCTTGCAACATAAGGACAAACCACAATTTATGGAGCTGTTTGTGTCCTGGAATGATGCAGGCTTCTGTGTGTCAGCATAATTCCTACATAATAAAGTTCTTAAAACTGAAATTTTCCCTTTTTTTTTTTTTTTTTTTTTTTTTTTCTTCCTGTGGTAAGTGAAGGCAAAGGGGCTTCCTGAAAACTTTATGCCTCCTAATTACCTATGCCATTCTTCAGCTCAGCCCTCCATTCCACCAGTGAAGAAAGGAGAGGGAAACCATCACTTAGGTGATGTGAGAATTACCCTACCTCTTGGAGGCTACTAGAGTGAACATGTAAGAGCCTGCAGACTCTGTAAACTTCTTGCATTACTTACATTTAGGTGGGAAGAGTTTATACAGTGCTACAGCCAAAGAAGGATATGGAGGCAAATTTATCTCAAATCAAAAAACTTGCTTCCACAGGATATAGGGGCTGTAAACCCCAGAGTGCTTCCCAGTCGGCAGCTAAAGCACCACAAAGCCACACATACACCTTCTCTGGTGGGATGAGGGAGAGAATCGGGCCTGACCAATGCCCAGCAGCCCCTGAACAGTGCTTCCCCCTCCCCCTGTATTCCGCCCTAATTTTAGTGCTGAGATGGCATCCTGTGATGTGGCATGTCCCTTTGATCTTCTGGGATCAGCTGTCCTGGCTGTGTCTCCTCCCAGCTCCTTGTGACCCCCAGCCTCCTTGCTGGTGAGGTGGTGTGATAGGCAGAAAAGGCCTTGACTTTGTGTAAGCCCTGCTCAGCAATTACAAAAAGAGCTACTACCAACACTGTTCCCAGCTACTATGAAGAAAATTATCTCTGTCCCAGCCAGATCCAACACAGACAGCCAGTACCCATGTCAATACATTTCACTTTCTAGATCAGTTGTAAAACAGTATCAGTTGTAGTTTGAGCTCCTTACTGAGGTTGCTGTTCTTGAAGGGTCTGACATCAGGTGATGTTTTTATCACTCACCTGTTTTGGAACCCTCCAAGTCAGATGTGTTGGGACTATAATATTTTGTACAGTTCACATTTTGATGAAGATAGAAAAAAGTTTCTGTAGGAATTATCTCCTGGACAGCCTCACTGTTTCTGAATTTTCTTAATTCCTGTTTTGTGTCAAACATATGGGAAGATTCAGCATGAAGTTCCATCTATACAACAATTTAGCTAATTAGACATGAGTAAATTCTTGCTGCTGCAGCTTTTTGCAGACCTCCTATCCCACACTGAGCAGTAAAACTAAGTTTTATTAGTTATAAAAAGCTGATATTGGCTTTGCATGTTTATGATAACAGACTTTCACAATGTGAGCTTAGTTTTTTTGCAGGTTCGTTAGCCGATTTGATATCATGGCAGTTTTTGGATGTGGCTTTCTCTGGTCCTGCTTCCAACTCCACATCATGATTTTGTGTGATGCATTCATTCTGGACTTCTGAGAAATCTGTATAGTTGTCAAGTCCTCCAAATTAATGCAACATATTAATATAGATACACAGGGTTGTCCTGGATTAACAAACACCCCTGCAAGCCAGCCCCCCTAGTTGGCAGCTCCTTGAGATGTCTCATAAGGCAGAGACTTGCAGAGGCTGTACTGCTGTTTTCAGGAGTGGGCAGAAGTTCATTGTCACAGCTGAGATTTGAGTTTCACAGGTGAAGTGCTGTGTCCTCCAGGTGACTTAGAGGCACTTACAAGCCACGCAGTTGGTAGCAGAGAGTCTGCTGCTGGCAACCAAAGCTCAAGCTTATTGTTGTTTGCTGGGTTTGCTCAAGGTGGGCAGGTGGGTGGTGCAGCTTTTACTTTGGTTAACTTCTAATGCATCACATTCCAGAGAGGAGAATAATCCTGGATTAAGCAACATCTGTTAACAGTGGGTCAAAGTTATACTTTAGTTCAGAGAAGGGAGGGAGAAACGAGACTTAGTAGCTGGGTGTTGCATTGTATAAAAAAGACCCTTCCTGAATGTAGACAGGTCATAGCAGACATGCAAACAGTCCAAGAAGAATCATGTGCATGCCCTAGAGCGACGCACAGGAGCAGCAGCTTTGAGATTGGGACAGGTAATTGCTTAACACCTGCTGGTTAAGGCTCTGTGCCTACTCTGTACTAAGAGCTGCTGTGGCCTGTAAGGGTACAAAGCTGCAGTAGCTATCATCCAGGTTTAACAAGGAGTCTCCAGAAAAAAAACACCTGCCTGAAACAATGCAACACCCAGGTGGAATCACATTTTTTGTGTATGGACCCATAATATTAAAGTTTGCATCTAATGAAGTGAATATTTCATATGGCAAATGGGCAGTCTGCCTAAAGGCTGAAGTGAGGGAGAGACTTAGATGTTTCTGTTTTATGAGGCTTTTGGGAAATGGAAGTGACTGTGGTTGTTCGAGACTGGTCTGGCTAGTAGTTGCCTATGAGCAAACATAATGCCATTGTGAATAGCCAGATTATTTTTTTACAACCATGGACATTGGAGCACAAAGTTAACACGGCTTTTTGAACAATGATGATAGTTTTAGGGAATATTTTGAAATATTTTAATAACCTAAAAAACATAGCTGAATTGAAAATATTGGGGGGTTTGTTTATGGGTTTGTGTGTTTATTTTTGGTTAGGGTGGGTTTTTTGTTTGGTTTTTGTTGTTGTTTTGCTTGTTATTCTTTTTTTAGTTGTAGATTTGGTTTATAAAACTAGATTTGGAACTTTAAGCAAGTGCTAAATGCCTCATTTGTTCCAATATTGGCTTCTAAGTGTGAAAATTGAACTTTGAAGAAAACTTTGTGTTTACAACTTTAGAAGGTACTTTGAGGGGGAAAAAAATTAAAATACTTGATTTGTTATTCAGATTTTTTCTTTGTGCTGTTATTGACCTGACAGATTTGGAGCTGACTCTCTGTAGGGGAGCTTCAGTAATTATAGTATTAGTCAACACAGACAGAAGATGACTAAATTGTAGTCTTTCCTTACATGGGTTTGTTCCTCCCTTATCTGTGCCCCCTCCAAATCTTCCATGAGAGAACAGGGGAGGTGAGGTGCTGGTTACACACCTAAGTAGGAAACTGTGGCTGCCAGTGCATACAGGAGGCAGCAGATGAACCTGACGCACAGGAGGTGCTACAAGAAGGCCTGGGTGGAGGGGGAAAAGTTCATGGAAAGCAGCCTACAGTGGGCAAAGGTGCTGAAGATAAGCCTAGAAGGTGTTGTGAAACCTTGAGGAATGGTTTAGAAAAGGGGGCAGAGATGAGGAAAGATGGGAAGAGGGCTGTGGGCAGCCTGGATAGATACCTGAACCCCTGGTGATGTGGGACAAGCAGTTGGGGGAAACATCAGAGGGATGTATGTTGGAAGAGGTGAAAATGCAAAGCAAAGATTTTTAGTGTCTTTATGGAAAAACGAAGATTCATGGTGAGATTGATGAGGGATGCTCTGACCCTCAAGAGAAGAGTGTGGCTGGAAAGTGGGAACCAGGTGTGGTAAAAAAAGAAGAGCCACAGTAAAGCCCAATTGAAACTAAGGTTCTTCCTATGGAAGTTTCAGGACCAAAATGAAGGAAGTGTTGATCTATAAAATTTTTCTCATATGTGATCTTTAGTATTTGAGTTTTCTTTCTAACTTATGCTAATTTTAGAAATATATCTTTTAAGAAATTTAAATTTTCATCCATCTCTAGACATAGGCGTTTCTGTTTGTTTCGCTATTCTTTGTTCTTCTTACCCTATATTGTTTCTCTTTTGTTGCAGTCTCTTTAGTACTAGTTGTTCACATTGCAGTGGTACCAAAAATGTCTTCTGTTTTCTCAGGAAAGTTTCATCTACTGATTCAAGTCGTAAGCCTTGACATTTTAATCAATTTTTAAAACATTATTTCTTAGTACTGCTTTGCCAATAATTAATAAAATACTCAAGACCCCATATCAAAAGAATCCCCCACTATGCACCCTTATGCTTTAAAATCAAATAAAGGGGTTAAGGGACCTTTATCACTTTTTAAAAGCACCTTCTAATATGTATATTTCTCTGTAGGAGTCTATTTACTGGGAAAATATGGACAGAAGAAAATCAGAGAAATCCAGGAACGAGAGGCAGCTGAGTACATTGCCCAAGCACGAAGGCAGTACCATTTTGAGAGTAATCAGAGGACGTGCAATATGACAGGTAAGATAAGGAGATAGCTACTGTTTTAGATAGAGGGGAAGTATTTGGGGATTTATGCTACATATTGTCAGGATGGAAGAGCAGTAAGAAATGTAGATAAATTCAAAATCTTAATTAAATACTGGTGCATAAATAGAGTGGTTTAGCAAATAAAGAGAGTCTGAACAGTAGGGGATTAAAGGATTTTAGGCGACATCTGAACCCTTACCATCAATAAACGTACAAGTATACATGCAGGTTACAATTTTTTGTCACTTCAGGACCCTCTTGCCTTAAACTGCATGTGATACTGAGGTGTGAAACAGCATTTAGATTCAAACAATACTGAATTTACAGCAGGATTTTTTTATTCATTATAGCACATTGTTAGTAAGCTGCATGGAGAACTTGGTGGGTAATTTTTAATAAGAAGCACATCAGCCCATCAGTTTCCTACACATTTAGAAGGTACCTGACTAGCTGGAGAGCAAAAAGTGAAAGTACTTTTTCAACAAATTCCTTGCCATTGTAAATACAGGCCATTCAAATCTGCTTTTATTAAAGAAGTTCGGCAGTATTTTCTTTTTCTGTTGAAATTTGTAATGTGACTGTAAGTCCAACCTGTTTACCCTGACCAATTGATATTTAATTTTCATCTTTTTCATTTTGTACTGCTGGGAGTGATCTTGATGCAAGGACTAGGTTTTTCTTTGCCTTTCTTTATACAAAGTATCTTGTATTTGGCAGCATGCATTCCTTACAAGACTTTTCATACTTTGTTCTTAGTATTTATCATGTTTTCCATTTCCTGATCCAGTCATGTAACAGCAGATCAGACATTGTTCTGAAAGTAAAGGATCTTTTCCCACTGGCTTTCTCTCATTTCTCTCCAGTTCTCTTGCTGAGAAAAACAAACCTCAGATCTTTTTCTTCTAATTGGGAGAAATGTAGCAGTATAGGTTTTTGCCAGATTTTCTTCTGGGGAATTGGAAGCATATATATGCAGGATGTGAATACACATCTGCAGCTGGAGCCAGTAAAACCACATGGTCATGTAAGGGCAGCAGGGTGCCCCAGTTCCTGAGAGGCACACAGGTTATTGCCCTTCTGAGTTCTCCCTGGGTTTCCTATTTTGCTTGTCCTCCCAGCTTTGCCTGTTAAGCAATGGGATGTCCATCCTAGTGTGAGCTGAGGATGGGTTTATATGGGGTTTTTTTGTTGATGTTGAGAGGTTTTGTTGTTTGTTTTTTTTTCTTTTAATAACAGTACTGTCAATGCTTCCAACATTGAGGGATGCCTTAATGCATCAATTAAACTCTGAGAGTCTCACATCTCTTCTTAAAAATAGGTAAGACTGTCTTCAATGTGTTGAACTCCACTTGTTTTGATGACAGATTTTTTTCAAATTATATAGTGTATAGAGTATGCACAATTTTGGTTTAGTGTCCCATTGAATCATGAGTCTTAAGGTATTTTGAAATCACTATGTAAATATTTTCTCATGTTAGATGTATTTTAATAGGTATGGCTAACATTTTCCAAAATTACAGGAAATAATACTTCCTTTAAGGTGCTGCAGTGAGAGCCATGTTTTTTATTGAAATTATTTATAAGATAGGTAGATAAAAGTACTTGGATCTAGTTCTCTCTTAAACAGAGCAGAATATTTTGACTGAGTTGTTGATGTTGTGTTTGTAAAAATGTTTATGTAATCTTACCAAGTTCAGACATGAGTAGTACTGGAAAGTATCCAAGATGAGATTGCAAATGCATGTAAGTGATGAGAAGTCATTTTTAATTTTTTTTTTTTTTTTTTTTTTAAATAGAAAAAATAGGGACATGTCATGCATTAACAGAAATGCTTTCCTGTCAGAAAACACCTTGGAATTCCTTACAACTGCAGGAACAAATAGCCTGCTTTTAAATACATAAAGTGCATAATAGTATACCTGGAACATAAATTGCTTGGCATATGGCACAGAGTAAAAGTGTTATGTAGGCAATTAACATGGGATTTCTGACTCACTCCAGACTGTCTTTCTAGTTTACCTCCCACTAGTTTATTTATACATCTATAACTTCAGCTGTCCAGCATTTAATAGATTACCTATTCAGTCACTGCTTTTTTCAGTCCAAAAACTTCCACAACAAAGCAATCTGATTTAAAGGGGGAATTGCAGCCTGAATGATGTTTTTATAATAAACTCTGAGTATTTACAACTTCTATTGAATACTATTTACCCCAAACAAGAAGAAATTGGGAAAGGTTAATTTTAATGGAATAAATGTATTTATCATAATAGAAGTCTTATTCAATGAAAAAATTAAACTGAATGAACAAAAGAGCTTGTGGATCACCAGATATGTCATCTGAACTGTGCAGAAAATAGTCTGCAACAGTTTGTAATCCTTTGTTCAGTGGTGAAGACATATAATACCTTAGTTTGTTCTCTGTAGCAAGCATTCTTTTATCAAGATAACACCTGCTGTCTCTAAATTCTTTGACCAGTTGAAACAGTGTAGGGATACACTGACGCACCTCTGAGTACCAACAAGTCTAGTGAAAATAGAGATTAGGCATTCTTCTTGTTGTTGGTATGCACTTAGGAAAACAATTTTTTTTTAATGCTTGCTACATGCAACGTTCTGTAAGCATGGATGGTCGTTTAGAGTGTATTTTACAGTGGAATTTGTGTCTTATTTTACTTACACTGAGGAAGTTTTAACTGGATGCTTGAAAGTTTTGAACTGAAATGTAGGGAAGGGGTTGTGAAGGCACAGATAATGGAATCGGCCATCAAAGCTTGCTCCTCTTTGAAGTGATTCTTTGAAGAAGCTCTGCTAAGCATGGAGGTATAGATTTCTTTGCTTTCCACTTCCATTTGAGAAGATCAGTCAAACAGCTCCAGACCCTTGAGTGCTGTTGTTGAATATATGAAAGAGCAGATGTGGAAATTTACCTTCTTTCATGTTCCTGAAGATGTATTATTTTTCTCACATAATCTGTGTTGTGGCTTAAAATGTTATGGAACTATGTTATCACATGTTACAGATTATATTATGTATTAGGTAATCTCCTTTAACTTCAAATCTACTCACTTCCTTAAATTTGGAATGGCCAGTGGTACGCTGGGAGTGTAAAGAGGCTGAAGTCTTCAGACCTCCAGAGAAACTTTTGAAGAGGGAGCAGCACCCAAGACCACAGATGTTCTTGTTTGATCTGTCCTTCTCTTTTTAAAGCCCAGTGATTGGATATTATAGATAAGGTGAAATCCCTGCTTCTGCAGCATTGCAGATGTTGCACATCTCCCACCTCTTCAGCACTTGGATTTATCCCAAACCACTAGTTTCTGTTCGCATTGCCCTTTGGTTCCAAAGCAAGAACAGCCTTCCAAATAAATAAATATGAAATAAAAGTTGAGTTTTGAGTAGCAGCTGAGTCTTAGTAAATTGCAGGGGATGAAGATGAAAAACTAATTTCCACTGTTAGGCTTAATACTTGCAGACTTTGGCTGTTATTTGGCTGCTGCCTTATGCTGCAAAAAGAACCTCTGTAAGCATGAGCTTTAGAAAATATTTTGATGTAATAGGTGCAGGTGTAGTTGGCTAGTGATGCATTGGCTTCTCAATATCTCTTCATTCTTCAGGAAAAACTTAACCCCTGATTAGTAACAACTATAGCTTTGAGTCCCATTATGTTTCATGTATAGAAATATTACAATATATTTTTACAAAGTCCTTCCTTTGTTGTGTTTTAGCAAAGCTTTAAAAACTTGCATAGAGTAGCTTGCAAAAAGTGTGTGAATCTGCTACGTTTGCCATAGATCCATGTATCTCTTTTAGCTATTGTTTATTTAATATCTCTTTAGTTTTCAGAGTTGTAGACTTAATAGTTTATTGTATCAGTTTATTTGCATTATTTGATAGTGGTGAACATAAAAATTACTTTTTAAAAGAAACATAAAGTTTATGTAAGTGATAGAATGTTCAAACTAATGCAAAAGTGCACATGTGCCTGTAAAGAGAAATGATTTCTGGTGATAAGTGCTGGGGTTTGGATGTTTTTTTAAAACAAACTAGGTTACTGTAAAGTATAGGTTAATTTGAACTCTTGGCTCTAAATATTTAAGTGTTAATCCTGATTCTAAGAAATTACCAGATGTTTTCCTAAATGACTTTTACAGCATCTGTCTTCCACAATTGACATACAGTAGCCATTCGTTACTGACGATGCTTAACAGATGAGAATGGCTGGTGAAAATTTTGGATGGTTAACTTGCTCTTATTCCAGCTACTGCTGCTGTATAGCTAAGATTACCTCTGGATAGTGTTTATAAATATGCAATGTACTTCAGGCACATGTATCTATGCAATCTACAGTCTTGCTTTGTTGACTGCAGAATATGAACTTCTAGGAATTGGTTAGGTCAAAAAAGTGAACATGCCTCAGCAAAAGAAAAAAGATCAACATGTATTGGTGTGGAACGGTGCAAGATTTCCTTTCCACGGATGGTTGTGATCTCTTTGGTTTTTGATGATCAAATATGAACTTTAAACACATCAGGCAATGGCAAATCTTGCAAGAAAGTAGGACAGTGGAATTCTGATCCTGATTTTATTGCACACAGAAAGTCCTGCTGAACTGAGTCAACATTAAATATATAGTCAAGGCCCCAGAAAAGATCTCTTTGTACCATCACTGGCTTTTTCTGACTGCATAATATAGTAACTCAAAACTGATCATGTAAGTGTGTAATTGACATCACTAAACACTACATTTATACATTAAAGTTTGAATAGCTTTTCTATGCCTTTATAGTGTGTTGTTCATATACTGCTTTCTTGAATGAGATATAGACCTGGATATGGTTTGAGTAATTGTGGTAGCTAAATAAGTCGCCCTAGAGCACTGCTATGTCATTTAACATACTTGTTGATTTCCAAGTAAAATATAATTCTTAATATTTCCATTTATTTTTTCTCACAGGCCAGCAAACAAGTTAGAAATATGGGAGGATTTAAAGATTATAAGTAAGTGGAAATTAAAGATTACATCTACATAATTATTTAGTGTAGATTTAAAATGTCCTTCACACCATTTAAAACAAACTTCACACTGGGTTGTTTCAGTAGATATGAAGATAGTGTAACACACATGGCAAACCTCCCCCCTGCACCCCCAAAGGCTTTACAAGAAGGAACTTTTCTTAGCCCCATGGGAAATTAGAAGCTCAGAGACCAAGGTGAATAATTTTTTTGGCTTTCCTGCTACTCTACTCAATAAAACTTTGTGAGACCTCTCTGTGCCATCACAATAAAATGAAACTAGTTTCAGAAATTCTATGCTGGATGTATTGGAAATCCAATCAGAAATGTAGATCAGCCCTTACCTGGCCATCAGTTCCCTCTTTTTGAGCCTTTTGGAGAGAACCACTATACCAGTAGTCATGAAGCCCTTATCATTTCTTATTTATTGGCTGATGGAAGCAGTGCAAGGGAAGAAAAAAGTAAACTCGGATAATAATGCAGTGAAATTCTACCATTCTGCCATTCTTCCTTTTGTTTTTTTTCTCCTTTTCATAGCACCTTTACAGATCCTACTTTTGATTTGGCTCCTTTCTTCCCTTATGTATCTATTCATGATGCTTCTTCTACACATCCTCATTGCCTACTGGCTGGTAGCTGATGCTCGTTTTAATTTTCCTTCTTTAGATCTTCAGCTGCTTATGTCTTAGGTACCATTTTTGACAAGCTGCAGTTGTGTCTGAATTGCATGATGAAGGCTAACATAGTCTGTGTATTTCCTGGCCTAATGAAGAATGATGATTTGACACTAAACATTTTCCTTCCGGAACAACTTGTATGATTTTTGTTTTCGCAAAATAACTTGTGCAGTGTGAGAAATTAAATTAATATAGGACTTTAAATGGGACACTTTAGATGTAGATCCAGCACATTAGACTCATAACTATCTTGGGTATGTGTTGAGAAAACATGACAACGAGTGAGAGAAATGTGACTGCATATTTAAAAGTAATCAGCACTTGCGAGTCTTGGAGAGCACTCTTTCCCCTTGCTTCACCCTTATTTCCCTGACTTTGCAGTCACTCTGTTTTGTCTTCCCAAGGTTTCACACGCAGTATTGTCGCTGTGTACAGCACCTGTATGCTCGTGGTTCTCTTGCGAGTCCAGTTAAACATCATCGGCGGTTACATCTACCTGGATAACGCCGCGCTCGGCAAGAACGGCACAGTAAGTGTCTTGCTTTGGTTCAAAGGTAGGACTTGTACTTCCTTTGAAGGGGAAGGATTATTTGGTGAGATGAAAAGGGCATAGCTTAGGACTGCTGGAATGAAACCAAGGGTCCTTACAAGAGTGGGGTATGTGGAAGCATTACTGGCAGTACAATATATTAATGTCCTTTAATAGCATTTAAATTTGGATGACATGGTGGTACTGTTGTTTACCTGAATACCAGTAATATTAGAGAATGCCTTTTGTCTGCATTTGTCTTGCTTAAAGAAGGCTGCTTTCTGTCTAAACACCAACATGAAATTATTTGATTTTTTGTGAAATGGCAATACCGTGTGAATGATTCAAGATACGTAAGCACAAGTGTATATATATTATTAGGTCTTCCTAGTACATACATTAATTCCTCCAGTTAAGTTTTTCTGAGATTAAAGAATGAAAATGTTGTCTTTGAAATTTTGGCTATTTGGTTTGACTCCAAAAGGCCATCTACCTAAATGTCTGTTGGTGGGGACAAGCAAGGTAGAAGAGCTGGTTTTTGTTGATATAGTGTATCACTGCTCAATAAAAATAGATATCACTCCCACAGTAAGCAAGTACCAGTTTTAGAGAATGGGACCTGCAAATTGCTGGATGGCTCATCTATAAATACAAGCTGATTAGTTCTCATCTGCCCCCCTGTGATGGCTCCTGCTGAGAGTCAAAGAACAGCATGTCAAGGCAGGGTGGAAAAAAAGCTTTCAATAGGAAGGCCTGAGTAGACTGAGGTAGTGCTTCATTTTGGAAAACCTGAAAAAGCTGTTTAGAAGGGAAAGATGATTGTGAACTAGAAACATACTTCCTTTCTGTTAGTTTCTCAACAAAGAAGTGGGTTGACAGGGCCAGCTCTGAGGCATTCAGTTGGGACAAACTGGAATCCTGTCTTGGTTTCTGAAAGCTTCTTTTCTGTCAGATAAGTTTTTATTAGGTTTGAGCATAAATAACTTGGTCCACTAGATTTAATTTCTGGGGCGGTGGAGGGTCTAGTTTCACCAGCAGTAAAGGTTTTTAAGAGACTTTCCTTTAGGTGAATGAAAAGTGATTTTTCTGTGCCACTGAGGATGGAAGAGAGATCTGTATAGGTTTGAAGAAAAGAATGCTGGAGGTCTAATGACAAGGTTGATGGGCCGGAAGAGTCAGTACAAAGTTGTAAGTTGAAGAGAGTGAGGCAATCTGTTTGCTGAAGAGTATTACAAAGATTAAGGAAATTATTTTTGAAATTATTTTTGCACTGTTCTCTACTGTTGACATGTTACAGAACTGTTGGGTTTTTTCCCCCCGCAGACACCACTAGCTCCCCCTGAAGTCCAGCAGCAATATCTATCAAGCATTCAGCACCTTTTAGGAGATGGTATGGTGCTTATTGTGAGCTAACTACACTTCTAAAATTCTACCTTTTTTGGGACTTGAACAAATCCTTAGAATAATTTTGACTTTCTTCCTTTAGGACTGACTGAGCTAATAACTATTGTTAAACAAGCTGTGCATGAAGTTTTTGGAAGGTAAGAGCCTGTATTTCTCTGTGGTTAGCTTTTAAGTTTTATTGTGATGACTGTTCCCAAAATAAACAGTATTATAAGAATGTGGGGGTAGGGGGAAAGCAGGCATATTGACTTTTTCAAAATCATGCTTTTATTATAGCAGGCTGTGTCTGCCATTGCAAACCCATGTAGCTGATGGGAGTCTTGTTACTTGTAAACATGTTATTGGTAGAAAGAGAAAGCAGCATTACTCATTTTGCAAGCAACACTGTAGTCTTTTTCCTTTCCAGTATTTCCCTTAAGCAGACCCTGTCACTTCTGGAGCTGGAACAGAAACTTAAAGATATCAGGGAAGTAGTGGAACATAGAGATTCAGAACAGATTGCATCTTACTCTCCCTTATGTCATTATCTGATGCCAGATGAAGAAAACCCCTTGGCTAGTCAGGTACTTGATTCAGTTCCTTTCACCTACCTTTTTTTCATTCTGCCTTTTTTTTTAATTAATTTATTTACTTATTTATTTATTTTTGGGTGGGGATGTTTTTGGAGAAGAAAGGGTGCATAACAGTCCTCTAGTGTACCATGGCATCTGTGTCTTTAATAAATGGTGAAGCCTCTTCTCTCATAAATCAAATGTCCTTATCTTTAATCTAGGCAGTTGTATTTTCTTCAGATACGATCGAAAACAAGTGTCACCCTCAGAACATCAGCTTTGTGCTCAGAAATGCAGCCCAGTTACTGCCTTTAGCCTGTGACACAACACAGCTTAACTCAGCCCTAAGATAAATTGTGTCATCTGCACTTGTGTACTGGCAATATTCATGGAGTGTTGGAGCATCTTGGCTGGTGCACAAGAGAGTGGTGTCCAGGAGTCCTTTGATGCTTTGGGCTGAAAAATGAACAGGAGTCAAGAGAAAAGTGTAATCTCAGTCACAACATTAATTTCTTAAATTTTGTGAAGGTGCCTGGGCTGCAGCATGTGACTATGTGCATTTATTGCTTTAACTTTATCTGATACGCTGGGTTGATTTCAGTATTGAAGGTCAGAATTGGAAAAATTGCTTCCTCAAATAGTCTACTATTTCCTGCTAGTATTGTTTTTAGTTAAAAATCCTACAGTGACCATTTAAAACACAAATTATAAAGAAACTGATTTACAGCAATATTTTCTTTCTTGTAGATCTTGACTTAATTCCATGATACTCAGCTTCTCTATTTCTATTCTTACTCTTATGGTTGCTGATGGTACTTACTAATAGTGTCTGTCTTTGGTTTTTCTAGGCCTGTGGACTCACAGAGAGAGACATTGCTACAATTAAATTACTGAATGAAACTAGAGATATGCTAGAAAGGTATAGAGAAAGATGCTGTGTTCATATTAAACTCCTCCTCAAAACTATTGTTTCTATAAGACAATTACTTTCATACAAAAAGCTTAAAACTTTTCATGTGAGAAATGTGACCGTTCTGCATTAATTTTTTATATTTATCAGTTCTAGGCTGGGATTTTCAAAACTTGTAAGCTGAAACTTTTAAAGAAATAATTCTGTCTTAATGAGATACCCAGGATTTCCTTGGCAATCAGACCTATTATCTCTTCTTCACATGCTCTATAGTTAGGAACAGAGGAGTACTTCTCTTCTGCTAAAGCACGGCAAATTGAGAGTAATTTTATTTGATTTACTTGCTTTGATAAGGTGAACACCAGATTTGGCTTATTGGAATTTTTTTTTAATGCATGGTTTTGAGGGTAGTTGTGTCCTTTTACCAGAGAACTGGTAAAAGTGAGGCTCCTATAATAAATATAGGATTTGAGGGAATTGAGACAAATATCAAACTATTCCTTCAGTTTAGCTGGATTTAGGGATGTGTAAGGTTAAGTCCCTGTTTTTCTGGATTTTAGTAATCTTAGGGTAGAGTTCAGGTTGTTGAGGAAGCTGGTGTTTTCATGAGGTGGCAATGCTAGTGGCATTTGTCTGGCCCACACATCACCCATGAGGGGAGGCACACCTGTAGCACTTAATACTTGCAGGGCATTTTAGTTTGAAAAAAATTAAACCCAGGAATAAACCCTTTTTTTCTATTATTCTTTCTTTTCAGTCCAGACTTCAGTACAGTTTTGAGCACATGTTTAAACAGAGGATTCAGTCGACTGCTGGACAATATGGCAGAATTTTTTAGACCTACTGAAAAGGACCTTTCTCAAAACAGCTCTGTAAATAGGTAAATGTTTTTGTTTTGTTTTGTTGTGGTTCTCATGTCAGCAATGCTTTTGGGTTCATAGTGAATTCCAAAAAGGCTCTTGATTTTCCTGCCTTCTTGGAATTCTTTTGCTGGAAATACTATTTTGCTTCTTGGTCTTCAAGGATCACTGCGTTCTTCTCTCTTTGGCCAAGTGGGCAGTTAGGAGGATTCATGTTTCCTCTCACCCATGAAATCACTAGAATTAGGTGAGGCTCTTTCCCACCATTACTTGCAGACCTGGAAGAAGAGATCAGATGACCTGTGCCTTCCACTTCTTGCTGGAACACAGCACAGGCAGAGTGCCTTTTGGGCTGGGAGGGTTTACCCTCTGGTGGTGACTCCTGGCAGATGTGCTCAGTGAGGCTGTGAGAAGGAGAGCCCTCCCCTGCAGCCCACGAGCCCCCAGTGCCCCAGCCTCCATCAGTTCCTGTGGCTCTCGAGGAAGAGGGGTGGGCATTGCTCTGATCCTCCAATGACAGGGAGCCACGGAGCTTTAGGTTTCATGGTATGCAGATAAAATGCAGTAATATTCAGGATTTTCTTCATCCTTCTAGAAGAATGTTTAAAAATAGCTTTTATTTTGAAGTTAACTTTGGTTTTAAGCAGTGTGGTGAGAGCATTACAAATCCAAAAGCTGGGTTCAAATCCTTGAAATATTGTTTCTCAAATATTAAAATTAAAACCTGGAATGATAACTGCATTTATGTATGTTTATTTTAGTGACTATTGGCTTTCAGAGAGTTATGTTTTAATTTAAATATATACTATTTACATTACTTAAAATACCCTAAAATATTTTGTTTGGCTCTCTGCCTAAGCCTGGTTTAGTTTGAAATAGCATGAAACTGTAGACAGGCACTTCTATGACCTGTCTACTTACATACATATGTAAAGACTCTGACAAAACCATTATTCTCTTGCATGAGAAGCAAGTGTGAAACCGCAATAGGAACATGAACTGGAATTGAATTGGTACTTCTCTATGTTAAAGGAAAGCCTTGATATGGAGGAAAAAACCCTTCATCCATACGTTTTAATCTGCAGTCTTTCAGTTCTTACTTTTTAAGTGGTACTTACTTAGAATTCTATAATCACTGTTTAGTGGCTTCATCTGTCTCAAAGCAGGTCAATATTTTTTGTTCTCTCCTAGTCTTTCCAGTGTCAGTCTTCCTTTAGCCAAGATAATTCCAATAATAAATGGACAGATCCATTCAGTATGCAGTGAAACACCTAGTCACTTTGTTCAGGTAAGACTCTACCTTATTCACAATATCCCAAGTAAAATATTGAAATTAATGTTGTATATTTCTTTTTAATAATTCGTTTAGTTTCAGTGGCTTTAAAAAATAAACTGAAAACAATTGCAGTAACGAAACTTTTTGTCAGTTTGTATCTTCCAAAAATACACTGCTTTTCTAGAACTTCATTCTTCTGCTGAACTGCACAGAACCACAAACTTCTTTTCTTGCCTTGGTTCTGCTTGCATGTCTGCTCCTAAACCTTTGTAAAGCAAGAAGTTTGAGTTGTGCCTATGGGAGTGCCAGGTGCTTTTCATAGAAATTCTGTACTACAGCACAGGCAGAATAGTGGGGAATGTATTTGATTAAGGAAGTTTATTTTATACATTTCTTCCAGGACCTGTTGATGATGGAACAAGTGAAAGATTTTGCTGCTAATGTTTATGAAGCTTTCAGTACCCCTCAGCAATTAGAGAAATGACCTGCACATTTTTATGAATGGATGATGTATTTATAACAAATCCCTGGTGACTACTGATGAGACTTGGGTTAATTTTAGAATGGTGTAGGAGTGGCAGACCAGCAGAAAGAGCACTCTGAGGAAAGTGGGAGTGAGCCCATATTGTCTTCTAACCAAATTATGTTTCACCCATTAAAAATATTCTTATTGAAAAAAACAGTGTAAGTGAAGACTTTTCTATTAAAAAGTGGTTAAACTCTTCTGTAATTCCTTGGGTTGTTTTTATTGCATCTAAAAGACATTTGGTGGTAGTATTACAGAAAGTTACTAAAAAGCCCATTTTTTTGCCTGGGATGTGTAAGTTTTGGGAAGAACTAATGATAAGTGATCTAAAAATAGCACAAAGCAGCAGAATGAAGTAATGCTTTTTTCTTCTTCTTCCCCCAGATTTTTCTTTCTATAAAGTAAATCTTTTTCCCCTTAACTTTACAAATCTTGTTCCAAAGTCTCTCATTCTTCAGAAAGCCTTTGCCAATGGATGCATGTTCCCCTTGAACAAGCTGGGGGTCTGCTCTCTCCATTACTTAATGCTAAAGGAATGTGGTTTTTTAGACATTCTCTTGTTTCTGCTGTTCAAACAGCTACACTGTGCACATTACCTTGTAAATATTTTATCTTAATTTGTATTAATTTTGAGCCCAATTGTCTGTATTGTAATAAAATATTTTAATGTATAATTTGTGTGTGCATTAACATTACTAGTAGGGAGGAGAATAACCTGACCTGGTCAACCACTCAAAATCCTGACAGAATTGAAAGAATAAATTTATCTTATACAGTACTAATTTTGCACTCATGAACATTACTCAGGGAAAATAAACCTTCAGTCTCTACCCTGAAACAGAAATAATTCACGCTTTTTGTTCTTTATCTTCTCTTCTTTGCAAGTTTCACCTTGTACATCTAACCCTACAAATCATGACACATGATGAATTTGGAAATTTTTCAAGTTGGATGCAGTCTACTCTCTGCTTAAAATGTTGTCTCTTTTCCAAAGCTGAAGATCCCTAGCAACTCCTGATTATTTCTCCTTTTTCAAGAGTTAGTTACTGAAGTACATGTTTTGTTTAATAGTCCACAGGAGGCACCCTGGTAACTGTCTAAACAAAGGCTGTAAACAAGAGGCAAGTTTTACCCATATAAAATTATACAAAATATAAAAAAGCCAACTCTCTCCCAGTTTACCTGTGTCCCAATAGTGGAGTTACTCAAGAATAGGAACATGTAAAATTAATGACTTCCATTATAAGAAACAGTGATGTACAGATGCATTGCCTGAATGCATTTATGATTAATTCCCAACCCTTACAGGCCCATTTGTGCAGACATTACCCTACTCAGCTGATACTGCCAGCTCCCACTAAACACACAGGGAAAAAGTATATTCTTTTCTCTAAAACTCTCTCACAGTTTTTACTGTGCAGTTTTGTGGAAGGTAAATTTCTTGCATTAAGGAGGGTGTACAACTGACTTATGTGCATTTGAACACCAGCTTGGGCTTCATTCCTTCTTTTGTCTCTAAAAGTCTAGTGCCTGTTTTCCCCACCACCTCATTCTTCACATAACTTGGCCAGAAACTGACTAAACCAAGTGTAGAGGTCAAGGTAGCTGCTCAATGTTTCACACAAGTTCAAAGAAACTGTGCACAGGATCAATTATCAAATACTAGACTTTTTGTGAGGTTTGTTCCATTCTATTCCATCCCTTAATGACAACCCACCTCTCACAGAAAAAGTGAATTTATTGGTCTTTCTCAGTCAAACAAGTAAGTTTAAAACCAATGAGAAGAAAGAGCAAAACATCAGCATTCCCTGCTAGCCAGGGCTCCAGCAGAGCATGGCTCAGTTTACGTCAGTCAGTTGTAAGGTCCAGCCCCACTGACAAGGCAATTGCTGAGGCGTCAATTGAGGTAGAGCAATAACCATTCCCTTTTCTCCCAAGGCAACCCATTTCAGTAGTTCCTTGTACCCAGCCAGCTTCACCTAAAATAGAAAGACACACTACAGTTGAACAGCGCCTTTTCAAAGTACATGTAAGTGCAATCTTGACAAAATAAATACTGATCCATAGCTACCTTACCAAGTATCCTTAAATGCCACTTACCAACCAAACAAGTGATGATTATTAAAGGTAATGGGAAAACATTTGCAAGTAAAAAACATACAAGTAAAAAAGCTGTTCATGTTGGGTCTTGGGAAGTCCTTAGGGCTGTAGAAGGTACATAAACACCTTTTGGAAGCATTTGGGGTGGGATTTATATCTAAGCAGGGATCTAGGAGCCAGAGTACAGAGCTTTGCATCCCCTGTTTCCAAACTGCCTGCTTCCCATGGTGCCATTTGCAGTCTTGAATAAGCATGACTATTTCTTCCAGAATGCAACCAGGTATCTCAGAGAAAGCTGAACAACTAAAAACCACAAATAGGTTGATGTTGTCACTTACACCAGCTGGTAACCTGCTGGAGCAGCTGCAGACCAGTCTCTCCTGCTGAGGAACAGTACTTTCTAGTGCACAGAGTCTAGCTGCCTCCCCAAAATTCCAGAGGCATCTCCATCACTTCTGAAGTGACTATCTTGGCACCAGTCAGCCTACTTTTGTATGGAACTAGACCAGAAGGGGCAGTCCAAAAACTCTCCTAGCACATTTCAGCAGCTAACAGACATGCAGTACATGAGACCAGAGCAGAGCTAAGCCAAAGTGAATCTCCCCTTAAATGCACAGAGTTGATACCATCTTCTGCTTCCACTGGCTTACTTGCTACTTGCCAGTGTAGGTGTGGCATCACTGCCCTCAACTTCTGACCTCTACTTGGTATAAGATGCACATCTAGGATCACACTGATTGCTCTTCAGACTCCCTGGGCAACAAAAACCTCTGTGAATGTTCCCTTCCTGCAAGGCTTTGACTTCAAACAACTGTACCACTACAGCAACTCCAGTACACCAAAGTCATGAGGACAGCTACTTCTAAAGAAAAGTCATGCTGAGTTAGGAGTCTACACAGGAAACAGGAGAGGTGGCACAGTTTTTTCCCCTGTTCCTTGGCCTCTGTGATTCTTAGTTTGCAAACTAAAATATATCCCAGCAACATCTCAGTCTAACTTGTTGGAGAAGAAACATCCCACTGGTAGGACTATGACAAGGAGGTCCCAGAAAGAAAACAAACATTTTTCTGGGTCTCTTCCAAAGTACTCTGTCCTAAGAGCTATGCATTCCCAAAGATGCCAGAAACTTAAATAAACGAGATGCAACATGACACGTGCTAGGAGGAAGGGAGAGGGGTGGTGTGTGTGTGTGTGTGTGTGTGCATGCACTTTTACCTGTGTTTCTCCAAGCTTAGCCTGTGGCTCACCAAGTTCCAGAATCCCAGAGATTGGCCAGTTAAGGAAGATAGCATTGACTTTCCCTTCTTCAGGGCTAAAAGTGTACCTGGTTGGAAATGGGGACCAAAATGGCATGTCAGCTTTTCCCTGTAAATTTTTAGAAGTGATGCATATGAGTGCTTTCAAGACTGGAAAAAATGATTAGAAAAGTCAGGATTAATTACATTTTTCACACAGGTAACCACCTTGTCAGATTAATTATTACCTTAATAATGTACTGTTCCTTGAAAATTTGTTTCAACAAACGAGGTAATGAAGACTATTAAAGAACTGAATTCAGAGGTAAACATCTGTAGTTACTTTAGCACACTGTAACAACTCAGCCATATAGGAAGGAGATACAGGATGGGAATTCATTAACAGAAAATTGTAGGTTATATTCAGAAAAACACAGTAATTCCCATCTATACACTAGCATGCAGACTAAAATAATTTTAAAATAGCATGAGCAACAGAGTTTCCACCTTGCTTAGCTAGTTTTTAAAAATACTGTTTTGATCACTATGCCATTGGAAATCTTGTGGCATACACCTGAAACATTCCTCCTTCCTTCCTTCAGTTACAATTTTTTATTGCTCTTAAAAGGGATTTTACTAAGCAGTCAACAGTTCAACATCTCCAGGCTAAAGCCAGATGTCTTAGTATGGGAGTAAAAACACCCACTGAGACAACAGGGTAATGACTAAAGCCCTGATGGATCACGAAGGCTTAAGGGAAGCTACAGGTAACAAGGGCAGAGGGGAGGCCAGAGGTGGACTGTATTTAGCAACCCAAATAATTGCTGTTATCTTCCCACTTTCTTTCTAAACATCAAGTGATACTGAGTATTTCTTTATCCAGACAAACACTTCATAGCAAACTTGCATTTCCAGATTTTGTTTTTCCTTTCTGTTGCCCACTAGCAGCAAACAGAATTACCTAACAGATTAGCTGACACCAAGAAGCAAAAGATCACCAAAGAAATGCTTGCACAGCTTTCCTTCCAGCCTTGGCATCATCCCAAAACGAGTCTCTACCTACAGCTTCATATCATTTTAGATGCAGTTACTCGCACTAACAAAGGCCTTAATTCCTTCACCACATACAAACTAAGAGTGATTTCTGTAGCATCAAGTCATTGGGTATTTCAAAGTTTCACATAACATTGGCACTGCTTTCCAGAGCCTGCATTTTGGTTCAGTAGACTTACCAGACTCCAGGTGTGACTGTGTCGTTCTGTGCTCTCCATGGTTTCGTTCTGTAGATGGCCTCTCCGTTGACCTTCAGCCAAGCACCCACCTGCCTCAGGCGCTCCTCAAACACAACAGGGATGCGACCATCGTGAGTGGGCCCGATATTCATCAGGAGATTTCCTCCACAAGACACCGTTTCCACAAGTTGCTGAAGTGTTTTTTAAACACACAGAGCATACAGTTATGAGTATATTTGAAGTACCTTCTAAAGTCTGCTGTACTGCCTCAGAATGATGAGCCAAATGCGTTATGCTACTGCTGCATGCTGAGACTTTGGGGTTCATCCCAAAAGTTAATACAAAATTTAAGCTCCCATAAAACAAAGCTCTGCTGTCAATTTTTACATCTGAACACAGCCCCAAATACCTCCTTGCACCAATATGTCTGCCTGAATCTACATTAGAATCAGATCCTGCAACTCTTTATCATTTCAACTTCTGCAGGAATGTCATGAGGGTTTTATCAACAGGACAGATGATTTCTCTGCACCAGAGTAAAATAAGGCAAATAGTTGCTACTTCATCTTTATTGAATCTTAGAAAAGCAACTTCCTCCTTCCTCCTGTTTGATGCTTTTCCTATTTTACAGAAACATCTGTAAAACACAAGGAAGCCTCCTACAAAGCCTATAAAGCTTGTGTTCACATCCACACTGCCCTCCAGAGATCATGGACTGAGATGCTTAAGTCTGAGAAACAGACAGCTGGAGACAAGCTGCTGAATTAATTCAAACCATCTGCCTCTGAGAAGAGGTTACTTCAATTTGAAATTGTCTTTTGCAAGGACAGCACTAGAAACAGTTTTGGATTAAGCAACAACAACAATCTTTCCCTCACTAGCTGAATTTTGCAATTAAATGCATTATTCTGAAAGACTGATCAGTCTTCCTTTCATTCAGGTCTCCTAAACTTCAAAACTTTTTTAATACCTCAGACTAGTAAGGGAATCAATGTTCTAACAACACCGGCTGTCTGCTCCTGGTGGTGTTTACCTGCATGTCTGTAAGGAAAGTTCCTCACTACAAAGTAAAACTACTGTTGAGTCATAAACTGTTTCTGTCTGTAAAGGGAAAAAGATGTAGCATCCCAGCAGGAGTTCCTAAACAGGAGCTGTGAAACTGCAACTCTTAGCTTCCCATCAGCTTGTGTATGCAGTTACCACAGAAACATAGTCAAAAAGGTAATGATGAGACTGTCATCATTAATGACATTAAAGATCAGTCCTTGGCCAGTTACTCACAGGGAAAATGCCTTCTAACAAACAGACTGCATTTTCACTAGAAATTCATTCTACAGAAACAACTAAGAGGAAGATTAAGAATTACACAGATATTCCATCCTGCCAGCATTAGGCTGGAAATTAACAAAATTACTTATTATTTCACGGATTCACTATTGAATTAAAATCATCTTATTCATAAAAATAATCGAACTGTTAAACAGCACAACACAACAATCAGGAGAGAGAACGGGGAGTGGCAGCAGCTCCTGTGGCGCAGGGTACCTTCACCAAGTCCTCGATGGCGAGGTAGTCTTGGAGCCGCGCGTCCCTGCGGTACCCCCAGGAGCCGCGGTCGATGGTCATGCAGTTCTCCCACTTGTGGGACAGGAGGTGCCCGGGGTTGTAGCGGTCACTGCATGTGTAGAAGCCGCCGTGGGCACAGATGCTGCCAGCTCCCCAGCGGTCATTGGTCACTACTGTGTCCCGGACTGGGCTGGGAACAGAGGAGTTTTATTAATTTTATTCTATAAAATGCAGCCAGCCTAATCCCTTCCCACACATACCCCTCCCAGGAACAAATGTTTTGGATGACTTCCATACTATTAATTTATTACAATAAGATTAAGTTCAATGTCAGGAATTCTACTCTCATGCTTTTCTAATAAAAGGTCTAGATCAGAATTTCTTAGGGAAATAAGCTCCAGATTTTTACAGGAGCTCTGCCAAAAAATCACTCTGCACTTCATATCCACTGCCAGATGTTCAGCCTGCAATGACAACAATGTACCCGTATTCTCAAATTGTCCTGCTATCCTGTGTTTCTGTGCAACAGCTAATACTTGTGGAAGACCATGATTCAGCAGAATAGCAATACCATCTTAAATGATTAATTTGCAAATGTGTTTAAAAAATACAAAACAGTCTTTTTCTAAAGCCAGCTTTGATAGTTCTAGGAAAAATCTGGATTGTGTATTTCAGGACAGTTAATATTTTGTTAAGTCCTCTGAATTAGAGGTAGCAGCTTCCACAAAACAGACAGAAAATGAAACAAACTAGATACAGAGCAGAATTTCAGATAAGGAGATAAACCAGCATCATTATGTACCTGTCATTATACAGCCAAGCCAAGAAACCAGTGCTGTTCCAGTAAGTATCTGGAGCATTTCCATCCCCATCAGACCAAATTATTTCCGGCTGGTACTTGGTCACAATTTCATAGAGTTCTGGTAATGATTTGCTGGTTGGAAACTTTCTTGTCTTAAAGGCATTGGTAGCATCCTCAAGGAAGAGAGGATTGAACCATTCAAACAGGGAGTGGTATAACCCAAAATGCAAGTCAGTCCTGTTTCTAACAGATGTTGCTAGTTCAGAAACAAGATCTCGCTTTGGTCCCACATCAACAGCATTCCAGTTCCAAGAATATTTGGACCCCCACAAAGTAAAGCCTAAAAAGAGAAAAATCAGAGGATAAGAAAGAAAAGAAGAAGAGAGGACATTACAGTTCTTCTTTCTGGAAAGTGGCTGGAAGTGTTGCAAAAAATAAAATAATAAAAATTATATATGTAATAATATTGTTGTCATGGTATAAAGTGTGCCTATAACCTGTTTATGCACAATGGGAGTAGTCCTAGCATCAGAACACCATGTATTTTTTGTATGTACACATATCCATTTATACTTTCCAGTTCTGTACTGCTTAGGATAATTATTCCTTCTCTTTATTTATTCAGTCTGTTCGTATGTCACAGTTAAATTAACTAGATCACTTTTAAGGCTTCTTCCAACATAACGCATTCTTTAACTCTACAACTCTGAAATTAACCAAAAATACAGTAGCTTTTGAGGCATCTACATCAAATGTGAACTGTAAATACGCAATCAGCAACTGGAAGATAGAATTGTTTCTCAGCTGCAGAAAGCCCAAGCTATCATTTGCATTCCAAAACTGTTCTCCTATTTTTTGTTCCTATCTTATGCAAATGTTTGCTTTTTGTTTGCCTTGATATTTATAACAGCTCAATCAACTCTTCTGTACATGTATAAGGAGAGGGCAAAAACTCCTGAAACGGCTTTTAAAACATCAAGATTAAATATCGGGAGGGATTTGACCTTTGAGACACACATCAGTCCAGCACAAGCACGCACAAATACTACTGCACTGCACACTCAGACCACTGCCAGAGGAGTTCCACTCTCATTTTCTAACCCCTTTATCCTCACTGTCTAATAAATCTTGTGCTATTTTTGTGAACTGGATACATGCAATTGTACTGACTAAACGACCTAAAAATTCATGCACAAGGCTATTGGACAGACTAAATGAATCCTGGTTCTTTTGAAGTCACTGGGAATTTCACCACAAGAATCGAGATCAAGAATTATGTGTGTCAGAGCTGAGATTAAAACTGATGCATCACAAGTTGCCAGCCTTGAACCCACATCTCACAAAGACCAACAACATTCATTAAATGTATTGTAGTATCTTAATATTTTATACTTTCTTCACTACTGTATTTCCTTCCAGAAGCTTTCTTTTTCTTTACTTTTCTCTGCAAAGCATCTTACAATTACAGTGCAAACAGGAAAAAAGTGCCTGTAAAGCTACAGGTCTGGTTCAAGGTTTTGGCTTCCATGCACTACATCAGGAAGAGCTATACCTTCCTAAATCTGAAGTTGACTCCTGGAACACATTCCTAAATTCCTTGGAGAAACCAAGGGAGTTTGTTAACTGCCTGTTCACAGCAGCTCTCCAAATGTTAAACAGTGCACAATTCACTTTTATGGTTCCTTCAGCAATAAATTGCACAGAAATAAAAAATAAACTATAGCCACTGCAGGAAGCTCAGCTGCCACCACCACTTCAGGCTGTCTTACCCACAGCAGGAGAACAGTGGCACAACCTATTGCTCCTCCTATGCAAACTCCATAGCTACAGTTTGTGTGTATGAGTCAGGAAAACACCCGCACATTTCTTGGGTGGTTTTTGTTTCCTCTTTGGCTGTGGTGGGGCAGGTAAGCCTGCCTGGCTTTCTCTATGTCTCTCAGAAGGCAGGAAAGTTGCCTGCTTTTTTCATCTGTTGACAGAAATGCAGCAATCACTAACATTCACAAAGCTTCCACTTACCTTCATGATGCTTTGAAGTTAAGACAATGTATTTTGCACCTGACGCCTTCAGAATATCTGCCCATTGGTTGGGATCAAAGAATTCTGCTGTGAACAAAGGACCAAAATCTTCATAGCTGAAGCCAGGTGGGTAATTTGTGTCCATAAATTTCACATAAGGCTCTCTCTTTTCTTTCTGCCAGTACCACCTACAAAATACAGAACAAAGCATGTCTGCTGATATATTTTTAGACAAAGAAAAGAGAATTGAAATCATCAGCTCCTATTTAACACTGCAAGGGAGACGCATTGGACGTACATGACACTGGCAATAAGAAAAAAACTGCTCCGGAAGAGTATTGATTATCAAAGATTTCCTTTTTTCTATCTTATTTGTCCATGTCCTACATCTTTGAAGCACTCCAGTTTGGAAAGGTCTCAGGATTTCATTTGAAGCAATGACAAAAGCAGCTACACTTTGAGAATGGAAAAATGGCAGTCTTGGTCAATACCAAAATCTCAAACCTGTACCAGAGAGCAGGTAGAGACAGTCTGTGTAGGCAGCTCAGGTGGCACAGGAAATGCTTTTTTCCTGGACTTGCATGAGTCACCTCCTCAAGTCTCACACCTCAGCCATCAGGATCTCTGTTCTGCCACCCACAAACAGGGGGATCATCAGCTTTACCTCTCTGACAGCCCCGAGTCCTCTACAGAACTGCAGCTGAGTGACCCAATGTCCACAGCCCCAGGGCCAAAGAGAGCTGTGACCAGGTCAGTGCAGACTCTGCACACCTGAGGCTTGCAAGCAAAGGCACCCTGCTAGAAGAAAGCATGACCTCCAACCAAAACCTGCCCCTGCAAGAATGCCACACACTGACAAATGCACCTCTGTCACCTTTCTATGAATGAAACCAAGCAGCAAAAACCCTCTTGTCAAATTTAGGTACATCAGAAAATAGATTGTAAGTGAAGGAATAAAACAGGCCAGAATCTGAATGTTTGAAATTAGTTTCTCTCTCCTGTGCTGAGCAGGACTCTGACCTCAGTTCTTTAAGACCATAGTGTGAATATTGTTGTAAGCTTCCCAAAAACACTCCAGCATAAACCGATACAATGTCTGGCAGCCAACAGCAAAAAAAAAGCTTAGAAGAAAGAGGCTGAGCCAGCTTTCCTCATTGAAAGAGCCAGGGGAAGAGGAAATAACACCAAAGCACAACAAACACATTTTAAAATCTCTCTGATCTCAAAGTATGTAATTTCTTAAATTAAAAAGTAACAACCTTGCTTCTCTCCCATAGTCATATGGTTTGCTACCATGAACATTTCCATGCTGACATGATTAGATTCTAGAAACATCCTTACCAAGGCTGTGGAGCTCTGAGGGAAGGCACATAGGATAGGTGATAATAGTTTATGACCTTCCATTTGAAGCTGCTAATACAGGACCTCAGTCATCTGACTGCACATGCTGTCAGAAGGCCCTGAAGCAACTCTACACCCACACCTGCCATGGGATAGGAGCAATTAATAAAAAGCAATTAGAGTTTTGGGGTCAAAACCCAAATGCTAGAAACTGAGTCTGTACAAAACTATCAGAGTACAGCACTCTGAGTGAGGCCTGAATGCAAACCTAATTCTGTCCTGCCCCTTTAAAAGTAATTTATTAATAAATGTAGTCTGCATTAAAAACCTGCTGAAACACCTGAACTTAATTCTGAAAAGAACAGGTGTTAGAAAGCATTGGTTTTATTAGATACATGTTGGCTTCCTTTGCAAATATTGTCATTGAAATTAAGGTTCACCATAGCTCTGTCACAAAGCTACCTTTATCTTCATATTGTAAATAATAATGTATCTCATTTGAAGTCTCACAGGAAGTACTTGCTAGAGCAAGGAAAGGTGACAGCAAAAACACTTACAGCCAAAAGGCCCGAACCACTGAGCACTCACAGAATAAAGATTTCATTCAGCCTCTGAACTAAAATTATCTGAAGGATCAGAGCTTTAAGTGCAAAGCACTCCTGAATAATGGTAATAACAGTAAAAAAAAGGAAGAAAACCATCAGCAGTACAAAAGGCACACAAGAAAACAGCACGGCTGCTTGGCAAGTAAGGGAAGCGATGGGCTCCTGCGCTCCCCAGAGTGCTCCAGCAGCTGTACAAGGCGGCTCCCGAGGCTGGGAGATGCCAAACTCCTGCTCCCACAAGGGAGAACCCCTTCACCCATCCCTTCACCCATCCCTTCACCCATCCCTTCACCCATCCCTTCACCCATCCCTTCACCCATCCCTTCACCCATCCCTTCACCCATCCCTTCACGGCGGTCCTTCAGGGGTCGCTTTTGGCCACTCAATCAAACACCTCTCCCACCAACACTGCTGTGCTGCAAAGCACTTCTCTCAGCTCTACCAGCTCTCTGCTGAATTTAGTCACTTCAGCCAAGGTATTCGGGAGTTTTGGGGCTGGGCAGACAGGTGATCAGACACACCAGAAGTACTGTAAACTCCACTTCCTCTGCAAACGGCGCCATGGAGTCCGTGGACTCGGGTGGACACTAAGCTCTTCCCACACACCTGAGCTCCGTGGTCAGCCTCCAGAGGGGCTCCAACCCAAACCACCGCAGTACGCGGGGACACCACACCATCCCCGCCTGCCCCGAGCGCTGCTTTCCAAGCGGAGCCCTCGGGCCGCTGCCACGGCCCGTCCGCCGCAGCTGTTCCGGTGCCTGCAGCTCACCAGAACCACTCGCTGCCGAAGCTGGGCACCGAGAACACGCCCCAGTGGATGAACACGCCGAACTTCGCCTCATCAAACCAGGCGGGCAGTGGCCGGGCGTCCAGCGAGCCCCAGGTGGGCTCGTAGCGGGGCCGGGCCTGCAGCAGCCCGGGCAGCCCCCGCAGCAGCAGCAGCAGCAGCGCGGCCCGCCCGCCCGGGCCCGACATTGCGGCGGGGCCGGACGCGGCTCCACAGGACGGCGTTCGCAGTGCTGCTGGGCCGGGCCGGGCTGGAGCGGGGAAAGGAAGGGAAAGGAAAAGAAGCGGGGCACGAGCGGGGCAAGCTCGGACTGTCCGCGCCCCGCCAAGGCCGCCGGCCGCACAGGGGTGCCGGGCTCCGGCTCTGTCCCTGGCGGCGCCCGGCCGGCAGCGCTGCCTCTTCGCGCCTCCCCCGCCCCGCCCGCCGCCCGGGCGCTCGTCCGCATTGGTGCCGCTCCATCCGGCTGCTCGACCACAAACTGCCCCCTGGATTTTAAGGATTTCAGGAAAAAATGAAATAACTGGCTGACGCCTCGGCCGTCATCCCGCCTTGCTTTCCCCCGCCCCAGGCCCCTCCGGCTCCTCCCCCGGCTCCTCCCCCGGCCGGCCCGGCAGCCTCGCCCGAGAACGGCCTGACGGTGTCTGCGGGTTCTACGGCCGTAGCCGGCTCTGAGCCTTGGATCTGCAGCCGCTCCGCTCCAGAGGTGGCCTCGGCAGCCTCCTGGGTTTGTCCTTCCCGACTGCTGCCCACCACAGGCTCAGCTTGTCTCGCCCTCCCAAGAAGGACAGGGTGTAACATCGCTTTGCAGCTCCTTCCAGCCGACTTGTAGTGGAGGCTTCCCGGGCAGAGAGGTGGCCCAAAGCCTGTCAAGGAAGTATTTCTCTCTTTGATCATTAGAATGGCCTGTGCGGAAGCTGCCTCAATTCAGTAGATTACACTTTGCGTTTGTGCTGCGGATCACGGGTGGCAGGCACATACTTTAAAAGATACATCTTCCAGCAATTTGTTGCCCAGCCTGGTGTTTTTCCAGTCTTTCCTGATGCCCGAATTTTGTGTTTTTACTTCAGCCCCCAGCTACCATGGGACAGCCTTTGTGAAATAATTTGGTTTAATCAGCAAATCCTAACTTTCCATAATCATCAACACAAATGGAAATTTCTTCGGCAATCTCATCAGAACAGTTGAAAATGAATGAGCAGGCAACTGATTTAATCTCTTTCCAATTGAGAAGAATGTATACTTTACTGCTGTTCTATGGAAATAGAGCTTCAGTTTCCAGAGCCATTAACCACAGCTGTTACATCTAATTAAAAAAAAAATATTTAAAGGGCTGTGAAAACAAGGTTTTGTAATATTTTCGTTTATATACCTTGATTAATATAATAAGTTACCAGCAGGTAAAAAACATTCCAGTATATTATTCTTTCTGACTGACTGTTCACATTACTCTGATTTACCGAAGCACTTTCATATTACAGCAGGAGCCTCTTCATATCTCTTTTACATTCACTGTTGACCTACTTTACGTCTTCTTTTTCCTTCACCCCTTTAGGTGTCACTTTGCTTCTCAAAAGGAATCTTTAGATGCCTTTGACCTCTTGCTATGGTATCCTTTCTAGTTTATCATTCAGTTTCTTCATGTTCTCCTTTTTGATCCCACCAAAGGATTGCAGACACTGAGCAGCTCCTTAATGTGGGAACTTTGAAGCACACATTCTGTACGGCACGACAAAGTTACAATTGCTCTGTAGCTCAAAATTTTTGGAAGAAAAAATTATTTTAAAAACAGTCATGGTCTGACCCTAAGCTTGCTGACGTGCCATAAACTTTGGTGAGGTTTGGAGCAGGGACTGTGTATTTCAATAACTAACTTGATTGCACCAATAAAATGAAAGTAAATAAAATGAAATGAAATGAAAATAAGGCAAACATTTCAATAAAGAGCAGTGATGAGTACACTTGTGATTAAGGCATAAACAGGTTCAGAAAATGTCACCAGCCCACACACACCCAGGTACTGAAATCCCTGGTGGGGAAAAAGGTCCTTGGTGTACGATCACATTTGTAATAATGGAGGCTGCAAAGGGTAAATAATAAAAATAGCACATTGTCAGATCTTGTGAATAACACAGGCTTGGAGTGTGCAGCTGCAAAAAGCTCTCTAAGCATGGGTACGACGTTCCTGCCTGTGTGACCGTGCAGCCTCTGGGCCCCGTGAGAGGGGCTGTAAGCATGGAGCACACTGCTGTGCCCTGCCAGAAGGCCCTGGTGCTCTCTCACAGCACAGCCCCGCTGGGAAAGCTCTGCGGCTGGGGAAGGAGCAGGCTGCTCTGTCAGCAGAGGGAAGGAGGAGAGGAAATAATTAAGGCAATTCCCTGAGAGAAGCTGAGCAGAAAAGACCTTTTGACCTGACTAATGGTTGACATATGAGGCTCCTGTACTGGATCAATTGCCTCAACGACTGCAGAGGGTGACTGCTGGGAAGATCACAGAACCCCTGTGCCTGGAGAGCTGCACGGGCTCGGCACTGAGACGAAGGCACTTGCCTGTGTGGGAGCAGAAACCAGAAACTGAATTTCACATGGACAAATTTCAGACTTGATAGGTTTTGATACAAACCTGGAGAGTCGTAGTTGTTAAAATGCAGCTTGAATGCAACTTTCATGCAGCCTGAATGCAACTTTCACATTGGATAACTAGATAATGCAGCTCTGGATGCATGAAAAATATAGATTGCGGTCTTTTCTGTCTTTGTCATTGTGGCTGCATGGCAGCGAGGACTTTATTCGAGGTAGAATGTAATATGATTTGCTTGTAAGAAGCAGTGTGAACATTAAATATCCTTTTAAAGATGCACCTTGTTGTAAAAGGGTTTCTGTAAAACACCAGGAAACGAAACCATGAAGCTTGATTTTACTTCTGCCTAGGTCTGTGTGACTGATCTGAAAGGCAGGCGACTACCTTCCTGCCGAAGTTAGTTAAGTCTCTTGCAACCCAATCCTTAAGAAAGATGGGGAGGGAAGTGATGGGGGGGGAGGATATTTGACCCGTCTCCCTCACGGCTCTTCTGCAGGGATGCGGTGCCTTGTGCAACCTTCCGGCTTTGCGGGGCAGAGGGCACCCTGTTACACAAACCAGAAGTGGTGGTGTGGGTTGCTCTTTTTAACTGATTTTCTTTTTTTTTTTTTTTTTTCTTTTTTTTTCCCCCGAGAGACGGCAATGGCGGGAGCATGAGGACACCCCGGGGGATGGGTGCATCCCCCACTTTGCTTTGCTCCTGTGCAAACACAAAATTTATGTTCCCAGAGACCCAAAATCGCCGCCGGCGTCCCAGCGGGGCGCTCGGAGGAGAGGGGCGGCTCTTCCTCTGCAAACTTTGCCTGTCCCCTCCCTCGCCGCCTCTCTCCCTCCTCTTCTCTCCTCCCTGCCCTTCTCGGCTCCCCGTCGACGATGGCTGAGAGGCCAGGGAGCAGCGGGACAGCGCTGCTGCCCGTCTGGTCCTTGCCCGGTCCCCGCGGCCGCTCCCAAAGCGACATCTCCTCCTTCTCCTCCTCCCGGCGGACCTGCCTGCTGCGGTCCAACGTGGGCGGCTCAGGTAAGGGGGAGGGAGGGAAGGGTCCTTGTGTCCGAGACCTCGGAGCCGAGGAAAAGAAAATTTGGGAAAAGACATCCTCGCCGATACCCTGTCCTGCTCTCCCAGACTTAGGACTTGTCTTCTCTCGGTGGCCGGTGGTGTGGATTTCTGGGGTACGTGGTGCTTGATCTTCTCCTTGCTAAGATGTTTGGAGAGTTGCAGGCTTTTTATACCCATGTTCATACAAGTGAATGAATGAATCCTGGTAGCGTCGTGGCTACGCACCCATTTGCCAAAGCATCTCCGACTGCAAGGGAGGAAAAGTCCCAGGAAGGCTTCAGAGTGTATTGCCGGGACATCAAAACTTCTCATCTTGCTGCTTCACACATTATGCTTCAACTGCATGTCAGAATTTTACCTTGTGCCCTTGTATCTGCTTTGGGGTTTTAATAGGTGAGAAAAACCAATGTGTAAGTCAGAATCCCACTATCTTCCTTCAAGAGTCAATCCCTGAAAATGCACACAGGATGACTGGGGGTGGAAGCTGGCCCTTTGGGACAGAGTAGGCTTCCTGCAGGATTTGGAGAAGCTTTGCTGTATAAAATGAGAGGAAGTGAGGGTCCTAGTTTACAGTGCAGATACTTCAAAGATGCCAAAGTGGCTGGGCTGTGCTTTACAGGTCTGTTTCCTGAGGTAGGGCACTAAGGAAAATAAAATTCTGGTCTCCGTAGGGCTGAGCACATTTTGAAAATGTATTTTGCCCAGTTGCAAATCAGCCCTGCTCTGCTGACTAGAAGATGTCTGTAGGCACATACGCCCTGGCGATGTTGGTACTTTGGATGCACTCACATAATAGGGCACAGAGGTACCCATGAAACACCATCAGGGAAGCTCAGAGTGCACTGAGGGACCTCCTCTGCTGCAGCACAAGATAGTGCAGTGCGTGGTTGGGTCTGCAATGGACCACAGTGTTCTCTTATGCTTGTTCCTCAGGGAGTCTTAAGAGGAGGCAGAACATTTGCTTGGGGAAGATCAAGTATACAGCTATGCCTGCTTGATGAGGAGAGAGGGAATGAAAACTTTCTTAGTCACAAAGGAGCAAGTAGATTCAGCTTATGGGGCCAGAGGCTGCTAGCAAAAACAACTCTGTGCCATTCTGTGTATCATTTTCTGTTCTACCTTTTTCTGTGTCTACTTAAAATTATGGTGAAGGATATTTGGGACAGGGAGGAGGGAGGAGGTTCTAGTTCTTCAGAAAGGACTACTTTTAGATGTAAGGTGTATTTCAGCACTGCCTGGAGAGTGCTGCATGAACAATGCCCTGTGACTGGATGTGTACACCCCTGGATCCAGAGGGATCCCCACAGAGGGATCTCCATAAAGGCTGACAAGATTGAGACCATATTGATGTAGACAGTGTTGGTTAGTGGCTTAAGTACAAAGACTACTGGTAACGAGCTGGGCTCATTATGAGAGACTGGCAAATCTAGTGGAGGTAAAATGACAGTGTTTTCAAAGATATGTTGTTATTTGTAGTTTCTTAAACATGACATTTTAGCATCCCTGTTGCCTGACTTGATTTTTTTTATTTTAATTTTGAGGATTTGCTCCCTGAGAGTATAAATCAAGTGTTGCTTTCTTTGTTTTTTATTATTTTGGTCATATTTTCTTTAATTCTCCCTTGCTGCTTCCTGTATCTTTTTTTCAGCTGCTGATTGGACACAACAAAAACACTTTACATATGGCCACACAACTGTTGATTCCATCTTCAAAAAAGAAAGTATGCATTAAAGATGCAAAGCTCTTTAAATTTTAATATGGTGGTTAGAGAATTGGTTTTATACTGAGGTGCCATTAAAATAACCTGCTTTTTCATTCCCCTGCTAACCTGGTGAACAACTATAATGGGGACAGAAATGTGAAGAAACAATATGAGTCATTATTTTTGCTTCTACCTTTTTCTCTAGCCATACCATTTGATTAAAGTAGATGACTCATTTACATCAGATGTTACCTGTGCTCCAACATCTGCGTGTATAGAAGAACAATTTGCATTTTAAATAATTTGCATTTTAAATAACCTGCAAAATGTTTGCTTTATGCCTGTCCTGAGACTGAGTCACTTGCAACTGTTGGCAGCTTCTGTTGCACATTTGTTTCCATTTTCTAGAACCTGACATGAGTTGAGCTGAGAAGATGTTGTCTCCTCACACTCCTTCAGTGATAAGTTGGTACCCCTGTGGAGGTTCACACTGTCATTTATTTTACCACCTTCTGATCCACCATTCTCAATGCAGGAGCTATGAAAAGGCAATATTTTTAGAGACCCTTCTAGCTAGGGGAAAAAATAACAGCTTATTTTAAAGCAGCTTTGGTAGCAGTTCATAAAATGCATCTGCTTGTAATTCTAGGTCAGTACAGTATGTATCTTGATAGTGCAGTGAGGTAGGGTGGTCCCCATGTTTATGCTGTCTGTGCTTTCTTACCCCCACTCCTTCTTCTGCTGCTCTTACACACTGACAGAAACAACTTGCTGCTATCACTTTACAGCATCTCACTTCATTAGCTGCCATCCAGTATGTGAGGACAATACATTTTCAGGATTTTCTTCTTAAAGCTGACCTTTTCTTTCAGTGCTAGTGGTAGAAGATTACTTAATTTCTCTTTATGGGCTATTACCTCATCCACTTTTTTGTCAGGCCTTTTTATTCATGGTAAGCCCCTAGGAGGAATAAAGTGATAATCATCACAAGTATGGGTGGCATGATCTAGAATTTTGATTTAGACCCTGAAAAAGTGTAGTGTTAGCAAAGTTCAAAGTCTCTGTGGCAGGCATAGTTTCTGCATCACTTCAGTGTTGTGGTATGCCCCAGTTGACAACTGGCTGATTTGTCAGAGCATCTGAATGAGATGAGTGAAGTAAAACATACTCTCCTAAAATTTCAGGACAACACCAGAGCCACTTGCAGAAAGCTGCTTGAATTACACACCTTTAAGCAGTCTTCCATGTTTACTGGCTGGATTTAAACCCACCTTAAAGATGGATCAAGCTAGTCGAGTTTCTTAATGTGTCCAACACAGTGAGGACTGAACTGCAACGAGAAAAAATAACTCATTCAAAACCTAGATTTGGTGGTTGTGGGGCTGAAGGTAGCTCTCAGCATGAGCTGTGGGTCCTGGGTTGCAGGGTGGAAGAGGTGCTGTTTCACATCACATCCGATGGTGAAGCTGTGGCAGTGGTTCTCTTTGTGACAGCCCTCAGGAGCCCATCTCCGCTGCTGCAGCGCCTGCTCTTTGTCTGCATGTCCGTGCAGACACTTTTCTGTTCACTCTCTTTTTAGTGTTGTGGGTTTTATTGTACAGCATTGCACTTTGTTCCGAAGGCAGTGAGGTCTGTGGTGAGGTACATCTTGGTGAAAAGGGAACTTTACTGCTCAGATCAGAAGTCAGAAAACCACCCGTCTCTCTGCTCTGGGATTGATGCTCTCGTATTTTTGCAGTTCCTCCTCAGGTCTTGCTCTTTGGCAGCAAGAAGTTTCAGATGATTTGTTCCATTAGTAAGAAATGCACCTTTCAGGTGGAGAGGTGAGCTCCTCATTCATCTTTCCATTCCTTTCATGAGGTTTTTTGAGCCCTTCTGATGACAGACAAAAAAAACCTACCTAAGAACTCTGACAGCAATTCAGTACCTCAGTCTGTAGCCCAGATGTTGAGTTGCAGAAGAAAATGAAAGCCTGAGTGAAAATGGCAGTCCTGTCTCAACACTTGTACATCCCAGGATGATTTGGGATATTTTTGGGGGTTAATTTATTCAAAATGATAAGGAATGACATCTATGAAGCCATCTGCTATTGACTCCAAAGTAGGGTGGGGAAAAGATTGCTTAAAATCCCCCACTTAAGTGAAGCTTTCTTGTGATCAGGGCATCAAAGTATCTGGTACTAGATGAGAAGAAAATTGATGATTATTTGACTCATTTAAGCTTTTCATATTAGAGTACCCCACTTTGCAAACTTAACAAATGTCAGATTCTCTTTTTATGGAACAAATTCTCTGGTTGATGCAAAGGACACATTTTTGACATGATAAGGGGTGGAAGCTGGCCCTTTGGCTCCAGGTATTTGATAATCTAGAAAGGGTGAAACACAGAATATGCTCTAGACATTGACCTGATTATCTGGGAGCATGGAATTTAGGGAAAAGGTAAATTTTGGGCCAGTAGATAGGTAGCTGTTAACATGTTTCTGTATTTCCTTCTGCACTTGTACGCATATTTCCCCAAATAACTACAAATTCATGTTTCCATATACACAAAGCAAGAATCGTGCCAAGCTCTCTGGGAGTTAGAAAAATGTTGTTTTTCAGTCCTAAGATGGGGTTGATGAGGGAGAATATTCATGCTGTGGGAGAACACCAAAAATAGAGCAGTGGATTTTACTACATTTTATGAAAATATGGGAGATATGGGAAAACATGATTCTCCATCGTATTAAGCAGGACTTGTTTACAACTTAAATTGAAGTACAGAATTTTGCAGGAAGCCCAAGGCAGACAATTTTTGGTAGAAATCTATAGTAGAAGTTAAGACAAATAATAATTTGGGGGGATTTAGAAACTCAACTCAGCATGACTAAGTAGTTTCCAAGAGTTAGTGCATCCTGTCCTAAGTTCACATTAATATTTTCGCAACAATTTTAAAATTTAAACTATTAGGAAGAGGCAGCAAGTATAACCAAATGAAATTTGGCTTACACTTCTAGAATTGAAGCAGCTACTTTGTAATAATCTATTTAGGCCATCATCTCATAATGTTAAATCCCATCCTGGTCAACCTTACATGTAACTTGTGACATGTAAGTAGTTTCAGAATGATGCTGAGGAAAAATTTAGGAATCATCTGTACTGCATACACTTACAAAGTTTAAGTCTGCCTGAAAAACAGTTCTGTTTATAAAATAGATGGGCATATAGAGAAAAGAAGCATGTGTCAGAATATAGTGAGCCATTTCTAATGTGAGTTATATATACCAGAATATACACAAAGTAAGAACCTGCTTGTTTTATACCAGACTAAAAGACCTCCACCAACTCTTGCAGAATAACTGGAATAGGTTCTTGTTATTAGCCCAGACTGATTAAGCATGGAAGGGGAAACCCTGGGAATACCATGGTTTACAAATATAAACCTTGTATTCTACATGTCATTTACACAAGGCATAGTTTCTGAGAGAGAAGCTTTACAACAATAATATATTCAGACTTGTGCTCAGGCTTAAAAAAAAAATAAAAATTTACATGTGATGATAGTCATGGTTGGCTAAGTAGAAGTTTAACTCCAAACAACTGCAGCGTAGTATTTACTGCATATTTTGCAGCAGCTAGACCAGTAGCTGATGGTGAGATCTGCTTAGTGGTTTGCTGCTGAGTGTGTTTTAGTTTCTCAAGGCCCTTTGGCATTTAGCACTTCCTGCTGCTCTGTGGCTCCTAGCAAGTAACCATTTAATATCAGACCACATGTCAAGTGTGAAGGCTAAAGAAGTGATTCAAAGAGTAGCTGAAGAAAAATTTTTCTTTTTCTTTTACTGAATGTAAGCAACTTGTTCAAAAGAAGCTTTTGTTTTGGTTTTAAAACCTAAATGTTTCATTGCCCAAATCCACCAGTAGCATAAATAGTTTGTCTTTCTTCTCCTCCCCACTCTTGCATGTCCTTCTCTTTCTGCCATGGTTTCCTGAAAAAGCAGACACAATTTATCGTCAAAAGACTGGGGAGAATTACTAGTTTTTTAAAAGATTTGTGAAGGATTTGCATTTTTTTTATTTATTTAGGCTTTTTGAAATCAGAATCTTTTCAGTGCCAGAAGTCCTGTAAGATTTCAGCTTTCAATAATGCCAGTATTAGTTATGTTTCTGAATTTTTACTAACTCTCATTGAATATGCTTTATCATAAAGCAGACATCTTTTTAGTGATAATCTTTTCTTTTTCTTCCTTTTCCCCTAGCATTTTACCTAGCATTTGCTACTTTTAACAAATGCAGAAATTAGTTTTTCTCACAAACCGAGTGGCACGAAAGGAACAGTATCCAGAAGAAAACACAAAATCCTGACTTCAGTGTTCTGAGTTCATTCACTTCTCACTTTATCTTTGAAATTGTCAGTCTTAAACCCCACCACAACAAGGGGTACCCTTTCATTCATGTGGAAAGCACTGTGATCTTCCTGAAATGCAAGCAGAGTTTGTAGGCAGTCAATACTTCCCTTGCGGGTGTGCTGAGAAAACTTGCTTCCCATCTCGGGGTTTTGATGCAGAACTGGACTCCTAAGATTGTGTGTTGTATATATTCTGTTAGTGCCTTTGACGTTGCCACGATTTTTGAGTTTTGAAACAGTGAAATATTAGTAAATTTTATCAGCATCAAGTATTTAGTACAGTGGGCTCAGAAGTGTTGGCCCTGCTTTAATACAGCCTGAAGCTGCGAAGCCGCTGCTCTTTGCATGTCGGCCACACTCTCAGGTGGAGGGAGCGCTGCATAGAGGAGCTAAAGGGCAGCTTAAACCACTGCATCCTGTGGTGATGAGACTCTTTTCTACCCTCTCCTATTTCTCTTATGTCTCTTACATGTTTCTGACACATCCTGCATTGTCTTGCAAGAAAAGCAAACACACATGCTCTGGAGGGAGAGCTTTGCTCAACATGCTCTTTACTGTCTGGTTCTATGATACATTCAAACTTTATGCTGTGAAGAAGGCATTTGCACCTTTTGATATCCAATAATTTGTAAAAAAATCTGGCAGTGGTTATCCTTGCCTTGGAAGGATGTACGCTTGATGGACAGGATCCCTTGGGATAATCACATTTCTCTGGTGGGGAAATTCTGGCACTTCTCTGCTGCTGTAATTCCTCTTCCTGATCCCCAAACTAGAAGAAAAAAAAAACCCTATGCCAAATATCTGTATGATGAAAAGTTGTAGAAGCCTCAGTTAATTTTTTGAAGTGACAATTTACCATTTTCATAATTTTTGTCAGATATTTTTCCTGAAAATTAAGAAATATGCCTGAAATCAGGATCATTTCTACAGAATAAAAAAGAAAAAGTTGTTCACAAAACTCTTATTTTATCAGGAAAAAACTGTATTCAAGGAAATTTAAGCTAACTTAATAACTTTAAATGAAATAAGGATGATGTTCATGTTTCCTGATCTTTGCCACCATGCCAAGCTTTATCTTAGAAAGGCTCTGAAGCACTTCTTCATTCCTAATACTCAGCAAGCTTTTCTTTTAGAAGTTTTAGGAAATCTTTTATCCTTTCCCAATGAATTCTTAACAATGGAGGAATCCCTGCTTGGCCTGTACAAATTCTGACCATTATCTCTCAGTGACAGAGAGAAAATAAACTTACTGTGCTTTTACATGAAATAATTAATTGCAGGCTATTGCATTATTATATTACAAACTTAATGTCATTAATTGGAAGTTCCTAGTCCCTTCACATCTCAGTGCATTAGACTCAAATGGGCAGGGTACAACAACCTCTCATGTACCTAACCAGACCTTGACAGAGGATCACCAAAGGTGATGTGTAGGCTCTTAACACAACATAAATGACATTAACTGGAAGCTATGGAGAACGCAGAACAGAAGCTAGTAGGGAAGAGGGGAATGAAAGACTGGCCAGAAGGTGAAAGGAAGAAAGAGATCAAAAGAAGAAAGGAATTTTATTATTTCCAGTATAGTTTGGATAGGAACAGCCTGGTAAAGGTGCCAAAACAGAGCTACTGACTGGGGAAATACTTATCTGGGAAAACAGTGTATGGTGCTGTGCAACTGGGCAAACTCCCCAATTGGGAGCCACCACAATTTGCGTGCAAAACTGAAGTCAAGCCTGAAGTTGAAGGGAAACAAAAAACAACTGCTTTTAATGGAAGTCCACTTTTTCTAAACAAATTTTCTTCTGGATACTGTAAACTGTGCAAACATTAGAAAATGTGGGCCAATCTACAAAGCACATATTTAATTCAAATAACTGTTAAATGCTACATTGTCTGAAAAAAAATAATACAGTAAAAAAATAAAATTATTTAAAAAATAATTTTTTAAAATATTTTATCTCATGGGAAGTGTCACCACGCTGCCATTTGTGGTTGAATGCTTCCTCTTCCACATTTCCCTCCCGGCCCTGCGCTGATGGTAATGAATTTCTCTGAATAGAGCCAATCATGAGAATTTCCTTTTAACTGATTTTTAATATAGTATAATCTGTGAGTTTATATATCCACTATATAGCTTATATGAATAGTAAATAGTAATTTGATAAATATATCTTAGGCCACAGCATAATATTAAAATAGACACTATGTGATGTTAAAATGCTTTTATGTAACTAACTCAGGGAATGGTGTAAGATAATTAGGTAGTTCTTTGCATTTGTAGACTATCTGAGTGACAAGATAACAGTGGCAAAATCCAGAACCCAATTTACTAACTCCTCGTTATCAGGGAGTGTAAAAACAACAGAATGGAACCACGAGAAGAAATAAAATGTATTAGTTTAATCTACAGCATGGCATGAAGACAAGTCAAAGGTTAAAACCAAGCACAATAACACCTAAACTCAAAAGAATGTTTGAATGTGTATAAACTCTTATGAATATGCATGTAACCCTCTGTAATGTAACAGTATATAAAGAGCATTATTTTAAGCTAAGGGTGTGCTTTTGGCAGATAGCCAAGCACCCCAGCTCTGGATTTTATCCCTTTTATCCCTTATTAAACTTTTAAAAATTTTAAAGAGTGAACTTTGTTTTTCACACAAACCATGATAAGAACTGCTCCAGCCCCAAGAATAAATCATGGCAAAGCTGCCTTTGTTACTTAGGTTTGTAGGTACCTCTGCCTATGTTTCTGAGTAGACTCTCAACTCTATATCCTTAGGAGTGAGCCAAGAGAGAGAATTACACCTTCCAAGGAGTGTGGCATCTTTCTTTCAGCTGTCTGATTTTTGAGCCCTTAACATTTTTTAAAAATCATGGTGCCTTCCTGTTACACCTTCCTGCAAAAAAAAAAAATCTGAATGGCAAATTTCACATCATGTTTACTTGAGTGAATAGCAAATAAAAAACAAGTCTGCCACCCAACTATTTAAGTATTTGGAGACACATCTGCTATGAGTTTCGCCTTTCTTTGGAAGTTGAGATAAACAATAGCTTTTGGTCTACAAATAGCAAAAATAGTTTTGGGGAAAGACTTCCAAAAATTGATGCAGTAATTTCCAGAGCTTTCTCATATTTAGCTGGTCATCTTGAGATTTTTCTAATGGGATCTTTCTATGGCAAACTGGTGAATGTGTGTAATTTCGTCGGCGATTTCAGCTGGCAAGCCATGGTGCAGATGTTTATCACTGCACACATGGTAAAGGAGAGCATTGTACACTCTCATGCATTTAGTGGTCTACCTGAAACAACCTCTGAAAGCTACATCCTTGCAGTGCAGCACTTGCCAGACCTGGAGGGAATGAGCAGAGTGAATGACTTCCTTGCAGCTACAGGGGCAAAAGACTTCAGGACTTCAGATGCACTGCCTGCCCCTTTTTTGGCTCTGTATCAAACAGCTGTCCTGATGATCACCAGACCCTGGAAGAAAATTTCCCCCCCTGCAATTTCCATGGGGAATTTTGGGGTTTTTGCCTTTCACTCAGTGCCTGCTGTGGAGGCAGTGTCAGGCAGCTCCACAGGCTTGGCTATCCTTGGATGAGGGAAGATGGCACACAGCCTCAAACAGCAAGGCAATTGCCTAACAGCAGCTAAGGCATTGAAATAACTTTCAATTCAAGCTGGGTTAAATAAAATGCAACCAAAGCACTTCTTTTGTAATTTCTAAAATAACTCAGTTGCTGGTCTTTTGAAAAGAGAAAGGAAGCATCACAGACAGAGTGAGTGCTGGCAAGCTATCTATAACCAGTCTGCTGAATTCAGGAGGAGAACAACCCATCAGACTTTACCTTGGTGTCAGCAGTTTAAAGATTTTCCATGCTTCTTTTCCTATATCTTCTATGAAGTTTGTAATAATATTGTCTGTTTCAGATGGCTTTGCATTTCAGTAGAAATCTTGTAATTTATTGAAATTTGAAATACATCCTGCTGGCAACACAGAAGTTGTTATCCCATAAATTTCTGGTGAGTGGAAGTAACTCAGTGGAGCACATGGCTTTTGCAACTTTATTGCATTACTATATAAACTCTGTGGGGAAAAACATATTTGTTCCACTCATGATAGGTCGAGATTGGAAAAGCATTGTAAGCACAGGAAGGGATGTGTAAAAGACATTTCTTGGGAGTGAGATTTATTGGGCTGGGGAATGGCCTCCCAGGAGGAACAGTGAAAGTTGCTCTCCTTTAAGTGCTGGAAGCACTTAAAGCCAGAGCTGGAAATGCACTAAAAAGTACACCAACAATGAGCAGGGTCTTTTGCAGTTGTGGGTGTTCTGTGTGGGGGTTTCTGGTTTGGGTTTTTATTGCTATGTTTAGGCCAAGTCAGGAATGACAGCAGAGGGACAGAGGACTGAGTACACAAGCCATCCATCTGCCAGACTCACTGGGCGAAGGAAAGATGGATCTTGCTTTGTTAGTGGATGGAAGAGCCACATCCATGACCCACCCCCAGTGGCAGGGTGTCCTCTCGACTTCCTTTAAAAGCAGACAGAAGTGAAAGAGCTGGAAAGGAATTCTTACAAGCAGCAGAAAAATAACTGACAATTAGATAAGCTAAATGAAAGGGCAAAGCCAAATTTGCCCCTAGTATTTTGCTGAGGAGTTTTGTTATACACAGTTTTATCCTAAGCTTAAGATAAATATATATTTAGATGATTTGGGGTGAATATTTAGAATATTTAGATGAATTCTAGGCAACATGTTTTTGACAGTGAGAAGTACTTTAAATAAACAAACTTAGTCTGCTTTCTAAGACAATCAACTTCTTTAAATAAATTATATCAAAGAGATTTTAATTCAGGCACTAACTAATGAAGATAATTATAATATTTATTAGAACTTCTTTATATTTATTATTATTTATTAATATTTATTATTTATTTGAATATTTATTAGAACGTACATACTTCTGCTTCAATGAACTTGTCTCATATTATGCCCCATAGAGAAATAAACCCCAGAAAAGTAAACTTCATGCATATCATGTAAGAAATAAGCGATATTTGGTCCAAAATGTTTTTATACAAATATTGATTATCGTAATAATAGGATAGAGGGGAAAAAAATCCAGAAGGGACTCTGCAAATGGCAGAGTCATGTGATAGCAGGCATGGAAATAAATATTGAAATAAATGCTGCCACAGAACTGCAGGACAGTTTTTATTAGGGCTGCATCTTTTTTTTTTTCTGTAAAACTGCAGTACAGGTTCTTCTCTTGGGAATTCACAGAACACGAGGAAGAAGAGCATGTCAAGGGTGCTCTGTACGTAGGAATTGAAGAGCTCTTGGGTATGGTAACGTGTTCATATGAAAAAATAGCTACCCAGCTTCAGTTCAGTCCAGTTCATTTAATTAGTAATATTATAATAATATTAATATTAACATCATAATAATATTAATAATAAATTAATTGAAATAAACGTCCATTAGACATTTCTCTAAACTACTTAAATATAAACATCAGACTGGTGGGGCCTTGCTTTTTCTGCTAGGAAATACAGGTACACAGCCACAGGGAAGGAAGGAGCTGCTTGGTAGCTATCAAGTATCTCCAAGAGAAATGCTGAAGACTGGCCACATGGACCCTTGCTCTGAACAGGGAAACAGGCTTCAGTCACTGCACTTTGAGATTGCCATGGAAGGAGAAGTGGCTGGGCACCCCTTTCCTTTCCCTCTCGAGTCCACGCTGTCATTTTTCCCTCCCATTTCTATGATTTGAGGTAGTGTAAGTAGATAGCACAGACATTTTGATCTTTCAGCAAAAGCATTCACTTTGAGAACAGCGAGGAGATGCAGCAATTCCAGTAGACCAAGCATCCTCCAGTGGATGCCACCCAGGCTATGCCAGAGTGGTCCAGCCAAGCCATCACTGTGACTGCATCCCACCCAAGCTTCGCTGTCAGGTGCTGTGCAGCCCCCTTTGAAATGCAGGAGCGCACTGCCAGTGAAGGCTACTGCCGTGTCTCTGGCCTTGTGACTTCATTGTGACTTTCCAATGCCCTTTCCAGTGCTCAGCATTGTTGTGTTTTGGCACTTACAGTCACATTCTCAGTTGTGGGGTTTTTTCCCTCCAGCAGCTGCTGGACTTCTTTGGTGTTGAAAACTTCTGAAAACACAATTCTCCCATGGCCAGTCATTCAGAGGTTAGGAGAAAGAGGCAGAAAAACTACTGTTCTTTTTTATTCCAAGAGAAGTTATAATATGCTTTCTATGGCATCTCCACGCTCCTGGGGGCTTTATTCATGATGTTGGTGCACTTGTAGTTGGCAGTGCTGCTATTGACTCCAAAGGGTCAAAGCAAAGGCTTGGGCTGGAATAGATTGCTGCAGCTTTTATCCCAGGAAGAATTCTTTACACCATTTTACAAAGATGAGGTGACCTGAAGTTAAATATCACAGTCCTGTAGAAGGCAAAAGTCCCTTTGGGAGCAGTTTGGCTTTTTTCTGTTCCAGCCTGTTAAGAAAATCCTGATGGAAGTAGAGATGAGATGCATTAACAGAGATGAGATGCATTAACAGGTTTTGTGATTGGCCAGGGTCAATAAGGATCAAAATAAATGTGAGATTGTTTTCCAAGGGAAATTAAACAAAGAGCAAGTACAAAGCATCTGCAGCAATTCCATAGTAGGTAAAAATACACAGCAGCTTCCACCTTTATCCTGTGAAAGCCCTATGAAGGTCCACCCAATGATGTGGGAGTCTGCAGGCAGCCCACCTTCAGAGAAGAGGATCTTCTCATGGGAGGAGAGCCCTGCTTTGGCTCCTTGTTACTCAGGTAAGGACAGAAAGAGGATGGGATTGTCCATGATTACCTGTGACTCACTTCCTCTGCTGCATGTGAGCAGGAGAGAGGAGTGCATTAGCTCTTCTCTGGTGTGAGCTGTATTACCTCTCTCCACAGAGCTAGGGCCCTTATTATAGTACCAAGAGGAGTAGGAAGGGCCAGGAGAAATCAAGATGAAAAAGTACTAACTCAGATACCAAAGGAAAATAGAAATGGTTTAAAATGTAAAAGATCCCCATCAAAAATGAAAGAAATTACTTCACTGAAATTTTTTATACCTTCTTTTATGTTAGTCTGCCATTATGTCCACAAACAGAGCAAATGATATCTTTATCCAGAAAAATCCACTGATTCTGCTCTGCTTCTTTCACTTTAGCTTCAACAAACTACCTTTTGGCTCAGCATCTCTGATTCTTGTTCAGTGGAAAATCTTTATTCTCCAGGCCTTTTTGTACTATGATGCCCACCAAGTGTGGGAAAACTAGGGATGCTCTCCATCTAGCAACAATTACTGTAGGAGTCCATCTGCCTGTGGTGGCCAGCAGAGGTGATGTACTGGACCCTTACCAGCTCCAGCTCTGCTCTGCTGTAGATACGAGGAGAATTGTCCGTAGGCTGAGATTTTGCAACAGGACTGTGGAGGAGTCTGAAAACAATGACAGAAAACAACAGATAACTAGGTTAGTGGCTTTAAACAATTTGTTTGCATTATAGTAATTGCCTGAAGAAAGCCTCACTTATGTGAGCAATCTTTTTCATTTTCTCCCTGTGTAATGAAGGTGTAAGGTAATGGAGCTTTCTTCTGCTGTTGTTTGTGCTGTTTCCTGTCCTACAAGGCCCAACAGCTTCAGTGACCTTCCTGCAGGAGGAGGGAAATGGGAAAAATTTGGAAAAGCCAAGATTTTTGGGTTTTGTGAGTATGCTTGTATTCATCAATATATGGTCAAAACAGGATATGTTGCCCAGTGATAAGGTAGAATTAACCCCCTTATGCTTCCTGTTTTGTTACATCTTCCTTACTCTAGTTATTTTTTATAGGATTTAAGGGCTAAGAGCATCCTTAATGTAATTACTGCAGCATCTTGCCTTATCACCACCCAAAGAGCTTCCCCTGAGCCCAGCCACACACGCTGAATGCCTCACACTATGTGCTCCCAAATTCCCCCTCTGCCTTCACACCCATTTGCTGATGGGGCTCCCATCATCTCCCACCTGCACAGCTTGGTTAGGTACCTTAACCTCTCGGCTGCCTGTCAGGGGCTGCTGTGGAAAACTCGCCTGGGGAGAGGTTCTGGCTCTCAGGGAGATGCTGCTGTGTGAGGCTGATACACTAGATGGAGTGGTTGTGATGCTGATCTGCAAAACCTGCCTCTCTGTGCTTGATTTTTGCCTGGATCAGGCACCTGCCTGCAGACAGGATCTAAAATATAGGCTTGTTTAGATTGAGTGATCAGCAGCAGACTGCCCTGAGCTGGTTTCACCTGGTTTCTGCTCCTCCCCAGAGGAAGTCACAGCAGGATCTTCATTAGTTTCGGTGCCTTAAGTGTCTTTAAAGGCACAAAGCTGGAGTGGGATGGAATGGGGATGGTGTGTCAGCATTTTAAATTTCATAATGCTCCCTTCTTCCCCTCCTTTTTTTTTTTTTTTTTTTTAATCCATAAAATGCATATTTAAAAAACACAAAATGTTATTATCAGCCATTGCTCTTCTCTCAGCCAAAGTAATGCTGCAAGCTTGGCATTATTGCTGGTGAAATTGGATCTCCTTGTTGTATTGATTCTGATGTACTTTTGGTCAGGGTTTGTGGGTTCTGCATTGATCTGTCAAAGAAACTGCTGAGGAGTGGGAGAGCAAGGTCTGTTTTCTGTGTTGTTTGGGAACTAACAGAAGCTCTTATTCTTTGCCAGCAGCCAGTTGCACACTTGGATATTGATCCATTATGAGGGAATCTGGCTTTAATTAGTACCAGGATTTCCAGTATTTTTGCAGAGTGCTTTGACCCTAGTCCACAGCAAGTTTGCAAAGGCAGACTCTCAGGCTGAGTTGCACCTTTATTACGTAGTCTTCTGAGAAAGAAATCATTAAAATAATTGGACTAAAATTTTTGTGTGTCCTGAACCTGAAGTACTATTTTCTAAATCAAAATCAGTTGGGTCTATATAAAATGTGTTCAGCAATACATCTAGGCCTTGATTAGCATTGTGCACTTATGTACCCTGATGTCTTCCTGGCCTGGCAGACATTTAGATTTGGTGTATGCAGCTCTAAGGGAAGATGCAGAATCCCTTGACTGAATGAGACTGAAAATAGTCATTCTTTCTCCCAGACTGAAAATTACAGCATTGGAAAGACTTTCCTCAGAAGCCTAAAAGAGAGATGTCACTCATTCTTTCCAACCTCAAAACAGTTTTATGGCAGGAAAAATCTTTTGTTTTCCTTTCTTCTCTTTTTAAAAAATTTCTTTTCTTTTATTCTTTGAGGAGAAGGGCCTGGTATATTTTTGACATTAGAGGTATTGTGTGAAAAATAACCCCACAGTAATGTTAAGTGGTTCATATACAATTGGTAAGTATTAAAGATATCATCAAAATTTTCATATATACCAGTCCATCAGCAACAGAAATTTTTTTCTACTTGAAATATTAAAAATTATAGATAGTAGATATATGACTAAAAGTAAGCTAAAGCAGTCTTCCCATGACACATCACTGAATGAAACATGAAAATAGCACTCTAACTTACCAAAACATTTCTCTGTTATTTATTCAATACTGCCTGAAATGATCATAAAAAGTGACTCAGTGAAAAATGACTGTGTTATTTTACAGAATGCCATCCATGTTGAGAAAATTACATCTGTAAGTCCTGACCATCTCCCACATATATGTGCAGATGAATAAGGAGAGAGAGAGGGAGAAACTTAAAAAAAAAGCCTTTGAATAGCTCTTCTTAGCCAGGTGAGTGCAAGCCTTGAGCTGCCACATCTGAGCAATCACTGCAGCACCTGCAAGCCCAAGGAGCCAAAGCTCCTTCGCTCCACAGCATCCACAAGAAATGCTTGGTGTGTTTCAGCCCCAGTGGCTGAAGAATATCCAGGATTGCTGCAGGTTTTTTGAAAGCTTTAGGGCAGGCTCCTCTGTTGTTAGAGCAGAGTGGTAGAAATTCTTCATTCCTGGACTCTGGGGGAGATAGCATGGTGAAATTCCATTCAGGTCTTGAAATGTATAACTGATAATAATCTTATGTGAGGATGAAAAACACAGGGGGGTTTTGGGGTTGGTTGGTTGGTTGGTTTTTGTTTGTTTGTTTAGGTTTTTTTCATTGGTTGGTTGATTGTTTGGTCTGGAGTTTTTTATTAATTTTAAATTTATGCACTAATCTGGTTTGGATAAAGATAAAATATTGACCTAAAGATATAATTAATAGGGTGGTCTACTACATTGCTTGCTGCAACCTTAGAATGACATAATATCTGAATTATTCCTTTTAGTTTAACTGTTTGGCCTACTTCCAAAGGGGTTTTATTCCTGATTTGGACTGTGGGAGAAATATAGCAGAGAATCTTCAGGTTCTGGCTAAGCACATTAAGGTTTATCTATTTCAATTTACTTTTCCTTTATAAAATAGAAATGTAAATGTTAAACTTGTCCTGTATTTGTGGACAGGTCTAGCTCAGAAGTCAGTGTCATGGAAACATGGCCTAGATGTTATCTTCATGAAGGGTACAACCGTTTGATAAATTGCTCTCAAAGATATGCATCCGTAGTTTTCTGTCAGTGCAAAAGGGCATCTCCTGCAGGATCTTTCATGGGGCAGTCCCTGGCCCAGCTCTTACTCAGTGCTTCAGTTCTGATTTGAATGTAGGATTACAGAATATCCTTGCAAATTTTGCAGCTATTGCTAAGCCAGGAAAGTTGCAAGCACTGGATAGCACTGCTCTTGACAAATGCTCTTGACAGATTTAAGCAAAGAGGTAATACAGCTTTCTGTCAATTGACATACTCCTCCTTTGCTTTGGTTTCCACATAACTAGGGTGTGCAAAGACAGCATTATCAAAATCCAGGTAAAATTCCAAGCCACACTGTCAAGTAATTTATGTCCAGTACTAAGGTTTTGCAAGGATTTAAGATATTTGAAGAACTGCATTAGAAAAATGATGAAACTACTACAAGAAATGTACCATTTCAAGGCTTCATCAAAAATACTTGTATTCTGAGGCAGTCTGTCAGACTTAAAGGCAGCAACCTGAGAACATAAGTAGAGAACAGAAGAGTTGTGAGATTAAGACTGCATTTGATTGTGCCATTTACCCACACTGCTAAACTGAATGTAAGTGGGAGGAAGGAAATTGTTGAAAGACAGCACACCTGTGCTTTAAAACCATGGATGGATAACACGGAATCAAAGAGGAAACAATCTTCATTGTAATCCCATTGTCCAGACTGACCTCAGTAACAAAAGAAAAAAGGATAATAGTAGTAAAATAACCAGATATTTCAAATTCATTATATTTTAATAATCAAACCACTATTAATGATGTAAATAAAAAGATTTAAAATACTTTTTTGTCAGTATCCTTCTATAATATTCTCTTTCTTATTGAAGGAAGTAAGCTTATACTTTTCATCACCCTGAATGCAAAGAGAAGGGCAACATAGCTCTGAAATACCCAACCACCTTTTGTAAGAGCTTTAGTGAGCTTTTTCTTCTTGCTCTCAAGAGAGCACCTTTCCATGCATTACCTAAATACGCTCTCCAGGCAAATTCAAGCATCATGTTCTTGATGAAATGTTGTTATTTTTAGAAATAAATGAAGCAGGATACATAATTTCCCCTCCTACCCCTTTGTTGATGCTTTTATGGAACGACCTGTGTTCAGAAGTTAATTGCAGCATCCCTGATTGTGCACAAAATAGGCAACTGCCAGTGGGTGCTATTGTAAGGGGAAAAGAAAAGGAACAATGCCATACAAATGTCACTTGGGAGTTCTTTTTACGTCTTATTACCACCCCAGGAAAAGAGAACTGACTTGTTTGCCACAAAAGGGATCAAGTGACCTTGCATGACACCCTGGGAAGGGATGCCTAGGTGAAAGGCATGTTGCAATAAACAGGGTCTTTTGGGTAACAGCGAAGGAAGGAGAGAAATTGCAAAAAACAATTTGCCATGTGGGTTTGACCCCTTTTTGAACTTTCACACACTTTTGTGTGCTGTTTCACTTAGGGTGACAAAATGATAACAGAAACAGAAATGTCTTTAATTTCTTCATCTGTCAGTACACCAAGTCTGTTTCCCAAAACCAGCAGGAATCAAACAAAAAGGCATCATTTCACTGTTAGCAGCACAGTTGTTTTCAGCTGGTGTTTGTTCATAGGTTTTGCTCGGGGTGTATTTCCAGAGTTCCCCTGGCTTCCCTGTTGCCTCTTTGGTCAAATTCTCTGGTCTTTCTGCATTTCTTACCCAGACATGCACACTTCTGTGCAAAGCAACCAAGCACTCTGAACCAGATTTACAACACACTGCTGATTTCATTGTAATACACCTCTCAGCACTGGAACTTTTCATGTTGTTGTATAAACAATAGTTTATCCTCTAGCTCCATATGTTACAGTAGAGTACAGTTGGAGTTTTGACTCAGAATAAAAAGGTTTGGGATGCTGAATTATCAGCATTATTACCTGAAATGACTCCAGGGTTTCACTTCTGCTATACTGGCTAGCTGTGGCCTAACAAAAGTACAGCCTATGGTGACACAGTAACATCCTGGAATGGAAAATATTTACCTTGTCTGTTCATTCAGCAAAAGAAAGCTCTTTCTAATGCATGTTTTCCCAACACCTGCATGCAGCACATCTCCAGCTTGCCAATTTGCCTGATGTACTTTGCTGATATTGTCTAGGCTCTGTGTTTGTCACACACTTTTTACAGTAAGTTCTGGCAGGAACACTAGCTACCAAATAAGATTAAAATAACTGGTGTTGTTAATGAACTTTTGCAGGTAAAAGATGTGTTTTATAATAATTAAAATATACCCATCCTTTCAGTACCTTTGAGGTGCATTTGAGCATGTTTTGTTGCTGGCATTAGAAGATCATCAAGCTGCACAAGCTAAAGGGATCCTTGATACAGAACCTAAAGCAGTTCAGGAGTTGAGTGGAAGTCAAATTGCTCAGACATTCCTGTAACTAACCAGGGTGCTAAGAGTTAAATTACACAGCAATCAATTCACCACACTTTCTACACTTGAATAGGTAAAGACATACTCTGGCTATTACTCGTTAGAAAGAAATATCCTTTGGTGCAACTGTGAGGCACCTTGTACAATATCTGGAGCTGTGATTCTAGTCCACCTGGGTCCCTTAAGGAGGTTGAAGGAGCTTTTCTAACTCCAGGGTGACAGAGGCGGTCAAGTTTGTCTGGCTAAATGTACAGTGCATCATGTACAGCATATGGCTGCACACTAGCGGTTGTTTGTCAGCCTTTGGAGTTAGAAAAGCTTTTTCTTTCTTGATTCATTTTCATTTTCATTTGTTCATTTTCCTAAGGGTGACATTTGACATTTAAGTGATCATTACCTACCATTTTCTTGCCTAAATTTTACTTCAGCTAGGAGACAGGGTTAAGACAAACGCCAATAAATATCTTAAATACAGTCTTCTATTCCATTGCCTTTATTGATGTATTTTCACTCACACTACTTAAACTGAAACACCCAGAACCTCCCCTATCCTTAACATAAATGTGGCCACATGTTTTATGTCCAGAGACAAAGTCCTGGCCTGACTGAAGTGGGAGCTTTGCTGTTGGCTTCACTTGAAGCTGGTATCACTTCAGATCCTCAGACCAGGATATATGTTTTTCTATGTTTTTTTCTTTACTAGATTGTCTGTTTGAAGATTTTAAGGGAAAATAGAAATAGAGCTTTGTTTATGCCTCGTGAGGTTAAATTCCCTCTCTTTTTATTGCACATAAGATTGCAAGAGAAAAATCTGCAGAAGACACAAGGAAAAGTGGAGGGAAGAAGGTAAGAATAAGGTCCTGAGATAAGGAGCAGGGTAAAATGTTTTGTAAATCTATTGTATGCAGTCATTAAGGCATGATAAAAGTCTGACATTTCACTTCAGCAAGGATAATGAAGACTGGCCTTTTTACATAGATTCACAGCGCTAATGCCAGAGAGGTTATTTGGGCTGACTTATGTGATACAAGCCCTTAAATTATGCCCATTAACACTTTCGTTGAGCTCAGTAACTTGTGTTTTACTGTTGTCATCCAGAAAGACATCTAGTCCTGATGTGATGACCTCCAGAGACAGAAGATCCACTGAAAGCCTTGGTAGCTTAATCACATTTGCTGTGGCAATAGATAGTTTTTACTTGAACATGCTTAGTCTCAGTTTTCAACCATTGTTTTTTATTGTAACTTTCACTGACAGAGTAAAAGGCATTCTGTTTCTTCTTGGTGCCCTGGCCCCTGTGACTCACAAAATGTGCTCACTTTTCACATTTCAGTAGAAGGCTGAAGTATTTTATTTTATTTTGTATTACCATCCTGCTGAGGTCAAATGCTGAGATGGAGAGGTTTCCACACCAGCCTCAGTATGGCCGAGACAAACTGGGATCCAAAACTCCCTTTATGCAGAGCTTCCATTTGGCCTCTTTGTAGAAAACCTGTTCTAAGAAAAATACTCAATCTGGTCAAATATCATAATGGTTTCAGAACGTTTAAAGATGTCATTAGATTTCCAAAGTCAGAACATTTTGTAACAGGCTCTGTAACTGTCTGCCTCAGGTGTGAAAAGCCTACAGCCCATAAAAAGGAGTTTGAGTCTGGAACTTGATTTCAGTGGACACATGGAAGCAAATTTTTTATTCCTTGTTATAATCATATAATACTGAGGATTATAGCAGCCTGATACCTTAAAATGACACTTAAAAAGTCTTATTTTGAAGTGATTGTCCCAATTTTCTATACCTGGTTTAGCTTAGCACTCTGGGTAGCAAAGGCCATGACATGAAGTAAGGTTTTGGTTGCAGCTCATCTCTGTTTCCATAGGAATAGTAACTTGTTTCAAAGCATTTGTTTGTGATATTTAAAGATAAAAGGAGAGAGGTTATTTCAGTTTGCTTGACAGATTTCATTTATGTGAGCAATATGTTATATTAATGCATGAACACCCACGCCAGGCACTGTAAATGACTGCTCGGGTCTTGTAGCCTTTCACCTGGAACACTTACCCAGTTTTCTGTGACAGAGAGGAAAATGAATCTTCTGGACCTTCCCAAACCATATCCCTAATCCCTTTGGTAGCCATTTGCTTTTCTAAGTAATTTCCAATTATGGGAGACTGTAAAAAGCAAACAGAAGGGCATATTTTGATTCTGACAGCAAATGCTTGGCAGTTCGGTGGAAGACGTGTGGCAGCTTCAGATCTACAGAACTTCCCTCTGTAGCAAGCTCTTGGCTCTGTGCAAGCTGGTACATGGCACAGTCTGAGAGTCTGACTTACAGTAAGGGCAGAACAGAGAGGAATAACCACAGCCTAGGTTGTGTGTGAACGTGTGCTCATGAGAGGGCAAGACGAGGGAAGAAGGGCAAGTGATGCAAATGAAGTAATGGCTGGCTAAGAGGGAGGATGGAGCACAGACAAGTCTGCAACTTGAGGCATTTTTACCAGCATGTCAATTAGACCTGAGTATATTTAATTGTTTTCTGAAGGCAGACAGCCTGCCAACAGCTCTGAGCTGGTTTAAAAGTAGTAAAAATGTTTGAAGCCATTAGATATCTTGTTTGTGAGCCCGCCCCCCCCCCCATCACAGCCATGCAGCTGTGATCATGGTGACACCAGCACATAGTTAATATATATTTACTTTTGGCTATGCCAGGCACAATTCATTCAAGCATCTCCAAATCCAAGAAATCCTCTGAAGATTTCCAGGGCTGGGTAGGCAGTTAGGCACATGCAAGCCTCTATAAAGGAATCAGTGAGAAAGCTAAAGAGGAAGACCTTCAGTTTATTTTTCTGAGTATTTCAAACTGAACACATACCATGCTGCATTGTAGATAGGAATTCACTAAAATCCGGGATTCAGGAAAAAGTTACAGTTTTCTTAAATAATCATGTATTTAGAGATTTTTTTCTTGTCCATGCTTTTATATCCTGCTGAGCTTCCCTCTTTACGATATGCTGAAACCTCTTCTTTCACCTGTCCCAGTCCCTGCTTTCCCCTCCCACTTCCTCTGTCCCTCCTTTCACTCAGCCCTGCCACCCTCTCTGCACAGAACTCAACACATGCCCAACCCCTTCCTGCTCCCTCTGAAAACCCATCTGTGCTGTGAAACTCCCCACCTACAGCGACCCCATCTTGCTGTCTGGATCCCACTCTCTCCTTGTTTTCTCAGTTTAAATCTCTTGACTTCAGAGGTGTTGCTTCTCCCTTTGCAGCTTTCAGCAAGAGTCAGAACCACTGCATCTGCCCGGGCTGTTCAAGGATAAAGTCTTCCTGGGGAAAAAGAGGCTTCTGCTGTTTGCTCAGCAAAACAAAGCGCTCTGTGCCCTTACTGCTGTGTATTAACAATATTTCCAGGTTGAACTGGAGCTTCTTCCCAAGAAAAGAGCATCCTGGTAACTGTCCTGCTCTCAAACTCTACTGCCTCTGTAAGGCAGGGAAAAGGCATTTGGCAAAACCTTTTCCCAGCTGGGAATTGTTAGTGAGGCTTAGGGAAGGCTTCTGCTAGAGGTTGCTTCTGCCCATTGCCACATCCTCAACCCTTACCCAGGGAAGCCTACTCCATGCATACTGTCCAGTGCATCCTCCAGAGGCTTTCCATTTGCCTAGCAATTTTCAAGAATGTGCCAGAGATGGTTTTCATATACATAAAGCCTGAAGAATGTTTATCTAGCAACTTTGTATTTATAGACATGTTACTGATTCCAGATTTTGGTGCAGTTCATGAGCACCAAAACCACTTTATAACAAGCGGCAATTTTTGTTACTGTCTGAAATACTGAAATACGTCTGTAGCAGAGTGCAGATCCTTTGCTGTCATTCCCATACCTTCTCACAATGTCCTTCCTTCCCTCCCAGTAAAACCACCTCACCACTGGTGGATGGAAAGGCACTTCAGAAAAGGAAACGCCTTCTGGAGGGCTACAGATCCCTCATACTCAGTAGAGTCGTTGGCCTGGGACTTGGTGGATACTTACAAGAATTGCATGAAGTTGTATATTTAGAGTATTGATGATGAGTATTCAAACCCACAGTATCTAAAAACAAGTATAGCTTATCCCAGAGACACCTGCCTGATGATTTCTGTGTAGGAAGAAACAGACACAGTGAAAGGGAAGCGAAACATTTTGCCCGAAATGGCATCTTACAGAATCAGATCTTTGCAGTGACAAATGTGCACTGAACAGAGCCAGATTTCACATATTCTAAATGTGTCCTTAGGCATTTTTGTCATGATTTGAAACACCAAAGCTGAAGCTGCCCATCGATTCTGCAGGTTTGTCGACTCTAAGTGTTTTGATGTCTGGGTACTGAGGTCTGTGTTTACCCTGATTTCTCTATTTGCTGCTTACCTGGGCAGATTTCTGTGCCTCCGTTAATCCTCATTGATTTTCCTGGGAGTGAAATGTCATTGCCCTAGCAGGCTGTGTACATCAGGTATATTGGAGAGCAGGATCGTTGGGGTTCTGTGTATTTAGCAGTGCAACTAATGTACTCTGTAATGCTTTCTTCTCCGAGGGTTGGCCCTGGTTATGTGGGTTAGTGACTTCATTGGCTCCTAGCTCTGCACTGGGGTCTCACACAACCTCCAGTGTGTTTGTCCTCACACAGCTCAGGTGTGGGAAGCGAGCACGGTACAAGCTGTTCCTAGGTCAGATGTTGGAGGAGCCTGCACAAAATCAGGATGAACAAGGAATTGAGCCCAGGTCCTAAGTGCCTATGGCTGAAATGGATTGTTAGACAGGACCACCTCACAGGTGAAGGAAACCAGGATATATTCTGATGGAGTATGAGATTTTTACAAGATGAACAGAGAGCTTTACACCTGTTCAGATCTGATCTTCTTAGCCCATACCTCAAATTGTCCTTAAAAAGACTGAGTAATTTTGGTGTCATGCAACTGTGTATTGTGATGGGGTTGCTCTGTCCTCACAAATGAAGTAAATGTATGTCTGGAATATATGTATATTTTACTTCTAAATAACAATCACAGTCTCCTTGTTGAACTCCACCTATTACCTGTATCTTTCTTTTCCCCCAAGTTCAGTCAGGCTGTCATTGCTTTAGTCCTGTAACAATGGCATCTGATCATGCACATCTGTAGATTTCTATGCAATAACCTAGTTACCTACAATTTAAAAAAAATCCACCCCAATTCACATATTTTGTAAAGCTTTCTCTTTTTCAAAGTTTCCTGGTGAGATAATTTCTGTTCAAATGGAGGAGATTTATAGCATATGAAATTTCCATTTATAGTTAGCTTTCAAGAGTTAATAAATTCCACTAACAGTTAATTTCATTGGCAGTTCCTGTCACACAGCCATGATGAAGCACCCAAACTCAATGCTTATCAAGCTGTTGCAATTGGGATTTCCCATACTCTAGTTAGCACCTTACAGTCCTGATCCTTAGCTGACCTGAAGCTGTGAATCTGTACTGCATCTCAGGAAGAGACCTGGGTACTGATTAGACTCTTCCAGGGCATCCTTGGAAGGAAACCTGTGGTTGTGGGCAGGAAGAGAGCTGTGGTGTGCTCCTGTAGGTCTTCTCATCTGTGTGACTGGGGGACCAGCACCCTGAAGGACACCATGAAGCCCACCTGCCCTGCAGCTGAGGTTCAGCCATGGCACACACACTGGGACTGCTCTGCACAGAGAAATAGTCACTGTCTGGAGCTCTTCACTTCCCTGAGGCCTGTGTAGGTACAGCTTTGCATCTTCCCTTGGGATCTCTGGCAGGGGGAGTTGCCCACCTGTATTCCCTAGCCACAAGGGTCGGGACTGGTATCCTATAGCTGCACCATTGCCTGGTGACTTCTCGAGTGCAGAGCTCCCCAATTCCAGCTTCCAGTGAAACTCAAAGCAAACAAGTTGGATTCAAAACCAATTCTCTAAGCTTTCGTCAGCACAAGACTTAGTGGGATTTAAGATATCTGTCCTTCTGCCCTGCAGTGGCTTTGTCACCATCCCACAGTGCAGTTTGAGTTCAGACACCTGTAGGATTTGCAGTTCTGCAGAGCCCCATCTCAAAACCAAACCATCTCTTCTTTTCACACAGGCAGCTTGCTGTTCCCTTGGCTAGCAGTAGCCTCCTAGCAAAAGAGTACAATCCTCTGCCCTTCTCTCCTGAGCAGTCTGCCAGCACTGCAGTACATCCCCCAGCTCTCTCCAGGACACGTGGGGCTTTAAAGACACACCAAGAGGCTGCTCTTTTTCTCTTTTCTGCAGGAACCCAGCACTATCCAGGCAGCTGTCTCCCAGAGAGGAGCTGGAGAAAAGTGATTGCCTTTATCAGATGGTCATCGCACAGCCTCCAGTTTAGTGTTCCTCTGCAACTAGATTTCACCAAATGCACTTTAACCAATTACCCAAATTGGCACATTAATCAATTGTCATTAACTGATGCAGGACCTAGCAAATTAATAAACTCCTTATTGGTCATCTTTAACCCTTTGTATTACTGTGGCTGTAGCTATCTGTGACATGCATAATGCAACATGCTTATGCTAACTTCTATTTTCTATAAGCTCTTCGTAAGCCACTTATAAATAGAAGCTTAATATGAAGTGTGACAGATCTCTAATCTTTAGTCTCTCCTTAGCCCTCCAAGCGCCTCCTTTCTGGAAATACAAAATATATCCAGTGTGCCCTAGATATTCTCCATTCTTGCTGATGACTTTACTTCTCAGCCATTGATTCTTTCCACTTCTTAATCAGTGTAAATAGATCAGTGCTGCAACATCTTTTATTCAAAATTTTAAAAAGAGCAATGAGATCAAAGGGACATTGAAGGGGTGATGAATTGAAAATATATTTTGTTGCTCACGTGATTCTGTGAGGCAGAGGGTCAATATAATGGAGACATAAAAAACCTGTATTCCTTCTCCATTGCAATAAAGAGGATTGGAGTGAATTATCTAATGGAAGGTACAAATACTGAGAAAATACTGTGCAGCATTGATGTAGTGCCAGTACTTTGTGACATTCTCTTTCACCAAAGGCTATGTGTGTAATGGAGCCCCTGACACCAGTGAACAAATGCTGTGGACAAAATGCCTGGTGTAGGGTTACACAGCAAATCTGTGCCAAAATGCGGGATAGAACCCTAATATCCTGGTACATGGAAATTTTTATGAGTCTGTACTGGATTTGTTTGTTTGTTTATGTCTGTGGGGGAAAAGCCTGCGCTTCACAGTCTCAGGTGATACGGAAAAATTTAGAATTAATACCTCTTCGTTTCAGCATGTCACTCAGATTTTGTTGAGCCAAATCCCTCCAGAATCCAGTGGTTTTCACTTTGACTTTAAAAGTAAAGCCCTGTAGTTACTCTTTATCCTTTCCTTACATTCAGCTATGATCACTATAATAATGTATGTTTCCAGGCAATTAATATATTGATATGCATTCACAGACAAGCACATCTGCTCTGTTTCTCACAAAAAGGAGAACACCTGATGTAGAGAACATCAGGTGCAGAACTTGCAGGATTTAAAACACATTAGCCAAAGCTAATGTCTGCAAATTGTAGCCTAACCCAACACTTTCTCAGCCACAGATTCCTCCCCCTCTTTTTCTCTCCCTAAAACTTTTGCTGTTGCGTCACTGATAAATAACAGCCCTTTCCTCGGTAATATACCCCTTCTGTATTTAAGGTTTTGCCCTCCTACCCATTAAACCTCTCCTCATCAGCATTACTTTTACTTTTCAGAAACAAATATTCAGTATTATGGGCTGGGAGTTCTTTTGTTTTCCCCCCATAGATGTAAAACCCTGGGGGATTTAAGTATCTACTTGATAGGCTCACACAATCTTAATCAGCCTATAATGGAGCTAATGGCTGTTTGTCATCCTTGGAGATATAAATTTCCTGGTGATGTCTACTGCAGTCAGTACATGAAGTATGCTGTGACTGCCAGCAAGGTCTAATAACCAGGAGAAGGGCAGCCAGCTTCATTATCGAGCCTGAGACTGTACCGGCTGCTTTTCTTGGGAACTGTGCTTTTTGAATACCAAGAGGGAATAATGGATAATACCGGTAAGTGAAATAAAACAGATCTTCATTCTTAGTGGAGCTACGGGGTTCATTTGTATCCTCTCTCTCTTGCTGCAGGAGATGTGTTTCTTTAGCCTCTGTGGCTTCTTCCTTTTAAATGTCCTTTATTAAAGCAAATTTTTATGTCTAAAATGTGACACGCTTAAGTTGTTAACCCCTTAACAGTCTGGTTTTTTTCTGCTCTAAGTCTGTTTCCTGGAAATGTGAAGCTAAACTGTAATGTAGGATCTGCCTTTTTAAGGTATTCAGTGTTATTTTGGAAGCTATATGCAGGAAATGTGGCAGGAAGGGAAAATGAGTGTACTTCAGAGAGAAATATCTCTCGCAGTTTGAAATAGGTGTGGATAGGTAACTAATAAAGCTAACAAAAAGTAGATAATGGTTAGCTCTCATCTGTCTTATTTTAAGCTGGTTCTGTTTTCTCCATATAATGCTTACTCTCTTTCATATTTAGTACATAAAATATTGAATATATTTTATTTTTATTTTCTTTGATGTTCCAACTTCAGATCATGCATTTTCATCCCAAATAATGCACTTCACAGTTTCTAAGGAGGCACACACATCATTACATTGGTGATGAAATGCATTATTTGCATTTCCCTTTTGCATTACCTTGTATCACAAGGCAGAGAAAAAAGAGAGCTTTTTGGGACAGCTATTTTGCAAGCTGCTTTGACTGCCGTGAAACTTGAATGTGTTGAGATCTCACAGATTTATTGGTACTAGTGTAATACATATTAGGAGACACAATCTGCAGTAGATTCAGTGCCCTTTGAAACCTGCTCAGATCATCAGATTTGTCTAATGTTGACCTTAAAAGTGACAATCACCTCTACAGTGTGTGGCAAAGATTATTCTACGGTAGCTTTCAGTGATTTTCTGGGGGTTGTGGGTGTTTTGAATTTTTTTTTTTTTAATAGTAGAAATAAAGCTCTTGCTTAGCTGTCCAGGTCTGCTAAGCTGTCCAGGTCATTCTCATCTCACATGTATTGTTATCAACTTCTGTGACAAACAGATAAAAGGTTTTTGCTGCCTTTATTTCTATAAAGTCCAAGACCAAAAAAAAAAAGTTTTTCTAGAATATAAAATGTAAAATTATGAAAAATTACATTGCCAGCATTTAAGAAACCTGACATTGTCCTAGTAAAATGTTCTTTTTTTGCAAATAAATAAGATTAGCAATACTCTTTACACTTGGTTCTTTGGCTAGCTTTTAAGAAGCCTTAACATAATAAATGATAATGACTTGTGTTTGATATTGCATGACGAGGCAGAATTTTCTGCTGGAGGAGAAGGATCCCTGCTCTCCAACACAGAATGCCTGTGGGCAAGAGATATCCTGGCAGGCAAATCTGGTAATTCTTCCAGGTTTTTACACTCCTCAGCATCAACAACTAATACTATTGAAGTCTTGACAGAGATACCACTTGAACCCAACTATAAGTATCTGTTCTGGAATGAGTCACATTTATTTTAAAGGCCAGTTTTAGGGGGGATGAAGAGGGAAGCTAGTGTCTGAAAACTGTAGAAACAGATTTTCCTCTGTGTGGGGTGTTGGTTTTTTTGCTTGGTTTTTTTTTTTCTGTTTGTTGGTTTGGTTTGATTTGTTTTTTTGTTGATTTGGTTTGGTTTGGTTTGATTTGTTTTTTTGTTGGTTTGATTTGGTTTGGTTTGATTTGGTTTGGTTTGGGGATTTTTTGTCCTAAGGAAGAAACCAGTTTGGTTACTATCTGCAAAAAGTTAAAATAAGTAAGGCTTGATGTCTGTACAACTTACCAGCTATTCTCAAAGCTTCTTATAACGTTAGTTTTCTGAATAACTCGAGGTATTTTTTTCTCATGTGGAAACAATGACTGATGCTTTCCATGTTTAGAAAACTACCTATATACCATTGAAATTGGTTAAAAGAGTCCTTTCAGACAGTAATTAGAATCTAATTGTTAAAAAAAAAAAAAAAAAAAAAAGAAGAAAAGAAAAAAAGAAAAAAGCCCCAAACCAACCCAACGACAGATGAAGCTAAGCCATAGTGTCTGCACTATGGCAGAGGATAAGGCTGTGATCCAGTTTCTTTCATGGTTACCACTGATCTTCCTGCTGCCTGTGGTCAACTTGCTCCAATCCCCCAGAAGGCTTCAGCCCCACGGGCGGTGTGGACATGCTCCCTTCTCCAGGCAGCTCTTCTAAGAATCCAGCCACTTCCATACTTTGAGTGCTATAGGGAACACATCCATTTCCAAAGAGCCTGCAGGGTGCTGGGTAAACTGGGTTAACAGCTGGGTCTGTAGGGGAATGTTTAGGGCTTTTGATCCCTAACTGGGATGCCAGTGTGGGGACTGTGCAGCTGAATACCTCTCTGTGTCTGGCCTGTCCCCCTGACATCTACAGGGATGGGAGAGCACCTTTGAAAACCCTTGTGGTGTCATCTGGGCACTTAAGAGATCAGAGAGCAGCAGGATTATTTGCATCCCTAAGCTCAACTGCCTGATTAATTTGTTCTTCAGCAGTCTGACAACTAAAATGTAAACACTCTGATGCATATAAACTGGATACCTGCCCAAATCCTTCCTGGAGAGATGCTATTTCTGGCAATACAGAACTGCGGAATATTAGCAAAGCTGAGTGTTTTAGCTACTGAGTGTTAGAAATAACAATTTGGTATCAGTGTCAGTGAATCAGGCCTCTGTTATTAAACTCATCATGCTGCTGAAGAGACTTTCAAAGTCAGACCATGGATAATTGTTGGGCAAAACTCCATCTTCTGCTCCACATAACAGAAATATCTCTGTAATTCATCTCTCTTCTCCTCTGCCATCATTAACATTATTTTCTGGCCAAAACTGTCATTTAAAAAGATCAGTGTTACTAATAGGTCACCTGTGTACACTTTTAGCTGTTATGGTTGATGCCATTTTGTGGGGTTTAGAAACAAAATGTTTAAAAATGTTTAAACAACTGTTTAAAAAACAATTTAAAAAGTCCTTTCTTTTAAGCGTTAGATTGCTTTTATTTTTATTCTGTGTGCTGAGACAGCTCCACATAATTGTTGTCTCATGTGTTCTTTTAAAAGCCTTTCCTGGAATAACAATAAAATATTCATCCATCTGTGTAGGGCACGACAGGACAGCTCTAGTCATATTTTTTGCCTATTTTGGCATCAGCTGTTTGTGACAGGCTATCTGCAGGTATTCATTCAGCTGCAAGGCTGCCTGCTGCTCTGGGCAGGGCAGGGAAGCCAGCAGCCTCCACTGGCAGGTCCTGGGCTTTGCTGCACACATCTACTTTGGGCCAAACACATCAAGCCTGGAGACAGCAGTGAGGTAACAAAACTCATTTTTAAAATATAGGAAGGTCTGGAAATAACTTGGCAGGGGAGAGGGCAGGGGAAAGCAAAATATAAAAGCAGCAAGGAACTTACAGAAGCAGGAAGAAGGTGTGGAAACAGAAGTGCCCCTAAATGATGCATTTTTTAGAGGGGATTTCCTTTAAGGAGTGAGATCAGCAACATCCCTACCCCCAGAGCTTCTAGTCAGCTGTGTCCTGCTCAGACAGACATCTCACCTTAAAACAGACAAGTCTTATACACTCATTCTTACCAAGAAGAATGCCAGTGTGATGTGCCAGAGGCTTGGGGGAGGAATCTCATGGGGGTGAATGGTACCATGGTGAGGTCCTGTGTCATGCATACCATACCAGTAGTGAACAAAACCAGGAGGCCTTGTTTCATGTTTCTTGGGGATTTATATGACTTCTTTGCACTTGGATTATTATTTTAGCAGTAATGAGCTAGCTGTGGTTAATTGTTACCCTGAATTATGTAGGTTCTGCAGCTGTGGCTGCAGGCTATGCCTTCAAGTAAAAAATGTGTTTTAAAGGGACTGGAGGTTTTGTCTGTTGTACAGCCTATCTCTGAGGAATATCCAGTAGCAACATCAAACTTTATATTTGACCTGTGCTAAAACTTAGAGCTTTCCATTGAGGTGAGACTTTAACTCCAAGGCCTGAAAAGCTATGGGATGGGGAGGGTAGCAAGTGGTCAATTTAGCCTTCTGCATGACATCATGTGTTCACAGGAAGGGTAAGAGACAGAGGAAACTGTTTGCAGATGGAAATTCCCTTGCTTTTGAAGTAACTGGTCATTTTTGTCTTTCCGTATGTCAATAGGACTTAGCATTATTTAAATATAAGACTGCTGGGATTGAATGCTGCTTGAGGATTTGACTTTACAGTTACTGTGTTATGTCTTACCTGATTCTGAGGCAAACAGGGTGTATTTTTCTAAAACACAGAGGAGGGAAAAAGACCAGACAGAAGAACAAAACTGGGAGGAGGATTTCAGTTTATGATCCTGATTTCTCATCAGTTCATGGTGTTCAAAAACCTCTAACGTAGCTGAGCTGATCTGTGTGCAGAACTAGGGTAAATAACAATCTCAGTGAGTTGTAAGGTTCATTTGTTGCCCATAAAGGGTTCTGAAATCCTTTGTCTATGTAAGGCTTAAGCTCGTCTGAATTATCCCTGTGAATTTGGAAAGCCATTAACACAAAACCACTTGCAATGAAGACAGTGGCAGTGTCACTACAGGTTTGTGAGCCCTTGAGACAATTCCCAACTCCAGCAGCAAAATCAGTCACATCCTTTGGCAGCTTCTGTTTTGATCTTTGATGGTACTTTGTCCATGTTTTCCCCAAGTGTGAAGGTGTTTTTAGAGGGGATGACTGCATCTCCTTTTTCTGTCCCACTCCTATGTAAAGGGGGCTATTTATGAAGTCATGTTTCTTTTACTGGGTCCATTTGCCATGTTGTGTAAATCACAAAATTGTTAGCTCATGGGCAATAAAATAAATTGTAATAAGTAACTCCTTTATACTACATAGTGTATTCTAATTTGAGTTCTGTTTTCACCCATGACCCCAGCTGAAGTGAACACTCTAGTGTATCACAGGTCACTGTTTGCTAGAAAGTTGGATTTCTTCTTATTATAATTTTAGAATAATATACATGGCTTATACCCCTTTACTCAGAAGTTGGAACAGAGTGCTTACAAATCCATGACCTTGGAAAACATTTCTGTGAGGATTAAACTTCTTTGTGATGTTGCTGTTCCCTATGTTATTTTCGAGTCTCTGTACACATAGCACATAGAACGACTATACAGGAACTTGCACTAGAGGCAGCCAAATGCTGTGTAGCACTAAAATGATGGAGCATGTTATAATGTGGAGATAGTCCACCCACCCTGCTGAAAATGGCTCCCTTTAGCTAGAAATGCTGTGGTTCCACTGTGCTGACACAGACTCATGATATTTTAAGCAATGATTCCAGTTGCTGCAGTGCTTCTTATGGAGAATCAGCATGAACTCTAGCTGGTTTGGAGAGATGATGTAACACTGATTTTACTTACTAATAATTTCTGATTCTTTTTTCTGGTAAAAGCTGGCAGGCATCAAACCGTCAGGTTCTGAATTCATGCCCTAGGTTTGCATCTTCTGGTTGTGTGGCATTTTTGGCCAGCTGCCTTCAGCCCCCTGTTCTGCACTTTGGATCATCACTGCCACCTATGGTGAAAAAGCAAGTGTCATGTACAGAAGCAGTAATCCTAGTTTGAGAGGCAGCACTTCCCCATACATTTCTAGCACGGATGAAACCAAAATTGCAGTGGCCAGTTATTCTGACAGGATAAGAAATCAGTCCAGACAAGGAAAGGTTGTATTAAGAAGCACTGGCAAAAATTGTTCCAAGAAAACCAGCCTGTGTTCGAGAGGTTTCAAATGCTCCAGACTGAGGGGGCTGGAAGTGAGTGGCAAGGGGCAAACAAGATTGCGTGACCAAAGAGGTGGTGGCTGATAAATAGGATCTAGTCTGCTGCTCTTTCATCATCATTTATTGTCTCTGACAGAGAATCTTTTATGATATGTGATACCTAATTGTGGGGTGATTTGCAGGGGTATTTCTTTGGGCTCAAAAAGTAGACTGGATGGAATTTTACCAAAAAATCCTCCCTTCCTCTATTTTTTCCCCTTTGTCTCACTATTTTAAACATTTTTTTATATTTTCACATAAAACGTTTACAAGACTTCTTCCTGAAGTATAATTGGAAAATATAAGTAGCTTAGGACTATAAGAGTACCTAGCAACCTTCTCTCAGCAGACAGAAGTAAATCCTGAATAAAACTGCTGAGTTTGTCTCTAATCACTCTTGCTGGGAAGTGGGGCCCAGCAGTCCCTGGGGGAGCATGAAGGTCCCAAGGCCAAAGTGGGTGTCCCCAGCTGGTGCCCTGTGGAGAGGCAGGGTGTTGGAGAAGACTGGAGGGGCAGGGTGTTGGAGGAGACTGGGTAATGGGATTTGTTACCTACACCCACGGAGTTGTGTGCTTGACAGCTCGACACCAGAAGGGATGTCTCCATTCGCTGCTGGAGATTCAAGAAGAAGGAAGTAGCCATATCCATTCGAAGAAATCCATCATCTTTACTGCAGGTACTGGGAGATGGAGGCTGCTGTGGTTGTTACTGATACCTGTACAGAAGCATCCTCTCCAAGCAATCTGTGGGGGCAGAGGTACCAGCACAAGGACTTCTTGCAAAGCAGACAAGTGGGGGTGATTTGTCTGCTTTCATCCCAGAGGAGACAAACTTAACCCAGACTTGTCAGCAATGAGGTACTGAATTGCTGGAAATATATGAGTCAAATAGTGGACTTGAATGAAGAATTAGGTCCCTCTTAGTGTCCAGGTTTCAAATAAAGCAAAGGGCTAGGGGAAAATGAATTGGCCAAGGCCAAATATTCACTTAATCTTAGTTTTCTCCACAACATCTTTCCTGCAATGCAACTATCAGAGATTGCTTATTTTGCAACATATTGTATGGGAATCCCCCTTTAAATATATTTCTGAAAAGCAACAGAATATTTCATAGCAACATAAAGGCAACTCTTTGTCTCTGTAGAGAGGCAGGCACAGTGGGAGACAATCCCAGAAACAATTTTCGCACCCATGACTTGACCATTGCTAGAAGGCATGCACAGTGTAGTTCCAACACAAATATGACAGCAGCTGGTATTTCCACAGGAGACAAAGTTGTGATCAATTTGTCCTAGCTCCAGCTCCTTCTGACTCACAAGTCCCTTCTGTCTTTCTCACTGGGACTTGAATCAGTCCAAAAAACAAGGGGTACTTCATTATGGAGGCTTGCCTGGAAACCATGTGGGGAGATGAACTGAAAATATGGCAGTCTCAGGCATAAAATTTGTGCTGCTGGGAGCTGTTTATTGACATTTAAATCATAGTTCAGCAAGACTTTGCTATGGCCTTAGTGTCAGGGAAAATGGTTTGTTGATGGAAGAAGCCTATAGAGTTCATGACTGTGATTTTATCAAGAAACAGGCTATATATTTTAGCTGCTTTTTTTTTATAGCTGCAGTTGTTATATGGCTCCTTTTTATTCTCTTTTCTGTTTCTGTTTTTATTGTTTAATATTATTAAAAGAACTAACATGACAGATTATTCTGGTTTAATTTCAAGTGAAATTTGGCAACTTCTGCTGGTGAGATAAGGTTTAATTGCTCTTGGCATTTTAAAAAGAAATGCAAATGAAAAAGATATTAAACTGACAAATTATGACAGCTCACATAACACTTTTTACAATGGATTTTTTCCATGCATTTTTAACATCCAGAATAGTCAGCCTTAATACTACCATATTTACAATAAATCATTATTCTAATGGAGACATTTTGCTTTGTCAGGCAATACACAATCAGCAGTTTTCAATAAAGAATCTGAAAACTGTTTAACATTAATTCTATGACACAAACTCATAAAAGCCTGACAATTTATAAATGGGGCCAATATGCTGCCCTTAAATTTGGATATTAAGAAATAATTAGAGCACAGTAAGGGCAGGTTGCCAAACATAACTTTTAAATTCTCCAGTTTGTATCACTTAGCACAGTGATTGTAATGTATTATATGCCTTCTGTAAAGGCATAAACATGCATTTCCTCCAAAACAGCTTAAGGCACCCGCAAGAGGTTGAAGTAGCTGTTTACTTTGGCGTGAGCGGCTTCAAGAGGCATAAAGCACCACAGAATTCAGGAACAGTGATGGCTTTGGGGTTAGAAAGGGAAATGGAATGCCATGATTGAGTCTGCTTTTCTCAGTTTTCCTACAAAACTCGGCAATGGGGTTTTTTGTTTGTTTGTTCCCTCCCTTGGGAACCCATGAAGGCCATGTCTGCTCTAGGTGAACGGAGCTCCTTGAGGCAGCTCTGAGCACATTGATATGCTGTGGTGCCTTTTGCCCAGCAGACATTAATCTGAACCCGTAGACAGCACAGTCACATCAGCACAGGGGGCTGGGCCCCGACTGGTGAGCCAGCTGGGGTTAGATGGGGTGCAGGGTCTTACACCTGCACAGCATTCAGCTCAGGACACAGCTGTTCTACTTCGAGCTGGAGGATCTTTCAGCACTGTGATGCAAACAGGCCTCAAAGCCTACCCTTTCTCACAGTTTTGGAGGTGCCATCTACCTTGATGAATTACCTGTCTTATTTAGAAGCTGGAGAAGGTTACACAGTACCATGTGAGGGCATCTTGGCAGTTCCTGAGGTTAGATAGTCTAGGTACTGGGGAAAAACCACTTTTTTTTTTACCTTCATGTGGGAGTCAAAAGTTAATGTGAAGCCTTGAGCAAGATTTTGAGGTCCCTGAAGATGAACAATTTACTTTGCAACATCTAAGGGTGACAAGCAGTTCATTATATTATCTTATTGTCCTCAAGATAATGTAATAACTATCTATGTTCCTTGTTTTAGCTCTGGGTGTTGTCACCCCAAGACAATTCTTTAACTCAAATACTAGAGGAGATGAAGTAACTCTACACAAAGCTCTTCATTTTCACACCAATTTCTGTCACATTTGCAAACACTCAAGTTCTCTTAAGTGTTGTGTATATTCTCTTGTACTGTATCTCAGGAAACCTGACTGCAAAGAAGAGCAGGAAGGTACAAAACTGGCAAAGTAGACACACTACTCAGCACCATTAGAGTCTTGTTTTGAGCTGCTGGAGGAGAAAGGGTAGAGCCAGTGTTATTTCCCAGGATGTTACCTTCTTCCAGGGAGGATGAGGAAGGATGATTGTGGACTTCCCTTCCTCTCTCAGGTGGTAGCCTGTGTACTGCTTTACTCTGCTCTGCAGGTGAAGGAACTAGTGATATGCCACTTAAGCCAAGGGAGCACTTTGTGCAGCTATGGTTTAAGAACACTTTTCTGAAGGCAGTGTTTTTCCACTGCACTAGTAATGCTGTGTGTGCATCAGTCAAGTCTTGAAGTCTGCTTCTCCCTAGTCCCATTGCCTGTTGTGACAGAGAAACACTGTAAGCTGCTTTGCAGAATGGCTTGCAAATTTGGGGACAAGATTGCCATAAGTTTCTTCATCGCTGCTTGCAGTCGCAGCTGGACTTCTTAGAGTGTTTTGAAGTAAAATTTGAAATTCTGAGGGCAAATTCAACTTTTTTTCCCCTTGTAAAGCAGATGGCTCCCAAGTGTTAAAGTTTGTGTGTGTCTTTTCAGATGCAGATAGGTTGTGCATCCATTTCACAGGAGCACCCTCAGGGTGAGCAAGGTGATGGCAGTAGTCAAAATCCTTCCAAGATCAGCATTTAACTACACTTTTGTGTCATTGTTGCCTCTGGCCAGGATCTCCTTTTCCTCTGCTCTGCCTTTAAGCTTTTCCTCCAGGGCAATAAGTGCAACCTCATGCAGCTGATCAGACTGCTAACGGAGAAGGGGGTGCCACCGTGACAGCGGATATATGCTCGCCTGGAAAGCACCACAAATAAACTCCCCAGCATATGGTGGATGGAGTTGTGTGACCTCAGGCTTTCTTTTCTCTGCTTCTGGCATGCCACACTTTTACACCTTTGCCTTTTACAGCTTCTCAGGAAAGCACGTAATTGTCCACGGGATGCAAAAGTGGTGCTTCATGTGCAAAGCATCTATTGCCTGCTACCAAGTTGGATTGGTCCCCATAGCTCCTATGGTCCCCTTCACTTTTACATTCTCATGCTGGTCTGCATGCTCTGTTTGAATCTGCATGATGGGTTTATTTTTTTTTATTTTATTTTATTTTTTTTCCTTCTTCCTATTTTCACAGTGTATTACAGACAGAATGAAAAAGGGGGGAAAAAAAGTATTTTGATGATATTAGTCGCTTGGCAACCATAAAGCTTTCCCATGGCTTTGCAGAGGAATTTGGAGTGCTTACGTTCTGTACTTCTCTTTATCTTGTTATGCACTGTGCACTAGAGCTCCTGTTCTGCAACTGATGCCATGAAAGTAGGTTGCTGTGCTCAAATCCAGGGTTTTTCTGAGTCTTCTGAGTCAATTCAGTGTATGCAATGCTGATTTAGATTGCTTCCAACAGGGATCACCTATTGGCTGTCTCATACAGTAGAGTAGATATTAAGGGGGATATTAACAGTAGCTTGGTTTCTAGGAACAGAAACATAAGAAAACACTTACTTGTATCAAACTGGGCTGCTTCTCAGCTAGGGGAAAAAGTGAAGGAAATTTTCATGGGCTCCATTATTTGCCTGCTTGCCAACTCCCTGGTAACATCAGCTGGACCCAAATGTGAGAAATTAGATATTCTTTACATAGGTATGAAAGGACTTCCCATAGCTGAGAAGTCGCCCCTAACCTGTTTCAGCTTTTACTCTGTCAAAAGTGACTAGTCCAAGATATTTACCATTCTTAAGCATATCAACATTTCCACTTTGCTCCCAATATTTTCCTCCTATTTCATTATACCAAATCAAATTCCATTATGTGTTCATTTATAGAACAAGCTGTGTTCTCACAGTATTTATGGATGGCTGCATCACGTGCTTTGTGCAGGTCAAGAGACATTGCAAACACAAAGGAACAAAGATGATTCCCAAGCACACCAACGCACTCCTCAGCATGTGGGGGACTGATTGCAGGGGTGACATTCAGCCACTGCATGGACCCTGTAGAGAGTTTGCAGTGCTTAGAGACTCTCAGAGATGGAATCCTGGGCTAGGTGCATCTTTCCTGTATGTATAGGAGGGATGCAAGTACAGTAGGGAGGCAGGGAGGACCCAGCCTGCTGCAATGTGTGTTAGTCTATAGTAGTGGTGAGTAGGAAGAGTGCTGCAAAAGAGCTGCAAACAGTTGGCCACATGGAGGCACAGAGCTGACGTTTATTTTGTAGCCCAGAGATGGAGCTGGCAGGCTTTCTGGCCTTCTGTTTGTGGTTTGGGAAGGCAGTGAGTTGCCTGGGCTCAGGAACATTCTGAAGTTATCCAGGTAAGGTTCACAATGTATCCCCTTGGTCTCTCTTGTGAGAGAACTGCATGATTTTGAAGAAATAATTATTAATCTTCCTTGCAACAATTTTTAAAGAGAGTAAATGAGGTAGACTCCTAAGCATTAGCTAGTGAGTTTGACATCAGTCCCAAGCAAAAATGTGAAACAGATGATACAGAGACTGAGCCAGAAAGAATTAAGAGATTGAATACAAATAATTTCAATTAACATGGGTTAGAGGAAAAACAGGTTTGGGGGAAATAGTTCATACATATGTCTTGCTGCATGAGAAGATGCTTGGCTTGGTTCTGATTTATAGAACCTAAAATGATTCAAAACCTGTATGCTGTGTATCAGATGGGTTCTTCTGTGCCCAAATGCCAGGCTTCAAAATACAAGTGTATTTTGGGAATTGTCACTCATCAGGTGTGATTCAGGAGGAATCCAGCAAGAACTGGTCCTTTGCTCCAGCTGCGTGGTGCCACTGGCCTTGACTAGCAAGAAAATAGGGAGTTATGTTTAGGCAAGAAACAAATGCATTCAGTATGGGCAAAGGAAAGGCCGTATAATCAGGGACAAGACTCGTTAGATCATAGTTACATATTGGGAAGCTCAGTGTTGAGCTTCAGTGATTTTCAAAAACACTTGCATAATAGCATTATGCTGGAAGCATACATGCAGCTGATGAGCTCTGTCTGAGAGAGCTGAGACACTCTTACATGTATTTGCAACATGGAAAGGTGCTGTCCTGCTCTAGTTGGAGCACTGGAGTGACTGCTTCTGGGATACTAAGGAAGCTTTTGTGTCCCATGCCTTCCTTGAAACACAAAGATATAAGGAGGGTTCAGGAAGCCTTGCAACAATGTACTCTGAGTGACTGTAAAAGAAAATTTTGTAATTCTGAATCTCCTTTGTACCTAACCCAAAAATCCCTTTGCAGCTTTCTAGCCACAATAATCCTACATATTGTTCCATTGTTTCCTACTGGAAAATACTAATTTTGACCACCTAGCTCCCATTTATGAATAAATATCACAAAGATGTCTCTGTAGAGGTATATTGTTGGCAGCAACAATACATGTCTACACTAACATGTCCGTGTGTATCTATATTAGATTAAAATATTGGTCATTGATGATGCTGAATTTGTTTGAAATTTGAAAAAGGAAGGTGGCTACGAAGTAGCACAAGTAAAAAATAATATTGTACAACTTATGTCAGACAGACTGCTAAGAGGGCTGCAGATGAGGGGTCCTAGGTGTTAGAAAGCCTCCAGCAGGATGTTTCCTAATCAACACTTAGAATTTCTCCTTCCAGTTTCAATAATGGTTTTGTTTCCACTGGGTCTTGCTGCTTCTGCCTTAATTGCCGCCTGTCGGACACATCCAGCATCGCTGGCACACACAAGCCTTGGCTATCCTGCCTTCTCAGCACCAGAAAACCTTGTTGACTTGATGCCCATTGTACTGCTTTTCAGTGCACAGGTAGTTAAAGGAAAGATGTTTAATTCTTTCTCATTGCCCCAGAGTCAGCAGCAGCCAGAGATCCTGTACAAAGCATTGACTCATGTTCCTTTCAGGTGGTGAGTACTGGTGAGAGGGGCAGGCAGGGGTAAGCCAGAGCCAATTAAGTCATTTATATCCACTCACACCAATGGAGGGGCAGATTCTGGCATTATTCCAGCATCTCTGAAATCAGGCACCATCCTCATTTCTAAGTGTTGCTGTCAGCCTGGCAATGTGTCTGGAACTCTTACACATCTGCAGAGAAGACCATGGTTAAACACTGCCTGGGTGTTAGAACTAGCAGGAAGGTTTCACCAGCTAAACCTGACTTTTAGTTTACTGGTGCTGCTCTTGCAAGGCAACACTTTCCAGTCTTATTACCATTGCTTTGTGCAAGTGCTGTGACTTTCTCCTGTGTACTCCAGAGAGAGAATATTTTTTTTAACTTTTTTTTTTTTTTTAATCAAGTAGTTTTAATCATGCCCTTCCATTTTTGATGTCATTCTTTGTGTGGCAGCTAAGAATCTTACACCACAGGGCACCCCTGCCAGAAGGGGCCTCCTGAGACAAACGAGCTGGAAGCAGCAGAGTGGGTTGTGGTGAGCGTGAATGCTGTTGTTGGAGCATGCAGACAGTGTCTGCAAACTCCGCAGTGCCCAAAATAACAAGCAGTTCATTAGGCCTTAAATATGTAAGTATGTATGTATATATATATACATATGTATGTATATATCATATATATATGATAATACAGCCTGCTGATGAGGGCCCTTGTCTGTCCCTCTCTGCACCTACTTAAAATGCAGAAATTATTGGGGTTTTTGGGGTTTTTTTTTTGGAAGAAGAACAACTAGAAACAAGAGCCCAGCTCTATGCCACTATGCTAACTACTTTATTCTCCTCGCAAAAACACGACAAGTATTTCCCCCTAATCCCAGCTGGCAGGATGAAAGTCCTCAAATACTGGTACTATACCAGCAAAAAGATCAGGTTATTTCTGTCACTGGAAAGTCAGAGAAGCAGGAATTAATCCCTTCAAGCAGAAAACAATACTGAGTCAAGAACCACCCCCTAAACTGTTCTGTGTCCTACCCAAGATATCGCATGGATGGACAGAAAGGGTCTTTCCATCTAAATGCTGTTGTGTGGGATTTAGGCTGGAAATAGAGCCCCTGTAACAGAGATGACAGACAGCCTCACTACCCAGCACTGTCATATCTAAGCTCATCCCTTGGGAATGGGGACCCAAGGGGAGAGAATAAACTTTTTCCGCAAACAAGCCTTCTTTGGACAGCCCCATGTCACTTGAAAACAAGAAACAAGAACAGTCTTCAGAACTCTCTGGGACTCTTCAAAAGGGACTGGGCACTATTTCTTCACCAGTGTGAGTGCTAGCAGGGCACTGCCGTGGTGCCAACAGCTGTGGTGGCACTCCAAGGGAGATGTTTAGTTACTAAGGAGGAAAGCTTCAGTGTACAGGTCATTCTGGTGCCTGTGTGGCTGGGCAGCAATGAAGGAGGGGGTTGAGGACTGTGGAACTGAGAGTTTGTGGATCCAAGAAAATTTTAGTTAAAGGAAATAATTTCTCACAAAGTTGTTTCTATATTACGCCTGTTGCAGATCCGTTTGCTGAGTACTGTGGGGTACTCAAATATTGCAGTGAGGAGGAGCCTGAGGTTTGCTTTATGCCATAGCTGGTCACCTCCCACTGAACACACTGTTCCACCTACTCCGTGTTCTCAGGATAAATGTGCTCTTGCTGTACCTTCTTCTCTCCTGGCATGCAGAAGAGAGTGACCGTGATGGAAACAGCCACCACACACAATGTGCATTTTTCATAGCAAGGGGAATGGGAGTCAAGGAGTCAGCTCTGGGAGCAGGATTTTCTTGTAACCTTTTGCTCACATTCACAAACAATGCCTTATTGTGGTGCTGTTTCCTGCAGATTATTCTAATAACCACTGAGCAGTGAAGCATGAGCATGTGTTCAGGTTTCTTACATTGAATTCTAATGTGATAAAACATGCCAGCTTTCTAAGAGTCAATAAAAATGCACAGGAAAGAGAATTGGATAAGGTGGAGCACATGGAACTTTGTTGTAACTCTCAAAACTTGGAAGCTTCCTGGAAGAGATGGATTTTATACCTAAGGACACAAAATGTTTGCTTTCCCTTCTGCTATTTTATAGCTTGTCAATTATATTGACACATCTCTTCTTTAAAAATGCATAGCCTGATGTAGGTAGTAGAGCTTTCATGAAGGCTTGATTGCAATTATAATGGGGATAGGGTTTTTTGTGCATGTGAAAAATACATGGCCCAGGGCCTTGCATGGTATTTGAGCCAGTTCAAATGCTGATCAAGTGCCTTTCCAGGGAAAACAAGGAGTCCCAGAGCTCCTATGGGGCTGTTTCGTTGCACATGTGCTTGAGCATTAGAGGTCTTTACCGCGTCAGCAAATTTGTCGTTTATTAGGTATAAAACTTATTGTCAGTGAAATACATTGTAGTGACTTGAGTGAAACAGCACCAAGGAGGAGCAGAATGATGACTCATTTTGGCAGTTAAGTACCAGGTTGTTGGCAGCGGACTCCTGTCGCGTGCACGGAAATGTTCTGTCTGTGGAGAAGGTCACCCTTCCCCATATTCTGGATTGTCTTTTGTCCTTTAGACTGACTCAGCTTTTAACAAGCAATAACCTGAGGGCTACGTAATGTCATGTCATTTGGAATAGTTTGCAGCCAGACAAATTACTTTCAGTGTAAAAATTAACACACAAGCCTAAAGAAACTTCAGAAAATATGGGTTTTCCCTACTAAGGTGTTATGGTCCATTAGTTAACCAATGTTGCTAGACAACTTATGCAAACAATGCCTAGCATGAATTGTGGATCCAGTTGTCTCATATTAGTTAATTTGATGGGCCAAATTATTTATTAAACCACCTAATATTTATCATATCATGAGGAAATGCCAGATTTTAATAGGTTACTAGCACCATGCTAGTTTAATAACTCTACTAGTTGTATAAAATGTTTCATCTACTAGTTTAATAATGAAATACCTTAAAAAGCAGATTTTTTTCCTATTAGACTAGTAAATAGACATCTTTAATATGTCTTCTTTTCTATACCTCTTACAGTCCGTGGGTTTGAACTGCAGGAAGTCTCACTGCTGGAACTCCTCTTCAGACTTCTAAAAATATTGTGAGATTAATAGGATGGTTTAACACAAATGTCTGTGCATTGAGAAGGTTTTCAGTGATGCTGACCATGCAGGAAAACGTGTGGTTTTTTACCTGGGACAGCATGCAACTGACTTATATCTGTTTCACATCTATACATGGATATATGCATAATTGTAAATACATTCACTTTATGAATTTTTTTTACTTAAACACAACCTGCCGTGTGAGGCCAGGAGTTGGTACTGAGTGCTGAACAAGGGTTAAGTCTCCGCACCTTTAAATAAATTGACTTTTATTGGCTTGAGCTGCAAAGATCTGACCTCTGACAATGTAATGTTATTTTAACCACACTTTGTCTTGAATTGAATGGAAGTCTGCCTGGATCCAGATATCCCATGCTGGGACATTGAGCTTTTGTGAAATTCAGCTGCACAAAATGAAGGTGGCCCTATTTTGTCCCTTAACCAAAAGGTAATCTCTCTTAAGGGCTACTCTAGAGAGGAAGATATTTTTTTCTCTGTATACATTATTAAAAAAACCTAAAAAGTGCTCTGTGCTTTCCTCAAATGTTAATCTGCATACTGCACTCTGATTTATGTTCAGCATGTCGGGATAACAGGGATGGAAAGCACAGGACACACTTCTTGGTTGCATAAATACATTGTAAAACATTCTGAAAGTTCTCAGTCTGTCTCCAGCAATGGACCATTAAATAAGATGAATAAACATAGAAGGGACCATTGACCTGACCTCCACATAATTTACTTTATGACTGCCAGCTACATTCACAGATTTACAGGCACTGGGTTTTATCACCATGTGTGAGTCAAGGTTGTGGTTCATAATTACTGTGCAGTTCATGGGAAAACTCTAAAGACATCTTGTGTTGTATTTTAGTAGTTTAAGTGAGTGGGATTTGTGCTTGAGAATGCTTCAGCATGCCCCTCGTCCTGCTCCACCACCTGCGTAGGTGAGACTTTATATAGACTTCTGCTTACTGATTTTGGGGGAAACAACTATTTACTGTGGCACACTGCTAACGTGCAAGGAAATGTCTCAGGTATTCTGGAAAGGGTAACTGTTTAAAAAGAGAAATGGAGTGGGTGTAAGTGTCCTATGTAGGGTACCTTTTTATCACCAATTAGCACAGTTCTCCAAGTGACTTTACATAAAATAATGCCAGTCTGGATTTTGTGGGTCATACCCACCAATGGAAACCAATGGAAAGTCTTCCATCCAGAGAGCCCAGTACAAGCCATTTGCAGTGCACTTCTGCATGGCATGGTGCTGCTCCTTGCACCCACATGAAGTCTTAGAGGGAGTTTGGCATTGCCGCCTGGCTCCGGTGGTACCAGGGACGGTGGAAGGGGCCACGAGGGCCACCCAGGTAGGTTGTGTTTTCAGAAATATGTATTTTCTTCCTTTCACAAGGCATCTTCTTGGGCTAATGTTTTCTAAAGTCAGATACTTGCAAAACACACTGTAAAATTAAGTCCTTTTTCTCTCAGTAGGTGACATACCAGTGAAGGCCTTATTACTGGCTCTCCCACATCAGCTTTGCTGTTTCTATACTGGAATGTAATTCAGTGAGCCACAGAACTATGAAAATGTCTGATGTACTATTTTTTTAAAATAGATTTTCCTCACAGAGAAGCTATCTTCCTGGGCATTTCTTCTGTCAGCCCAATTTAATTGGATTGTAGCTGAAAACAATAATATTACATTTACATTAGCTTTAAAAGTCTCTGTATTTTTGCCCCTGCAGCTCGTCTGGCTCTAATGTTGCTGAATTTTAATTTAATGATTTTTTTTTTCATTTGAATTGACTAAATGTGCTGCATTAACAATCTGCTGTATTAAAAAAGTAATGAGAAAAAAATGTGTAATATTGATGTTTAGTCTTGGTAAAATCACTTTTCCCAAGAACCACTCCTGCCTTATTTAATATAATTGTTTTAGTTTCCTTGTGTGTGGGTTTGCAACTGAATGAACCTGAAATAAATCAGGACAAAGAAAGGACAAAAAAGACCCCCAGGACTAGCGTGGTTAAAGCATGCTGGTTCCCCAGCCACCAGCAAGTCAATGAATGACACACGAGGATTTAAATAGCAAAATGAGACTCACAGATTGACACTTGATTTATACAATCACCATGTAAAGACTAAATGCCATGCATACAGGAGGAGCTGGAGGCAAAGCTCACCAGGCTTTCTGCCTTGGTAAAAGCAGCCCTCACCGGGGGGATGCTAGCAGGTTACCAGATCAGAATTCTGCTACAGCACACTGGCAAGGGTGCAAAACCTGAGCCTTTTTAGCCCTCCCTATGCACAGCCATGCACACTTGGAAGTTAAAAAGGGATGATATGTTTCCCAGCATCAAGGATGGCTTTAGAAACTAGTGGTGTGCAAAACCTATTGCAAAGACAGCTCCAACTAAGAGAATGAAAGCAGCTGATTCTGAAGATTCAAACCAAAACCCCAAACAAGTGCTTGGGAGGGGAGAGAGGTTTATGGTGTGCATGTTATCATGAAATTGGACCTGATGGTATCTTGGAAGCAGTCACACCTCTCTGATGTTTCCACCCAAAGCCCGTGGCCCAGCCATCAAGGCCAACGCCCTCAGAACACATTCCCATTCCGGAGGTGTTATGAATCCCTGTCAGAGCAGGCTGTGAGCTTTGGCAGCTCTGCTTGCTTGCCTCTGGCTGCTCTTTGTGAGCCCTGTGGATCCTCTTTATGAAGAGCCTTGTGGGGAGCTGGGGCCAGACAGGCAGAGGAGGAGCAGCCTCAGTCAGAGCTCTGCTAGTGCTGGTGTGTCTCTGCAGCCATCCAGACCATGACAGAGCCAGCAGCGAAGGGACATCGCTTCCCTGTTAAACTTCTGGGGAATACAGGTGGAAAGGGGGATGCTCCACCAGCCCTACTCCTGTGAAAAATGTCAATTAGTGTTTGCATTTCATTGAGAGGCAAGAACTGTGAGCAAAAGCCTCAAATCTGCAGGAAAGACAGTCTACACAAAAGCAGGACATTCATTTTATGCCTTTGTTTTGGACACTTGTAACTGGCTGTTTCTTACAGATCAGCAAAGATGCAGGCCAAGCACCACAGCTGTAACCATGGTAGGTACAAAAATAACCATGGAATAGCTTGAACTGGAAGGGACCTCTGAAAGGTTATCTAGTCCAACCCCCCTGCAATGAGCAGGGCTATCTTCACCTAGATCAGGTGGCTCAGAGCTCTGTCCAGCCTTAAATATGTCCAGGGATGGGACATGTACCAGCTCTCCGGACTACCTGTTCCAGTGTCTCCACCCTTACAATGAAGGATTTCTTCCTGATACAGAATCAAAACCTGCTTCCTTTCATATTCAAGGAATGGCTATTTCCCCCTTGTCCCAACTCCACTTACTCATGTGAAAAGTCCCTCTCAGCTCTTTGTAGGCCCTGTTTAATGTACTGGAAGATGCTATAAGGGTCCCTGAACCTTCTTCTCTTTTCTCTTTTTTGAACAACCCCAGCTCTCTCAGCCTGTATTCATAGGAGAGGGGCTCCATTCCTCTCATCATCTACATGGCCCTCCTCTGGACTTGTTCAGACAGGTGCACGTCTTTTGTGTGCTGAGTAAGTCACAGTAATCCAGGTGGGGTCTCACCAGGGCAGACAAAGGGGATTTTCCATGATAGAAAACTGTCCAGGTCCAGGGAAACTGCTTTGTAGCAGTTTTGTGTAGCAGTGAAAGAGGCTGACAAAAGATAGGAGAAAGAGTCTGCCAAGGAGGAGTGCAGCTGAGCAGGATGCCCTCACACCTTTTGTAGCACACCCTCCTCCCATCACCCCAAATGAAACGTGAAAATGGTACCTTGGGGATAATAACACTTCCCTAGGACCAGCAAGAGGTGCTCACATGCTGTAATAATAGGTTCTGTATAAGTGCTGCAGATGGAAAGTGGATATTGGCTCAATATTTGCAAAATGGGAATAATAAGCTCAGGTCTTCCAGAAGACTGTTCGGTGAGTGTGGTGCAGGAAAGAACGTCCACCACCAGCTCTTTATTCTGAACTCTGCAGCCACCGATGAATTAAGTGTACGGTGTCTCGCTGTGAAGAATAAGTGGAACAGACACGAGGAGATGTCTGACATATATTTTGAGGTGTATTTAATATTGTAGTGCTTCCGGATTCCACTAGCATGCTAGGGGTTTTGGCTTCAAACCAATGTTTGCATCAGTACCATGTGTCTCTGGAACAGCAGTGCTTACTTTAGAGCTGGCTATGAAAATAGTTTCCATTATAACCCCTTGTTTTCACATGCTTCTTTTATTTTATTTTGAAAATCCTCTTTTGAGTCAAAAATTTCCATCTGTATCTTTGCCAAAAGGTGAAGTTTTTCCCCCTTCTTTTTCTTCAGCTTGGAGGGAGAATCTTTCAGATGCTTTTGAGTCATGGGAGAGTGGAAAAAATGCATTTTCCCAGTAGGATAAAAAAAAGTCCACATTTCCACAGTAGTAGAAACATACGGGAAAGGAAACTGAAGGATGAAACTTGCATTTTGGTCCAGATATTTCTGTAGGAAACCAGCTTCATAGGAAAGGAGTTTGATTTGCTGAAGGCAGAGATGATTCTGATTTTTGGCAGTTAATCAGGCATGGGTCCAGGTTTGAAACTTTACTGGCATTCAGGATATTGTTCAAGGTAGTGTCTTTACAGCTGGCCATTTAAAAGGAAAAGAGCCAGTGGACTTCTGCCCTTCAGAGCTAATTATAGTCCAGCAATACATTTGAATTCATTCTCAAATCCAATTGAATGGAGATGAACTAGAAGAACACTGGTTCCAAACATTTTCAAACCATTTTCTCAATTCTCACTCAAGTCAGCAAATGGATGCTGAAGTCATGTGCAGGCTGATGCACTTCAGAAGGGTCAAAGTGCACAACAAGGTGCACACACATCACTGGCTTGAGCAAATGAGAAACTTCATACAGTGCTCCTGCCAAAATTTTTTTGTTGAATGTCTTTTCCCCTTCACATAGGCTAGGAAGCATCAGTGCAAAACTCTGCTGTGCTATGTTGTTTCAATGTGTTACATTGAATCGGTTAATAAGCAGAAAAGAAAAATGGAAAGGGGAAGGGGAAAGGAAAGGGAAAGGGAAAAGAAAGATGTTGGCATCTGACCCTCATGCTGATGAGTGATCCTGCACCCCTGTGCTGCTTTCTATTACTGTTTCCTCCTGTTGAGAGCTGTAGTGGATACACTACTAGTAAGTCCCCTCTGTGTGTTCCAGAAAAGACACACGATCTGAACAACTTGGGGGCTGATGACACGGTTGTGACCCTCAGTTTCATATTTTCTGGCTCTTCTGAAACTTTTAACTATGCAGCCTGCACGTTTCATTAAACCTTTTGCTTTCTATCATTCAAAACCTGCTCCAAGTGTACATACATTTGGCAAAGGCGTCCAAAACGATGTGTTTATTTTGTTCCAGTGCCAAAAAGCAGTGATTCATTAAGAAGCTTGGAAACATAGAGGAAAAGCCACAGCCAGCAACCACCACACGTGCCCTGAAGAGCAGAAAGCTGTGTTTTTCTAAGGAAAATGGTTAGTGCAGCTGGATCAGTATCATGGCTGCCTTCTCTGAAGCAAGGAGGCAGTGCTGGGCAGGCTGGAGAGCGCAGAAGTTCTCCTGGACAGCTGGGCTTTGCTGCAGCAGCAGCAGCCAGGAGGTGCCACAGGCCACTGTTAGGCCAGACGGGAGAGAGATAAAATGCCCAAGGGGAATTAGTCCAGCTGGTAGGAGCCTTTCCTTGAAATGATGAATTAGGAACCTCCAGTACAGTGCCACTGCTATGGTGAAGACAATGAAAGGTGCAACAGGCCCTGAGAGAAGAGGTGCAAGAGGAAAGGTGGTGACCTGTGGTAAGAATAGGCCTCCAGCCACCTTTAGCTGCACCACTTCATTTTCCCTGCTGGGGACATGCCAGCTTGTATCAGTGAAGGGGCCTGTTCATTCTGTTTATTGTAGCTACTGATACAAACTTTAGCAGCAGCTAAAGCTTTTGAAAACCTGGCAGAAACCCGACTATTGAGGAACTCTACACTCCGATGTGTCATTGTTACGCCACTGTTTTCTTCTTCCCCAGTGGCTTGAACTAGGACAGGCAGAATGCTATTTATAATTTCTAATGTAGTCCTTTTTTGTCTTTCATCATAAATCTGGAACCCTGAACAAAATTGAAATCCGATAACAAACACACTGTTGATTGGAAAATGTCTGATGGTTATTTTCTGCCTGGAAAGAAAATTCTGTCCTGTGCTGTCACAGTGCTGCCACAAAACAGGAGGTGCTAGGATCCAGGATTCAGTATGAGGCACAAAGGAAATGATCACATATGAAGCACATTAATATCAAGAGTTCTTGCAACTAACAGTCATAAACATGTAGAAGAGTTTCTGAAAATTCAAGGTTTAAAATTTAAACCAGGACTGTGGAATTTACATTGTTAAGTATTAGGGTGTGACCTTACAGGCTTCGGGTAATATGTCACCTGTTGGGGAGTTCTTCACCTGTTTTTCAGGAATATCTGATTTAGGCTTAGAGACATAATGTGATCAGTATGCCAGTTCCCCTTGATGCTTTAAACAAAGACAGAAGGTAGCTTTTTCCAGCATCAAATGAAAACCGCTTAGCCCTCCTTAAAAGAGGGCAAGAGTCTTATCCTCAAGAACACACATTTCTTATAACATATTAGTTTTCAGTAAATTCAAATTTACAAACTCCAACACATGTGTCAGATGGGTCTGATTAATCTCTCGTTTTTTTAACTTTCATAATATTACACAAGTAGTTCTCCAAAATGTGTATTACACCAGTTCTACTACTTATATGAGAAGTCTTTAGGCAGCAGATAGTTTTTCAAACAATAGATGTGAAAGTAATAGTACTCCAAACAATTAGTGAAATACACTGAGTCTGTGAGAAAATGAAGGTTCCTGTATAAGCCAGGCTTGATGAAGCAAAGAAAGGGAACTGACTCCACATCATCACAAGCAAAGTGAACAAACATTAGCAACAAGTGTGGGATGGAGGGAAAGGTCTAAAATCTCAGAGGGCTTCAAAGTTTTAGAATTTGCCTTTAAGGAACATTAGTGAAAGAAAATACCTTTGAAAGACATTGTGGAACAGAACTGGCTGGGATGGAAGCACGTAGAAATTGAAATGTAGGAAGAAAGCACAGTGGGGGTGTAGGGCAGTTTCTGAAGCTGAGGAATATGCACAGGAGTGGAGTAGATCTGTTCTTCATGACTCACTAAATATTTGTTCTGGGACCATTTTCATTCTATTTTCTGCCTTTCAACCACACACGGTATGTTAATTACTTTAAAAGTCCAGTGTGTACAGTACCACTGAAACTGCAATCTGTTATTAAAATGACAATGGAGATTTTTCAACATACTTGCAAATGTTCCAGTCTGTAGAAGTCATTCCTAGAACAACTTGCTAAGCAGTTAATATAGGAAAGATCAGTGTTAAGTTAAAGGCTACAACAAAAGAAAGCCACAGATCAGATGATGAAACCACACAAGCAGATCCATAAGCATTCATTACTAACCATTTAAAACCATATTTATGTGGTTTTTATGCAAGTTTCCTCCAGGCACAGGTTAAACCCCTGAGTCAGAGAGCACAAAGAGGCCCATGGCTGAGGGCACCTAGCACAGAGCATGGGTAATAAATTATTGAGCTCCTGTTGCCAGGAATTGTTTACCTGCTTTCCAGTGTTCAAAACTGGCTTGCAAACCGTTATGGTGAATAATTTAGAGTAGCAAACAGGCTTGCAAGTGCAGAATCTATTTGGAGATAATTTGTGAGCAGAAAGAAAACCTGTCTGTGCCAAATCACCAGGAATGGGTTTGCCCAGGTGTGCTGTTTCTCCTGCCTCTGATGGAAAAGATCTAGTGAGGATAAATAAGAACAGACATTGAAACAGGAGTTGAGATCACCTGAATACTAAACAAGTCTGAGCCCCTCAGATCTTTCATGGGTAACAGCCTTGCTACCCATCACCCAGTGCAATCTTAATGTGAGCAAGCAAATCTCATCCAAAAAATTTCTGCTGTATGTTTTGATCAGGATAACCCTTATTTGCATATTAACTCCCGTGATCCAAAGTTCTGAACCCTTAGCTTCCAAATTTAGAGACTGAACTACAGAAGCTCCTCTCAGTTCTGTATAGTTCCCTTCCATTCTACTATGTAGACAGTATATGGAAAGGGTTTTCTTGTGGGAGGAAGACTGGTGATGACCAGTCACAAAAACAACAGCCTCTTTTTTAAGGAAGATTTCAAGTTCTTTTTTTTTTTTTCCTTATACTTGGGCACTGAAAATGGTAGGTGACAGTGGTGAAGACACAGCATTGCTAAGCCATTAAAAGTAAAAAAAAGGACACATAGAAATATTTTTAAATGTTTTCAAATGAAAGAATATTCTGGGGTTATTGAAAAAGTCTCTGGTTATTAGAAAGAAATGACCTAAATTCCCAGTACAATGCCTGTATAATCCATGAATATGGCCTATGATTTTGTTTTGATCATGCCTGTTTAAGAACTGCATTCAGTTTCACAGAAAACAGAACTAGTTTTCTGCTCAACCACAACTGGTGTTTCAGTCTCAAGCAAGGAGACTGTGGTGGTACCCCCCCCAAACTCTTCCCCTAATAACTGCAGGTTCTCTACAGGCAGGTACAAATTCAGTGTCATTGTTACAAACCTTACTGTGACCACAACTGAAAAAATGACCTTGCTTCTTGCTTGTGTTTGTTCCATTCCATGACCTTTGTTTTGTTTGTTGTATCATTCAGCTCTGCAGCCTGCCAGACACCATGCTGCTCATCTCCCAGCAGTTCTGCACACTGGCAGGAGTTGTGAGTGGGTGGACCACATAAAAAATTACCTGTTTGGATCATTTCTGCTCTGGACTCCGTGCCATCCCCTTGGTTTTTCTTAATAAGCACCTTGAAAGTAGTCTTTTCCTGTTACATTTGCCAGTCCTGCATTATGAATCCTGGGATTAAATGTGATAGACTCCTCATAGCTTTTGTTACATTTAGGGACATAAATTAATCTTGATAACTGCGAGAATAGTAATAAAATTTCATCTTTCTAAAATGCCTCTTTACATGAGCCTACAGAGCTGTAAAGACCAGGCAACAACATCCTACAAATTGTAAGCCATCCATCATCCCAGTATAGTAAACACACTGAAATAGACCTGTCTTTGATGTTTTATTGAGGGGAAGGAATTTACCCTTTCAATATGTGAGATAGATTATTGTGTATATTATGTCATTCTGACTTTAGAAAAATTTGGAAGTTTTACATCATCTTCCATGAAGACATCTCGTATCAGCTGTTTCAACAAGTGAGACATTCTAGTTTTACAAACACTTCTGAAATTCATAATATTTTTTCCCTTTTGGTGGAATATTTCAGTTCTTGAGGATCAGCAGAGTGTCTCTTTAAGAGACACTACAGTACTCAACACAGTAACTTTGGGCAAGAAGAGAAGGGCTGTGTGTGTAGCATGAGGCAATCAGACATTATTACTCACATTGAAATCTCAAATCTAACTGGGACACAGGTTCAAGGAGCCCCATTGGTGATGCTTTCAGTTGTTTAGATGCAAAGTGGAATATACAGCCTAAGATATCCTAAGATCATCTACACCCTAAAAAACAAGTATACCAAATAAAAGTGTATTTTATCTACATAATTGTAATATCAAATCTCTGCTAGAATCATTTGTTATATCCTTAAACTTTCAACTGTTCTACAACTATCAACATGGCAAGAAACCTAATGCATGGATGAGAACACCTCTATCATACTGCAAAATAAAACCAAATATTAAATGTGTGTATTTTGTGTGGATGCTCACATGTGAATGTCAGTAGGATGTTAGAATCCCTTCTGTGTATGTATTTATTTATACATAAATATAGTTCTGTATACGAGAAATGTAATATATCTTTCAACAGCCCAGTTTCCCTTACTATTCATAGAAAAGAAAGCTGCCAACCATCAGTTAACTTAGGAAGAAAAAGACAGATACAAACTCAACAACCAAACCAAAAAAAAATTGGTAACTACTTCAATTACATGAAGGATGTGGTAACTAAATTTAAATTATTTAGCTCACTAATTGAGGATTTTATTACTTCACGTGAATCATTGCAGACAGATGGTATACAATTTTGCATTGTAAACTGGGCTTTTACGCAGGAGGGGAACACAATTTCCTTTGATAAAATTAATGAGATTCACCAGAGGCAGACAGGAACACTTTTATGTTCCTGTTTACAAGTGACTCCAAAGAGGTAACTCGAGTTTCTCAAAACAAAGCCTTTAAAAATAATTTTTCAACGTAAGAAAAATGAACGTGCCAAATTGCATGCAAAAAAAATCCTGAGAAATTAATGACAGAAATTGTCTATACAAGCTGCCCTTCTGGAAGCCCTTCCTTGGGTTGACAAAGGGACCATTAGGCCATCTACCTTTCCCTTGTCTCCCACTGCACAATTCTGCCTTGTTCTCTGCATAAACCCCACTTGGTTGCCTTCAACACCCTGCTTTGCATGGAACCTTGGTTTGGGGGTGTCAGACAGAGAGTCCTTCCTTCAGTGCTTGAACATCCAGGAGTTTTGCAGTGCTGTTCTTTCCTTGCAAGGGCGCTGTTAAGTTAAAATGCAATGTGTCTGTTTGTCCCAAGTGCGTTGGATTTTTTCACACCTTTTGTTGGAGATCGCTTTCTGTGGTTTCCATCTTATCTTGTGGATCTCTTTCCAGCTCTCTCACATCACACAGCGTCTTTTTAAGGGATGGACAACTGGATACGGGATAGCACTTTTTGTCTTGTAAAAAGCATAAAGATGTAATGATTTCTACCTACCCTTTTCTACTTGGACAGCTGTGTGTACATATCAATCCCTTGTCTACCATCAGCAGCTCACTAGGAGCTCATGTTGAGTTTCTCCAAGCTCCTATATGGAGTGACTTTCAGAGATACATTCCTCGGCCGTGTAGCTTGTGTTGTTCCATCCTGCAAGTCTGACTTTTTCTCTTTTTGACCCTATTAAAACATACTTGTTTGAAAGACCTGACTCTATTAAATAATCCAGATAACTCTGTGACTGCCTTGCTCTCATTATCACTCTGTTAATATTTACTCTGTCTAAAATTGCTGCCAGTGGTGATTTATTTAGTCTTTTAAAAGCTGTTTGAAGTAATATGTCTCTAGATTCCTGATGAAAACTCTGAAGAGTCTCCCTGCAGCTCACCAACAGAAACATCCTCATTAAACGCTAGCGCTGCTTGGACAATTGATCTGCTTTTCATTTAGATCTTCATCTGTTTGTGCTTTATTAATTTTGTGCTGTACTCAGTTTTTTTGTTCTTACTAAATCAAGTACCTAGCAGAAGTCTATTACACTCAAGCTTCTAGCAATTTAATGCATAATCATATAAAATGAGGAAATGAAACAGCTGTTTACCGGGACCTATTTTCTATAAAAAAACATGAAGTCTAGCATTAGTTGTATTCTCCAAGTATTGGCTGACAATCATAATTCTTCTGCCTACCACACAGGCAGCAGATACTTCTTGTGCTCCTTTTGTGTCCTTGGTATAGGCCCAACACTAACACACTTCTCCACCTCTTGAAATACCACCACAGTGCCAACACATGCAAAGATCAGCTAGCCAGACATCAACCCCTCTAGGATTTTCCTCTTGGATTTCCAGACCGCTGGGAAATTGTAATTTCACTGTGTCTTGCTAACAGATGCTCTTTAGGTGAGCCTCCAATGTCTTCTTGTGATATATATGCATCTCCCTGATTGTTTCTAGATACTGCATAGTAATAGCTATTAGGTGGTCAAGTTTCGGGGGGGATGGGGGTGGGGTGTATTTTTTTCTCTCTTTATTTTTTCACCAGTGGGAATTTGTTTAATCTAGCATCAAGTTTGTATCACTGCTTCGATGATGCTTATGCTTTAAGGAAGACAAATTAATCCATTGTTCCTTTTGCTCTAGTGCTGTGTGCACAATATCTGTTTCCTGCCATCTTCCCGGTAAGTTTATCCAATTGCTTCTATCCCTTCTTGTCACCTGTCATGGCAGAGTGCTTTCTGGATACTGCTGTCTTTGACTACCATTTTTCTTTCAAAACTAAAAGTAGTTTTTGTCTTCGATGAATGTACCTGTGTGAATGTCTTCGATTATGTATCTGCGTGTGTGGCGAGGGTCGGGCACTTTTCCAGACCTCAGCCACAGCCAAGCGAGCCTGGCCAGGATCCCACGCCCTGCCCGGGAGCTCACTCCTCTTCCACTCGTGTCGGCAGCGCAGCCCTGACAGCTGCTCCCAACAGTGAAGCACCTCAAGCGGGGCCATGGGATCGCTCCCTGCGGCTGCCTCAAGTTTCCCCTGTACCTTTAGAGGGGATGAGAAAGGGTGGGAATAACTCCGTGTCTGGACTAACGCTGTGGAGTAAAGCGGGGATAGCAGGGACCGGGACGCCAGCAGCGCGGGAAGCCCTTCCGAAAGTCCTCGTAGCTAAAGGGGTATTTTTGTTTGGGGTTTTTTTGTATTTTTGTTTGTTTGTTTGTTTGTTTAATTTATTCAAGACCCCTGCGATGCCGGCGCTGCCCCGCTCGGGGCCGGTGCGGGAGCGGCGCGCAGTCCCGGGCCGGGCGGGGCCGGGGCGGGGCCGGGGCGGGGCGGGGCGGGGGCGAGGGGCCGGGGCCGCGGCGGTGCCGGGCAGCTCGGGGGGATGACAGGCAGCAGCCGCCGGCCCGCAGCCGGAGCAGCCGCCCCCCGCCAGCCGGCGGGGAGCGCGGGCCCGGCCAGCACCGGGATGCCCCCTCGGGACCAGCCGCGGCGGAGGCTGCGCGCCCCGCGGGCGGCGTGGGCGCTTCCCGGCCAAGCCATGGGCCAGACCTCGGTCTCCACGCTGCCCGAGCCGGCCGGCGGTGAGTACCGGAGGCGGCGGGGCGGGGTGCTCCCGCCGGGGGTCCGTGGGGGCGGGGGGCGGGCCGCGGTTCCCGGGCCGGAGGAGCGGTGCCCGCGGTGCCGGGGCCGCCGCCGCCGGCCCGTTCCTTCGGAGCGCAGCGGAACGGGAGGGGCCGCCGCTCTCCGCTCTGCACTGCCCGGCTCGGCGGCCCTCGGGGGGCGAGAGGCTCCGCCGTGCCTCCCACCTCCCCCGGGGCTCGGGGCTCCTTCTTTCCCCGTTATTAAATAAATAAGTACGGAGGCTTCCCTTTCGTAGGGAAAGGGAAGGAGCTCTGGCACCTCGCCCAGGAGCGCGGCTAGTAACCCGCCCAGCTGGTTGCTTTTAGCTCCAGGACATTTTATGTGTAAGCAGACTGTTGAAAATAAATAAATAGCGAGTGAGTGGAACTGTTGCGGGCCCTTTCTCTCTTCCCCTCCCCAAAAAAAAGCAGTCCTGACTGTTTACAACTTTTTGAAGAAAGTACGAGCTTCTTGGGAATGTTGTTTGGAGGCATGTTAGGATAACCCGGTGTGTTTTAGTTACTGAAAAACAGAGTGTGTCTCTTCCCACAATAATAGGATGTAGAGTCTAAATTAACTTCAGCAAGGTTTGAAGTTTCCTGTGAAATTCCTGCATGTCTGTTTTCCCTCAATGCCTGTTTCCTTTACATCCACTGGAAAAAGCCCCAAAAAACAACAAAATCCTGTTGTGGACTTTAATACTGAAAGCTGAACTTTATCCTTAATGTACTTATTGCCGTTAATGTGGGAATGTTTTGTCAAATAGGAGACAGTGCAACAAACTTTCTCTTTTCCCCTTTTATTTTTTTCTTCATGGCCATTTTAGAGAATAGTTTTAGTATTAACACATCATTTTCAGATTAACTCTGTTATATTCCTAGTCACACCATCCCAGTCAAAACCTTGCATGATTTTCTCACCTGTCAAACATTGAATGAAAGATAAATTGGACCATTTCCAATAAATGTTACCATCCTGTTGAAGGTTTCACCCGGCAGCCAGTGTGTTAGAATTGTTTCAAGGTAGTCATCGGGAAGCAGAGGTAAGGAAACAGATGGGCTGGTTAAAAATTTCTGTTCAACTTCCTGCACAAAAATAGTGACCAAACTTTAAGTGCAGAAGTCTATTGTGAGAGAATTTTGCCTTGGAGGGGCCTGTATCTTGATTAAGGATAACTGTGGTGCCTGTGGTCACTTGGCTGCATGATAATGGGCAATAACTGGGCTGAATTTCTAGCTTTACCTCAAGGAAAAAAGTCACTATTGAATTCTTTCCTGATTGAAACCAAAATTTTCAATCAGGAGCAGTAAGAGACAGGTATCTGAAGATGTAAGTTGTGATGATGTTGCCTCAATATTGCCAAGTAAATTTTAGTTACCTTCATTTTAAGAGCACTGCAGTTTATGGTGAGACAGTAGTAGTACTTTAGGGAGGTTTCACAGAAGAGTAATTCCACTGCACTTTCATCATTGTTGAAATTGTTGGGGGGGTGTATCCTCAACAAGAAACCACAGGGGCAAGTGGGTTTCTGGGTGGCATGGATTCTTGGTGAGTGCACTCATTTGATTTCTCTAATCTGTTTTACTGATGTGGTCTGGAAACTTAGTCCACCTGTGATCAGGACAGGAGAGTGACTTCCACTGGTTCCTGTTCCATGGGTTGACTCTTAGGCAGGCAGACCTAAAATCTTCGTTGATTTTGGCGTGCCAGGCAGCTCCAAGCCATTTAAGTCTTTGACAGCTGCTAGAGATTAGAGTTGAAGGAGATATCTGTCTTGCACACGCAGGGGCTACAAATCTGTTTTAGTGCTACGGAATCAATAGTGCATTCAGATCCCCAGTGAGCCACACAAAAGCAGCTGTGAGGAGTTGCTTGCCTGTTCACTCCCTTTTCCCCCAGCCATGCCAGCCTGGAGGGCTCAGAGGGGTTGTTTGCTCTGTGCAGGGGAGGGCAGCACCACCGTGGTTTGATGTAGCAAACTAAAGTACAAGATTTTTCCTGAAAGTCACAGAGTGACTTAGAAGAGATAAAATATATACATAATGCAACACTCAGGATGGACCTCAGCCAGTGTCCTGAACAGTTGGGTTTTTAAAGTTTCCTTTAAATTAAAGGTTTTACTCTTGGAAATGTAAAAATATGTTGAAGTACTTAAACAGATTGAGGTCCTAGTGTTACTCTCCTGTTGGGTTACAGGCAGGACTGAGGCCTAATCATAAAATTCAGAAGTCTTTCTTGACTGGGCAGATGTGTTCATACCAGATGGATTAGCATGCCTAATAAAGAGAGGAAGAATTTCAGATTTTCATACTGCATTGGAACTTTCTTTAGCAATACTGTCCTGCTGGAGTTTGCCATCAGCTTCATGTGAGTGGCTGTTTAAGTGTTGTGGACAGGAGGATCTGGGCTTTAATCATCTCTCATAACTATGAGTGGTAGATGGGCAACAAAGCAGGTCTTGTATTGCCTGGTTGGTGTTCGTAGGCAGCTTTTGCTCCTTCTCCTAGGCTGCAGCTTTCCAGTCATTTAGATATTTTTTTAAAGCTTGTTTATTATTTGCCATGGTTAGAAAATGTGAACAAACATCAATTGCAACAGGAGCTTGGGAAGCCAGTATAGATATGTGGATAAGGAGGAGCACATATTATCCTTGTTCATTTTCCTTCCTCTTCTCTGATTTTCCCACGCCTGGCAGGACTTGATTAACGAGATCTCTCCCCGTTTACTGGCTGGAGTTGAGTGCTTTTGGGGGTTATCAGCCATTGTGTGCAAAAGCTATCACTTCTACTTTCTGATCTACAGCTTATCAAAGAGCAGCAGAGCTGTGCACTTTTTCAGTTTGGGTTTTTATTTTCCTTTTAGATTTGTTTCCTTTTAGATTTGTTCTTTGGTAGTTCAGTACCAGGCATAGCAGAGAGAAACAAACAGGGGAGATGTGATCAGCATATTGGGAAGGTAGCATTTCAAAGCAGAACTAGTTAGGTGGCAAAAGATTTTTGTTGTTTCTTGAGTGGCGATGCCTTGTCAAGAATGCAATTTCCAGTAAAATCAGACCTTGTTAGTGTTCCTAGGAATAGGTCAGGCAGCTCAGCATGGAGTGTGGTGCACAAGCAGAGGGTATGCAAAGGGGTAGGACAAGCTGCAAAGAGAAGGCCCCCGGAAACTCTTGCCCCACAGGTCAGGATGCTCACTGGGGCCAGCTGAAGACTGGGGTCAGACCCCTGTGCTCACCTCCCGTGCCAAGGATGTGATGATGTGATCTGCAGGGCTGTTTACTCTGGGGTGGGAGGAGTTCCTCTCCTCGCATACGTTTTGCAGAAACAGAGCACAAACTGTCTGGCTTGCGTTTCATCCTTTTACAGACACACAGGTTTTTTTCAAGGGCATGAAAATGTACTTCAACAGCACAGGAAAACCATTTCCCACCCAGCTCCCCCCGTGAGATGAAAGCAGTCACTGGTAGGATCCTGTTGTTTGTTGACCTTGGCACTCGGTGAAATGATTCTCATAGGTCAGAAGTGGACATGTTTCTCAGACTGCTGCTTTTCATCTCTCTTGGCTTTATGGGATTTCCTGTTCGTGGATGAGGAAACAGCAGCTTCACCTGTGTCTGTGCAGAAAAATTGTAATTGTGTTAACTGGGCAAGCTTGTCATAATCCTGAAATGAAATAGAAAACTAATATTTGCTTCAACACTTCTAGGTGTTGGTAAACAAACTAATTGGTTATCCATGGAGAAAATTCCAAGACTTGTCTAGTAAAGTAAGTTGTTCCAGTAGTGCTCTGCATTAGTAGCTACCTGTGAGCCTTACTGAGGGCACTGTTGTGGAGCAAGCCCTCCTGTTCCTGAGGAATTGGACATGGAGATGCTCAGCCATAGACCAAAATTCTCATCCTGACTCAGTCCATTATGACTCTGAATGTGCAGAAAAGCCCTCAGAGTAATAATTCTTATAGGGTTTAAAAAGGAAATTGATTTTTCTCCTCTGGTTATTTTTCCTTCTAAAGTGGAAGAATTTTGAAACTCATTGCACTTTACAGGAAGGCATTTCAAAGTGCTTACAGGTGCAGTGAACTACTCCCAACACACCTCAGCTGGTCATTTCAGGTTTTGCTTCACTTGAAAGAATGGAAAGCAGAGCTATTGAGATGAAATGGTAAGTTCTGTTTGATGTGAAGCCCCAAATGACTTGTCCACAGCCACAAAGGACATTCCTAGCAGGGAGCCTCATCTTCCTTATTTTTTTTTTCATGAGATTTAAATTGGTTGGGGACTTTGAGGCTGAACCCTCATAAGACTACAATGGGAATCCTATTCATTTTTCCCTGCTTTTTTATGCTTTTGTAAGTTATGCAAGAGTTTAAGTGAAATGTAAAGGTGTACCATTTTCATTTGCTACTAAATTTCTATCCAAAGCTTTTCATCTTTTTGGGAAACTCTTTCTTCACTCTACTAGTGCTGTCAGATGGGACTACAGTTGTGGCAGCTCCAGAATTTGGGTTAATTAAGTATGTCATTTGCATTAGACTTCAGGCTGATTGAGTGGATATTTTGGATTCCTAGTCAAAGGTATAAAAAGCCCATGTTTTCAGACAGGATGGGTAGCCATGAAGTTGCCTTCTACTAATGGGAACTGCAAGAGCTCTTTTAAAAAGTTATGTTTCTTGAGCTGAAATATGAAAAGCAATGGCAACTGCTGGAAGTGCAGGTCTCATCCTGCTCCCAACACCATGACTCTGATTTGTGCTGTTGGTGAGGGTCTGAATGTAAGCGTGTGGAATGAATCACTATTTATAGAGAAAAAAATTCAGTGTAGCATGTTTATGGAACATAAAGCATACGTGCTGCTGCATGCTCTGTGATCTGCCAGAGCAGAGCGGTGCCCCCGCAGCAATTCCTCACTGCAGAGGAGGCTGCAACCTGAGCTTGCACCCTGGGCCATGGCTGAGAACATGGGTCTCATAAGGACACAGGGCACCAGCCACACCACAGGGACCATGTGTGTGTGAAAACAAAGGGTGTAGTCCTCAACAGGTTGATGTCTTACCTCTTCTCCCTCTGAGGCTGCTTCACAGATGACCGGAATTTCTCCTCATTTAGTTGCCAAGGTACGTGACCTTTCATGTCAAGCATGCTGGCTGAGAGACCTTCATGTTTGGTAGCCACTAATCACCTGTTCGCAGCGTTAATCATCAGCTTCCTCATCTGCCATGAGGAGAACGAGAGCTTCCAGGCAGAGTGCAGAGCCCTGCTGGCTGCCTGTGTTTGTGTGGGGCTTGTCTTCTCAGATGACCACCCCGATACTTCCTCCAGATGAAAAGCTCCTGGAAGATCTTGTTTCCTGCTGAGCCCCCTGTGCTAAGCCCCACTGACAACTGATCCCATGCCACTGGATCCCAGCCACCCCTTGGATCAGTTGTCCTTCCTTCCTAGATTCTCTTCCTTGGTTTCCTTACTGCTCCTGAGTCATATGGCCTCGTCCTTAGATGGCATTTTCTGTTACAAATTTGAAAATGCTTTCCGGTCCTTTTTATTTCATTCCTTGCTTTAAATGGAAAAACTTATCACAAGGAGGCAGGACATCACCTAAGATAGCCAGGAGGAAACCAAAGAGCTCTCATATCCTCATCAGTGTTTGCACCATATCACAGTCCAGCCTATTAAAAACAGAAAAAACTTACCCATTTATATTTTTCTTTATATGTTTTTCCTTTAAATCGTCCTTTATTCATTTTGGACACTGATGGATTTTTTAAAATCCTTCAGCAAACAGCCTGCTCCCAGAACTTATTTCTACCCATTGTATTAAAATTGTAACAGGGGCTAGAAAAATATTTCTGATACACAGAAATACCCCAATTCATTGCCATTCAGTCCTATATGGAGAAGTCATTTTTGAACTGTCCATGTGTTGTTTTCTCTAGCAGGCACAAGGCAGATTCCTGATCCTGTTCTTTTTCTGATAGGAAAGGATTGACTTTCGAGTGGGGCCAGTTCTAAGTAATGATAAAATTACTGTAATAACAGGCATCAGGAGCTCTGGTCTGTTTTGCCCCCAGAGGATCCCAGAGAGCTGGACCGGCTGCTGGTGCCCCTTCTGAGCCAGAAGAAACTGTGACTACAAACCATGGGCAGGGAAAGTAGGCAGATAATGAGGAGTGGGTTTTGTTAGTTTTTTCATCCCCCAAAGCAAAATCAAAAAGTGAGGCCGAGTAATTTATATCTCCCCCACCTCCCTGTACATGAACTCTACAAGCCTTACACAGCCAAGTGTATTTTTGGGCAAATGTAAAATTATGGTGGGGTCTGGAGCGTGCCATTTCCTGTAGTGTCTTATGAAATGGTTCAGTAGGAGCTAGGTAGGAAGATCACTGTGGATATCCAGGTGATGCAGGGTATGAAGATGTTCTCACTGTGTTTGACCAGAATCAAATGAGTTAACAGGGCTGGGTGTCCTCTCTTCTGTGTTTGGAGTTTTTTTTCTGGGTTTAAATATTACAATATGTGAATCAATTTAACCTTGCCTTTTCGTAGTCCACATAGTGGTTTGGACTAGCAATCAGCAAAGACCATGAAATTGCCTCTCCTAGTCATATGGCAGCTTATTATTAGGAAATTTGATTTAAGACTTGAGCTTCTTTCAAGGCTTGATACAAGGTTGCTGTGAAGGAATATGAATTTATTCTGTCCCTGACTTGGTCTCAAAGGGAAAGTTTTATTTACCTTTTTGTTCTCTCGCTGCTTTGTACAACTGTGATAATCAGTGTAAGTGGGAAAAAACTAGGGAGAAATGAGGATCTGGCTGCTCCATCATTGTAGGGAAGTACAGGGTATGCTGTCAGGTTGCATGTGAGTTGAATGACAGGTCATCAGAGGGTTAGCCAAATCTGTGTCAATTATAGCTTTGTGAAAATGAAGTTTTATATGAAAATATAAGAGCTGTGTTGCCTTTTCTTCTCTGATTCCTGCATTGGTTTCATATGAATTAGAATGATGTTTTGCCTAGCAGAGTTAGGCTGTGATACAGCTGTCCTAACATTTGAAACTGTATGAGCAAAACCAGTTTGGTTCCAAAAGATCAGCCTGCATTCCTCACCCCTGAGAATGTGCTTTTTTATTATTTTTTTAAGATGTCTTCACTCTGACTATTTTCCCAAACAGTCAGCAAATCCTCATCAGGTAGATGCACCATAGTCATTCCAGTGTTATTTAATCCTTTTTGTGTTTTCTGAATCTGAATACTTTAATGTGTTGCCCAGTGATAGCCCAGGAATGGTGCAGAGACCTTAGGTACCAGTTGGGCTTTAAAGCCTGGGCTATTGCATGATCTATGCAAACAGATAATGTAGTTTATGATCTAGAGATAATTCACAAAAAATACAGACAATCTCTAATATTTATTGATTTTAGCTAACTCAGTGATTTGCACAATTAGAATAATTGTGATATATGATGAAACTTGATGTTTTTACTGCTATAATAATTTACACTTTCAGCTTAAAACATTTTTGCTGGAAGCTTCAGCTCAGAAAGTGAACTCTTGCCTGGGGGTTTGTCACCTCTGGTTTTATTTCTGGGGTTTGCAACATAGTTGATGCACAACTGTTCTTTCACTTGACCCTTTCTGCTGAGGAGGAAGGCAGGGCTGGCTCTTCATGCCTTCTGCCTGCATGGCTGTAGAGCAAGTGCAGAAAACCAAAGGAAAGTGATTTGGATCCCAGCTTCTGTTTGGTAGTCAGCTCAACTAAGTAAAACAGCATTTATCGTGAGTGAAATTTGGTCTGAATGCCCAGGAAACCTCATGGGAGGGCAGCCTGTCAGGGAGGAGGATGGTGTGTTGAAGAAACAAATTACTGCAATGGAAGCCTGGAAGCCAGAATGTGGAATGTTCCCTGTCCATGGCAGAGGGGTTTGAACTAGATAATCTCTAAGATACCTTCCAACACCAAACAATCTGTGATTCGAAGAGCCAGGCTTTGCATTCAGCTCAGCCTGCTGCAGTCAGGTGCACAGGTGATCTTCTCTCTAAAACCAGGAGCTGGGAAGCAAGAACCATGTGCCAGTGTCCGTGTCACCATCCTCAGCAGCCTGCAGCCTCTGCTGGCATATGCCAGTGTAAGCACTGGGTGGATGTAAGTGTAAATGTTGGGTGGATGTCTGGAGCAATAGGAGATCATGGAAGAGCCTCATCTGCAGTTCCTGTAGCAAGTGAGATGCCCAGGATGCATATTCCTAGCTGGGGAAAGCCTCAGTGTGGCTTGTACATCTCTCACCTCTACTGTTGGAGGGATTTTAGTGCTTGGGCACCAAACAAGTGAATTTCACTCAGCAGCAGCTTCCTGAGTTAAAAGCATTGTGTGATGTGAGTAGTAAGAGAGGGTCCAGTTTGTGACTCCTCTCTCAATTGCTCTCCTTGCTTACAACCCCCAGAGATCTACTTACCTGAAATATTTATGTCATAACAAGCAATATAAAGTCAGCCAGACTGAAAGCTAATCTCTGTGGGCATTTTTCCCCCCCAAGATTCTGGATGAATCAGCAAAGAAATGACACTTTCGTTGCATGCTTGTGAAAGAGATTTAGTGGGATACAATTAAGTAATTTGAGTCATGTTACAACTTTAAGTCCCTCTAAGCTGGTGGGAAATGATTTTTAGATACTATCTGTCTTTATGAGGAGAAAAAAAACCCAAACAGTCCATTGCCAAGAAATTAGATGTGTTTAAATTATGCATTTGTAATGTGTTGTAATTTATTTCATTGTTAATAATTCAGAACTGGCTGTGCATTTCCTTCCCTGTAAATTCATTCAATGTGTCTGAAGATTACTGTTTTTTTTCTTGGAGTTTTATAGCTTTATTGCGTTTCTGAGGGGAAGGAAGTGTTGATTTTGGCACAGATGCTAAGAGTATTCTTGTTCTGAAAATGTGAAGCAGTGTTCTAGTGCACTGCAAATCTGGCCTCTTTTATGTTTATACAGAGAAGGGTGTAGTGGTTTTCCTGCCTTACACATTTTACCACCATGAATGATTCTTTTACTCACAAATTGTTCAAGTGATTGATAAAAAAAGGAGAATATTGCTATTAATAATTAGTGCTAAAAATCCATACGAGGTTTAAAACAATTGCAGTAATTGCAGGGTAGTTCCTGTGCTTAAATTCTTGAAGGAAAGTTTTGGAAAGCTGGTCTGACTCTTATGAGAGGACACTAGATTTGATTTCTTGGAAAAACAATGCTGTTGTTTATTCTTGCTTGAATATTGCCGCTTTTGACACATAGAAATAGGGTATGGAAGAAATAAGCGAGACACAATAGAGACTCTATCTGTCCAAGGGAATGAACACTAAAGCAGACAACTAAGACTGTGGATAAAGACAGTTTCTTGAGAGCTGGACAAAGACCAAGCAGAAATAGTGTATACTTTAGTTGGATGAGGAAGTAATAAGAGAGCAGAAGAACATGAGCCAGCAAGAAAAAGAAAGAGATATGAACTACAAAGCATTCAGAAATTACCTGTCACTCTGCTTTAAAAGCTTTCTGTATGGCAGTACTGTCATGTAACTGTGTCATGTTACAAAGAGAACATGATTCTGAAAAGAGGAAGAAAGTTTGTGTTGGGAAAGCCTAGGGGAATTCTCAGAAACCTGAAACTGAAAAAACAAGAATCTTGGACACTTACAGAAACACCTCTCTTAACTCCCTCCTGCACTACTTCTCCTGCTGATTTAATTTTCCCATTGCTACTGTAGGCAAGGCGGGGGAGAAGAGTAAGAGAGTGTATTTTAGACAGATCCAGCAAGATGAACAATGTGTTTCTGAAAAGTTTAATGCACCTGGAAACTCTGTAGCTTAGTTTGAAGTGCATAGTAAAAAAATGTGTTGAAGGAAAAAAAGTATTTAATGTCACTATTGGATCTCTAGGATTATATATTTTTGAAGGAGAAAAAGGAAAAAAGAATGTACCTTTCTAGCTGACATCCATGAATGTTGAACAAACCTTGAGAATACAGGTTTAGGCCACTAGAAAGTATACCAAAGCTAAGCATTATTTTCAATACATTTTAAGCCATTAGCAAAAGCTTGTGACTTTGCAGGTTTCTCTAGTTAGCAGGAGAAGCTGGACACAAGATTTGACGTCTATCATTGCATGCTGTGTCTATTGCCTAGACTAGTTTTTAGTTTGGCAATGGCTACAGTGGCTGCAGCTCAGGCCTGTGAAGGTACAAGCCTTTCCCAGCTGCTTCAGTGCAAAATCAGCGAGATCTGATAGCATGTAAGAATAAAGGCCACAGCTAATCACCTTGGCGTGATCTTGAAGGGTTCATGTTGCCCAGTTCTGAAATCTTCCCATGGGTATTAATCAGTCCTGAAGATGGGTCTTGTGTGATAGTTAAATATTGTTTCCCCTCCCCCTCTTGCTATAGAGAGAGCGTGTCAGACCTGAAAGTCATGGACCTTGGACGTAAGTGAGCACAAATGATTGAAGTCATGCCATGGATCTTTGTGGTTTCACCTTTCCACCGGCTGTCCTTAGGGATCTGTTTATAGAGAAAACATCTCTCTCTTTCTGTGGCTCATCCTACATTGCATTCAGGGTTTCCTCAACCACAGAAGAAAAACATTGCAGGAAACATCACCAGAAGGTGAGATGAACCAAAAAACCAAAATAGCATTGCTATATGAAATCCTCTGTTAGGTGAGTTCACTGTGATGAAGGAATCAGCTGAAGACAGCTAGTGAATTATCCCACTGCTGTGGTTAATTCTTTCTTTAGCTTTTGCAGGGGAGCAGGCTCCTCAGCCCCTGCCTGTGGTTCAGCAGATAGCATCATTACACCCTCATGTCCCTGGATGGGAATGCTACTGGTTAGCATATTTAGCAACCTGGGTTTTTTTCCCCAATAGCCTGTATATAGCAGCAGGGCAGAACTGAGACCCATGTCCTTTTGTCAGCAGGGAGGTGTCTGGTGGCACAGATGAGTTTTCTTAACTCCCTAAGAATTGATGCACCCTCTGTATATATGGGTCCAGAGCTTTCTTTCTTTCAGTTTAGATTTTTTCTTGTTTGTGCGGTAAATTCCATGTAAGACTGAGTGGAGAGAAAAGGAAGAACAGATGCAGAGCTTCTAATTAAATTAGCCATTTCCTAAAAGCAAATAGCAGGCACTTCAATCTCATTAAAATAATACCAGCATGGAGCCCATTCTTTCTAGTTTAAGTGATCACTTGCATGTCCAGATGTCAATGCAGGGAAAACTTGCAAATGTAGAGAGGTTTATTTTGTCTTACTGTGTATATTTCCTTATAATTCAGTCTTTGTGCCTACTATTTTTGGTGCCTTTTTATTTTATTTATTTTTTAACATAAGGAGTGGCTGTAAAAGTTTTGAGACAAAAAATGTCCTTCTTGTGGGGTGAAAAGAAAAAGGCTGTGTTTGAGGTGAGAGAGAAGGGAGGGAAACTGGGATAATGCTGAGGTGGTGCAAGAGATGATGCTTCAAGGAGATGGGTAGTAAAGTGGGAAGTCTTTTATGAGGACTTCCAGTAGCCTTTTCCAGTCTGGCAGCTTACTGTGAAATTAGGTGAGAAAAGCAACCATTAGTTTATCTTGGTGCATTTATTGTTGGTATCGTATTGATGACTCTTAATGACACACTGGCAGGAGCATTTTTTCTCTAACCCAGGAATTGTGAGTGAAGTCCCATTGAGTGATGCACATATGTGTGGAGTCACACACACTCATCAAAGTTTTTAGCTTCAGACTAGGATTGATGTTATATTTTGCTGTAGATGTCCATAGCACAACTTTCAAGATAACTAACAATTTTTCAAAATATTTGTCGTGTCCATTAAAATAGAGAAGCCAGAGGTCTGGTAGTAGCAATTGTTTGCAGTTGTAGGAAGGGTACATGAGAGAAGGTGAGAGACAGAGCAATGCTCCATGGAGCTCCCAGTAGTAAAAGGACAAGGCTAAGAGTCCTTTGAATAGCAGGGATTTTCTCTGGGCCTCTCCAGTTCTGAGTAGGTGCCATAAGAAGTCAATTGGATCCTTCTGTTTTGTGGATATAGCTCTGCATTTCCTCTACTCCACTCCTTTCTGTATTTGCCTGGAAAAAGAGCCCCTTGCATTAAACTGCATGTCAGTGGAATTAGCGATGAGAACTTTTCCTTGCACACAAACCTACATGTTTTTTAGTTACAGTCCTTGCAGTATTTTCACCAGTTACACACTGTTCCCACCAGCAGAGCTTTGTATTTATAAAAACATCCAGATACACCCCAGACAAGTACTATGACTTCATGTTGAGATTACATTATTTTCAACAGCTTGACCAAAGCACACCAAGGGCAGTATTCTAACACTGTACATTTCACCCTGGCTTTATGCTCTGGCTTGCTTTAGTTGTGAAGTTCATGGGTTTATTAAAATATTAGATGGAGTTAAAGGTCCTTTCTAAAAGCCAGCACACAGGACCATGGCTTCCAGAGTATTTAGCAGTGAGGCACTTCCCTCTGCATGAATAACAAGACCCTCTTCATATTTTGTGTTTGTGTTTTTCCTTGCCTCCCTGGTGAGCAGGTGCTGAGCCCAGAGTGCTGCCACTGCTGGGGAAGCAAACTGTGCATCCCCGTGAGCTCCACACTCCAGCCAGGGGCCATTCCCAGCCTGTATGCTGGCCCTTTTCCTGTATAAAAGTGTGCAGTATTAGTGATAAACCATGGTATTCCTAGCACATGAGCAAATTAGGCAAATGCAATCTTTTGTCTTGCTCTGAGTCTGAACAAAATGTGCATGCCATAGTAATCCTTCCTTTTTTTTATTTCTTGTTATTACTTTTTCTCCTTAACTTTTCTCAAAGCTAAACTTCCCACTAAATTCAATTATACTCTAAAAGCCTGTGTTGGCATGAAAGATAATTAAAAGTCCACTCAAACCTTTGATTCCCACATGGTTTAAAAGACAGAAGTTTAAAGTCAGCAGAGAGTCTGACTGAAGTGGGAGGGCGGTGTTGGTGGTAGAGCAGTTTAGATTGGAAACTTTGAGGACACATCTGAAGGTTTTTTGTCCTCCTCAGAGCAAGTGTTACCTGAAATAGGATCCTGTTTTTCCTGCTACCTTGACACAATCCATGGACCCTTTCCTTTAGCTGGCTGCTCCAGCATTGCTGAGCTGATCTGGCAGGGGCTGATTTACAGTGGGTCACCGTCTGGATGCTTGGCCAGGCTGCTGCTCCCTGTCCAAAAACTAAAGGCTGCCTTTCAAATGCAAGGCTGGGTACAGCCCTGTTGTGTGGGACACGTGCATGTTCCCAAACATGAAACTAAAATGTTCTGGCTTAAGTGAAAATTCTTACGGAACTGGTTCTCAGTGACCACTATTCATAAACACATGAAATGTCATAACATTTGTCAAACAGCTTCTGAGTGGGATACATCTTGCATTTCTGTGCTTTTCAGTTTAGTATGCTATTCATGATCCTATACAGGAATTAAAAAAAAAAAAAAAGAGCCAGTTAACATTTGATTTAGTTTAATTTCATTCCTTCTAGAGCAAGAAAATATCCAGTGAAGGTTAGTGGTGCTTTTCTAGAACTTTCTTAAAACCTGAGTCAGACTGTGCTGCTGTGCTTACCTATATTCCTTGTATTCTTCACTTACATTGATATACAGAAAATTTCCTACTAAATACAGAACTCTTCTGTTTTGCTTATTGTGGCTTATATATGTTTCATCACAATTCCAGGTTTTTCCCTGATCTGCCATAGCTTTTGTGAGCACAGCATGTGAAAGACAATGCTTCTTCATGGCAAGGAGTTGCATGGTGTAATGCACCAGTCCCTTTTTGGGTCTCTCCTGGTGTTAAAATTACCACTCTCTCCCAAAGTTCAGCATCCAGCTAGGGTGAAAAGTAAGTACAGGGTCTAAAAATGTTGAGTATGTGTGCCAAGTACTTGAATGTTAGCAAAAGTGGGAGTGAGGTTTAAGGGAAATTGTAAACCTTTTTCCAGGCAAGCAAAATGACTGAAATCTTTATCACTTCTTTTAGTTTCCAAAATGTCACAGCTTCTTGCTAAGCTCAACAAGGTTGCCATCATTTATTTGTAAGCTGCTTGAAGGTGTTCTTTTAAAGAATAATTACTAACCTTTCTCTTTCAAAACTTGTTCTTACAGAAAGCAATTTTCACTGGAGGTGGAGTTACAAGGCAGTTTTTTTTCAGTATGGTATAGAAGTTTTCAGGAGGTATTTTCTGAGGGAGGTAAATTGCCAGGGGTTGCAGGAAGGCCCTCTGCTCCTTCAGTTGAGATTGGAGCTCAACAGGTTTCAAAGTAATGCTGGGGAGTGGCTGTGAACACATTGTGCCTTGCAGAGGGGCTCAGGGACGGGGTTTCCAGGGCTTCAGTGTTCCTTCTGTGCCCACTGGGCATGGGGAAAAGGTCATCCATCACCTGTGGGATCTCTGCTTTCCTTTCCCTCCTTGGATCCCTGCAGCAATGTAATTTTGGGGGCTGCTGCATGGGAAGAGCAGAGACCCAAGCAAGCCCTGCCTGCCAGGATGGACTGCTCACCTCTGGGCAAACTCTTGGAGACACTCTCTGGAAGTACCACCAGTGGAAACAGTGATTGCTCATTCCTTTGAGGGACATTTTGTCCATGTGTTGATTCATCGTTGGCTAAGCAGATAAATAGCCCTTTCTCTCCCTTGTCGCGTGCATCAGCAGCTGGGTGAGTTGTAGAAAGCCCAGGATGAGAAACAGTCGAGTCAGGCAGAAATTGCAAGCAGGAATTTCTGGAGTATTCCTGTGGGCTTTCCTAAGAAATGGCTCGCTTTCCCAGGGACTGATGGAAACAGGTGTGTGCTCCGTCACATAATGTTCCCTCTCTAGGAAAACATTTGGTAGCAGTTTAAAAAAGAAAACTTTAAAGATCTTAAATAATGCCAAAGATGAATTTGGTGAAGACTGATGCTGGACATATTTTATTTGTAAGGATTTGGAATTTCCAGTGCTGCTTGGAGTTGCTAGCAATAGGTCCAGGTATTGCCAGTCATATTTGGGTTTTTTTGCACCACCTATTTCATTTCAGTCAAGTTCTTATTATGGCAGTCATCAGCACATGGCTAAATAGTAAAGCTTTTGTACTCAATTCGTCTGTATCAACAAGGTCATGGCACTTGTAATCATGAAACTAAAGGAACCTGATAATTGCTAGAACAGCTTCTGTTTCATTTGGTTTTTTAAGTAATTCATGTCAGTGTTTTGTATCCCAGCTTGTAATTACTCAAGGGTCACATAGCCTCTAAATAAATAAGGAACAATAAAAACATTTTTTAAATTAAAGCTACATTTTTTTAAAGGTTTAAAGACATTCTTAAAGAAAATGCAAAAGACAATTAAGTGTGTCATTCCATAGTTGGAGTGACGTCTGTCCGCATTAATCTGGCTAAAATAGGCTAAGTTATTCTTGTGGTCTGTATTGGGTTTTGTACAAAGTAAATAAATCAATAGATTATCTGATTCACAATCAGCCTGAATGCATCTTAATGGTAATTGGAAGGCTTAAAATGTTTCACTGGGCTATGGTGACTACTAACTCCTAATTCCACTTAGAAAAAGGAATGGTTTTCCTGCACAGCAATGTATTGATGAATGCTGGAATAACTGGGTGGGCTCAGGTGCCCCTGACAGGCAAACAGGCATTTCCTCTTTGCTCTTTAAAGCTCTGTGTGCTGGAGCTGAGTACTGAATGAATATTGTTAGGCCATGTGGTAGTATAGTGCTGGAATGCACTGGTGGAGAGGAGATGGGGGCTGGAATTTTTTCCATTGGTCCTTGCTTTCCAGCTCAAGGGATGCTCATCCAACTCTAGCTAAAGCAGTTCAGTTTAAACTGGCACATTGAAGTTGAAGTTGGCATTTTGTTTTAGCCTACAGAGGGCAAAGATATATTTTATGATTGCTTAAAATGCCAGTGTCTGAATGGGAAAGTTAGAAAGGGACATGCTGCAAAAAAACTCATAGGGGCTTGTGGACAGCTAAAAATGATTTTTAAATGCAACAACTGAGCAGGTGTCACTGAAAAATCAGAAATCTGTGTTTCAAGCTATTGTCCTTCATTTTATTCCTGGAGCTGAAACAAGAATGGTCTTTTTGGTGTTTGTCCATACGCACTTTAAACAAAGAGGTTCTGATCTATGGCCAGCCCTCTTTAAGCATTGCAATAATGCAATCATTCATTATTAACAGAGAGCAGAGGAGAAGCGGAGGTCTCAAATACATCAGGAACAAGCAAGTGGGGAAATGAAGGTATCAATTATGTATCTGCCATGCTGATGCTCTTACAGAGTAGTTGTTTTCCCCTAAGGGAAGAATCCGCTGGGAGAGCAAAGCATATTTTTAGTGCCTTCTCTGACAAGAAGATGATGTCTCCCCAACTGAAGCTTCAACAAGCTCCTTTCTTTAGCCCTTTTCCCTCCCAGGAGTACTTGATGTGCTGGTTAGTCCTGGGCTGGTGCCTGGATCTAAAAGGAGAGTGCTGCTGGCTGTCCCACAGGGAAGTGTGATCCTGGTTTCCAGCCCTACCTCCACAAGTGACAAGCACCTGCGTGCACTGTGAACAGGGCAGGCTCCAGCCCAGCATCCCAATGCAATAAGCTGAAGGACAGCAGCTTTCTCATTTGTAATTTGTTCCAACTACAGGTTTGTTTTTTTTATTACCAGCACCTCACTTCCATAAACACTGATTCCATGGAAAGACTGAAGTAAAAAAAAAAATAAATCTATGAATACAGCCTCAAACCTTCATGAAGATGGTACTACAATTCTGCTGGGTTTTGCTGTAGTGATTTACAGTGCCATCACCTTGCTTCATGGAATTACTGTTTCTTGATTGTGTTTTTTACACACTGTTTTTTAAAGTAAAACTGAATCCCATCACAGTTGCACAGACTCATCCTTTGACATGAACATGCCCCTGAATGTCTGAGTTTAAGCTGGCAAAAGAAGGGCAACTGGGCTGCCATATGACAAATATGTCAATTTGTGCCTGATTTTCCCCACCTTGGCCCTAGTAAAGAACAAGTTACAGGGAATAAAACAGCTGTTGGCTGTGTGGCTGGGGATGGAGAGGGTAATGAAGCATGATGCAACTTGCCAACTCACTTTTCCTCATAGCAAAGAAGATGACTTAGACTGTATTAAGAATTATGATATTATACATACAGAATGATATGAATTATTTTTACAGGCTGTAGTTTTAGAGTTGGCAAATTAGTATTTTGACTAAGAAGACTCTGTTTAATCATTAATAGGTTGTTCTGAGTATTTTGGAATTTTACTATTATTGTTTATTCAAGTTGGTATCCAGCAACAAATACGAGCATTTTAAAGGCAGCTAAAAACCGAACTTAAAAATAAACACAGTTCTCTCTACAAAGACGGCAGAGCTAAAAGCCTGTACAAATATTTGCAATGACAGCAACAATCAGAAATTTGCTGGTTGGGCTTAAAAGCGTTCTTGACCTCCCTGGCAGGATTCTGAGGCCAGCAAGGTCAGAGAGAGAGACTATTTGCTTTGAGGTTGACTTGCACACATTTGGACAAGTGCAATATGCTGTTTCCTGTACCAGAAAAAGAGGTGTTGAAGCAGTGCCAGTATAGAAGAAAATGTTGCTCTTGAAAGGCAGCACAATGAGCTCTGGACTGTCCTGTCCCAGGCATTTAATTACATGGCTGATCAAATTGCTCCTAAGCTTTTGGGTATGTAAATGTTCTGTTATTCATAGATCAGGAACTTCTTGTCATAGTACTTAAGAGTGGGGAAGCATTGGGATGAGAGCTCACAAAAGCAGACCTGCTTTCAGATATATAAGCGTGTTAATTGTGCAAGATTTGGTTAAAGATAGTGATAATAAAGGGAAAAACAAGTGTAATATTCATACAGAATTGTGTTTGGCAAGGGCACTGGATGGTCTGGAATGAGTTGGAGTGTGTTTCTCACCTTTTTCATGCTGAAGAGAACAGCTGATGATGTTAGCCCTTCAGGTGGTCATTGCTTCAGCACTGGATGTGTTGCAGGCATCAGAGCATCTCTCACACCTGTTGGCAGTGAGCTCAGGTGATCACTTCCTGGCAGAAGTCTTCCCTCTCTTCACAGACCTCTCTCGCCTTCACTCCTGTTCTGTTCCTGCCCCAGCTCAATGCTACACGCTCCAGCTCAGTAGAAGGAGCTGACTCGGTTTTAGAAGCCCAGACAAAGGCTATTTTTCTTTTGTCTCAGTGCAGTGATTACGTGCAGCCTTACAAATGGTCACCAGCGTGGCTGGTGGTTCAGCTAAGGTTTCTATTGTGGTGGTGCAAAAACACAGGCTGAGATGACTGGAAGCCCACTAGTGTGGGCAGCATCTCTGTAAAGCTGTACCTGTGTCCTGCCTCCTCCTGCAGTGGTGATGTCTTCTGGGGACACTGCCAGAGATGTGCAGGGAAGTGCCTCTGTCTTTCCAGGTGTATCAGAGGCATGGCTGAGAGGGATCAGCAGCTGAGTCCTTTAGCCAATGATGCAGAGTAGGTGAGTTAGCAGAGTAATCTCCTAACATCCTGCAGCATCTCCTTAGGGCTGATGTACAGCTCCAGAAAGCCAGCCAGCTGAGACCTGTGACAGCCTCAAGCTGGCTTAGGGATGGAGAGGAGAGGAGCTATAAGCATCCCAGAGTAACTTTGGCCATGCTTTTACTGTCTTGCTAGGTTTTTGACTCAGAGTAGACAGAGAGTAGCTGGGGCCACCTGAGGGTGTGGCACACCTACCACCCCATCTTTCCTGTCAGTCAGGTGGCACTGGAGATCTTTCCCTGCCTTCCCTTGCCTTAGCAGGTGCTGCTGCTAAAACCAGCCATCCAGGGGCTCCTGGCCTGTTTGAGGCAGATAGAGTAAATTGCTGCTGGGGAGGTGAAAACCAGGCTTCACTGTGACTCTCCTCACCCAGTTTTATCTCAGCATTGGTATAATACACCTATTAACTACTACAAAGGTGGTTGCTTTTAATTCCTCTTTATCACCACACAGGAGAGGGGCCACAGGTACTTCAGTTTATTTTCACACTTGTAGCCAATATTTGCTGGGGAGAGTTACCACTTGCCTGCAGCTAAAAAGATTTGTTGTAAATTTATTACAATTATGTTTCTCCCCCATATCAAGGCTATGCCAAGAAAAGTCAGTAAAGAAATATTTCCAGTTTTGCAGTTCTGCTTTTCAGATGTGGTTTTAAAATATCAACAGAATTTACTAAGATGAGTACATGCAGCTTACTATTAGGTGACATTACAAAATCATCCAAAAAATATTTAAAATGTGAATAGAAATATATACCATTGTACTCCAAGGAGATTTATCCCTTAATATTCAGACACAAGAAGCATTAATTTTCAATTAGCAGCTCAGTTGCTCAAAGTAGTTTGGTTGCTCTTTTATGTACACTGCTTTTAGTTGTTTTTTCTGTCCTCCCACATCTTTGTTATTGTGCCTGGGTTTCCCCCCCCCGTTTTTGTGGAGGAGTTGCTTTGACCTTTGATATGATGTTTCATATATCTGGAAAATGTAACTGTCTGGAAACTTTCCATTTGCTGATTTTTTTCTCAAGTATTGGGGTTGAGAAAAAAAAAAGAATAAGCAACCTGAATTAAACCTATGATCCTTTTCCTTCTGGTTGGAGCCAGCTGTGTCCAGGGTGAGAGAGGAGGTAGCAAGAAGATTTTCAGCCAGATTGCTTTCAAACCTGTGTAACAGGATGGCTGAGCATTTGCTTGTTCCTTCTTCAGGAAGCTGGAAGTGTGGAAGTTAAACATGTTACTGAAGAGAAGAAAGAAGTTGTGTAGCTATTCCAATAAGGATCACATGTTGCCAAAATGTAAACAATTAATTTACAAACACATGTCTGTGGGCATATTGCAAGTGTAGGTCAGATCTTTATTTTTTTCCAGGACTTAGGAGAATCCCTGATGTGTTTTGATATAAGAAACAGTTGAGAAGAGGGAGTGTGATTGTAGAGGTGTGTCTGCAGTGCTCAATGCGCTGTAGAACACACCCAGCTCAGATGCCAGTGTAGATGGAGCAGACGAGCTCTGAACCATGAGGTTCCTGCATGGGAAGTGTAATTTAGAGGCTGGGTAGTCCTGACTGGCTGTGTTGCCTTTGGTATTTCTAGTGTCTCTACAGAGGGTCCTACAATCGTAACTTTGCTTTTTTATTCTGTAGAATTAACCCCGTGGGAGTGAAAACTATATTGTGGAGTAACGCTGAAGCCGGATGTTACAAGTGTGTTATGTGCATTTGGGATGCACTAGCGAGAGACAACTTGTGGCAATGATAGCCTGTAACCTGGCAAACCATCCAATAGCACTTAAGTTGAGGTGGTTATTGTGACCAGGGAAAAAAAGCAACATTTTTTCCACTCTACCCCAGTGATGCAGCAAGCATGTGTCAAGCCTTAAAGTTAACCCTTATTTTATATCCTTTTTCTTGTGTAACTAGTAGGAAGCCCAGGTCAGGTCCCCTGCTTGCTTACTGGGGATCAGTGTCTTGTAGGACTAGGGCATTCTGCCTAAGAGACAGATAGCTAAACAAGCTTTTCCAGGCCTTCAGCCAGTTAATCCCAGGTGTACAGCCAAGAAAGTGAGAACTAGAATAGATACATCATTGTTTCTAACTCTGGTCATACTCCTTTTCTCCACACTGCAGAACAGAACAGTGTGTCTGAGCATCCCTCAGCCACACAGCTCTTGGAAATGTGGAGCCCTGAGCATCCATGCTATGACTTTCAGGGAAGCACAGGCTTCCCTCTTTTCCTCTGAAGTGCCTGTGTAGCAGTACCTGTGCTTTTTGTAGAGCTTAGGTAGGGGCTCATCAGAGGCAGAACAGAATGTGGTCTTCTGAGCTGACTTTTCCACTCTTGCCAGGTTTGACTTTCTGCAGCAAGGTAATATTTTGCTTCTGGAAGCAGTGGGAGTTGCAGGGTTCAGACTTGAAGCCCTTTCTGGACTTTGGCACTGCTGATCCAAGTGTGATTCCAGCAACCCTAAAGGCATTTGTATCCTTGTAGAAACCTGAAGGTATTCAGGCTGTCATTTCCATCCCTGTGGTTATCCTAGGAGGATTCCCTCTGGCTCTTCCAGGGCAGCAGCCAGCATCCCTACGAAGTAGCCACTACCCAGCCTGTTTAGCTCATTGCCAGCAGGAGGTCCGATTAACATTTGGCAATATTGGCAGTTCCATATGGAAATTACCAGTCTGCCGCCCACGTTTGAACTTCAGCTTTTTCCTTTCATTTAATTAAAACACAATCAAGTCAATTAGCTCACGACAGAGATTCTCCAGAGTTAAACTCCAGATGTATGGCAAGGCAAAAGCATGCAGATGCCAATTCATTGTGCTGCCGGGAGGTAGATTATATCTCTCCCATTTACCAGTTTATCCACCATGGATTAGCTGCATTTTTTTTTTCCCTTCCAAGTAGATTAAAAAACCCACCAACAAAAAACAAAACAAAATCACCCTCAAAACAAAAATGTGAGAAAGAAGAAAAAATTTCGCATCAGATTCAGGTCAGGAAAAATAATAATTTGAAATACTTATTGAAAATTACATTTATAGTGTCAGAATGACTTCTGATTTTTAATGACTATGTCAAGCCTTTTATCACGCAAAGTCTTGAAGTTTGCCAGTAAGCTCAAGGAATAAGCAGCTTATACTGTATAGCAAGTTGATGACTTACTCCTAATTGGGGATAATAGGCAGCTGCAAAAACATGTTCATTTTTCTGGCATAAAAAACATGATTTCCAACTTTATGCCCTCTAGCAAGGTGGTATAGAAAATCATATCGTTGTCAGAAGAGGTTTTGAGGTCTCAATAAACCAAGATGACTTTTGCAGCACATCCCTGCAAGGCAGCAGGGTGCAGTGAGAGGAAGAGGAAAAAAAGTTGTACTAGCTAACTGGTAATTAATAAGCACAGAAATGGTATCCAAATCCACATGTAAGGGAACTCTGAATTGGGGCCAAGGCATCTTGTGCTGCATTTCTCAATTCATTCATGGTTAGATGTGGCAATACTCTGAGTCACCTGTGTTCTGACAGGATGAAAAGGTTTTCCTCACATGCTTTAAGTGATGTGGTGATACCATGGCAACACTGCAAGAGAACTATTGGTAGTGAAAGTGTTAGGCACCAGTGCTATCTCAGTGCCTTGATACCAGTGGAGCACTTGATTATGTGACTTTTCCCCGCTTGGTTATGTTGTTCATTAATAGGAGGAGGACTTTTCCTTCATCTTGCCACTCTTAACCTTGCAGTATGACAAGGATCCAGAGCAGAATTGCAGTACAGGTGGGTGAGCCTCGGCTGATGTGGGTGAGAGAAGGGATTGAAGCATAAAAGGTGCAGCATGGTGGTGGAAAGAAAAGATCTTGATATTCTGCTGGTACTGTCTTGTACTTAACAGCCCTGATGTGCGAAAGAATCCCTTAAATATATGCCAGTGCCCCAGTAGGATTGGATCAGATCAGTCGTGTAGAAAGGTGCTGGTGAGGGGAGTGCAGGTTAGGTTCTTCTGCTGGCTTCTCATTTTCCCTGCCAAGAGAAAAAATATACAGAAGTAAAAAATACAGAACATCTAATGCCATAAGTATAGTGTTCTTTTCTTTTGATCATTAACTTCTTTAAGTCAAAGTTTTTAAAAATGGTCTTTTTGCATTCCAGATCACAAGGCCTAGAACCAGCAGAAACACACTATTTACTTCACAGGAATTTACATTAGACTTGCTTGAAATGATCTGGTGGGTTGTTCTTCTGTTGCATTCTGCTCTTATAAAGTCAGTTGTAAATCCTTATCTGAAGAAAGTCTTAGCTTTTGCCAGTGCTGACATCTTAGTGCTGAAGTGTACCATGCCCTGGGAAAACTGTGATGGTTTCACATGCCTGCCTCAGCCACACAGCATCTCTGGAGATCATTCACAGCAGTAAAGTGTCTCCTCAGCAGCTACAGAGATCAGTGCTGCTTATTGCAAGTAGCCTTCCTGGGATAAGACATGTTCAGGCATCTCTAAACATTTGTAGGAAAGTCAGGGTCATCCACAGACTGATCTAATCTCTGGCTGCCTACAAGCTTGAGGAGAGGCTGTCCTTTTTGTACTTTTCATCTAATTGGCAGCCCACGTGGCACAATTTGGCTTTGCAGTGTCTCCGCTAGCCTTGTTGTTGGCCTTTTGCAGCGAGATCTCCTCTTCATGTGACATCAACGTGCAGGATCCATATCCTCACTTCTTGTCTTTCTTGTGCACCTAGCTGATCCTGCAGCTGGAAAGTCTTCACCTAGGGCAAAGGACTGGAATATGGTCATGTAAACTATGCAGGTACTATTGCCATAAGTGTTAAAGTTATTAAAAATGTTTATTGAAGGGCAATGAAGTGACTCACTGGCTTTTCGAAGGTGCATCAAGACACTATACATAAAAATAAAGGAGTAACACAAGTCAGCAAGCTCCTTTAAACCTAGGCAAGCTAAGATGTTTCTTTTCCCCTCAGTGAATATGTATGATGTTTACAGTGATTAATAGAAGGTAGATAAGTTCTCTGAGGTGAAAAACATACCACTTTATTCTTAAGGAGTGCATGACCTGTAAAGCAAATAGTGTGCATCTGAAGCATCAGCTTCCTGTGGAGTGCTTCAAACAAGAGGAGTAATAACTTTTGTAAAGATCTTTCCATAAATGCTCTGAAATGTCATTGCTGAAATTGTGGGGTTTTTTCTAAGTAGTTTATTAATTGCTAAAATGTGCTAGCTTGTGAATATATATGTGTACACATAATATATATGCTTTTGAATATAAATGAGTTATTTTTTCTAGACATATTACTTTATTTATATTATTTCTAAAGTTAGTCTGTGATATCTGGCTATGTTTATTCCTTCTTTTCAAATACATATTTTAAATGGGGAAATTGGTACAAGGTCCATGGATTAGTAAATTCCCAATTTTGAACTCACTAGATAAATCAACTCCTTGCCTTTTATTGTCTGAAGGAATTAATGTTGACATCTGTTTTCAAAAGTTTCAGTCTTCCTGAATAGAATTATTGTCCATGAATTTCATGTATTTGCTCAGTTTGAAGCAGACAGATTTCTGTAGCTAGGATGAATATCATTGTATTGGAGTTAGCAGTTTTCAGCAGAAGGCAGAGCAGGGACCGATGCAAATCTGTATTTCTCTGTGGGGAGCTGTTGGAGCTCTAATCCTCCTCCATTTCTACTGGTAGGCACAGGGCAAAAAAAACCAACTAGATGAGGTTTTTGTGAAAGTGGTCTCCTGCAATTGGCTGTATGCCATGACTCAGGAGGATTTGAAAAGATCAGCATTCTGGTGCTTGTAAGACTATGCTGTCTATCACCAGGATGCAGGCTCTTCACACCAGTAGCCCAGCCTTTCTGAGCCACTGGAGAGAAGAGCATGGGTTTTGTCCTGCTGCCTCAAGGGTGGGTATCCTCTCACTCTGCTGAGCTGGTATCTCACTGCTTCTGCCAGTGAGACAATGCCTGGCTCCTGTCCCAGGACAAAACTCTAGAGCCAAGAGATCCTGGTCTCACTTCTGAGTATTTGGATTTACTAGTGCTGATTTCACAGAGAAACCGGGTTTCCACATCCCTTAGCACCATGGGAATCTCAGCTGGGAGGGAGTCAGGAGGTTGCTCAGAGCTGGTCCTGACAGTAGGTGAGGTCAGCCCCAGAAGGAGCTTTGGAGGTTTGCATGGCTGAGCCTTCAGATCTTCCCAGAACCTGTTCCAGTGCTGCACTACCCAACTCCTGGTGGTGTCTTCCTTACCTCTTATCTGACTTTTCCTGGCTGCAAACCGTGGCCTTCATCCCTTCTTATGTCAGCTGGAATTGCAAAGATAAATTTTGCTCTCTTGTCTTTGTAAATGCACTTCAAATAACTGTAATTCTCACTTAGATCCACAGTGTCCAGCAGAGGCTTCTGTATTCCATAGAGGACTGCACGCCATAGGCAATGCCTGTAAGCTTGGACAAAAGTGAAATCTCTAATTTCGGGCAAGGCAGCCCCTGCAGGGCTTCTTGTGCTGCCCTGTACCTCTCTGCAGAGCTGCTCACTGCCTTTGGTGATCTTCTCATCCCCCCACCTCTCACCTGGCTTCTCAGGGTGTGTGGGGGAGTAGCTGCTTCATTTTAAGGCAGACTCCTTTGAAACCTCTCTAAGGTTCACCTTGTTCTCCAGGGCACCCAGGTGAGGAAGTTTATTGCTAGTTTTAGCTTCATAGACTTCAATGAAGTTATACAATAAATCTTTCTTCCCAGTACTTTATTTCAAAACATTGGAAATAAAGTTTCTTGGACTCTGTTTGCCTTACATCAGCTTTCTAACAGAAAAGATTTTTTTTTTTTTTAGCATCCTGGATCAATTTAAAGCCTAGGACAAATATAGGACTCATTAAATGTCATTTGTCTGAGAAACAGAATAATAAGATTGCACCATGATGTTATGTGGCTGAATGTGTATCTTTTGAGCAGCTAGGACACAGGACCAGGATTCAGGAAGCTATTTGGCAAACATAAAATTAAGCACTTAACAATTTTGTGCCTCATATTTTCCATCTGTAAAATGGGGACATTGATATTTCTTTATTTAAATAGCATTTCTGATTTAATGATCTATGATTATCATTACTACTGTTCAGAGTGGCATCAACTCTGTTCTGAATTGGTTATAATTAGAATGTTCAGATGAATGAAAGCAATTACAGAGCCTATATGCCACAAACAGTTAAGCCCATTATTAATTTTTTGTCTTAGGTAATGGCAGTTACTTCATTGCTCACAGGAGTAAAACTCAGCACATTGGAAGTCTTTGTTAGAACACTTTTAGAATATAGTTAGAAAGACTATAAATGGAAGGCTTTAAGAAACCTGAATTCTTGAACAGAAATAAGTAATAGTAGATTTCTTAGGGTAGTTTATTTTAACTGTATGCTACAGCATGTTGTGGGATAAGTCTTAATTTGGTTCATGAAACTCAAAGTTTGGCCATGGATGCTAAGTATGGGCTTTCATATCAATCTATATGTTTTTGCAGAAAAGAAATCCTTCTTTAAGTTTTGGCTTCAGTTCAAAAGCTTATTGTTAAATAACCTTTGTTAATAAGAAGCCTGACTCATGGCAGGCTGTGCTGGGAAGGACTGATTACCAGGGATATCAAACAGACCTGTTCCCATTCCACTGCCAGAACAGTTATCTTTAGAGTTTGTTTAAGAAGGGATTCATTTTACCCAGAAGAAATAGTTTATGTTTTCACATTGCAAGGGTTTTGTTTTCTATGTGGTGATAGCTAATTATGCAACTTGACCAAGGATTGGGAAAAAGTCACCCAAACATATGTTGAAAGAAATTCTCCTGTAGTGATAGAAAACCACCAGACTGTGCAAATACACCAGATGACCATCATGAGAAGCAAGTTCTGGACAGAAGCAGCTGAGGTGCTGAGAAGCAGTGAAGCCTAAGGCTGCCTTCTGGAACAGGAAAAGTCCATGGCTATGCACACACAGCCTGTTGCAATCTGGTAGTGGAGGAGTTTAGCTGTTGGGTACTATTTTGTTTTCCATCCTTCAGTTATTTTTATTTCTTTCCTTTATATAGTTGATGGTTTGGACAAGGCTTCAATTGCTAACTCAGATGGACCAGCCCCTGGATCCCAAACTCCCCCCTTCAAGAGGAAGGGCAAACTCTCCAACATTGGCAAAATCTTTAAACCTTGGAAATGGCGGAAAAAGAAGACCAGTGACAAATTCAGAGAAACGTCAGCAGGTATGTCTGTGACCCTTTGGTGGCAAATAACAGAAAACACTGTGATGGTTTTCCAGGATAATATTTTAAAAGCTCTTTGAACTTGTTAGATGGCAGGGATTATTTAGGCATGGTATTTGACATACAGAAAACCAGTTTGATCCTTGTCAAGGGAAAACTGAACCTTATTCACCTTCTGTCTTGAACCCATCACCTAAAATACACAGCTGATTTCTTTACCATACATATCCTCAAATATATTGGAAAAACTCTCCTGGTAGTCCTCCTGGTAGTCAGTGACTTGAATTATGAAAAAAACCTTGCCTTCGTGGGGACAGAAGTTTGGGGGAGAAGCAGATGTAGCCATGCCCAGCAGAAGAATGAGGATCAGCTCTGCAACCCCTGCCTTCATAGAGGCTGCTCTGCCCCTTCACTTCCTCACTGACAAGGCTGGAAGAATGGCCTGAAATCAAGTGCTGTGATTGAATTATATTCTGTCTGAAAAAGAGGGATATTGAAGGCTGGGATTTAGTTAGCCAAACATAGTTGTTTGGGGCCGCCTGAGATGCACTGGGGTGTCCTGGCTGCTCTCCCAGGAGGTTTGATATCATATTTGTCATCCCTGTGCAGACAGCTCCAAAACCGTGGGGCATCTGAAGTGGCTGTAGACATCCATGTTTAGTGAAACTGAATGCCACTCTGCATATATGTGTTTGTGTGTCTTTGTGTCACTGCTCTAGCCAAACTTTCTCTACAAAAATCCCAAACTTCTGGTTTGGGATTCAAACATTTGATGATGTGGTTTCCTAAACTTGAGTCTAATAGAATCCAGTGAGCTTCTGTGAGCTCTTTAGATTCATTGCCACAGTGCAGGCCCTCTATCTACTGTCTTCCAAGGCTTTGGGCCATAAAACCAACACTAGTCTCCTAAAGGGTTTTCAGCAGGCTCCCCTGAACTCTTGGAAGTACAATGCTTGACATTTTTAACCCATACCAATCCCTGACAGTTACAGCAAGGAGCTCTATGGTTTGACAGTGAAACTTTTAAAACAAACTTTATTTACACAAAAAGGAAAAAGAAGCCATTTTCTCTGGTGTCTTTGTCACTCCAGATGACAGCTGAAGTTTTGAACAGATTGCTGAGATCTTCAAATTCTTCTTTTTTTTTTTTTCAATTTTCCCACATACCCTGCAACAACCCCCCCCACAATTTATTCTGCTACTGCAATCAAAACTAAATCCCCTCAGTCTGATATCTCCTTCATTGCTTCCCGCTTCCTTCAGCTTTCCCAGTACCATTTTTTACACTTTTCCCAGTACTTATTATTAAAGCAAAGCTATTTCTAGTTAATGACTCCTGAATGTTCTGCAGCTTCTCCTGGACAGGTATGTGATTTTATATGCAACAAGTTCTTCAGAGTAATGACCATGCACAAGCTGTGTATACAGAGATTCCCTAAACTTTCACAACCTATTAGCATGTGTTAAATTGCTATGCCATTAAATAATAATGCATGTATCATTTTTCAGTTATTTTTTTAAAAACTAATATCTGGTGATTTCATATTAAAGACAGCATTTCTTATGTTGTACTGTCTGTCTTCCAAGGGCCTGAATCCAGACTTGCAAGAGCATGATGCATCAATTCTTATAATAACAAGGCAGAGCATGTGTTCATATTTCTTTTACAAAAGCAGGAAATAAAGCACAAAGAAATTAAGGTCAATATTTTCAGAAGTGCCTTAGATACTCACTTCTACTTAATTTTCTGGTCTTGTTCATGATGTTGTGGTCCCTCAAGACACTGATTTGCTTTTAAACTACATGGGATCACTTATGTTTGTGTACGTGCCTCATGTGAGGCTGCAACATGAATTGAGAAGTAGTTTGAATTGCATTCATCCTGCCTTAGATGGTAATTTCAGGGATGAATAAAAATAGTATTCCCCATATTTCTTGAGGAAATAGACCCAGGACCAGTGGAGACTGAGAAGATGCGTTTTCATGGAAAGTTGCTCCTCGTTGCTTGCTTAGTGACACGGCAGAAGTAACTTGCTTATCTAACTTGAGAAGGAAATGCAAAGACTTCCGTTCAAAATAAAAATCCTACAGGATATCCTCTTCCTCACACTAGTGAATCAGAGGTGTATTTACATTACCAAGTGGGGGCTGTGTATGTGCCTGCCTCTTACATGCAGGAAGCCCATTTCCTGGCCTGGGACCATGGGAGAGAGGACAGTGACCCTCATTTATTGCCAGTTCTCATAGCAGGGCTTCAGCGTGGTCAGTCCACAGGCAGCTGAAGAAAGGGTTTCTCCTAAGACAGAACGTGGGCTATTGGAAGGAACTCTCATTACTTTCTCTGGGTTTTCAATAGGCTCTTTGAAATAGGTTCTTGCTACGGCCTTGCCAGGATGTGTGCCACGGACCGCTTTTTGTCCTAGGAGCAACTGAAAGATGTTCATAAACAGAAAACACCACAAACATCAAAAAATTAGGGATGTTTAAATGTTAGATGTTAATATCTGTTCCAGTGTGGGAATGATGGTTGGAATTTTTCCCTTTAGCAACGTATTTTCCACACTTTATCTCACAAAGTCTATTCTTTGGGCACTGGCTGCATGCTTTTTGCCTAGAGGGCTTTCAAAAGCAAGGAAAAACAAACAAAAATGTCAACATCTCAAGGGTTTCTCTCCTCTGCAATGTTTTGCTGTGAAGGAAAAGGCAGTGGTTTGTGTCTTGGCAGAAAGTAGATGCCACTTCAAAGCTTCACTGCAAAAGTATATACAGAGAGGGATCAGAAGGCAATTTTAGCTCTTACTAGGTCAGAGAAAAATTAATAATCAGAATTCTCTCAGGCTTCTCTTAGAAGAACAAAACTAAATACTGGAGAATATCCAGAATCTCACTGCACTCTTCAAGTCAAAGAATGGATTTTAAGACTGCCTGAGGTTTACAGCTGCTGACCATCACTAAGCAGTCTTTTTTGAGGGGATGAGGAAGGGGGGGAGAGAGAGAGAAGCTGCTTTTTGAGGTAAACTGTTCCCATTATTAGAGTTACTATTATTTATATTGGGCAAAAAAGCAAATATTTGTGAAGAGGAGTAAGTTTTACTGGAGTAAATGAGGGCTGCTTACAATACAATAAATTTACATCCTTTTTGATGGTTACACCTAAAGACAGGGTAAGCTCTGATTCTGACTGCAGCAGGGGAAAGATTTTGATCTGTAATTTTCTGATTCTTCTGGAGCATGAGACTGGAGACTTCCTGCCAGCCTCAGCTCAGCCTTCTTCAGTAGGCAAGGACTCACAACCAGTAACCCTCAAAGTCAGGACTCATCTCTTTGTAATCAGTCTTAGTGTACACAGATGGAGAAATTGTTCTTTCCTTTTTATTACTGCTTAAAGTTATAAACAGTATGTTGGTGTTCATGTTGAAATTTTATGTATATATATATTCACACCTTTATAAATACACATATATTTATGTATCATATATATGACAGACATGTTGAGATAATATCTATTCACTTAGATAGATGTATATTCTTATATACACATATTGCAGAAAAGATTTGTACTGATAGCATCAGCTGGTCACTCAGCCTAACTGCACAGAGTTTTGAGAGTCTCAAACCAGTCTGCTGAGCTAATTACTTTTGACTACTGCTTTATTTCAGAAAGCTCTCCTAAAATGATAGAGTTACGAAGTCAAGCATTCAGAAGTCAGGAAATGTTTGAATGATGGTGCTGGGTGAGAGGATGGTACTAAGTACTTGACTGTGTAAATCTAAAATGTATTGCATAATCTAAAGTCTGCAACAAACCTCAAATTATTATGATGAATCCACACTGACTAAATAGCACCCAGTATAAGTTCCTAAGCTGACAGACTACTCATTCCTCTTATACAAGGGGACATATTTTTGCCACTTCGATTCAAATTAAGATTCTGCCTTTTTCTTTGTAGGAATTAAAATTATTATAGTAGTAGGGAACACTAGCTTGATTTTTTTAGTTCTTTCCATGGGCCAAATAATGTTTAAAATAAATTATCATTTCAAGCTGAATTAATTGAGCTTAATCAGTTTACATAAAAACACCAATCATAGCCAGCATTATAGAAGATAAAGGACTGGGACTTAAGCTTCTTATCTGTTCACAAGTTTTCTAATGTGTGAAATGGAGATACTTACGTCTCAGGGTTGTTATGAAACCTGTGTAATGTATGAAACGCTTTGAGATTTTTTTGGTTGAAGTGTAAAGGGTTCATGCCTTTTAATGACAATTGGCATTTCCCATGATAATTAATTCAATACAGTTGTTAATTCAATGTTGTAGAACTGAAAAAAAAAAAATACTGAAAACTAGAGACATTGATGGGGGAAGGTCTGATTCATTGCTCTTAAGCTTGATGGAAAATGCATTATTGTTTTCAAGTGGCATTGAATTGTCCCACAGATATGTAAGAGATTTCATTTCACTGTCCCCAAGAAAACACAAGTAAAAAGGAAGCAGAGAGAAAAAAAAGAGTGGGAATTAAATAGTATTTGTAATGCTGAAATACTAATAAAATAATATTTACAAAGTCAGCAGCAAAGCAAGCGTGAAGTGTGTGCATAAGGTGGTCATCCTTCAGGGCTGGGTCAAAGGAGATTTCACCCTGCTTGTGAATGCATCTGGTCTCTAGAAAGACCAAGACATTCCATCCATGCCTGCCCATGTAGTCTTCTGTCATCATGATCCCCCATCTCTTTTAAAACAGTCTTTGTGGGACTGTTTCCCTACATGAAGAACTCTTTGCAAGCCTAGGGTGTGCTCCTGTGCCAATGTGTGACACATTTGCAAGGCTCGTGCTTTAAAAAATACGGGGGAGAAACTGGGAGAGCCTGTGAATAATTTAAATGTGGGACTCAAGGCAGCCTAACTTGATCAGAGTTCAGGCTACCACACTCTCCCAAGGAGGCTGGCTGGTATTGAGAGTCTGCAGCCACACTCATAGGCTCCTTTATGCTGTCAAACATGACTTGAATGCTGCAGAAGTTTCACCTTTAGTGGACAGATCTCTCAAAATACCTGAGTATATAGACACAGATAGCTTATGTGTTCTTGAGCCAGAAATGCTTGCATATGTGAACTCTTGATCTCACAGGCATGAGTAACTGGAACTGGACTGGTCAAAATGTTTACTCCCTCCAGCTCTTCTGCCAGGATTTGATGCTATTTTGATGGGGAAATGCATCCCATGTTGAGGAGCTGCTGAATCCCTGCACTTTGCAGTGTGAGAAATAAACCTGGTACTGTAAATTCAGGGAGCACGGAATCCGAGGGACTTGTTACAAGAGCATGTAGCAACAGAACAAGGAGGAATGGCTTTAAACAGGAAGAGGGCAGGTTTAGATCAGATGGCAGGAAGAAATTCTTTACTTTGAAGGTGGTAAGGCACTGAACAGGTGGCCTAGAGTTGTTGTGGATGCCCCGTTGCTGTAGGCATTCAAGACCAGGCTGGATGGGTCTTTAAGCAACCTGGGTTAGTGGAAGGTGTCCCTGCTGATGGCAGAGGGGTTGGAATGAGATGGTTTAGGGTTCTTCCAGCTGAAACCCAAATTCTATCATTCTGTTCAACCATCCCTTTCCCTGATGGAGAAGGGGAGTGGGAAGCTGTAAGCAGTGATGCCTTCAGACACCTGAGCTCAGCCAGTCTGGTTGTGTCAGCAGCTGAGTACCTGCTGCTGGGGAAGGTGCTTTGCTATTTATGAAGGGCAGCTTTCTCAGAAGAGTCAAACTGCCTCTCTCTGTACCTTCACAGGACCCTGTCACTTCACTATATGCCTGAGTCATTCCAACTGGGCTGGCACAAGGGAGATTAAACACTGCAAGAGGTATTATCACTCTGCATACAGCAATTAGACTGACCCTAGAGAGTGTTTGAATTAGTTGATGAGACAGATAGCCCTGTCCCATAGCATTAATAGGATGAAGTCCAGCACAGCTGAAGCTTCGCCACATGCCCTCACCTTGAGATCCAAATGTCATGTGGATTTTGATGCCCGTCTGAAAACAGAATCAGGATGGGAGACTACCTTTTCCTAACAGGGGAGACAGGATTTTACAAGTGATGCTCACATTTTGTGAACATAATGCATGGATCATTACAATAATCTCCGAGATCACTGCATAAGTTTGGGGATGAGATGCAGTGTGGAGATATTCTGACATCTGTAAATGCTTTTCCCTATAAAACTATTCAGCATTTTTCCCATGGGAAATAAACATAATAATTAGAATGCTTCATGCCACAGTCTTGGGGGTTTTGTGTATGCTTGCTTTATTTTTTTTAATCTAAAAACAGGATGCTGCATTTTTTCTTCCATGAAGGCCAGCTAGCATCGATCGATGAGGATGTTATTTCCTTTTAGAACACAACTCTCCGGCTTCTGTTAAAGATTGCTTTTGTTGGGTTTTTTTTTTCCTTTAAACAGTTTGCACATCACAAGGGCTACTCTGTGAGCTGCTTGCTCTGAGCAGAATTTTGTGTCTCGCTGCTCAAAACCTGTACTAAGCAGATGGAGGTATCTCCAGCTGAGCTCCTCAATCAAGTCAGTGGGAAAAAGGTTCTTTTACATGTTAAACGCCTGTGCTAGGATGAGTTCAGTTTCACCCTGACAGGACCTCTTCCCATTGACCATAAAAGAAGCCTCAAGGAGACTTGCTGAGCTGAAGATGCTGAATCACATGAGTCCCCACTTTCTGTGCCTGAAATTGCAGGCCAATACTTTCAGGGACTGTCCATGAAAACCCCAACCACTTCTCCTGCAGAATCAGAGGAAACAAGAGCTCTCTTCCTGTAAAATAAAGATAGTTCTCTACATTTTTTTCACAAGCATCAGCAGTATGAGAGTAAATCTATTCTTAACTGTGCTTTTTCTTTAGTGTTGGAAAGGAAGATTTCGACAAGACAAAGCAGAGAGGAGCTGATAAGAAGGGGAGTGCTGAAGGAAATGCCTGAGCAAGGTGATAATGCATTAACTAGAATTTAGCTACTAAGCATTAAACGTGTATGATAAAGCCACTGTTGCATTGTTTCCATGCAGTATAAATAGGTATGAGGAGACAAACTGAGAGGTGTGAGAGGTAATTTGGGCCAGCTGACAACTGAAGTTAAGTCAAGGGATTTGTGCTCTGTAACTGCTTCTGCCATAGGTGTCACAGCTGACTTCTGGTCATATCCTGAAGTATTTGAATGCTCCCTGTAAATAATGTGACTTCTGTGGCTCCTGCTTACTGCTTGCCAGAATTTTTTCTAATTAGTGATAAATCTATTTTTGAGTCAAGGTCTGCTGTCTAAAGCCACTAGAGTATAAAATGAGAATTTTTGGCTGAAAAATTAGGGGCTTTGGAACCCAGAAAAATCAATATAATTCATTTCAGGTATCAAAAAGTACCAGTGCTGGGATCATATGGATCCCACTGCTGTCACACAGAGCACAGTCACAAATGGCACCAGCATAAAACTGTGGGGAAGAAATAACTTGTTTCAAAATTCTCTAAGGTTTAGTAACTGGCATTAGCCAGAGTTTGCATTTTGAGAAGCATTAGTAAGCCAAGGTAGATACCTCTATGCTACATCCAATTATGTTTCTTGTAGTATTCTCTCTAATATTTTTCATCTTTTTATAAATCTAGATCAAATAAAAGTAGAATAAAATAATTTTCTGTAGCTTAAAATTAAACCACTTGTCATTTTATCAAAGAGTCTTAGAACTCCACATTTTCTAAAAATAATTTTCACCTAGAAATTGTATTTTTCTATGTGATCTGAAGAATCAGTAAAATATCAGTGTGTATGGGTTGTATCATACACATAGATATTTAGAAGTAAAGGGCTTGTTTGTTGATGTGTGATATCACTTGTCCATACAGAGTTTGGCTAATTATCAGACTATGACATTCAGCATAGCTGGCTTCTGCACTTGTCACTGCCACTGTCATTGTCTTAAAACAAGACTTGCAAACTCTCCATACCTCAGTTTGTCCATCTGTGAATTTGTTGTGGGTTTTGCCACATGCTTTACCAGGGACCTGTGTGATCTTGTCCTTTGAAGGTTGTAAATTGTATTTTCAGTTGGGACAGTTAATGAAATGTGGTAACTTCTCAGGTTGATTACAGTCTGAACATAAATAATATAATTTGTGATAAAAGTATGAATACTTTGGTCATCAGTGCCCTTGACCCTCTCTTCCATCCTTAATTTGGATTCCTTACAGGGATTGAGCAAAGTGAGGAAAGAGGATAGAATTATGAACAATTTTCTCTCCTTTCTCCCATATCAACCTGGTCTGTGTTATCTGCATCACATTGTGCTTCATGAAAATCATAATTTTCAAGGACATTTTGAAAGAATATGGGGTTAGTTTGAAGGTGCTAAAATTGGAGAGGTAGGAAAGAGTTGAGGAGTGTGAAGGTAGAATTACTATGGGGATGAAAGCTAAAAGAGGAAATTACATGGAGACTTGAAATGTGAGAGGTAAGAAATGTGAAGAAGTGACAGCGTTTTACATGGAGTGCAGAAGAATGAAGTGGAAAGTGGCAAGTGCCACTTGGAGGCAGGAGGTGTTTGCAGAAGCAAGACGTGAATAAGAGGTGGCAGTGCCATATGTGGAGGTGGAGAGGAAAGAGTGGATTTCAGAAGCCCTGGGAGAGAGAAGCTGAAGAAACGGAATGTTGCAGTTAAGGTAAGTGCAAGTGTCAGGTGTAGTAAATTAGACAAAGTTGGGAAGGCAGAACTCATTTTTTACAAATCAAGTTGATGTTAGTGTGCAGAAGATGAAACAATCACTTTAGTGGAAGCACCCAAGGTGGTAGGACAGAGGCTGCATAATTGTGTTGAAACCAGGGAAGTGCTAAACATCCAGGTCTGATAACACTCAGCAAGGAAGAGAAGGGGAATTGCCACAGTTTGTGAAGAGCCAATGGGAGAAATCAAAGAGATGCCATGTAGATTTGCTTGTTTTTTGGATTGACAGCAAGAGAATACTGCAAAAAGAAATTACCAGAGAAGAAAATCAATAGCACCTTTAAAGTGCATGGAGCAGAGAAAGCTGTAAGCCAGCAGGAGTAGCACTTTTCGGCAATATAGAGACAAATAGGAAAAGAAAGAAGTTTTTTTCATTATCAAAAAAACTCTCAAGCTGAGCTGGTCTGGTGAGTAAAGTATCATCAGAGGTGAGAAAGAATTTGACTTGCAGAATTCAATTATGATATGATATGTGATACAGGAAGACTTCACCTTGGCTTTTAAGACTGGATGATATCTTTGTGATTTATTTTTATTAAGTAAATGGGCACATACATTCTGAGAACTTCTGACAGAATTCCTGGCTCATTTATGTGCTGGGAGTACACCACAGTAGTTCTGCAACTCTTCCACCCACCCCATTGTCCATGTTTGGAACATGCTGGAACATGTTACAGCTTTGTTGTGGTCCATGCACACGTTTCTTTGCTGTGTAAACCAAGATGCAGGGATAAGAGAACAGTATGCTCATGAACAGACATCAAGAAGGAAACCAGTATGGACTTCCAAGCCTGCTACTGCAGAGGTGTCCGCCCAGAGAACATGAAAGCCTATAGAGTTTCTTTACAAAGTTACTTTCCAGAGCAGATCTGCAGCCTGATGTTTCACATTTCAGTAAGTCTTTCTACTTTTCTTCTACAGAAGCTTGAACGCAGAGGGATGCTGTGTGCTATAAGTAGGTAAGTAAGCAGTTAAACTAGGCAGTAACTTCTTAATTTTTATTCCAGATGGTGATGTAACAGTAAATTTCGAAACTTCAAATGGACACACCATAGCCATTGGTGAAGAAACCATACAGGAAGAAAATGTGGTAAAAGGCAGTGGAAATAATGGCACCTTATCAGAGAAAGCATCAGCATCAGAAGGAAAAAAAGAAGATCAGAAAGGTAAATTAACATATTCTTCACAGATTGTTTTTTTGCCTACTTTAAATATTAACGTGTTCTTCCACTAGCACCTATACATGCTGTGAGTTCTGTTCTGCCACAAGGATGCCAGCAGAACCTGCTGAGAAGATAGGACTTCTGAACCACCAGTATTCCGTCACTGGCAGGCATGCCTTTTCCTATGCATATGGTAAGGTCATAAAGAGAAGCATGATCTGAACATCACAATGCGTGCAGGGAGGTTCAGTTTCTAAATTCACTGTGAGCCTTTCCTTGTAGCCATGGCCAAGCTTTGGTGTCAGGTTTTCTCTTGTGAAAGAGCACACTGAGTTCATATGCATCACCTTGCGGTATCATTGTAGAAGTGCCTCGTGGGTTGAATGTTCAGAAGTGTTTAAGTCGCTTGAAAACCATCTATCATTTTGAAAGTAACTCCAGCAACTCATTCCAATTGGTTTTCATGAAATCTTAAACACTTGCAGTCCAGCTCTTCACAAACATTCAAGGGGCTGTGTCACTCCTGCAAACAGAAACTAGGCCATTTATGGAAAATGCACTCTTTAGCTATAGGGTTTTCTATAAATGAATTGTAGTAAATACTGGTAAATATTTAGCAGTTCCAGGGTCCATCTTGATTTTGCTACCTTTACTCAGATCTACTCTGAGTTTGACTAATAAAGGAAATACAAAGATGAGAGTGGAATCACAGGATTTGAACAAATTTTATTTTCTTTCTCTACCATCTTGAATAATGCACCACTTCTTTCCCCTGTCTAGAAGTGTTCTTAAATACTATTTCATTTAATGGACTTTCCCTAGCAGAAAGAGCAAAGATACAAAAGATCAAGACCTTCATGGCTGGCTGAAGCCATGGAGCCAGGACAGAACAGCCTTTCCAATGTCTTCTATTAAACTCTACCTAGTGATGAATGAGCCTCTGGAGGCTGAGAGTGTCAGTTAAGCTAACACAAAAATTTGAATTCTTCTCAGAGCTACGTAAATCACTTGACTATGTAAAAAGTGGATAGATGTCCAAGGAGAATCTTAAGAGACTTCTAGTACTTCCTGTCTTCCAACAAGGCAGAAATACGAGATTAGCCTTTGTCATGACATTTAAATACATCTATCTTTTGGTGCCAACTAGAACCAGATGTGTATTGGGTCAGGGGAAAAGAGTTATAAAAGCCATGGAAAACTCCTTTAAAATGGTTCAGTTTAACTCTGAGGTTAGATCAGACCACTTATTATTTTGTGCATCACTAAATACAGCATTTTGGAACTGTCAGAACTTGGAAGTTTTCCTAAAGTACAGTTTATTCTTTTAGAAATACACATTTCTTACCATCTTGAAATCCCCTCTAGCTGACTTTGCAGAATGTATAACTCCAGTGAAGCAGGAGAGGTTCAATATCTATTTCAAACATCTTATTAGACTCTGCACTCCCAATAGATTGTTTTGATTTTGGAGAAATTAAAAATGATTGCCCTACAGGAATAGACTCAATACAAAAGAAAGTATAGCTACCACTCCAGTCCCTCTCAGAAAATTAAGAATATATGGAGGAAGGAGAACAAAAAATGAGAAAAACTGGTATTCTAGGCTTCTTTGAATCTCAATATGAGCATCTGGAAGATGCAAACCCCTTAAAGTATACTTTCCTCTTGCACCTAAACATGAAGTTCTTCTATGAGTTAACATCTTGAGTTCCCTGAAACAAAAGGAGATAGATTTATTGCAGAGAATATTCTCCCCACAAAAGGTGTTAAGGATCAATTCCATGTATCAGAAACAGTGTTACATTGTGTAAACCCAGTACAAGTCACCCCACAGTCACTGTGAGTACACTTCAGTTATTCTTTATTTATAGCACACTAAGCAAAAAGGTGAGCCAGCCTGATGAACTCAGTGGAAGAGTAAGGCCCACAGCATCTCACCTGGCAGATTAATCCTGGGTGATTTTTTTATGGCAGATGCAGTACATTTGTGTTACACCCACACCCACTGGCAGAGCGAGGAATCAACAGCTGCAGAGTGGAGGTTTGCTAATGCTCACAGAGCATCAAAATCAGAGCTGATGCAGGAATACTTGGCTCACTGTCTTCTGCTGAGACCATAAAATGTGCTGGTGCTTCAGATCACAACCGTCCATCATGAGAACTGAGATAGGGGGATTGAATACTAGTCAGTATTGATATATTGATAGTCAGGAGTAATGGCTGGCTGCAAGAAGCTCATCTTTAATGAGGTTAATATGAGGCTTCTGAAGTCATCAACTCTTAGGTGTAAATCTTGAAGGAAGATATATACACCTTCCATGTTTGTAAGACCCAAAGGCAGGATTCATTCCTGCTGCTTAGCAGGTGTGCTGCATTTCCAACTCCCACTGAGTCAAAGTTTGCCCAAAAATGCATCTCAGCCCCGTGACCTTATAATGTTATTTTAAAATGCTCTTGTGAAATGGTGATGGTCTTTATTTGTCCTCTTGTTCAACTTGAACAGTGAAATGGGTCTTGAAAATGTCCTTCTCATATAAATGTGAAGACTGCAGGAGCCAGAAGCTTAAAAAGAGCACGATACAGGCACATTGTGATAGCACAGCGAGAGCCAGAAGCAATAGGCTGTAGAATGTGGAGTATGTTAGGAGTTAAAAGAAGTTAAAGGAAAAAAAGTTTTTCAGCATAAGCTATGGAAATACAGTATCCACAAGGCAAGCAATAGGCTCAGCCATGCATATAAAAATGAGTAAAGCAGAAGCAAGTGAAGAAGACAGCCCCTGAAAGCTGTTTCCCTGGCTGCCAGGCAGTTCCATAAGCTGTGTACCCATCTGCCGACTGTCAGCTCACAGGTGCCTTTTGTGTTTGGTGAAAAATTCTCTTGGGCAATTTAATAGTATGACTGTTTCTATTTGTAGTAATGATGACAGTCATACAAGCAGGGTATTTAAAAGAAAATTTCTCCTTTATGGCAGGATGATAAGAAACAAGTGGCAGTTTAACATAAAGCAGGTAATTGATGGATAAAGCCTTGATGTTGAAAAATTAGATTAATCTTTTTCTGAGATCATTTATTAGTGTTGTGTTTGTACTGGGTTGACTTCTGAATTCTTCTGTTATGACTGTGGAAAGTCACTAGCATCTTTTGCAGAAAATGAAGAGTTAAACTATAGCTATTTTATCTGTGAGCCTTGCAAGGGATACAGAGCAGCAAGTGGAGAGGCAGCAATATCAAAGAACACCCTGCGTGTTTGGGCAGCAGACTGAAATTTCCAGCTGTTCCTGAGCTCCTGAGCCATAGCACTGATCTGCAGCACCCCCAGCACTGCCCAGAGCTCCAGGTTCCAGGTGAAGCATTGCAAAGGGGATCCAATGAGTCTCTCTGCCTCCTGTCCCCCATAGCAGTGCTGGACTAGATCAAAAGCCACATCAGTAGGATAGGTGTCAAAATGGCACTGTTTTCCTCCCTAGGTATCAGGACATAGCATGGTGATGAAGCATGCATGCTGCCCATGGTAAAGCCTCCAGGTACTGTGCCAGAGACACTTTTCTCCTTTCAGCCCTCCCAAGATGTCTCTGAAACCCAGATGCACGAAAGAACCCCTTTTTTGTATCTGAGTTCAGTTTGTAAACTTTGGTCTTATTCATTTTTGTCAAAGCAAGCTAAACCTTTTAATGATTCTTGCAGATGGTTCCAGATTTCATAGTTAGCTTGGGCTTGAAGAAGTGAAAGGCTCCGTAACCATCAGCAAGATACTGCCTGGAAAAAAAATAGTAAGAAATTCAGTTTTGCATACCATCAGTCAGGTGTGTTAGGTGCTGCTTTGATAAATAATTGCATTGCAGAAAGCCAGAGCTCTGTTACAGGTGCTGTGGGTGATATGGGGCATAAGCTTCTGGAATGTTCCTGGGATATTTATAGGAGATTGATCTTCTCAGGTTTCCTCATGTCTGAAGTAAACACAAGTAAAAGAAACAGGTTTTAGTCCTGTTTCCAAATTAATTTTTGGGCTACATGTGCATATTTTTTCCCCCAAGAGGCTTACTCTCATATGAGAGCTGGAAAAAACTTCCAGGCCTTACTATATTGGGTTTACAGGTTCTTTCCTCTGTATTTTGTCTTCTCTCCTTAAATCTGCCATTAAATTTAATCTTTTCTTTTGCATATGGGTAACCAAAGAAAAGAAATTTGAGGCACAAACTCTGGTCTTACAACCATGCATCATTGTTCTCTAATGCTTTAGTTTGTCTACCAAGGAATGTTCTTCAAAGTCTAATTTTCTAGGTTCCATTTCTCAGAGATCTTTTCTTTATTTCCCCAAAGCAGGACAAAACTTGTTTGAATGTAAGGTAGTAAGCCTCATCTTCCAGGGTCTCGGACAAGATCCTGCTTTGTTTCAGAAGATTAAACCTGGAAACCAGTCACTGTGAGAAACTAGGCAGACTTTGGTCCCTCTTGTGTGCCTAGCTGCCTTCCTACACTCCTGAGCTCTGTAGATCATTGGTATGAGCAGCATACATAAAAGGTTGTGGGCTTTCTTGCCTGACTTCCTAGGAATCTCTCACTCCAGCTGAGTTATTTACTGGCTAAAAGCAGTTCTTCCAAGAATAGTATATCTTCGATTCATCACCTGAACTATGTAAATGAGGCTGAATCCAAGTATTCTTAAAAGGAAAGCTACTCTAGATAAAGCTGTACTTGGCCAGAGCCTGTCCACTAAGTCAGCAGGGTTGGCTCAGGGTGACGTGAGAGGCACAGGCTTTCACCCACAAAAACTGAGTGCCTGAAGAAAGCTCCTGACTTGTAAAGCTGGTTTGTTTCAGTTTTTCTCTTTTATAGGAAAGATATCCTAATGTGGCTCTAGAATTAATGTTGTGTACGTTATTTTTATTAATTAACTATTTCATTATTTGAGTATATCTTTACAGAAAGTATAAGAGGATGTAGAAGCCTACATGCCTTCCAAGATTCTCACAGATCAGCTGACAGTGAATATGTCTTAGGCATTCTCTCTTTTCTTTAGCAGCTTACTTCTTACACCAAGATTGAGCAGTTAAAAATGTAAGATGACAGTCAGGATTTTTTTACCTTTTTTATCTTGAAACTAATGCAAAATACCTGAATGTGGTTGCTTTAGGTGAGATGTAACACCTTTCCCTTTCTCCCTTCTATTTTCTACACTGTCTTGTTATAAGGCCTCTTGCACTTAGTGCTGTTGAAATTACAGAATCAGTAAGATCTAGAAGCCTGCATACATGCAGATCAGCTTATCCATCTTCAAGAAAGATGAATTCCAAACTGCAGAGAGAGCTGCAAACAGCATTGTGAGACAGCTGTCCTGGTTCAGTGTAGCAAAACAGAGCCTGAAAGAGCTTGAGAGCATTAGATGAATGTTGCAAGCTGGTAAACAGCCAGGAGAGAGGATGGGTAAAGGACAATGCTGGCACAAGAAGAAAGGAATAAACAGTGGCTTGAAATACAGTTAGAGTGGAAATTAAAGGATGCTTTCTAATAATTAGAATGGGTCTTTTCTTGAACAGAATTTTATTAGCAATAGCAGGAACAAAAAATGGAGCTGGTTAAATCTGAAGTTTATGAAAGGATTTGTCTGAGTTGACCACCTGCATCGGCACAATCAATGAGTCAAAAAAAGTGACAAAAGACACCTTGTCTTGTCCGGTGTCCCGTGTTCCTGACAGCTTCCTGGATTTTGATTAATCAAAACACAGCTCTCTGCACAGTCTGCAAAGGAAACTCATGATCTGCAAAACTCTTAAAGTTTCATTGTGTGGGGAGCCATCCTGCAGAAGACAGCAAACGCACATTATTTCCAACTTTCATTTTACATAGTGTTTCTCCAGTGTGTTGTGTTCATCCTCCAGGAGGAGGGTGCTTTGCAGTTGATGGAGATCATACACTTGTGCTGCAGCACTTCTGGTTTTCTGTCAGGTAGCTCCACAACACTGCTCAAGCTGTACAAACAAAAACATCAGTGCTGTAGGACAAAATCCTCAGGTAGAAAAGCTCTGGCCTTCTGTCCCTTAGAAGTTCACAGGAGTAAAGAAAAAAATCTTTTATTTTACAGGTCATCTTCTGAAAGTATGCCGAGGATTTTCATAGGTCAATTATTATCCATAGGTCCAGAATTTGCAAAAGTCCTTTGCAAAACTTATTTTAGTTTGAAAATAAGTAATCTGATTTTCTAGTGCATGTGGCACACTGGCATCTCTCTGAATGTCTTTCAGATTTGATGAGTCCCCCCAGGAGCTGTTGTATACTGAGTACTTTGTAAATCTGACCATCATTTAGGTGTTTACATGAGAACAGTTTTGCTAAGAGTCTGGCCCCAATCACAATTTCTGGAAACAAGAAAATCTGGTTTGAAAGTGAGATTTCTTGAAAATCTGGCCTTTGGAAAATTTATTCTAAATATAAATATATTGTTGGTCTAAATGTTTCATGAGATATTAACATTTGCTTTCCTGTTAAACAAGCAATTTATAGGCAAGTTGCTTTTACAGCAGTTATTTCCATCAAGGCAGCAGTGGATAAAAGATATTCCTATCTGATGTATTTTGGAGACCTTTTGTTAAAAGGTCAGTTCTTGATGAACAGATGTCTAAATTAAGAAAAACAGCAGCAATAGAAGTGTGTTGCAGCTGGTCCTGAGGTACCTGGGGGATTGGTTTGAACAAATAGATAGGTCTGAACTGATTCAGATGCCTCCTTGTTTTGGCAAAACAAAGAGCAGGCAGGAAGACCAAGGGTCCATATTCAAGTAGAATCATGTTAGAGAGGTACAATTACAACATAATTGTATCTGTAGCCATTTACAGACATCAGACCATCTCTGTCATTGTTCAAGATCAAGCTCCTGTGGCAGTTATTAGTTATTTGTATTACTACAGTGTTTCTGTATATACCAGACATTTATTATAGCATCTTACATAGATGCAGTAAACCACAAAAATTTTCCAATGGACTTGCAGTAAAAGAAAGGACATTATGATTAGGCACTGGGAAACAAGAGGACACCACACCAGAATAAAAAGCATAGTACTGGAAGCCTAAATATTGTCAGCTTTGGCATCACAGCAGAGGGGAGTTTGAGGGAGGGCAGTCAGTGAATATTCACAAAGCTTGAAGGTCAACAGAGGAAAAGTTATGAAAAGCATCTGCTTTAAACTTGGCTTGTCACTTTCAAAAGCTGATGTAATGGACTGGTCAGGTAGGAACTGGAAATGAGAAGCTGTACTATGGGCAAAATCAGACTGACACTGAGATAAAAAAATGAAGCTAACAAAGGTAAAAGCAACAAAGCTAATAAAGTGCCAGGAGGAACAATATGGTCAAAGATAATAATCTTCACCACAGATTTCCTCCTGGCTGTGAGTTAAAAAAAAAAGGTTTGCTGGTAATCAAGGGGCAGTCAGGACTGGATGAGAGGTGTAACTACCTGAGCAAGTAGGATGTGGCTGTGCAGGAGTCTGCCACTGCCAGTCTTTGGAATGAGGTACATAACAGAATGAACTGTCTCAGACAAAGATAGTATTCCAGTAATGGCAAGGCATTTCTGTTAAAATAAATGCTATATAAATTCCCAGTTTTAATCACAGTTGAAGTCTGCAAGCAAGAACTTTGATGTGGATGAACTGCTCCAGCTTTGGTTTTCATTTATAGTTTTTAGTTATTTGTCTAAATAAAAATTGAAAATTATCGGTTGTCACTAGGATGTGTTTATTTGCAACTAGATAAAGCTTTAGCCTCATATTTTGTTTTATTTTGTACCTTCTTTCCTGATTCAGAAGATAAATTCTGATATACATTATTTAATCAGTTATATAGTTGAGTGTAGATTGACTATATTACTTTAGGATATGGTGAAAGGTGTATTACTTTTCCTAGGTTATAGTTCTATTTTTAACATTTTCTCTACTAATGACCTAAAACAAAACACAGTAATGGTATATGAGTAAACATGTTTTAAATTATTTCTTACTAGTAAATAAAATTTTAGCATTATGGATCTTTATTTAATACATATAGCAAAGAATTGTTTACACATAATTATTTCTGATCATCACATCCTTCAGGATCCTCAAAGTACAAAATCATATCTTCTCTTCCCATGTTTGTTATTAATGGACTTCAAATTTTAAAATGTCCTGCTTTTTCAGAATTATATCACCATTTCAGCTTTGAATGAAGGTAGGTAGAATTTCACAAGGAGACCTTTTTGCTGTAAAAGAGGTCAAAATGTAACAGATAAGCATGTTTCTTTCTCCGTCTGAAGTCTTTCTATGGAAAACAAAGAGATGGTACAAGAATCTGTGCTCAAAAGAATTTGTTTGAAAATTGGAAAAGGTTTCTATGAGACAATTATTTCAAAGCTTTAGCAAAAGTGTATTAGTCTATAACTGGCTGGAAAAAAATGAGGACAGTGGGCAGTTAATGTTAATTCCTCCAGTTCATGAAGTCACGTGTGCATGTTGGTTTAATTAACTGCAGGTGATGCATTAGGTTCATGTTAACAAACCTTAAGCTAGAAGTTGGAAAGGCTTTGTTTCTGAGAGGAAGAATGTCTTTGTTGTCTAACACATTATTTGTTTTTCATCTACTAATCTTAAAATGTGTTGCTTATCTCTTGGGAATCTTTTACATGGGAAAGAAAAGATGAGGACATCCATTTAATGTGTGTTAAGAGTGAGGCTCTAAAAGGAATGTACTGTAAGAAATGAAATGGTTTTCTCTTGAGTGATAGGAAAAAGTCTTTGCAGAATTTGCTTGTCTTCTTTCTTCCCCAGTCATAGTTTTTAGTAACATGTAGACAAAGCCTGTGTGGTTCTGATGGAATGCTCTTGCTTCTATGATATCCTTTTTCAGAAAGGTTTGGAAGGCTATCTTGAGACCAAATGGGCACAGAATTGGTTTAATTGAATAGATAAAGATTCCCATCTGGGAGCTTTAGCTCTTCCCACCCGGGAACACCAGTTTTACAGTGATTATGTTGCAAAATTGTATGTTGATGGTAAATGGCTCACCTATATTATCATTACAGCTGGTATTAGGTAGGCACTTTTGAAATTAATTTCCTGGTCATCCTCACTCTTCTTTGGTCTGCAGGCCACAAACAAACCAGGTTTCTTTTGGACGAAACTAAGTCAAAAGATGCACTCGGGAACTTGTAGTCCATCCACCACTAGTCATGCAATCTACAGAACTAGCCTGAAGACAGTCCAAAGTCAGGTCTCCTGAAATGTGGATTTCAGATTGTGGATATTGGGTCCTCAGTGTCCTCTTTCACTCTGCACAGCCATTCCTATTGCACAGCACAATCTAAAGATCAAATTCCTGCTTGCTAATGAACTCTAGGCTCTTGAAAATGCAGTTGTGTAACAGTACCCAAAGGACCTGCAGGAGGGGAGAGCATTTCCATGCCAAATGATAACCTATCTTATTTAGCTTCATTTGTTTCTGAAGAGTAGAAATGCCCTGAGGAAGTTACCCAAAATAAAGCTCCTAAGAGCAAGCAGTGTGCAGCTCAGAAGAATGGGTTGCTTCAGGGGAAAATTTGGAAAATTTCTGCTGTATATCCATGTTTAAACCTGTGGCTGAGAGAATAGCCCTGTTCACATTCAGGTTCACATGAATCTGAGTTTTATAGCCTGTTGATCTTGGGGTGGGTAGGGTTGAAAAGAAGCTGAGGAGATTTGTTAGAGAAGTAAATAGCATTACCTTGTTTAGTTTGAAGACAACACTCTAATTTGGGTTACTGAATGTAAAGGCTGATCCTTGGAGGTCTAGAATATGTGTCTGAGAGGAGTTCCAGGTAAATATTTTCCGTGAGGATGTCTTGAATTGAGGTGAACAGTAATTTCCTTCTGAGATAATACTTGATTAACAGGTGGAAGATGAAGTCTCTCCCGATTCCCAAGGGCTCAAGCAGCAGAAGTAGTCACTGTTGTGAGGCTTGCTGTTGACTTTACGTGGTGTATGTCTGTGTCAGTTGGCTTCTGTTCACTTTCTTATCCATAGAGAGCACTGATCACTGCCCAGAAATACCGACATCCCCTGCTCCACCACTACCTAAGCCTAAGCCTAAACCTAAAAAAGTTCCGCTACCACCAAAAAATGCCATTGCTGCTTCCACCACCACCAGCCATAAGGGTAACGAAGCCCCTCATGCTAAAAAAAAGGGAAAGGCTCCTGCTAAGCAGCCTCCTCTCCCGCCGCCCAAGCCAACAGGTGCCAGTGCAAATCGAGAAGCTGGTGAGTACTGCCCACGCAGTGCAGTTACGGTGGGTGCATGTGCATGGGGCTGCTTGCCTTGGTCTTACAGTAACTTGTGCCTCAGTATGTAGCAACATTAGTGAAGAGCATGCCATAGATGTTTGTAGAGTGCTTCCTGCTGGGCTCTAGTTCTGCTGGCCACAAAACCCCCAAACAACCCACACTCGTCGTTTAATGAACCTACGTACAACACCGAGAAGGTCAGAGGCAACGCTGAGTTCCCAGTTCAAGTTCAAAAAAATGACCCAGAGAATCAGCTCAGGAATCAGCAGGGAAGAAGGTGACTCCTGTAACCAAGCACAAGTTACCCCGAAGTAAAACTAGTTTGGTATTGCTGTAACTTTCTACTGGAAGTATCAACTATTCCAATTAATTTTACAATATTACAAGATCACAAAGAAGCTAAGAATAAAACCATGAAGACAACTTAAAAGACTGTTGAATAGCAGTTGGTTTAGCTGACAAAGAAAAAAAAAATAACTTTACAACCATTAGAAAAGACCAGGCTTCCCTCAGGTGCTGTGATTCTAAGTAGGTACTGGAAATGGAAAATATCAATCATCAGGCACATAGCACACATGTTTATCACCACACTATTAAACCAAAATTCAGCAGCTATGCAAGATTAAAGAGCATAGGTGGTTGCTCTTAAGGTACTGACCATGAGTTTGAATGGTTGCAGAGTAGATAATGACCAAAATTAAAACATCCACACATCATTTGAACATAAGCAGTATTGTGAAGAATGGGCCTCATATATGTATTGGCAAATTTATAGAAGCCTTGTGTTTTCAATCTCTGTCTGTCTTTGAAAGCTCTCCAGTCCCTCCAGTTTTGTCTTCAAGTATTTCTCTTCACAGCTTGTACATTTTGGCACATTTTGTATTTGAAGCATACAGAAGAGGACTGTTTGAAAACATTGCAAGGCTTCTACAGTTACCATAATAACTTTGCCATAAAATATCCATTTACTTGGTATTAACTGTCCTACTACATCAGACGACTACAAGAATAAACATTTTGAAAATCCAGATTTTGCTGCTTGTATTTCAGTTGCAGCTGAAAAACTCAGCTCCTCCTAGGTGGAGCAGCCTTGTAGCAGCAGAACTTTCAGAAATAAAACAATCCATCACATAAAGAAATGTTTATACCAGTGGTTGGTAACAAGCTGTCAGGGTCACGTGACTTTTTAGATTAAAACACATTCAGGTTCCAGATTTGTCTTCTGTTAGCTTTGCTGAAATGTCAGGCAATGCTTGGAGACCATACAGATGTAAAATATATCCATGAATATCCCTTATTCTACTGCTAATTTCTTCCAACATTAAAAATACATTGTGTGCATTCAAAGTGGGGCAGTACTTAGTAAGTAAAGCTGGTTTGGAACAGTATTAATACAAGAGGTTTGCCAGATCCCCATGAAAGTGAGCACATGATGCAGCCAGTGATCAGGTCCCATGAAGGAGGAGAGGAATATGAGTAACAACTGAGCCATGGCTCTCCTGAGAGCAACACAGAAGGTTTCCTTACTGAAACAGTGGAACTGGGAGAATGGGACTTAAATGTAGGCATGGATGTATGCCAAAGGGCGAACAACAGCCATTAAATTTTTCATTTAATAAGAATTCAAATCTTCTACTGGAAAAGAGGCCTGACAGAAAATTGTCAGTCAGCCCAGTCAAAAACAACAACAGCAATAGCACTTTTGACCCATGTGGATGCGTAGGGGGGTTTTCTGTGGGAGAAATCTTTTAAGTTTCTGTATCTAATTGCAGGTTCTGAGAATAATGTAAGGATTTTTACAATGGAAACATGTTTTGACATTTTCCCAGCCACGATTGTGTGGCCATATATTTATATTATGCTGCAGTTCTTAAGTGTAAGCATGTAACTGGTTCTGTTGACCTCCAGCCTGCACTGAAGTGGATCTGAACAGAGCCTTTTCTTTCTACCATCCACCTACTCAGTAAGATTTCTGTTAAATAATATGCAGTTTGGAAGCACCATCTATTTCTACTATAATTATGAACTTCTGCCTATGCCATTTTTCTGCTTCATTTTTTTTTTTTTTTGCATGTAAATTGAGCGATTTGTGCCTGATGAGGGAAGACAAGTGCAGTATCAGTCGATTCAGGACAGTGCCCTTTACAGTCACCTGAGAGCACAAAGAGGAACAGTGATTTGCCTGAAGTTTCTATGGTTTTTTTTCAGATGTACTGAGAGTTTCACAGCACTCTAAATGTTTACAAACCATAACAGCTACAGAAGAGAAAAATAAAATGTGTCTTTTGAATTTGTTTCCATCTCCTTTGAGAACAGGCTCACCGTGAAAACTGTTTCTATATCATGAACTTATTATGGACAGTATCTGCACTTTGATTCTCTCCCAGTCTGCTCGGGGGTGTTTTTATTTAAATGTTTATAAGTAAAGTAGGCCTTTCAGCAGATTCCTATTACAGCTTTCTGTTTTACTCAGTAAGCTTTGCCAGAAGGCTGCTATGTAACTTTATAATGCTTTAATTTGTTCTCTGGAAGTTAATGAATTTTTACTCCATCAGAAGGGTTTGAGTCGGATGCATGTTGATGAAAAGGACTGAACCGTTAGATAGTTGTCATTTTTATTGCTTTTTAAATGGAAGTCAGAAGTTTTGAAGCTCCCATCTCAGGTGATGGGTGCATTAACACAGCAATCAGAAATGTGGCTGGAATGCACGTGGAAATGCAGGCTAGCTGAAATCTCTGGTCAGATTCATTATACATGTATGCTTCAGTATGGTGAGTACCACAGGATTAAACAGCCAGCTTGTACAGCTTGTACAGCTACTGTCAAACCTTGTTTCACTACATTTGCAAGACTGCCCAAGTTGGTCACCGGTAAAATTAAAGCTTCCAGTACATACAGGAGGCCTTCAGTGCCTCCTCCCTTCTGAAGGCCATTTGTGCAGAGTGACAGCAGTGGTTTCTGCCTCTCTTTTATGGACAGACCCAGCTGGAATTGAAAGTGCACCTTGTTTTGCTGCCCCTCTGCTGTTTTTCATTAAGTAGGAGAACACCAGTTGCAATAACATCGTGAAGGGTAATTGACTGCTACTCAGTAACAGTCCTCAGATGTACATCAAAAAGTACAAGGAAAGTCACAGGGTTTTCACAGTGATGAGACCAAAAGTTCATGTAGTAGGAAAAGTCAGGCAGTTTTCTCTGCCAGGAAGCTTTTTGGGTTTTGTTTTTTGGATTGGTTTTTTTTTAGCTAGGACACTACACATATTTTTAGAGTAAGTAGTGGACTTCTTAGATGATGTCCAGGCCAGGTGTAATGGGCCAATGCAGAATGCTCAAAACAAACTCTTACCCATGTGTAAGGTTGGTCCTCTCTGCTGTTCTTGGGCAAGTATTCATCATTTCAGTGTCTCCCACACAAAAGTGAAATTGGAACTGCAAGGTTTAATCATCTCAAGCATTTACATGAAGTATTGTAGAAGGGTCAATCGAGTGTAATTTTTTTATTTTTTAAAGACCAGCACAAGGCAATCCATGCAGAAAATACAGTGCAAAAATCATATTAATTGCAAGACTGTAAAATGCCTTTTCTTTTCTTGTTTTAGCTGGTTCCTCTCATGCAAAAAAACTACCAGTCTCCAAGTCTTCTTCATCGCCATCTTCTTCGTCCACATCATCTCATCCCAAAGCCTCTAAGGAGACTTCCAGCAAATCTGGCACATCAGGGACTCCCAGGGGCAAGAAAAAACCTGGGAAACAGTCAGCCCCACGAACAGCACCAGATGGGGCTGCTTCTTCCCCCTCAGCTGCGTCAGCCGAAGGTTTGGAAGCAAAGGCAGAAAAACCCAAGCCTGAACAAACTTCCGTAGTCATTTTTGAAATGGAGAATGCAGACCAGTCGAGCAAGCTTGTTGTGCCCCCTCCTCCCACCGCTGCCCCTCCTCCCCCTCCACTTCCACCTCCTTTTCCTGCTGCAGCTAGTCAGCCTGCCGGCTCCTCAGATGCCCAAGATGTGCCAGACAGCTGTGTGGCAGGGCCACGCAGCCCCGGGTCAGACACAAAGCCTCTCCTCCAGACTGAGTGTGGCACAGACAAGAGTCTGAGCAGCGCAGCCCTCGGCAGCGCTCCGGATGCCGGAGGAGAAGACACGGAAAGGTGAGACAGTATGGCTCTCCTGGGGCAGCGGTAAGACCACAGCCGAGGAAACCACCTTTCTTTGCACTGTAGGCACGTGGGGATCTCTTCTGTTTCTTCTGCTGACTGGGAACAGTTTGTGCTGCAGCCCAGCACAGTCTGTTCCTTCCCAGTGCCTTTGAGCCTTTCACCTGTGCTACCTCATGTTTCCACAGAAGGTCCTTGCTCATGACCTGTCTCTTGCTTCATTGTGTGGCTGGCACTGGGGTCAGCAAAAGTTCAGCTCAAAGCTGATGACACTTTTATTTATCTCTCATAAAGGCGAACAAGAAATGATGCCGGATTGTAAGTGGGTTCTTTTCTGTAGTTTTTTTTTTTCTCTAGATATCATTAAATATCTCACTGCTGTAGTTCTCAGTTCAATAGCTGAATTTACTTGAACACTTGAAAATTAAGGTTTCAGGCTTTAAATAGGTGTTTTTTTACTACCTAGTTACTTGTCTAAATCTCAGGTACTGTAAAAACTGGTTAAGAGAAAAGTCATAATTACATTTTTTAAGCAAAATAGTTGGCAGAAAAATGAAACTGGCTTATTAATTTGTCTTTTCTCTGCCACAAAAATCAGTATATTTTATATAAATCCAGGAGGGTTTAGTCTAGATGCCAGTAGCCTAGAGACCTTCCTTTAAATTCTTGCCGGTACATCTGTTGCCAGTTCTACATTCCAGTGCTGCATCTCCCCCTGCTCTACCCTTCCTTCACATAAAGATTTTCCCAAGGCAAAGGACAATCTGCTGTTGATCACCACATTCATTAGTGATGAGCATGAACATTTTGAACTCAACTGCAGTGAAACTGTTTTTACAATAAATAGGGTTAGGCTTCCAGAAGAGTAAACTTTGCACTCCAGTCTGCTCTCCAACTTGCTCCTCTCACCCCCCAGCTTTATGAACTGTTTTCTCTCTGGTTCCCACCCTACTGGAAATAAAAACCAATTAGGATTTTTCTTAACGCAGTCTTTAATGCAGCACATCATTTCAGATTGTTTGCATCCTTTTTCCTAACACACATACATGGAGACATACATATCTGCATATGTTAAAAATGTCTTACATATGTATGTTTTTTAGAAACGAATTAATTTGCTTAACAGAACTTTTATTTTCATCCTTTCTTATTCAATTGCTTCTCATTTGTGTTTTGTTCTGCTTGTATTAATGTGTCATGAATAAACAGCTTGTCTACCAAAGAAGACCAAGAAGGGGAGGCTCCAGATCAAGCGTTCTCTGAAGCAGTGGAGGAGGCTTCTGACGCTGCTGCCCCTCCTGAGAGCGAAAGTAGCAGAGAGAGCCATGGCAGTGACTCGGACTCAGATGGGCCGATCCTGTACACAGATGATGATGACGATGATGATGATGATGAGAATGCAAGTACTGAAAGTAAGCATCCTGCCCAGAAGCTGCGGGCTGCCTTTCACATTGCATTTTGTGAGCATGCCTGACCCATGCTGTTGTGAGGCAGAGAGAGGAATGGCTGCAGGGAATGCTTTTAAGGGATTTAGTATTGTGTCACTACTGAGAAATGAGTGTCCTGCTTCTCCGGGGCAGTCATGATCAGAAACCTGCTGGGGCCTGTGCATGAGTGAGAGCAGATCAATCATTGCATGGAGGAGAGTGGAGGTGGGAGGAACAGGCTCCAAAGGACATGAGGGTGGAACAAGGCCTCTGCCTTAGGGCATCACAAGCCATTCATTTGGCTTGCCCCCCTCATGAGTTCCTTGTGGGAGTTACAGGTGTGGTGGATGACAGAGGAAGCCCATCAGTCAGCAGCTTCACTATCTGAAAGTCACTTGTACCTCTTTGATCGGGATGCTTTAAGCATTGGAGCAACCGTAGCAGACAGAGCAGATCACAGTAGATTACATCTAAGTTTTACAGCTTTGAAATTTCATCTAGAGTCATGACTCTATCATCACCCAAACAGGGCAGATGCCCTGCTGTGCTGAAGGGGTTGTCCTGCCCCCATTTCTGCCTAATCCCTGCTCCCAGTTGTTCTTTCCTTAGGCTAGAGTTCATGTTTATTTTTGCCAGAGCAGCTGTTGTGGAGCTGATTTTTTATAGAATCTGAGGTTCACTGCCCCAGCTCACCCAAAGGCTTCTCCTTTGCTTGGGCAAAAAAGGTGGCAGCAGCAGGCTGTCAGGAGCAGGAAGGAGGCAGCCCTCCCTCTACCTCCTCCAGGGTGGCCTTATGTCAGTATGAAATCACCATCAAACCATGGTTTGAGAGCCTTGCTCACAGCTTTTTTGGAGGAGGTACTTCACTGTGCTCAGCAAAGAAGGCCTGAACACCAAGGTCCAGTGTGCCAAAGTGGCATGAGGTAAAATGATCATGTTTGTTTATTTAGTCTTGGCCACTGGTGCAGGAGAAGTGCCAGGTAGCTCAAGAGGCTGAAGTCTTCTGCAGTTCTGTGTTGGGTTTGAATACAGCCCAGAGTGATAAAAAACAAAAGTTCATGTGTTCACACAGCAGTACATTGTCTTATGAGAAGTGAGCTGGGAGCCTGTGGTCTTACCAAACTGCCCTACAGAGTGAAAATCTGCCCTACACAGTGAAAATCTGCCAACCTAGGGCATATGTAGCCCACCTCAGTCAGAATTCAAGGCACAAAGGGAATACTACAAAGGCTGTGAAAAATGCCCTTCCTTCCACAGCACTCTGAAGCTAATGCTGGCCAAGCTGCAAAGCCCTTGTCCCCAGAGTGTCAGTTTTATGGAGAACAGATGGCTTCAGTGTCTGGGGACTACCACCTAGGTTACTTTACAAGCACTCAGAGCACTTTTCTAAGTTGTATTTTTTGTTTTAATTTACAAATAACTTAGAGATGGAAAGCACTATAAAAGAACTAAGTGGTAATTGATTGAAAAAAAATTTGAAAGAATGAGGGAAATGATGATAGAATGGGACTAAACCATTTAAGGCTGAAGAAAAAGAGCAGCACGTTGCTAAATATACTAAGCAGATAAATAAGCCAACCTGTAATGTATTAGACTTCAAAGACATTTTAGTGTAGATTTGTCATTTTTATCCTATCACTTCACAGATGTGTGATGTTTGTATCAATTTGGCTGTTAGCTTTTTCCTCCAAGCCTTTTAGCTTTTTATTTTCATGAACTGAGCTAAAAATTTTCTTTTGATGTTAATTAGAATTCTTCTCCTGCATGTGGGAACAAGGTTGCTTTGGGGAGGTATTGAAGTTCTTACTCAGAGTTTGTGTCTGTAACCTGAGCATGAATGAACTGAATCTACCCTACTCCTTTCCTCAGGCTCTTTGGCAAGTAAAATTCGTCGTAGGGATACTCTTGCTATCAAACTTGGCAACAGACCATCTAAGAAAGAGTTAGAAGACAAAAACATCTTGCAGCGTACATCTGAAGAGGAGAGGCAGGAAATCAGACATCAGATTGGAACGAAGCTAGTGAGGTATCAGTCACAGGGTAAATGTGGTTTCACTGGGTGGAGGTGGAGGAAGAGAACTGAGAACACTGGGTTCATGTTTAAAATGCAGCCCAATATGCACTGCAGGATCTTTGTGGTACAACTGCCTGGAAAATGGTGTTTTTATTTCTCAAACAACTTTCAACTGTCAATAATAGATTTGTTGTCCTGCAAGAAACAAAATCTGAGCTTTTGGGGTTTTGAGTACTTTGGTTGAAAAAAGCAAAGAAGAGGAAGAGGGTAAGAATGAGTCTACAATAATCAATGCTGTGGTTCAGGTTCTTTCTCAAATTTGTTAGCAGAACTTCCACTTGTATACCCATCTCAGACAGAGCAGTAGTTCCTGACCCATAAAGCATGCTGTCCCTTGTGCATGTTGTCCCTTCTGATCCTTCTCTTCCTCCCCTGGCTCTCCAATTCCTTCATTCCTTCATATCAAATGCTGATTCCAGCAACAGAAGTTGAGCCAGTCAGTGTTTAGTGTTTTACTGTGCCCACCTCTGAGACATGTCTTTCTCAAGCTGTTAAACTGTGGGATATATGTTACTGTCTTCCTCTGGACTTGAGAACATTGCATAAAAAAATTCACTTGCCTTTTACAGGTTTAAAAAAAAAAAAAACTTCATGTTTATTTTGGCTTTTGTGGTCTCTGAGAATAGACTACAGCATGCCTGTATTTTTCTAGACCTGTCCTTGTTTCTGTTTGGCTCAGGAATGCTGTCCAGATTTGGATGATGTCCTGTTTGTTGGAGATTCCCAGATACAGAGTAGTCCAGTCGGTATGGCTCCAGTACAGAGTACGCAGCCCTGCATCAACACCCAGAAGATGAGCTGCGTTGCTCTGTGAACTGGGTGTCTGGCCAAGGCAGCTATTTCATTACTGAGCTGTAAGAGTGATACATCTACTGTGTAGAGCACAAGAGTCATTTTTCTTCTGCTAATAAAGAGGCATGGTTGTTATCACTGCTTTCCAGAACAAATCCCAGCTCTGGTGATCACATCCTGCTTGTCAGTCCTCCAGGCGGACTGGAACTGCAGAAGCTGCTTTGTGGGTTCTGCTTGAGAGCTGAAAGTCAGTGCATACAGCTCTGCTTTGGTGGCAGGAGACAACATCTGTGTGCATCAGGGCTGTGCTCCTACCCAAAATCACATCCGAGTTTGATGCCAGTTTCTTAAAAATTCCTGGCATGGCATCAGCACCTGGCAGCATCAAGGTCTGGTGGAAGATTGGTTCCCACAGCTCAGTCAGGGTTGAGTCAGGTCCCCACCTGGGACTTGCTACACTTGGGACTCTTCACCTGTGGTAAACCTGCCAGTCCTCTGGGACAAATCTGTAAGTCCAAGAGTAATTTGAATTGGATGAGTGTCACAAGGCTAAAGACAGTCTGTAGTGAGCTGTGTGAGTGCTGATGAGCAGAAAGACATCTATCTTGAACACACCTGCAGAATAAGTTTTACTGCTGAAATTTTTCTTGGTCCTTTCCTCAAGTGAACAAGTGGACTTGTTTAGTAAACACAGAGACAACATCACCATGGTCTCCCCAGTACAAATCAGAAAATTAATAATTCAGTTTGGGATTTTTTGTAATGGCAGTTTTTATATATAGATAACTAAATAGAATTAGGTTTCAGGTAAAGCTCCCAATTGTATTGTACATACAAATTAATGAGGAATGAACAGCTGATGGGTTTTGTTGGTTTTGGTTTTTTAAGAAAACCTTAGTAAGACTTCAAAATATCAAAAACACCAAAATTCATTGAAAATAACTGAGAAGAATCAAACAGTTGCATAACTGATTATAGTGATAGTGCTTGGGAACAAAGAAGGTTTATGGATTCATTCATGAATTTATACCTGTGAGGACTTTAAATTTGTTGATACAAATTCTGTAATATTATTCAAGTATCAGTTATTCATGTGTTCAAATGGCAACATCCTTTAAAACAAATGGTAACTGTGGTTACATGAGCAGTTATTGTAACTGCCTGGAAATTACTTCCAGAAATTACATCTTTTAATCTGTATTACAAATCCTAATACATCATTTAGATTTGGTTTTTAATCAGTCACTTACTTTGTTCTCACAGGAGACTTAGCCAGAGGCCCACAACTGAAGAGCTGGAGCAAAGAAATATCCTGAAGCGTAAGTATTTCATTCAGGTTTCATACAGTATTTACTTAGAAAGGGAGCATATGTTTGATTCATATGGAAGCCCATCATTGTTGCTCCAGTATTAGAACCATAGCTAGAGAGAAATTACGTTCTAGAAAAGAATGTGTCAACACTCGATTTATACACTAACCTGTAATTGTAGCTTTGAAAAATTCCATGTATTCAATATGCCAAATTTTGCTTGTCACAGTCTTACTTCTTGAACCTGGTCCCAGAGACCAGGAATTAATTGGATACCCTTTAGAAATATTTCTAGGCTGGTTGACCTTCCACCTGATTTTTATGAGGTGGAGGAGGAGAAAGGAATATCAGCTGGAGGTGAAGGTGGGATGTAAGGGCAGAGGTTGAAAGGAGGAATAGAAAGAAGAAAGGAAAATTGTTCAGCAGAAAGTCAATAGGGATATGCCAACTACTTCAGCATGCTAGCCTTCATATCCACTTCTGACATAAATGTCTTCTGTACTGAAACCTGCAGGAGATTCTCACTGAATATCTTCCCATTGATGGAATCCTTCCTCACATTCCTGCTGGGAAAAAGTCTGTAATTCAAATAGACAAGGGCAGAGGAAGTACACTGGATGTTTAACATTTATACCTATTCTGCCATTTACTTAGGTTGCTTCTGTTCTTTGGCTGGAAAACTCTACAGAACAAGCATTGTTTTGTCTTCCTTTATGAAGCTTTCCATAATAAAGAAGTTACCTAAACACACAGTGCAACAGTTGCTATGCCCAGCTCCACCTAGTCCTGTGCTCATCTTGCAGAGGTAGCTAGTACTTGATGGTTACGTAGAAGAAATAAATGAAGAAAAGGCACTTTATAGCAATAAATCAAAAATCAGACAAATAAAAAAACCCTTAAGGTGTGAGAACTTCTCACACCTGATCAAAGTGTTAGTATAATGTTATTTCCAGCAACTGTACGGTAATGCTGGAGCTCATCTGTGCAACCCAAGTGTCAGTGCTGATGTGTGGCATGGTAATGAAAAGGGAAGAAAAGAAAATGGGATGTTTACCCGATATATACATGAACTGATGACTCTGTCATTTGCTCAGGCTAGCAAATCAGGGAGAGGTCAATTACTGGCCTTCAAGCAAACTATCCTGAAAATAAAATGCTAATAAAGTCTTACTGCTGTTGTCTGAGCTCTTAAATGCCAAATAGTGCCATGTCTTACTGAAAAGGGAAGCTACAGTTCATGCTTGCACAGGAAAGGGATCAGGGGACTCCTGTATGGCACATAATGTGAACAGACTTTCTAAAATTGTAATTTTCAAACCTATCAATTTCATAGATAAATAAAGATAAAATTGGAAATAAGAACTTTTTTATATATATGACAAACTGCTCATGCTGGACTATGTGAGAAAGGCAAATCCAAAACATCTTTGGTGGGCCAGGAGATGGCCACTGAGCTGGGAGCACCAGCTGGGCTTCTTTATTGTCCTTTCTCACTTATCTCGAGGTAACCAACCCAGCAGTGAACCTGTGATGTACTTAATATCCCTTTTGCCAGTGTTTATTCCATTCACTGGTTTTGCAGTAAGGAGCTCAAGACTGGAAAGCAGTTAATAGATTTCCTCTCCTGTTTCAGCTTTGTTTACTTTAAGCTTTTGGCAGCACACCAGGCTTTGCACTCAGTGCCTCCTGCCATCCTCCCCTGCTGCTGCTGGGGGCTGTCTTAAAGAGGCCAGGGAGAGTGAAAAATAAAGGCTGGGAAGATGAACTGTAAATCACAAAAAAATCACAGAGACCCTGGTGAGCACATGGAGGAACTGCTTTTTGTTCATATCACTGAGATATGAAAAATTTCAAGATTGAAGTGATCTATAAAATCCAAAGCAAACCAAAAGCAAGACAGGGTTTGTGATGATAGTCTGACTCAGAGTCCTTTCATGGTGCAAGTTCTCTCCAAGCCATAAGGCACTTATATTTTATATCAAAATTATTGCCATTCCTTCCTGTGAATCATTTGAAAATGTTTACATGTCTTAAATGCCTTTGTTGGTGTAGTCAACTTCTGTGAGTTAGTTGGGATTTCTTTCATAAAGTATTCTTCCTCACATTTTTTAAGCAGTGGATGGGGAGAAGGAGTTATTGTGTGTATGTAAACTGCAGCTAAGGTGATGTACTGTTTTGAGTAATATTTATCAGAATTTAAGGTTACATCAAGTGGTAAAGGTCCAAATGTTTACTTCAGGATAAAGTTCAGCTCAAATCTTCTAAGAAGTTCAGGAGAAAAAAAAAAATCTGTATTTTTTTTTCTTTTTTTGTATTTCCAGTTAGTGAGGAAGTCTGTTTTGCAAGAAGCTTTGTTTTGATAATATTTCCAGATAAAGCAGTTACTGAAAATCCTGTTTCCAAGTACGATCGCAAGACATTGCAGGCGGATTTGTATAAAAACTGTTTGGATAAAACTATCCAGACTTCTGAGACTTCCCACACTAAAACAAAGTTACGATAACTCAAGAGTCCACTTGAAGGAATACATAAAGCCCTGTGTTTTTTTTATAAAGGCAGGCTTCTTGTGTACTGGCTTTGAACCAGCAGTATTTATAGTATTGCATTATGGCAAAGAAACTTTTTAGTCTTCCAAGAATTTCAGATTAAGATAACTGTATTTTTTTCCTGTATTTGTAAGGGACAGTGAACTTCTTATACAGTGCACCTGCATGCCTGCCAGCAATGGCTTTGTAGAAAATGGGGTTTAGCTTTGGATGCTTGTTAAGGAATATTAATGGTTATCTTTGCTTGTAAAATCAGGAAAGAGAAACCTCTCTGTGCATTTCAGAGCACTGCAAGAAGCAAGTGCTTTGTTTGTCTTTTCTTTCTCTTTCCTTAGCAAGGCTGCAGAGAAGTCTAAACATAGCTAATCCCATAGGGACACAATGGAAAGTTTGGTTTTATGCTCTAGGAGTACTTTTTGGTCAAGAACAGAGCAGTCCTCAGGCAGGACAATTTGTCTCTTCTCTTTTCCCCTTCTGCTACAAAACAAACGTCCCACAGAACAGAAAATGACCAGATTCAATGTGGCAAAAGTTGCAGGAGCAATAATGTATAGATGACAGGGAAGCTGCTTGTTTGGCCTTGACTGGTGGTTTATTTAACTTGACGGCCACAAATACTGATGCTAAACAAAACTGTTTCAATTAGGAGTCAGATCCCAGCTTGACCTCCTAGGAACTGCAGGCAGGGAAGGAGGGAAGCCATAGTTTTGCTGGGATCTAATCAGAGACTTCTGCAAGCAAAGGGCTCTTGCTGGGCTGGTTCTTTGCCAGTAGGGCAGCAGCAGGACATCTGAGGAGGGAACTTGCAGCTGAGAACGCTGTGTTTATATTTCCTCTCTCCTCATCACACAGATTAGATCTGCTTTTAAGGTGGAAAGTAGTCATAAGTATGTTCCTGTGCATTAATGTGTTCCTGTTTGGCCAAGTGAGTCAGTTCATACCTGCAGCCAAATCTTGGCCCTCTGGCTGGAATTTTCCACAACACCTACAGGAACCAGGAGCACCATGCCCATTATTTTTAGCACCACACATCTTCTTAACTCCCTACAGCAACTTTCAAAACTTTTACCTTAAAAGACCAAAAACACACTGTCGTTTTTACTGTTTGTAGAAATTTGTATCCAGGCAGTGTTTCCGTACCACCAGGCTTAAAGCAAGACTCTGCCCAGCAGGCTGGAGGTGGGAAATTGGTGCTTTAGGTACAAGTCAGTGCCAGAGACAGGGGCCCATGTGCCAAACAGCAATTTAGTATATTAGCAGCAGCCACAAGATTTCAGTCCATTTCCTATAGCTCTTAAGTTTTATTCCTAGAAGTAAACTAACTTGAATGTATAAAACATATCTTGTCCCAAACCTCTCATGCAGAAGACTGTCTGCTCCCCCTGGGTCTGCTCCCCTCCTGCTTTGCCCAGGATTTAAGGAAGCTCCTAGTGCCTCCTGATGGCATTGTCCTCCAGAAGATGGCCTGCTCTGAGGGGTGCCCAGACCCTCTGCCCAGGGGGTTTTTCCTCATCCAGCCATCCCGGTATGCAATCATCTGCTCTGCAGGGATGTAGCTTCACAGCTTGGGATAGGCAGCTAACCTCCAACCTTCCTAAATGTCTAGAGCAAGTTTTTTAAGGTATTTTATCCTCACCCAAAATACAGAGAACCAATATTTCAGATGGCCATGCTAGGTTGGTAGCTCTTTCTTAAGGTATGCTTTAAGCAGCATGAGCCCCTGTTTCTTAAATGAAGCATCTTATTGCTGCTTCTTAGGAGACACTGTGGTTTAGATAGCAAAGAAATGCCAAGATATGAATAATGCACAGCATATTTTACGAACTAAAGTAAGAAAAGGGCAGTACAGTGATGTGTACATTCAGTTGCCTTTTTTCCTGTTATGTCTGCTACTGGAGATTGTCTGAGGTAGGATTTAAGCAATTTCATTCATGAGGAGACAATTTTTTTTATGTCAGATGGTTCCCAAGTGAATGGAACCCCAAAGTAATAGTTTGTGTTTAATTACCTCGCCTACTGTATCTATTGATTGCAAAGATAGGATGTTTAAACATAAGTCTACAGATGATTTATCTGTGCTAAAACAGCAAAAAACCTTTTGATTTTTTTTTAGGTGAGGATATTATGAGTTATCCTTTAATATATATAAGTCCATAAATATACCCAACTTATTTATTAATAGATACATTAATTAAAAACATTAAAATGTAGATTAATCTGTAACTCTCCAGTTATAGTTATTCTTCAGTTTGTGTCCATTTACAGTTCCTCTATGGAAACAGGCTATCCATTTATTTTCCATTTAAGAGAAAAGCAATTAATAAACTGTAAATTGCATCCATATTTCAGTATTTCAGTAACAGCTCCATCAGCCTGAGATCCAACCTAATCCTGGCAGCAAGCCTTTATGATTCCACCTTGCTCTTGGAAACCTGATGTTGGAGTTGGAGTCCTCTCACAGAGCAGATCTTGGGCAGGCATTGCCTTTTCCCTACTTTTTCCCTTCTTACTTTCTCTTTTATATTATTTGTCCTCTCTTCTTTTCCCTGATGTTCTTTTTACATGAAAGTATTTGAGTAAGCAAAGGATATCTGCAAGTACTATGAGGTGTCCTGGTCACAGTGTTTTCTCCCATGTAAAAGTCATTACACAGAAATTCTTCTGTGGCCAGGTCACCTCTACTAACACAGCAGGCTGGCCATAGGAAACAGGGAAAACATATATATATACCAGGATTTAAAACTCCCTTTTCATCTATACAAGTTGGCTATATCCAGAACAAATGAATTTCTTCAAATTTATAGTTAGTCTTGAACTGTAATGCAGAGTCAGTAATCCCCAACCATGAATAAAACAGGATCAGAATTTTATGGATTTCTCTAGGTGGGAAATTTCAGCCGCAAAACGTTGCATATAAGCACCAGAGTTGGACTGAAAGGGCAAATACTGTCCTTCAAACCATACATCAATTTAAAAACATGCTGAGCCCACATGAACATGCCTTTCTAAGTGTGCTTTTCATTGTCAGTCAAGAAATCAAGTTTGGTTAGAACTAAAGTTTGTTTGTTAAAAGGAAATTGTTTCGTTCATATGCCCAAATACATTCTAAAAACGGACATAATTTTCTGCTGTACTGGTTCATTTGGTCCAGCTGGTGGCCCTTAACCAAGAGGGCTTGAGTGTTGGATCATATGCCCCCATTATAAAACCAGAAAAAAAATTTAAATAATAAAACCAAATTGCTATCAAATGACAGTGAAACAAATGTCATTGATTTGTGTCCTGTAGCAGTAGAAGAAACTTGGATAATTCAAATACTCAGAGAAAACTTTTCATTTTGCATTTATAAATTAGACTCTTATTCTAAAATCAGTGTTGGAAGTAAAAGCAACAGTGATTGTAATGTTAGAATAAGTAATTGAAACATCAGGCAACTCTTTCAGGGTACTTGCTTGCTGGTACACAGAAAGGAAATGACAGGCATCTTCTCTTTGCTGTGCTCATGACCCACAGTTGACTTGAGATGCCTACAGAATCAGGGGAAATGCGGATAGGGAAAAGAAAGAGAGCATACAAAAGCCAGAAAGCAGACAACACATACGGCATCATCCAGAAATATGAGGAAACATGAGCCAGGACTTGGAGTTCTGAAGCTTTCAACCAAGAGAAATACAGTATGTGCAGTTATAATACTTAAATATTCACTCCTTTTTATCTCTTCTGAAAACAGAGAAGAATGAAGAAGAGGAACAGGAAGCCAAAAGAGAAATAAAACGTAGACTCAGTAGAAAGGTGATGATGTGCTTTTTTTGTATTGTGTATTTTTATACATAGAATTATGTTTATAAGAATCTAAAAATCAGTGTATAGACATTGCTGCAAATGCCCATCAGTCTTTTTCCCAGATTAGAAATCTGCTTTAAAAGCAGTACAAGCCAAGTCTGTGTTGGGAGAAATCCCATTCTGTCCAGCTCCCCACACCTGGAGAAGCATACCGAGCCTGGCCATATTGATGTTTCTAAGCAGGGGACATAAGTGACACATTTCCTCTGTAGCATGACCACCCCTGTCATGTAGGATCCAGAGCAGCCACACCTGTAGATCTGTTCTTCCCTACAGCAGTGGAGAGGGCAGAAAAACAATATGGCCCCTACAAAATCCCTTCAGTACTCTTCTAACCACATCAGTGGTCTTAGCTTCTGCAGGTGGGATGATGATGTTCATTGTCCCTGGAAATGGAGCAGTTAGAGATCTGTTCTGGGAGAGGATGGGAGTTTTCCTAAATATCCCTGGTTTGCCTGTCTCTGCAAAAATACAATTTCCTTAATATGATCATCCTTAGTTAATTAAAGTGAATATTCTTTGAGGTGACTGAAACAATTTGGCATCATAATGACCCCTAAATGGTCAAAACCAGGGCTTTTTGTTAGGTGGATACTTCCAAATCTCACGTATTTTTGGTATTGCAGTTTTAACGCAGTATAACCATTAATGCAAATGGCCTAGTGGGGTAGTGACAGTTGCAAAGTCACAATTAATATTCCAGGGATAACTGTCATGATTCTCTGTGACCTGCCCGACAAAGACTATTTTTATAATTGAAGAAATCAGGTTAGGCTGCCTCCCCATTCCTGCGCAGCACTCCCAGGATGGTGCCTTTTTTTAGACACCTGAAAGTGACCCTATTTAGAAATACCATTAAAGTTCTCTTGAGATTACATCATACCCTCCTCTTTTCTTTTATTTCATCTTATTAAGCATACTATTTTCTGCCTCCCGCTTACAGCTCAGCCTGAGGCCTACAGTGGCTGAACTTCAAGCGAGAAGAATCCTTCGATTTAATGAGTACGTGGAGGTCACGGAATCTCCGGATTACGACCGTCGTGCTGACAAGCCTTGGGCCAGGTTAACTCCTGCAGACAAGGCAAGGGACAAATGTAGATTATAAGAAAATGCTTTCATCTGTCACTTTTGGGGAGCTTTCCTCTGGTTTACATTCTTATGATGCTAGCATCACAAATGACATCTGCTGGTGACAGAAAGATTGTCATGGTACTACTGTGCATCTACTGCTTGCAGCTAAGAAAACCCACTCAGGAGCCTATCAAGAGCATATTTTCCACTTCTGTTATGACAGTTCAGGACAGAATTTCTAATTTTTTTTTTCTAATTTTTAAATCCTTGCTAAGACAGGTAAGTGTTTACCAAAGGTGGCCCTGATCTGTGGGAATTCAAGCAGGGGTTTGCAGGCAGAAGTCTGTGTCACTGCTACCAAGAGTTGCTTTTGCCAGTCATTTGAGTGAAAAAAGGTAGAAGCTGCTCCATTCTCCTCAGGGTTCTTGGCCACAACAACCACCCGAGCAGGGACTGACCATGTGCATCCAGCACACCTTCTTGGGAAGTTTGCCCCTAACATCCTACAGTTAATAGCTCTGCTGCCTGACTACAAAGGGTGAGAAACATGATCCTGGGATTTTCACTTTTAAAAAACTATCAGTCAAAGATTACCATAAAGCACTCTTCCATTTCTCTCCTATATTAATTAATGAGAGCTGTAAGATTCAGGTAGCCAAAAATGCTGGCTCTTAAAGCACTGGGTCTGATCCAAGACCTATGGACTTTATGGAACTCCTGTGAGATGTGCTTGGCATGAAAAGTGGTGTGTGTAAGAGCCCTCTCTATTTTAGCTAAGGCTAGTGAAGCACTGCTTTTATTTCAGCTTGTATTTTAATATTAATATTAAAAAAATTACAGCTCATCTGACAATCATATCAGATCAAGGTGAAATAGTTACAGATGTAGTCATAAATGTTTGTAGATGTTGGTTATGGGAGATACTGAGCACTGTCTAGTCCTCCCATAGTCTGCGGGAGGTTAGAGGACCCAGCACCTCCACTTTGACAGAGGTCCAATCATGATAAACTGCACTAGAAAAAAGCAGTGGAGTTTCCTACCTACTTCAGGGTAGTATTTTTTAGTCTCAATTCGTTTTGTAATTAACAGGTGCCCAAGGCCAATTCTGTGAGCCCCAAGTTTGTTGGCCTTAGCAGAAAGGCAGACTTGGGGTTGCCTGGAAACTCTCTTGTCCTTTCTTTTTCCCAGAGAAATCATTCTTCTAATTCCAGTGGGAGCAGAAAATTGTGCTGTAACTATATTACAGAGCTGGAGCTCTGCTGTCTTTGTTGCTGATTTGGTGCTCAGAAATACTGTCTCTTTACTAGCTCTACAGCAGCCTCATGTAAGCGTGCTGTTGTGACTAAACACGACCGCCCCTGCTTAAAACAAAGTTTCTCATTTATAAGACTGCAGCCTGGTGATGCTATAATTTTATCGTGCTGCTTGTCTGTTCTGCACTGAAAGGCATGCACACCAGATGACATTTCTTTAGGGATTAATGAAATGATACTTTATTTAAATTGGTGAAAGAAAAGAATGAGTAAAAATACACTGTCATTTCTTTTAACAGTGAAGGTAGGAAGGTGTGTGGCATAGAAACAAAACCCCTTGAAGTATATATTAAAATATTTCAGGAACTGTATTTATTACTTGATGAAGTAAATTGCTCGTTTCTTAACTAAGCACCAAGGCATTTACAAACTGGATTGAATTTTTGTTGTTCTTTAGTATCTGCCAACTGAAAACCCAAGCCTGAATGTGCCAATAATTCATGTAATTTTACATAAAATTAATCAAACCAGGTGACTAATTCCACTTAAACAAAAAAAACCCAAACCAAAACAAACAAAAAACAACAACAAAAAAAAGGCTGTTCATCTTGCATTCCTTTAGTCCTGTCTCCAGAGAGGAGATACAAATGTCCTGCACAGTGACTGTGCAGGCAGAGTGACTCACCAGCTCCTCAGGGTTGTACCTGGAGATAGAATCTCCTCCTGTCTGCCTACTCAGCAAGTGATTGTCAGGGTAATCCAACCCCTTTCCCATTTTCATCCACAAAAGTGCTCTATTTCAGTGTGGGCTTTGTTCACCCATTGCAGTTGATTGGTGTTTCTTGGTTTACTTTTGGTGCACATTTCTTAGTAGTGGATGAGTGCTTTGAACTGCTGTAATTGAAAAGTCGTTCATGTTGATGATCAGAAATGTGTGAGAGCTGTGGATTACAGTAAGGGAGAATGGAAATGGGAACTGTAAGGCACCTGCAAGAGTAGGGGCATATTTCTTTCAGACTCTTTATTTTCCTGAAAATCTGTATTTCTTACAGTTGCATATATCATTGTTTATTAGGCAGCAATACGGAAAGAACTGAATGAATTTAAAAGCACAGAAATGGAAGTACATGAGGAAAGTCGACAATTTACCAGGTGGGTGAATCCCTCTTCTTCTAAGTGTGAGAAACGAATATGATGGCAACCCTCTGCTTTTCTGCAAGTTCTCTGCAGTTGAGTCATGATTTGTGTGGATTCCTATCATGAGTCCCCTTGAATATCACCACTGATTCTGTTGGAATTCCTAGGATTGCTGATGCCATCTCTAGCTGATACAGCAGTACAGGTGACTGCAATGGACTGGTCACCATGTAGAAAAAGATTGTTTGGGGAATCCAAAAAATAATCCTTTGAAAGAACTCATCAGTTCTTACAGATTAAGTTAGTAATCCTCAAGCACACAAAATAAAAGAGATTTCCTTCTCTGGCAGCACTTTCTTGCTCATTAAAGTATACATTTGTGTAGATGTATTTCCTAAGTGAAAACTAGATGATGTTTTGAACTTCAGAAAAGCTCACCAGTGTCTTGGCAAGCTTTCTAAGGGTCACTTGGGTTCCTGGCAGCACAAGGGAACAAGATAGATACCCTTGTTGTCACTTCTGTTGTGTTAACGTGGATTTGTTTTGTTCTCTGCATTGGATAACACCAAGATGTTGTCTGAAGCATTATTATTTTAAGGAGGTCTGAAGTGTCCACAGTTTTTTAGCAGGCTTTCAAATTCGGCAGAATCATTCCTAGGGGGAGGGACACACTTTCTGTGTGTCATTTTTCATTGGCATGCTTTCATTTTTCTTGGAAGTTACTAAGGCTGAAAATTGCCACCAGCAATCAGAACTGAATGTTAGGGTTGGCCAACATTGTACATGTAGTATTAATGTCTTTGCTTCCGAAGAAAATTAAGTCAAATAGAAACAATGGTCTAAGACTGAGTCCCTTTCCTGCTACTGTTTCAACCAAACTCAGGATCTGAGCTAGTGAATGTGAATCACCTAATTAAAGAATGCATCACAAAGAAAATTCATAATGGGTGATGAGTGTTTCATGTATCTGCTACTTCACTGCTTGATTTCAAAAATTCAGTAATTTCTTTCTCACCAAAATATGGACTTTTAAAAAATAATACTCTTAAAGTCACTTCTGTGTAGATACAACATAAACAAATTCATTTTTAAAAAATCAAACCAGTTTCACAGACAGCAAACCTAAGCCAGAAGATGAACCAGGACACATGGTTTTAATTGAATGTTGCATTCTGACCACTAGAAAATGTCCTTTTCAAACATGGAGATGTATCTTTTCATTTGGCTTCTGGTATTTTTTTCTCTTTAGGTAACAGATAGTATATCTTTTTCAGAATATATAAAAATACTACTTTTTAAAAAAGAGCATCCCAAGGGAGAGAATAAAAATAGCAGGTATAGAAACCAACCCCCTGCTTACATTGTTGTGTTTCTTGATTTGCATTGCAATATTGAAGCCTAAGTACAGACAGGCACGATTCATACAAAAATAATTGGTTATTTTTTCATGAGCTTTGAGAACAGACAGATTACAACTGGATTCTTGAAAGCTGAACCAGGAATCTAGTGGAGGGACAACCAGTAAAAAAAGTGAATTATTTTTTCAAGGAGGGCCTTTGAAAATGGAGTAAAGAATAGGCACAGACAAATTGTGATAAATATAGGCAATGGTTCTATAGGGTCCTGAAAGAATTTCAGTGTGAGGGAAATTAGGTTTTTTTCTGTTCCTTGTCCATGCTCTTCTGTTTCACTGGTCATGCTGTGGAGTTACTACACAGAGGTCAGAAGAGTAACACTAGAAGAAACTAATTAAGAGTAGAATAACATGCAAATGTTTTAAGTCAATTGCAATTTTGAAAATAAAAAGAGATCCCATTTTCTCTGAGATGTCTCACTAAAAATTATGTGCTTTCTGCTACATAATATTGGATTGATACAACAAATGTGATTTAAGAATACCATAGACAGAAGTCTCTAGCCAAAGAATTAATTTCTCATACTTTATTTTCAAGAAGATCACTTAGATAATGCAAATCAAAAGGCACTTGCATTGGCACCTGATTAGCACAGGCTATTCTGTGATAGACTTAGACAACAAGGAAGCTGCTTACTAAACAAAAATAGTTTATAGCATGTAGTTTCCTATATTATTGCAGATTAAATATAGATGATTTAATATTATAATCAGTACTTACAATATATTTGAAATGTTAACATTTTTTATTAAACTTTTATTAAATGGGCTTCATTGTTCATCATTTACTGTAATGACTGTCAAATGACTGGTTTTCTATTCCTAGTAATTTAGACTGACTCTGTTATTTCATAACAAAATGCAAGAAAATTAGTTTCTAAAAATAGAGAAATGAATACAAGTTTGGGAGGAGCATATTAGTAGGTGTTCATGATGTGTTTCTCAATGAAAATGTTATATATAGTCCAATATATTGTTTTTCTACAAAAATACAAACCCCCTATCTTTTTAGCAATCCTCTGTACCCTCATTTAGCAGATGATCTGCATAGTTGTTAATGTCAGGCTTTGTGCACTCCTCCTTCATTTGAAAATGCATCCCTGTATTGTATTGAATCAACTTAGAGGGATAATGTGAGGAACCATTAAGAGAAAATGTGTCAAAATAAAACTTAGGTAAATCTGTTGCGTAGATGCATCATTAACTATGCCTTTTTCAAGCTGCTGCATCTTTTACTACTTCATGGACAGACACATTTTTAAAGTCATTTAAACAGAAATTTATGTCTGGCAATAGATACATTGAGAACCTGATACTGGTGCCCTCCTTACCCTTTTGCTTGGATTCATTACACTTAACATGATTTAGAATTTCAATTGCTGTAGGTTCCTAACTTATTATAGAAAGGGTTGGTGACACCTTTTGGAGCAACCCACTTCTCTAGCCATCATACAGGCAATCTGGAGTGATGTACGTGCCCTATCTAAAAGCCAAAAAAAAGTGAGGCATATATGGGCCTTCATGTACCTCAGTTCACTGTTAATAAGAAAGCATCTGAAGGGCTATAAAATTTGTTGCTTACTTAAAAGAAAATACAAAATTTTTGTTAGCCTCATTTTGCACAAGGATTAAAACCCCAGGAATTTAATTTTTATGGTTTAGCAAAGCTTTTCTGATAATAGTTACTGACAGCATCTCCAAATAATGGATGCAATTGTGGCTAAATATTGGCAAACAAAACAGACTGGAGACTGTTCTCTGGCCCTGAGGCCAGCAGACTTGGCACAGCTTGAATCCATGCAGTTAACCTCTTCCTCTCACCTCAAAACAGGGTGATGTTCCCCCCTACCCAGCCTTCCTGCTGTCCTAAGCCCAACCATGCCCAGGCAGCACCTGAAAGCACTGGCTGACCGAAGCAAAACTATGGCAGGTTGGATGGACAGACAGACCTATACCAGTACCAGTGCTTGAGCCACACCAAATCTCTGTTTGGTTTTCTAAGCAGAGAGAGATGGACAGCAGGAAATAACAGGTCTGTCCATACTAACACAGATCAGGGAAATCAGGAATAATTGGCCCACAAAAGGAAACAGCTATGAGGGCAGGACGAGGATCAGTGTCATTGTCAGTTGAAATAACACAATTCTAAGTTTTTTAATTTATCTTTTCAGGTTTCATCGTCCATAACTGTTTGACCACATCCCATAATTCAAGTAACAATTTTCTTTGGGGAAACCATTGCGTCCTGAAGACCTGAAATTGCACTGGAACTTGACTGAGTATGAGTGTGTGCTACAGCTTACCCTGAGGCTAATGAAGAAAGTAGCCCTTGTCTTTGTCAATGGACAAATGATTAGTCTGGGAGGAGAACCCACAGGAAATGTTTGTCCGTGTCCAGACAGTCCACGGTTCTGTGGCCAGCCCACATGGACAAGCCAGTCGACTTCTTTGTCAGAGCTCCACAAGTCAGGAAGTGCTGAAGACAATCGCTGGAGAGCCTGCTGCCAGGATCTCATAGGGCTTCAGAGGGTTGGGACTGAGAGTAACAAAGAGGGAGGGGGGTGACAAAAGAACTGAGACCTGGGGGAAAAGAGACTTTGTCAGTCCACAGAGAAAAATGGAATGGATGGGACTGCTCATCAATGCACTTGGCCAGTGGAATTATTTTTTAAAAAAAAAATGAGAGTGCAACAGTGCATGTAGGTTTTTTAGTCGCTGCAGCCTGTCTTAAAATGATAGAAAGCCATAAGTCCTTGTGTCATCAGTACTTTAGGAAGAACTATCCTTTTCTTTGGTGCCAGTAAATACAGTTGCCAGAAATTAGTCCTAGTATAACTCAACTGTCTTTTTTTAAATCCCAGTGCACAAACTTCAGGAAAACACATGGAACATTCATACAGAATAAGTAATATATTTTTTTGTTTTTTAATGTTGACATACTCTGGATCCTCAGAAATACATAAACAGGGTTTGAAAGACAAATAATGTGACACTATGAATGCAATGAAATGCTTTGTGTTTAGAAACACTCCTTGCTGTCTGTTACTTGCCATTCAAACCAGAGGGATCATTATCTTTGTCATCCAAGGCAGGCAGTGGTGACAACTTTGACATCATGCTAGTGTGAATCCAAAGTCAGAATTTAAATTAGGCACAGAAGTCTTTATTGATAGGCCTGACCAGTGATTACTAATGTAACGTTTTACATTTAAGGACTCTTGCACTGCTTTGAGGAAGAACTCACAGGTGAATCAGTATGTCTTCAGCTAGTGGTCCTTTAAAAGTGAAAGAAAAATCCTTGGAGTGTCTCCAGCCTGTTTATGTTGAGTGTGGAGAATGCTTCTTAGATTCGTAATTTTTTATACTATCTTGTACATGTGAATACAGTACTATTAAAATTAAGTGGTATGGAGTGTGAAAGGCAATACATGGTTTTTCTAAGTTGGCCCAAAGGCCTATTAAAAAGCCTGTGGTGTTGTTTACACTAAGAAATTCTCTGTCTTATATTAGCACTTATTTATCCTTTGAATTAGTGTACACAACATTGGGGGGGGTCCAGAATTGACATATGCATACATTTAATGCAGTATTACAATATATTTGCTATTTATCCTTTCTAATGTGTGTACATATTACAATTTATTTTTGTCTTTTATGTGTCCTGTTCAGTTTTTAATTATGAAGTGTAAGTATTTCTTTTTCTGGCAATAAAAGGTCTGTGTAGATGTGATTTTTACCTCAAAACCTGTGATAGATTCTTGCGGAATGTGTTTAGTTTATAAAATTGAAGGTTGTTGTTAGAGATGTCAGCCTAAAGGCAGGAAGGCAGTTTTGTGGCTAAAATTAGATATCCCTCTTCAGAGCTATTTCCAACAAGACCAGGTTTGCATAAATGAGGTGGATTATTTTAATGAAGAGCACCGCTAGTAACAGGAGAATGTTTTCCAACAGCCATCGCTCTCCGTCACTCTATTATTTTTAAAGACATTGGCAAACCTTTTTTAAAAAAGGTAAGATTTAAATGACTGTTAGGATCCATTACACTTTACATTGGTAAAAATCTAATGATGTACAAGCCACAGAATATCAATAAATGAATTTAAAAAGCCATCTACATGCTTGCAGCAAAGAAAAGGAACCAGCACCTTCCTTTTTTAATGGAATCAATAAGAGCCATTAGGATTCCATTTGCAGAAAATAAGCTTCTGGAAAGCCCATCATATTATAAATATAGAAACACCACTTTGACATCAAGGAAGCAGTGAAAATGTATTCTTTGGCACTAAATCATACAGGGATAAGCAGGGCATTAGAGCTAAGGTTTGTCAGCAATTCTGGTAAAATGCTAATTTTTATTTTTAGAATTTGAAGGGTAAACTTAAAAGTAACGCTAGAATAGTTCTGCTTAAACTTTTCTTTGCTGATGTTGCCAAATTTAGGAATGTGTGTCCAAAATCATATAAAGGTCTACTATGTTGACTTTGAAGTATAAAACACAGTATTTCACTTCAAAGGAAATGAGTGAAGCAAATAAATAGATCTCAGTGTTGCCTTAATCACGTTGAAACATTTGAAAGCAGCCAAGATACTGAAGGCAGAAAGACAGCTGTTGCACAGGCAGAATAACTCAGACAAAGGCAAGGTGAGACTATAAATATTTTATGTAAGACAGGAGCTCCACCACCATGCCAAGGTACACACAGGTTACACAAGCAAAGTAAAACTTGTTAAACTTAGGATGAAGTGAAAAAATTGACTTTGGAAGAAGGAATTTCCCTATACTAGGCCTGGACCATGGATGCAAAGTCATGTGCCAACTTTGTTTTAAGAGTAGTAACACAAAAATGAAGGTACAACTTCTGGCTTCAGCTTCTTCAAGCTGAAGTTATGTCATAATGTGTGTAGGTGAGGTATCACTTAGGCTTTCCCTATCCTCCTTCTGGGGTTGGAGGGTGATTTTTCAAAAGTATTCCTTCCAAGCCATTGCTAGATGCAGAACACTAGTCTTGGTAGACATGCTGAGTTAATTTTTAGTTTCTTACTGTTTTGATAATAACAAGATACATTGTTTGGCCCACAGTTCAGCTAACTAATTAAACACATTTACATAACTGGACAAAAAGAGTTGCCTTTATTGGAACTTATGTAGAAATTTTATGTAGATACTTGCAGAATTAGAACTACAAACTATCCAGTGTATTGTATCCCCACAGAGCTATAGAATTTTATATACTATTTTTATATTCTAAATATCACAGAAAAACAACAGCTGAAAAATGTTGTCCATGCAATAAAAAATAACGAGTATTTGGTATGTCACCATGTGCAGTGAAGCAAGTTTGCTTTGAGAAGCCTGAAGTCAATTTCTGCTGCCTCTCCTAGTCCTCTGTATTGAAAATTCCAAATGTTTTCCAGTTACATCAACAACCCATTGGAATTATTATACCATATACCTGTTATGGTGCTGCATGCCTGCTATAAGGGAAGAATTGGGATAGGCCCTGAGAAATTCATGAGTGAGTAATCCTAGAGTTAAAAATAAAAAGATGTTAAACAGGCAAAGAAAAAATAGCACTTTTCATCCAAAGTGTAGTACAGTCCAATTGGCTAAGAGAGGTCAGTATGGTAATTTTTATCAAGTTGGACAAATCATTTAAATGTCATCCACAATATATGACAAACCTCACACATGATACCTATGTTCCACAGAATCAGGTATGTCTACATCCATAGAAAGAGAAAATGAACAGCTTGAAGTAGTGGTTTCTGAAATTATCTCATTTATAATATTTATCAGTATAATCACACATCACAGCATGTTGCTGTGGGCACAAAAGAATGGATGCTTAATCAAATCCTAATTTCTTCTCCACATAAAAAATTGAAATGGTTCTAGAGTGTCTCATCTCTCTCTTTTTTGGGGTAGTACATATTAGTCTTTATAACTCAAACACAGTCTTATTTGTATTTTTTTAAATTGCACTATATATATTGGCCCAACAAGTACCAAAAAAAAAAAAAATTGACCTAAATGCTAATGATTATTTAAGCTAAATACCATTTCAGCTGGTGATTTGAAACATGGTAGGACCAGAAGCAACATCTCTTCAAATTCACTGTAAGTATTAATGGCCATTTGTAGTTCTACAAGACTGCATTTATTTGTTGGGTTTATCATTTACCTACAGTTGTGCATGTCCCTTGCTGTGGTGGACTTTATGAACTTCTGATGTGGTGTGGGGCAGGACAGCCCCACATCTGCTTTGGCCACCCTGAGCACGTCTTACAGAAGCACCACAACTTCAGTGTCGACATGGAAAAACCGTATCAGATGAGCACCCATTTTTTAACTTGAAAATTAAATGAAAGCTGTGAAACAAAGGGATGAAGTATCCCTGATATTACAGAAATTAGACCCCTCCTTCCAGGTGAAATTAGTGCTTGATTTCCTGCAGAGATGCGTAAAACTCAGACCTGTAACTAATAATACTACTGCTAATATAATACATGAGAGAATTTGTTTCAAATGAACAGTTGCTTAACCTGACTATAGACTCAGTCTGAGCCCTGAATTTGTATGATCATAAAGTGCAAGAAGATCCAGCCAGCAACAGACTAAAAAGATCTAATCCAGTCTGGCAGCCTGGGAATCAACCAAAACTCCCTGTCTGCAGCTGGCAAGACTTGGATGAGGGTAGGGAGAGCCACGCTGTCACCTGGGTACCTGGCAGAACAGGCCTGTGTGAGCACTGCTGACATCCTAAGCAGAGAGCAGAATATTAGCCCGTGTCTCAATGTCTGTTAATGCTTTAATGATAAAGCAAACCAAGCTAAAAGCCTACATTTGCATGAGACTGTCAGGTACACATGAACCGTGTGTTTAACACTTTTCATGTCCCTGGTTTCAATGATCTTTAGGAGCCCTGTGCCATTGCTGTAAACTAAATTAAAAACATACTCAGGGTGAAAAATAAAAAAAAATGGGTAAACTTGCCTCCTGCCTTTAAGATCTTCCACATTTAGTTTCATTATCGTTCCTATCTGTATTCTAATTATACGAAGATAAGTGCAATGCTCACTGATGGGACATAAAGTCTGATGAAAAGTAAAAAATATATTCCGAAAAATTTTATAAGGTTAATACAAAAATATTTTGAAGGTCAAATTAAAAAAAAAGAAAAAGACAAAAAAAGCAAGTCCCCAGAATAGCTTAAAACTTCTGTTAAACAGAAATCTGAAAAAACCACCACCAAGACTTAGGAAACTGTACCTATAGAGAGAAAGGGAGAAATGAAGTGAAAATAATATATATGTGCTGTAATGTTCAAACAGGTTTCTATTTATTAACTTTAATAATTAATAAGGTCTTGTTTCACTTTGTGTTCCCATTTTGTTTCAAGATTTTAATGGAAATAAAGCTCATATGAACTAGATACAGCATTTCACCAATATTTTCTAGAAGCTGCATACTGCATTGGATAGAAACAAAGAAAGCAATGGTATTATCTGTATCTTCTTGTTCAAGCATAAATTCTTTGTATTAAAAAAATCATCTCGCAATACTATGTCAAATTTAACAATATTTGAACATTGTTATGATATAGTAAAATGTTAAAACGTTGCTTAACATCTCTTCCTTTCACTACTTTGTGTGGTGGTATATTGATTTGTAAACTTGTACAAATTTTGGAATTAAAGAAATACTGTGTTTTGGATTATTATTATTTTAGCTGGTGTGATTTGAAACAAAAATATCAATGGCTTGTGTGAACAGGCATCTGACTGTATCAGCAGCGTGGGGAGGGTCTGGACATGGCACATGCTTAATTGCCTGCAACTGTTTAAATAGCTCTTAAGTTTTGGGGGGGAGGGCAGATTTCCTTAAAAAAAAATAGAATTCCATTTACAACTGCAAATCTGGGGGAGGCACAAGAAGACTGCAGAGCACAGACACTGTTGTACACACAGGAGCTGATAAAGCTGCTAAGTTTGTGTCCCTTCCCCTGGCGTTCTGTGGAACAGTAGCTCAAAAAAGTAAATCATGGCAACATCTGTGTGCTGTGCTTTGGACCCAGCTGTACCTTAAGCACTTAGAGATCACAAGCCCCTGTTTTTCTGGCAGAGCTGCAGTACACCAGGGTAGGTTCAGCTGTAGGAACCATTGCACACCTGCCTCTTCCAAGCAAGCCTACACAGACACTGTGGAACGAGACTCCAGTAAGGCAGGCTTGATCCCACATCCACACCAGTGCAGGTTGCTAAGCTCCAGGAGGGTCTTCCGAGGGTCCAGTACAGTCAGAAGATTCTAACTTGCTGAATAGGCTCTAAGGTGGCCACATTCACCTGAAATGGAATTTGCACATTAATTCATTGGAATTAAAATTTTGCATAGAGTGTCACCTATTCATACACACTAGGCCAGTTCTTAGACTTTATTGTTTCTATTAATTTGATAAAAAATTATTCTTTAAGTAACTTGCTTTGATTTCATTAAATGTTCCCATTTATAAGTCAAGTAAGGCAAACAAAATTCAAGCCTTGGCTCCCCACTGCCTGTCATGATAAAGAGTTACTGGCAACTACCAAAAAATGTATCTGAAACATTACCAGCTTAGAACTGCTGTCCCTTTAAAATGTACTTTCCACATGTTTCATTACTTTCAAAAGATGGAAGTCTGTGGAGAATCAATACCAATAACTTTTCAGCTTATGCAGGGCAGATTTTATGTAACAATTATAAAGTGAATGCATCTACTTGGCTCACTGTGATCAAATGTGGTAACTCTAAAGAGGTCACAGATCTGACACTGCATTTTACACAGGTGTGTGATATCTGTGAATGCAAACAGCTGATATGGTTACAAATTAATGATAGCTGCTTCTTTTTATCTGTAACGTAATATATATATATATATATATATATATATATATATATACATATATGCACACAAATATCATCACCTGAAAAACATAAAGAATGTATTGGGGGTGTTATACAGTACATATGTTATGCAAGTGTGCTGCCTAGTTGGTCAGTACTGTAGGATACTCTGCTGTGCACAGTTCCAAGTGCCTCAGAGCAATTGTTTGGCTCTTTCAATTACAGATATATATGAATGAATATATATAAATAGGAAATTTTAAAAATCACCTCAATAAAGCTGTCCAGAAAATCTTTACTGAAAATACTTTGTACTTTAATCTCTAGCATGCACATGGGCACACAGAGTTAAATTCAGAGAGCCTCCAGAGACCGAATTAAACTCCCTCCTTGTGGAAATGAAAAGAAAAAAAGGTTCCTGAAACCTTCCTTAGAATTCTGGCAGTCCTTCAAACACATCTGGTAAATTCCCTGTGTGTGGTATATTCACGGAGAGGTGTGTTCCAAGAGGTGATACTTGGTTTAAAAATACAAAGTTAGGGTTGTAGCTCAATGGTTTGGAGACCTAATCTATGCTTTCAATTTCCCCTTTTCAGCAAGAAGTGTTTTTTACCAGTTTCGTTCACAGCAGATTTGCAGTGGAAATACACCCTCTGCACAGCTGAGGGCTCAGCCTAGACAGCAGTGCATCTGACAATCTTTTAACTTTCAAAGTGACTGACAGAAACCTTTGTTTTAATTACTTTGCAATAATTTCTTCTTTGCAGGGACTAAGAGAAAAAAAAATGAGCATGAATTTCCTCCCACAGAAGGCAAGTTGATGATTATGTTAAGAATATGCTTCCAGCATATTATCTTTTAAGTGGCTGCCTTGACAGTGAGACTGTTTCAATACTGACCACTTTTCCTCTGCAAGCATAAAAGAAGTGGTTAGTGACTTGAGCACTAACCCCCTCAGTCTCTGTAGATGTTCTTTGCTGAGTTCTGTAAGTAGTCTCTGCAAAGAACCCAGTGAGAGAGTGCAGTGGGATGGATGGCCTTGTAAGGCTTGGATGAAATGAGAAGCTTAAACAGAGTATCCGAGACACTCTCTCACACACAGTTCATATGTATGTAATACTAAATATTTAATTTTTATGTAAATCAGGAGATGATTCGCCCTCAGGTGTCAAAAAAGTAGGCAACGTGGTGGCTATTGTTGCTAATCCTCGATTCAAACTCATCCCCAGATGTAGTACTCTTAGTATACATTAGCAATCTTCTGTGACATGGGGAAGAACCTGTTTTAATCTCTGTGTGAACATATAATACATATCCTTCCCCCTAAATACTTAGAAAGTAGCCAGGAAATTCAGGTGAAGGACGTAAATTAAAGACCGAAAACACTGAGACTTAACTGAACAGGTAAACTTACCTTACACTTAGAAAACAGGGGACTAACAGCAGAGCTGAGAGCAAAAGTTATTTTTTCCCACATCCAAACTAGTACAATGCTCCTAGACCAGACCTGGGGTGTGCGGAATGACAGTACTGCCACCACCAGATATGGAGGTCACCAGGTTTAAGGGATTGTGAAGTGTAATCCTGTCACCATGTGTATACACATGCACTTCTGTGGATGCCAGAGAGGCATGTCAGGAACTTGGAAGCAACAAGGAGTAATCTAATCTACATCATTACCTCACAAATAAATGCTAAGTACTGTGTTTTCAACAGCTGAGTGATTCTTTTCTTAATTACCTTGTGAAAATCCAGCTCTGCTATTCCAGCTGTCGCTTTGTTGGCAGTACAGACATACGGTAGGGAGGGACTTGTTGCTCTTGGGTGCAGTCATGAAAAATCCATTCGCAGCCTGCAGTCCCGGAGGGGTCATTGCCGATGTCCTTGTGCCATGAGGTGTGTAGCACACCCGCTGACAGCAGCAAAACACCCACCGGGCACTTTTTGCAAGAAAGAGGAAAGTCCAGCCTTTGCACAGATATATGCAAGGGTCATCTAAATCCCTCGAGTAGAGGAGTTATTTCAATGTGATGGAGTGGATCAGATCAGACTGTGCACTTCTGCAAGAGTGGTGTGATGAAACTTGGTAAAGATTCCAGACTTCAGAAAACAGCCAGAAGAGTGAAAATCTGGGTTCTTTTGGAGCTTTAGTGACACCTACTGAAAACCAATGAAATCCACCCAAATATGACTAAAGCTAATACTTTAAGGTACACGCATATATAAATATTTAGCTGCATCCATAAACACTGATGTGGATGACTTTTTTGAATCTTCAGTGAAACCTCTGCTTAGCCATTACTGTTATATTTGCCAGCAAACACATGGAAAAAAAAACTGCTCTGCGTTTTACACTTTCTTCTGAAAAATAACAAAGCAGGTTTTAAAATATCACCCATACTTCTCTTTTTCTTAGCAAGGAGCCTGTACGTGAGTGCCTGTGTTTGTACACAGCTCCACTACGTGGTGTAGGTAAAACTGATACAACTATAGCGTGATACAGCGGAATGGTTCAGGTTGGAAAGGACCAGAGTGGATCACCTGATCCAACCTCCCTGCCCAAGCAGGGCTATCCTAATGCACATGGCACTCGAATGTGTCCAGACGGTTCTTGAATATTTCCAGTGAGGGAGACGCCACAGCCTCTCTGGACAATCTATTCCAGTGCGCCATAACGTGCACAGTAAAGAGGTTGGTCCTTATATTCAGGTGGAACTTCCTGTGCATAAGTTTCTGTTGCCTCTTGTCCCATTGCTGGGCACCCTCAAGCAGAGCCTGGATCCAAACTCTTGACACGGTCCCTTCAGATACTCATAGACATTGATGAAGCCCCCTTTTAGTCGTCTCTCCTCTGAACAGGCCCAGTTCGCCCAGCTGTTGCTCATCAAAAACAAGAACTCAACTTCGGCAAAACACCGTCAGCACCAACACGTGCTATTTCCTCCCGCTCCTCCAGACTCAGCCCCCGCTGCCCGCCCCTCCCCTCAGCGAGCCCCGGCTCGGACCGGCTGCTGCGCACGCGCGCTGCCCCTTGGCCGCCTGCGCCGCGTTCTGCCATTGGGGCTGACGGCGGCCCGAACCATTCCTCACCATTTTGGGGGGAGAACTGGAAAAAATGTGTCTCCGACGAGCATCCTGCTTGGGCTCACTGAGCCCCTCTTTTACCTAAATACCATTTCCGTCTGAGCAAAGACTCCTTGTTTTTGTTTTTTAACTGGAAAACGAAACCTTACAAACCTGGCCTGACTGGCCGCCTATCTCCTTCCCCTCGTTGGTCATTGGTCTGTTCCAAGATGGAGGGCACGGCCCGGAGGTGCTGAGGCCTGACCCGCGTGGGAGCGAGTGGGGTTCGGGACACCGGGGGACAGCGCCATGGTGAGTGTGCCGGGCTCTGTACTCGGAATTGCCAGGGGAACAAGGCAGGTTAGAGCAATAGAGTCACCCCCCAGGTTGCCTGTATCGGCTGTAGCGCGTTTTGTTAGGTAAGTAAAGCCGGAAACCTTGCTGGAAGTGTTTTTCCAGGTCAGACGTGGTAACTCGTAGGAATGGCTTCCAGCCAGTTGAGAATACTTGGTGGGTTTGTTGATTGAGAAGGAATGTGTATTTCGATGTTAGAGCTGTGCCTGGGCAGCGGTGATGCGGGTGGTCCTCATGACTGATGCTGAATTGCTGCTGCAGGAGCAGCCGTCTAAAGAGCTCTCACGAAGCAAGATGTGTCTAGATGAATTTCCTTATATCAGTTTCCCGTGTTTCTGTGATGAAGTGTGTTGCGGAATTCCTTTATAGGGCTGTATATTAAACTGTATGTGCTGTTATCAGATATTTACAGTTCGATGTATTGCCGTTTTGCAGGTGAATAAGTGCGTTTGCTGTTAGAACATATTAAATGTCTGTCGTGTGGGGGGGGAGATGAGTTAAGCTCCCACTGGCCTCTCTATGCTTTGTCTACAAGCATATGTTTATAAGGCATTTTCTTAAAATGAATGCAGCAGTGCACTACAGAGAAAAGGTTCTCTTTAGGTGCATTTAATATTTTGTTTTTTGTTAACGGTTAACCATATTTACTTTTCCAGCCTCACAAGAAGAAAAAGCCCTTCATAGAGAAGAAGAAAGCAGTAACATTTCACTTAGTGCACCGAAGTCAGAGGGATCCTCTTGCTGCTGATGATACTGCACCCCAAAGAGTTCTGCTGCCCACACAGAAAGTAAATACTCACTTTTAATACTGAGGTTCATTCAGATAAGAAACGCCATGGAGGAAAATAGTTGGTATGCAATTATACAATTCAAAAGCATAGCCAGAGAGAAGGTAGTTTTTAGTTCAGCTTATTAAAAAAAAGGGATGTTGTAGGGAGTTCTACAGTTGTGTGTTTGTGCCTGATGGTTGAAGGATGATTTAACTGGCATTAGAAGTGTAAATGTATTTGAAAAACAGAAACAAAACTTGGCTGACTCACTGTGATAAAACAGGCATTGTTGGTTATATTGCTGATGGAAAGGTCCTGCTCAGACAGCACCCAGACAGGGAACCGGCTGATTACAACATTCTAATTAGCTGTGAATTAGGGTGAGGAGTGGAGAGAGGACTACAAGGACTTCAGTATTCAGATACTCTCAGTAGATGTGTTGCTTTTCTTTTTGCTAGTAAGTTTTAAATGGACTTAAATAACTAAATGTATTCCTTTTGATTATTCTCTTCTCCCCCTGCTTCCTAGGGGCATGAGGAGCAAAGAAGGGAAGAGCAGCGCAAGTATGGTGTCTTCTTTGATGATGACTATGACTATTTGCAGCACCTCAAAGAAGCCTCTGGTCCCTCTGAGCTTGTCCCATCTGTGCGTGGACAGCAAAGCAGAATTGTCATCACAAATGAGGGGCACATAGAAGATGAAATTCAGAGAATTTCAGTAAGTAGTATTTTTTTCTAATGGTAATACTGTTCTTCGGAGCATTAACATCCTCTAGACACATTGTGTGTTTGTGTGTATATATATGTGTATGTTTGTTTATTTATAAGTGTCCTTTTGACCCACAACCAGACTTTCCTACAAGTAAACCCAGAAGCTGACAAGGCAGAGTTTACTGATGATGAACATTATTTTGCTAGCACAGTGTTACAGCACATACCCATGACAAACTTTTCTCTACAGACATGGCTTGCAAAGGTGTTTGTTTGAACAAGTCATGTGTTTTTCTGGAGTGGGTGTTTGTTTTTAAGGTTTTTTCAGAACTTTTGAATGCTCTGGGAGTTATCAGTGTGTCAGGCTGTATTATCAGTGCACCATGTTTTTAAAGGGGAATGTGATAGAAACCTGATGGAATAAAAACAAACTTTTCAATTGCTGGCATTACTTCTAGAAGTTCATGATGCTGGATCACATTGGAATGGAAAAGCAGTAAATGCTTTGAAGCAATAAAGTATGCCATTGCCAGTCACTTATAGCTGAGGCTGTTTGATTTAACCAAATACTGTAATTTTTACTCAAAACCAATAGTCTTGGTCAGAAGTACCTTTCAGGTACAGCTTGGTGATACTACATAAGATTTAAAGTTAGGTTAGATATGCATGCTTTGAAGCTTTTGAAAAGCCTTTCAGTAAAGGGGTGATTTCAAATGTGTCTTAGTGTTCTCCAAAACAAACAAACAAAAAATTTAAAATTTCAGTGTGCCCTAAACCAGGACACTGCTGCATAACCATTCTCTAAAAGGTTTCAGAGATGCAAAAAATACTGTCTCTATACCTGGAGAATACTGACATGAGAATTGATGCTGCAGTCCTTCTAAGTAGCTGTCATTGTATAACTCTGAAAATTTGCTGCAGATAACGTAGCACTTGTTGGAACATTTAAGTAGCGCTCACAGGGTTTCTTTTGGTCACAGGAGTGTCTGCATGATTTTGTTAACGTGAGCTCAAATAAGAAACTGAGAACAAATACATTGTGATCATGTTTTTCTTTTTCTAAGGCTCCATCCATTAAGTTGCCTTCCTCGGTATTTGCCACAGAGTTTGAAGAGGATGTGGGCTTGTTAAATAAAGCTGCTCCTGTTTCAGGTATATTCCACCTTTTTGTGATGTGAGTTGCCATCTAGGAAATAGATGGTAATTGAGGCTGCTCTTGTGGTGTCGGGTTTTTTTTTTTTGACTTAGAACAGGCTCAGTAGCAGACATAAGGAATTATCTGTGAGACCCATGTTTCAACTTGAGACTTAAATCTGTTATTCACTAATAAGAATTCTTTAGCTTTGCTTGAAAAGGGTGAATCCATGAGCTTTTACTATTGTGTAGCAAGTAAAAACTAATAGCAGGGAAAAACTGTAGATAATACTATTAATTTATTATTCTGTCTGTTTGAATCTGAGTCAGGAACTGGATTTTCACTCAGTTTCTTTTCAAATGCTGCATAGTGTTTACATTCCTTCATTAGTTTTATTTCAGTGTTACAGGCTGTAAGTAGGTTTTTGTTATGTATCTGTGTTTGCACTGGGCGTTGTCTCCACAGCTATCTCCATATTTCATAGCAGTAAGGAATTGTAGCAGTTCTCTCTGTCCTGACAGAAGGATGCTAAAGGCAATTCTGTTAATTGCATCAGAGAAACGTTTTCTAATGTTTCTACTGTAATTGTAGAGAATTTTGTAATAGAGGGAATTTTAGGGTTGGAGCTAATGCTGGTAGTTGATCATGTGGTACTTTAACCTGGATATTTTTTCTTTTTCGATATTCTGTATTAAAATACATTTATGGAAGCTTAAGACCTCTGGGAAATGTATTTTTCTGAGTGATAAAAATTGACAAGAGATTGGTGACATGTCCTGGCTTCTATCAAATCTACAAATATTCTTGAGGAATTTTGTGATTCTTTGATTTAAGCTTTCATAACTGCAAATTAACAGCCCAGTTGGATTACTTTTTATCCACAAAAGTAGTTTTATTATGTCAGAGAAATGTATATTGTTTATTGTAAAATGTTACATTTTACATTGTATATTGTTTATTGTAAAATGTTATATTGTATATTGTAAAACAAATATTTGTTTTGTTTTTTCAACTTTCTAGGACCACGGCTAGATTTTGATCCAGATATTGTTGCAGCTCTTGATGATGATTTTGACTTTGACAATCCAGAAAATATCCTGGAAGATGATTTTGTTCTACAAGCAAATAAACCACAGAAGCGGTAAGATAGAGTTTTGTTGAAATACTTGCCATATGTAAATAGGAGAGGCACTATTTGCTGTTGAATGTGGTAGTGTAGGAAGCCACAATGGTTTCAGATTTCAAATGGAATACTTTGGTGTGTTGAAAGAAGTATTATCTTGTGTTATTTGGGTGGTAGCTTGCAAAGTCAAATTTCTTATGTTATCCAAGAGATGGGTTTCATTTGTTACTCTGAGCTCATGGATTATAGGCAATGTTTGGAATAATAGTGTTCTGGAACTGTTTAAAACATTGTCATCTATTGCATGTAAAAGACATCAGTAATAGTATTGGTGAAGACTAATGGCTGTTTCTGAAACCTTTGCAAAAGCTTCATGTGATACCCCACTGTATTTTATCTGCTTAGGTTTTGTTATCATTCTCATAATTTCATGAACATTCAGAAATTTTGCTTGCTTTCATAGTCAAGAATGCAGCTGGTTTTTTTCTGCTTTGACATGTCAGCTGAATATAAAAATAACTTCAGTCTCAGTGCACAGCTGCATCATCCAGCCAGCAATGCTTTCAGCTCTCAGACAAAAGTCTCACTCAAGATTAAAATCTGTTACTGCCAAATTATTTCAGATAACCCAGCATAGGTCAGAGCTATGTAAAGGTCCATGTATGACTCTAAAACTATTTTATACTTCTTTTCAGGGGACCAGATGCTGAGGATGAGGATGAATGGGAAGATATGGAAGATGATAGTGATGAAAAGGATAGCTGCAGTACTGATAAAGACTATGATTCAGAAGGTCCTTTGTCAGATGATGAGGTTAATGGACCAACAAAGGAATTCCTTTTTATGCAAGAAGAAACCAGGAGTCGTTTCACCGAATATTCTATGTCATCTTCAGTAATAAGACGAAATGAGCAGTTAACCCTGTTGGATGACAGATTTGAGAAGGTGAGGCAGCTCAAGAGTGTAACTGTTTTTGTGTATTCTTCATTTCATCAGGCAGTGTCCTGTATACCTGTGCTGATTTTACTGCTTTTAGTAGTCAGGGCATCAAGCCACTGCTCTTTGCATGTGTTTAATACTGGGCACATTTAGAGGCTTGTGTCACCTAGGTTATAGTTGCTACTGAAAGGCCTAGCACTGATGGAGGTAAACAAAATTACTCCAATGACAATATGAGCATTCATAATTAGTGTTAACACTTTTGTCTGAGAGGCTCAGTTCAACACAGCAAACCATTTACAGGTCCCTGGTGAAGTATGTATTCATGAAGTGATGTCAGAGTGGTGGAAATAGGGGGTGTAACTTTTGTTCTGAGCAGTGACAGACTTCTTAAGGCATAGATTGAAATAATACATCAGAATAAAAGACGTTTTCTTGGAGCTGATTTATATATTATTATAACTTTATGAGTCTCATGTGGAAAGACTACTGACAGTAAGGAGGAAATCCTACTGCAGATGTGTTTGGCGGTTCAGCATATCAGAGGGGAGAGGAAAAAGAGGGAAATATAAAGAAACGTGTGGCTCTTCTTTGAGCTATCAAGAAGTTGCATGACAAATGCGGTCTAATTAGATATCCACTTCTTTATTTTAGTTTTATGAACAATTTGATGAAGATGAGATTGGAGCCTTAGATAACGTGGAGTTAGAAGGCTACATTAACACAGACAATGCTCGGTTGCAGGAAGTCCTGGATGATTACTACAAAGAGAAAGCAAAGAAGTATGTATTCCCAGAAGTAGTGCTTCACATAAGTATTTCTGTAATCCTCTGTTTATATGAAAATTTTGGGTGTGTTATTTCAAGTTCATGTACTCAAAGATTGCATCCCACAATAAAAGCATCTGCATATGAGTATTATCCATTTGTATGATAAAATTAAGTGGAGGAATTTTGTTGATTTGAGTAGGTTATGCTCCTTTTGTATAACTGTTGAACACAATGTAAGCAGCATCTATTAGAGGCATTCATTATCTTGAAAAGTAGAAATACTTATTTTGTTGACTGTGTCTTTGTTCTAATGTTTTTCGTTTATTTTGAGGAGGCTTACATAAGGAAACTTAATTTTTGCTGAAAATTTCATTGGAAATGGCTTTCTTGGGTCTGGGGCTTTACTTAAGGGAGTCTGGGATTATGTAATTTTTTCAAGAAGAGATAAACTGTGTTTATTTCTTCTCTGAACTTCTTCAAAGTTGTGTGAAAATGGATGCTCTTGAACCTGATGAAGATTTGGACTCTCCTGCAAATGAAGAAAGTGAGGAAGAAAAGGAAGAAATAGTAACTGTAGTTATTGAGGAGTCAAAAGAAAAGTGGGATTGTGAATCCATTTTGAGTAAGTATTTTGGAGTTTGCTTATTTGTTCTTAGGATTTCAAAGTAAATGATAGATGATTTCAGAACTTTCCTGACAGTGCTTCATGTAAAATGGTTTATTCTCTTGAGCACAACAGGAGGAATTTCCAAAACCTAAGTAGCAGTACAATTCATAATTTCTATTTGCAAGCCTTTCTTGAGTACTTTCTTTTTTCTTTGTGACTTAGGTACCTATTCAAACTTGTATAATCACCCAACACTTATTAAGGAGCCATCAAAGGTAAAATTAATAAACTTTCTCTGATGAATAACACTGGGCAAACTTGAGATAAATGTATTTGTTTTCTCAATGGGTATCTGTTTTCAAAGACAGGGAGCAGAAATGAGGGTTGGGCAGGGTTCTGATATTATTTCTTCACTAAGGAAGAATTTGGATGTATTTTTTTCTTATTAAAAGGAAAACTGAGTCAATTCAAAATTTCTCCAATAGGTAGGCAGAAACAGAGCAAGGAATTTCCTTTGTTGTTATTTGTGAGACACCTTTGTGTAACCTGTGTCTCCCAGCCACATATTTGTTCAGGTTTATTTTCCTGCGGTCTGAAACAATTTATTCTACTTCTTTGGTCTTCTATGTCTTCCCCATCATTAGAGCACAGCTCGATATCCCCAAATTTGAAATGGAACCTTTTTCTTGCAAGCTTATAAGGGAATATTAAGTAACTACTTAAGTTCTTTATTTTTTCAGTAATGGTGAAATAAAAATGTATTACTTGTTCTAGAAGGCCAGGTTTTTGTCACAGATGTTTTGATTTCTTACTTTGGGATTAATGTGTGTTTTTGTGAAGGAGTTAAATAGTATGAGGAGACTTAACATTTGTTACTGTTAAATCTGGATCTGAAGTTTTTACACTGATAAGGCAGTGCCATGTGCACTTTTTGGAGAGAAAGCTAGGGGCCACTAATTCATATGCACTCTCTAATTTAGCCCAAGCCAATAAAAATTTCTCAGAAGACTGGAATTCCCCTACACATCTTGCCTCAGAGAGGTCTCACCGCTAAGCAGGTGGAACGCATGCAAATGATAAATGGCAGTGACCTGCCAAAAGTGTCGACACAGCCTCGTTCCAAAGATGAGAGCAAAGAGGATCGCAAAGCCAGAAAACAGGCAATAAAAGAGGAGCGAAAGGTATGCCTGACTGCAAATAAAACCTTGCAAAGCATTTTATGTTACCTGAATTCTGTCGTACAAACTTCGTTTGAAGCTCACTTGTCATGTCTGAAGGTAATAGGACAAATTTGTTGGTCTCAAAGGACTAATTATTGCTTCTTTGCAAAAAAAAAAAAAATCTACTGGAAAGAAAGTTAACATCATACTTTAGGCTTACTGATTTCCAGTGTCAAAACTTAGGGTCGTTTACTGTGGCTGCTACTGCAGATACAGTTTCTGAATGAATATCAGATTTCTTTACAACCTAGAGTAGCAAAGGAAATAGTTATAATGTCTCAGATCACACAGAGTGAAAAGTGTCTGGAAGAAATGTGGAAAATCCTAATTGGCCACAATGAAATCCTAGCTGTCTTATTTAGGAACAGAAATTGCCAGCATATTAGAAACTTCAACTAACCAAAGATGTTTATCCTGTTGGTACACATACTAATTTGACTACTAATAATTAGTGCCATAAATAATGTTTTTGACCAGATTGCTCTTTTCATGATTTAGAAGTTATTGGAATGGTTTGATTTTGCATGTTAATTCTTATTTACTATATTTCTCATTAATCCTGTGTAAAGGAACGCAGAATGGAGAAGAAAGCCAACAAGCTGGCCTTCAAACAGGAGAAAACAAGACAAGAGAAAGAGTTGCTCAATCTGAAACAAAATGTGCAAGGTCTGAAGCTGTCCTGATGAAACTGTGGAGTCAACCCTAATTTTTCTTTTGTATTGAGAAGGGAACTGCTGCCTCACACTTCTGCCAGTCCTGCTCAAAGGGGGTTGTTCAAATCTCACTGTAACAAGATCCTGTAACTTGTCACTTTTTCTGAAGTGAAATTCTATATAAAATAATGTATTGGTGATATCTATTCTGTCATGAGTGACATGGCAACTGCTGCAAACTTTCATTACAGTAGAAATGTATTAAAATTATGAATATTTTTCTTACAAGTTATCACTGAACAGAGTTATATATATATTTGTTGAATGTATTCAACAAATCAGCAATATCCTACAGATTTGATCTGGTTAGATTCTTCTATTAAATTATTTCAGTTTACAAAACAGTATTTTCATTTATGTCTTCTCTCTCTTATACTGATGGTTGAATATAGTTCCTTGCTATGATACAGTTTTGTAAGTCAAGGAGTTTACACCCACTCCTTGGTCCTTATTTTTGGGTAGGTTATTTATTGTTTTGGTACTATGATGGAAGCCTTTTGTAAATGAAGGTGTCTGGAAAGCTGTTTTGTAGTTAGACGTCCCTGTTACCTAATATGAATTTTACATTTCCTGGCAAATAAAATCCATCACAAGGGGTGTTGTAGTTACAACACTCAGTGACTGTTAATGTTGCCATTGGAATTGGCTTTGCTGGAAGTACTCAGTGTGAGCAGGATGGCAAACAAACAGCAGATACTTGGATAAATAGTTTGTGTTTGCAGATGGTCACTGTCTTGGTGTTTCTGGAATATGCTTCCTCAGGTCTTGTGTTAAATTTGGTTTAATTGGAATACAAACTTAGTACCCACTACTGCTGTTGTAAAAACTTCCTAAAGGTGAGCTGAGGGCCAAAATCTGTATGTTTGGGGTGAACTTAAATATTTATACTGTGAACATGAGTTATTTTGATTGTGACTGGTCCATAATGTGAATGAAATTTATAGGATTTGTACTCAGTCCTGAATCCTTCTGTATTCATAAAAAAACCCTCGGGTTTATGTCTGTATGTTACAGACAGAGAAATCTGCCTTTATGTGAAAAGTTAGCCTTTTTATTGGAAGGGACATGGTAACAAACACATCAGTGGAGTAGCTTGACTACTAGTGGATTCAAAGCATCTTCAATATTCCTTCAATAGTTTTGTGAATAGTAGATGGAGACAAGCTAACAGGGACTGATGATGTCTTTTAATGTACGGAAACAATTCAAAATACCTGTTTCTATTGGAAGAAGGCTTTTATGATATATTTTAATTGGTAAAGTGACAATTTTGCAGGGGGAAATAAAGAGGCATTTGAATCTGCACATCTTGTCACTGCTCAGAAAGCTAAAGTATCACTACAGTATACACATCTAGATTAAGCCTTCATTTTCTACTATTGTCTGTTAACAGAATCAATAGAAACAATCTGTAAGATCAGAAAAAGTTTCAGGATTTTCCTTTAGCTGATACCTGTACTAGTTTTCATGTGTTTGACAAGCTTCAGCTGTGTCTGCCTGTGTCATAATTGCCAATTGTGTAATCACTGATTCTATGGTAACTGGAATACTGACCACTCAGTACTCCTGACAACAAAACAGAAAAGGAAATCTGAGCAGCAATTCTGTTGAGATGAGTCAGACACCAGGAAATAAGTTCAATGGAACAAGTAAGTAACAGATGCTGTTCAGTGCTTTGGGGTGGAATATGATTTTGTGGTTTACCAAAAAGGACAATCTTATACTAAAAAGCCAGTGCACATGTTCTTTGCTAGATTTTTCATTACTGATTCAGTGATACTGTGCTTATACCTAAAGTCCTTTAAAATTGAAAAAAAAAAAATAAATAAACCCTTGAGGGGATAAGAACAGAATAAAGAGGTGGGGGAGGCAGAGGAAGGCACTTGGAAGAGCGTAGTCCGGACTAAGGACAGACACAGCTGTTGCTGGGAAACAAAAGAGGAAAGACATTTAAACAGAGGCAATAGGAAAGGAGTCAAAAAGATTACAGAATTGCTTTGTTCCTCTGCACTTGTAATCAGTGAAACACTGCAGTAACCTTAACTGCTTTGGAGTGTGGTAAAATCCCAAGGAAAAAGTAAGAAACAAAAGCAGTCATTCATCTGCTTGGCAAGACAAGGATTTCTTTTGTTATAGGAAGAGCAGGTAAAGAACACTTACATGAGAAGTCCTTACAGAAGTTAATTTAATGAAGTACCTCTGTAAGTTACAAGTCAAATGAAAAGGACTCTCTTTTTCCTGAAGTTTTCCTAAAGGCTGTTATTGTTTAGTAGAAGTCATGTCTCTGCTCTCAGAGTGTGATTGTGTTTGGAGTTAGAAGGGCCTGAAACTATTTCCATATAACTTTGATGATTTTTTTTTTTTTTAAAGATGATTTAAATGCAAATCTCAACAAATTTAACATCTGCAAAGTAAGATGATCTTGGAATGCTATTCAGCATATCATGGAAACTTTCCACCTTAATAATGAAGATCATGCCGTACTTTGCATGATACTTTCTACCTAATCCATTACTGGGTATCACTAGCTCCTGCTGGCATCCAAACCATACATCTGGGTGGGTGCAGGTCACCTACCCTGAGTTTAGGCAGTGATGAACTTAAGTATTGTTGCACCATCTCTTCAGCCAACTGTGATGTCATTGTGAAAGCACATACCTAAGCAGTCATGTGGAAAACAGAATGCTGCCTGTCACAGCAAAGGAGAGCCTGTGCTTTGTCGGAACAGGATAAATCAGGAGGGAGCTCTGCAAAAGGGAACCCTGGTATGCAACAGGAGAGTTGGATTTGATAACCCTTGGGTCCTTTCCAGTTCAGGATATTCTGTAATTCTATGGAGATATCCCTTTCTGACAATGAAGTACTGTTCCAGCAAGAGCCCTGTCCAAGTGCCGACTCTGCTGCAGTCCTGACATCCTGTGCTGTGTAACCAAGACTCTTGCATGCTTTGCATTTTGCACAACTGCCTGAAGTCAAGGTCTGGCTCCTTCTACAACCTGTGGAAAACACTTGGCATATTTTGTGGTAAAGCCCCCTCCTTCTTAATGGGAATTTCAATGCATTTAGCTGAAATGGGTAATGAATACTGGGGAAGGAGGAGGTGACTGCTGGTAGAGAAGGGAGTTGAGCAAGTTTAAAACAGCAAATTACCTAGTAACTGCTTTCATTCGTGAACTTGATTAGAGAATTTATCATGCGCAGACACACAGTGAATTCATCTTCAGTCTTGCACTGTCTTAATTTACCTGCTTGTCCAAAACCATATTTACTATACATCAGATTTAAAATAATGTATTTTCTCTTGGTGAGGCATAAATTAGTAGCTTGCAGTTTGCCTTCTTGTTCCAGGGTTTTAGGCTGAATTTGTTATTTCAGTCTTCTTGGAAAAAAATAGACTAATAAACCATCTGAAAAGTAGTCCCTTTGACAGCATAATGTGGGCACCAGGCTCTGTTCCAAAGCCTGCTGAAGTGAATGAAAAGATTCCCCTTGACCTCCCTGATCCCTGAATTATAAAACTGAATGCGTGGCTGCAGTTTGCCTGGCACAACCCAAATGCAGGGTTTTTCTGCAAGGGGTGGGGCTCTGCACACATCCCTCTGCTCCTCAGTTTGTGTTACTGATCCTGTGTCTTTGTGGTAGATCAGATCAGCCCTGCAATAGTGCTAAAAACTGATTTGGCAAGGAGAAAACAAAAAGTACGCTGGAACTGGGGTGACTGCAAGAGCCAGGACAATGGTTGGATTACTTTGCTTTAGTAGTGCCATATTTGGTATCTCAAGATACATGAAGTGCATAGTATTTTTATCTAGCAAAATAGTTTGTGAAGAGAGAGCTCTGTGTTACGAGAGATGAGAAGTTTTGTGTCACTTTGATTAGTGTGAGATCCAAGTCCTGTGATGGCTCTCTGTGCCCTAATGATGCAGAACTGGTTTGCTCCTCAGTGAGCAAGGCATGGGTATCTGCTGCTCTTCTGGTACTGCAGAGGAGTGTTCCTCTCAAGTTTGCTGTTAAAAATGTCTAGAAGCAGACGGTAAGGACCTGAATCATATGAGAAGAAGGTTTAAAGGGAAATGAGGCTTTAGAAAAGTCTGTTTTAGTAGCATGAGGTGTGTTTTAGTTCATCTGAGCTGTAACCAAAAAGGCTTGCTTGAGCATCTGCTTAATTCCTATGGAAAGAGAGTGGACAGCATAGAGAAATTAATTAGAAGATCAAGAAAATAACTGAGAATTAGAAAGGGGGAGTAAGCAAAATAAGATGAGAACAGGGTCTTTAATCTACCAGCTGTGGATGAACTCATTAGATTCACAGTGCAGGAAAGAGGCTTTAGTTTGGTCCTTGCTTCCATGCCGTTCCCTCACAAAGAACATTACCCATCCTGTTGCAGAAGAGTCAGAGTGATGCTAAAATCTGAGACACTTCTGAATCTTACAAACTCTTTTATTGTGAGGCATGGCTCTTCCACAGCTTTGGCACTGGATATCATATCTACCTAAAATTTCCCTGTGCTTCCAGCTGCCAGAGTTATCCATAATTTTCCTTGTGTTGTCAGGTTACAGGTGCTGGTAAGCAGCTGCTCCCATTCAGGGGTTGTGACTCTTTCAGTGGTGTTGGTGGGATGGACAGCACTGCTGTTCATCAGGGGAGACCGCGCTGTGGAACACATCTAAACTCAAGGAACTAGTAGTGAAAATACTGACCCCTTAAACAGGCTCAGACTGTTCTCCCTGTTAGCTAGGAAAGAAGGATAACCAGGTGTGTGTGTGGGGAAGTCTAATGGACAGCTCCTGTTCACAGACCCAATCTGTTCTTCTCTGCATGTCATTATCTGGACTGCTCTCCAGCCCATCCCTGAGCAGAACAAACTGGAAATGGCTTCTATTTCTTACTTGTGTTGAACCACAGCTGTACTTGGACAGCTTTTGAAAGTTTTAATGAAGTCCTTCAGGAGTTAAACTGAAGCCAAAATAAATACTGCTGCAGCATCCTGCTCCTGAGTATAAGTAATTTTAAAGCCTAGGTAAGAAAGCATCATTAACAAAGCATCGCTCCAACCCATAAACAATGGTTTTTCCTTACATCCTGGCTGATCAGTGTTCCAAGAAAACCTTCAACAGGAAGTGCAAGCCCTTCAGCATCTTGAAACAGAGACTATAGGCAAGAGAAATAACCACTGTGAAGAAGCAGCCCCTGCAAAATGTACAGTTAAAACTGAAGTATATGTGTTATCTCCATATGAAGTCTTTCATCCAGTAACACTATTGTTTCCTCCAAGGACAAAGCCTGGATGTTGTGGATGAGTCTCACTTGTGTGCTTGACTGGGTGCCAAATTCTTTCCTTCCCCTCCCTGTGCTGCTAGTGTTAGGGAATATTTCTCTGTTGAGAAGCCAAATCAGTAGATGTCATGTCTGCCTGTGGCACATAAGTGTCTCTGCTCTTTGAGTGAATATTCAAATATCTATTTTAAAGACAATGTGAATCTCTAATAGATTTCTCTTCACCTAAATCTGAAAGAGACCATGATTCAAGATAGTTGATGCATGAATGCCCAAGGTTGAATCTGAGAGCTGCCCTTTCACAGATGAAGTTGCAGAGATTCACTGCCATTTTACTGAAGGGTTTAAAAATGTGTATGAGCTGAACTTTTTTACAGAGATGGAGGAAAATATGCTTAAGCACTTGCTGGATCAAGTAATTTTGCTGGGGAGAAGGTGAATACATATGGTCATGCATGAATATTATTTTACCCAGAGATGCCAATTCGCTATGGATTTGGTCAACTGCTGTTGTAAAATGTCATTTAAAACCAGTTGTGGAAAGAAACAGAAGTACACAAAGGTTTAAAGTAAAAAGAATATGACAAGTGGAGAATGGAAGATGTTGGTCATGGTGTCTTTTCTAATCCTTCCTAAGTGCTCTTGGTTCCATGTGCCTCTCAAAAAAAGTAAATTTATTTTGTTTTTAATGTTTTCTTTTTTCCCCTGAAAAAAAAAAGAGCCCTTGCTCTAAGATACTTCTATCCTTTGCAAGAGGGAAGTGTAGTTTATGTCTTCTCCTATTTCCATTACAGAAACAGTCAGGGAAGAAATCTAGCTGGAAGCAGCATTATGAGTATTTTCTTAATACTATCCAATCAGTCAAGCAGGTCACAAAAGCTGTGAAAGAGGGCCACCTTCTCCCCCACCAAGCACCAATCCATGTTTGTAGTCTGTTTTCTTACTGCAGTTCTTGTACTGATCTTTGATAAGGCAGTGACATCTTATTAACCACAGATGGGATTCAGTTTTGCATCCCTGGCACAACAGAATATGAACATTAATTCCCTGCATAGGCTGTAATTTTCAGCTCTATTTTTTGGCTTGAATTGAGTAGGAATGCAAGCAGAGGCAGTGGGGAGGCAGAGAAAACTTAACCGTACATTTTAAACTTAAAGGCAGAAAGTCTTGGGTCTGATATTAAAACTTCAGGAGGAGAGTCAGGATAGCTGTACTATCCTATAATAGAGGGTGAAATACATCCTCTCTCCATTCAAAACAAGTAGTGTACACAGGCTTCCCCACTCCCACAGGGTGGCTTTTCCATCGTCCACTTCTCCACCCAGCTTTACAGACAGGGAAAGGCATTTAGAAAAGGACGGGTCTGGTTTACTACTTAATACCAGATTCAGCCTCTGCACAGAAGTTGCAGTCCCTGTGTTAAAAGTTCCAGATCCAAAAAGAAGCACACACAGATAATATCTCATGATAGTGTGATTTATAAAATGTGGGACCAATCTTGAAAAGGGTCTCAGTGGAGTCCTGCCTGTGTCAGGAAGGCAGAGAGCAGAAGAGGGGCTCTTTGGGCTCACTTCCAGAGCAGGAATTCCTGACTGATAGCAGGAGCAGCTGCCATGATTCTAGCCTCTCTCCTCTCCTAGATGACAGCAATGCAATATAAAGCAGCAGGACACATCTTCCTTCCTTGATTGGGGTCAAGCTCCTCTCTGAATTTCCACTGCTCAGCTCTTTAATGACTCTGTTATTTCTGGTCTTACTTTACCAACTCAAAGAGCAGACCCTTCCTTTCCTTCTCCCTCTTGGAGGAATCCAAGTTTGCAAGAGCAGCGGTACTTGTGGAGAAAGGAACTGGAGAATTGCTTTTTAGGAAGGACAAATTGCTGACTGACCTAGTATGTGAGAAAGTACATGGATTGTGGGAAGGAAAGAAAGATTTCATTTTTGTCTTGTTCTCCTCCAAATAGAGCCCAAAACTCCCCACTCTCCCCTGAAGTTCCAGGTGTCCTGGAACACCTGAACACCTACTGAAGCCAGGTATCTGCCCTATCTCGTCCTCCCCTCCCCTATGCTCTGAACCGCTTTGCCCACGCTACTGGTCTGGAGAAGGCTTTGGGTGGCTGTTTGGGCTATCTTTTCTATATTGTTACTGAGAGACATCATTTGTAAACGTGCTCTATCTTTAGTATTAAGATAAAGACACCTGGGCTGCTTTTCTAAAAGGCACTGGACGAGGAGGAGGGGTCTGAGAACATCAAGGGCAGTGTGATGGCTGAATGTGCCTGGATCCTGAACACTGATTATTCATTGAAATGAGTTGGATTGTACTTGCCATAACAGTTGCTGAAGAGCTTTTAGCAGAATCAGGACAGTAATGCTGTCAAAAAAGATTTTGGAGAGCACCAGTGCATGTTCTTCACAATGCTGCTTCACAGCCAGAAAGCTGGCTCTTGGATGTGCCTCAGCTGATGGGGCAAAACTGCTCCAGCAGTGTTTCGCTAAATCACAGAATCAGTTAGGTTTGAAAAAAACTCTTGAGTTCATTGATTCCAACCTATGACCGAATGTCCTTGTTGCTGCCCACCTGGACAATCACTAGGGTGTGGTAATCAGTGTGCTGAATTAGTCCAGGGAGTCTCCTGGTAATTTCCCTTACCCAGGCTCCAGCAGGGAGCAGATTTCCCTGTGCTATGGGTCTGGTTGACATACAGGACACTCGGTTCCCCTCAGAAGCAAGGCACCCACAACAACCATTGCCTGTGGTTGTTATCCATCTGGTTGACTGCACTGATCTGGGACACCCCCCAGACAGATCTTCTCCACTGTCATCTGCCTGACCCTCGAGATCCAAGGCTTCACACCTATTCTGTAAGAAACCCTGGGAAGGCAAGGGAAGCCAGCAGGGGATTCTTCTGCCTCCCTGAGCAGGGATCTGCTTCCGTTTCCCTGCTTTTATGTCTCTTCTTCAGCTTGATGGCAAGAGAGGCCGAGCTCCTCAAACTCCTGCTGATCTTCCATCCACTGCATTTCTCTCAGGGATGGAAGGGTGCGATCCTTCAAGTCTACTTCTCTTTTGCACTCTCTGATACTTCCCAGCCTCCCCACCTCCTCTTTAAGCTCTGCCACCAGGCTGAGCAGATCATCCAGCTGTTCACAGTGCATGCAGGTGTCTTTCCCCACTATCCTCCAGCACTTAACACCAGACTCAGACACTCCCTGCAGCCAGAGGCCTGGATATTCATGTGCTTCTCGAGGAGCTCTGCTCAGACTAGTTAATTGTGAGGCTGGGAATGCATAGGACTAGGACAAAGATAATAAAATCTGCTTTTATTAATCCCCAGGATTTATTCCTGAAAAGCAATTGCTGTTTGCTGGGTTAATACCATAAGCATACATTTTAGTGTCCCAAGTGTTTTTCTAGAGGAAGGTTTTGTAGTTCTACTAAGTTTGTCCTTTGGAAGCTGATGGAAATTCACCTGCTGGTGGGGCCAGGTGCTGAACTGCATCTTGAGTGCTCCAGTAAAGCAGGGGAATTCTTCTCCTGTAGTGTATAAACTGACACAAGCTGTTCTTTCTTACTGTCAGTTGAATGTTCATGCTGCTCTCAAAGCTTTACACAACAGAGGGACATGGAGTTTTGTGAAGAAAAAGCTGGCTGCCATGCTGCAAACTCCACCAGAAAGGCTTTGGTAAGCAAAAACACAGTCACACTTGTCTTGTCCTGGAAGCAGATTTGCTAAACTGTAGTTTGTGGTCATTAAAGACCTATATTAATATAAGACTTGAAATTCCAGGGAAGTTGATAAACTCTTATAGCAAGACACATACTGAATATCATCTAGGAGCTGCCCATAACTGGAGTCCTTTTTCTGATTAAAAAAGTGACAGAATATGACAGTACAAAAAACTTGGGACAACAACTTCTTCAGACTCTTCTGCAGTTATATTCCAGGGTGACAGCTGTAGAGAATCAGAAACCTGGCAGCTTTTGCAGTACATTGAGAAAGCTCTTCCTGTCATTTAGGGCTCCCTGCTCTTGGAAGGTTTGCTATTCCCTGGTCACTAGACACAAGGCCAAAGGGCAGAACCTCTTGGGGGAATCAGAAAAGTAGAGCTAGTCATCAGTGTTTTGAAGTGAGATCCTGTTCTGTTATAGAAAAGAAAATAAATAGTTCCTTTAGGAGAGTACTGCTGGTTTGGGGGGATTTTGTTTTAGTTTTATTTTTTTAAGATGTTGAAAAATCTTTTTACTCTTTTTATCTATTTGGGGCAGGAAAAATGGCTTGCAAATGTGAGAGGGTGGACCTCTCACAAGGCCTGTTCCTTCCTAGCACTGCTTCAACAGCAATTTGGGGAGTTTTCACTAGGGTCTACAAGCTCCTTGCTAGAGTTGTGTGGTGATTGTGCATCTTTTTTTACTAGGACAAGCAACCACTGACTGAGAAAAGGACTCCAACATTAACACCTTCTGTGTCAGCACTTCTGGAGAGAGGACAAAAAGACAAACGTAAGCCAGGCAAAGAGTTAATTTAGTCACATTTATGTTTTTCTTATAACTCTAAGGTATTTGAAGTGGGGGAGGCATTTTTAAAGCAGATGCTAGGCTTCAGAATCCAGTTTTCTGATAGAATAATGTAGAATTTTAAAGTTTTACTTTTTTTGCTGGGCTTTTTTTCTTTGCAAGTCCTGACATTAAATCCTAAACTCATTTCCACACACTTGCTATAAATGAGAAAGGACAAAAATTTCCAAGTGGATGTTGTTGATAGTGAATGGCTTTCCTGGTCATTAAATTGCTCCATTGTGTGGATTGTATGCACAGAGGTTTTAATTTGGGTCTTCAGGAGGGGCCCAAATGCCTTTTCAGTTAGAGGTCCTCAAACAGAACTATTTATATAAACCTAAAATATACAGTCTGGCTTTGAGGTTCTTTTTGCCCATAAAGAAGTCCATAACCTTTAATCTTCAATTTTGAGAATTACTCCATCCTTTTTACCTCAAGTCCTTTTAGATGAGGTACAAAGCTGTGTGTGCTGTTTGTTCCAAATGCCCTTGTTGATTCAGCCTTAAAATTAACATCACCACCTCCCTAAAATAGTTCCCTCTAAGCAGGATACCACATAATATGTTTTCTAGGACCCATTGCTACTGGTAATCATAGATGGTATCAATCTATGTTTAGAAGATTTTTTTTAAGTTATTTTAAAAGTTATTTGTAATATAACCTGTGAATGATAATACTACTCCTTGTATCAGTATCTTTGATCCCTACATTTCTGAGGTTTGAGAATTTGTGTAGATTGTCATGTTTTATGGCAAGTAAATTTCAAAAATAATGATCTGCAGAGACCTCTTCAGATATAATGAAGAAAACAGGAAAATCTGTATCAATGTCTGCTGTGAAAAATTCTCCAGGAAAGTTTGGGTAAGAAATTATTATTATTTTTTATTTCAATATTATAATGTAAAAACAACTTGTTTGCTTTTGTTATGTAGAATATCCTGTTGCCATGTTTGCAGTATAATCTCATTTGTATTAAGTGAAGCAATCAATTTCACTGAAACCTGTTGCAGAGCTCCTCAGGGCCCCAGTATAGGCTGCAGAGAATACCAATTTTGGTGTTGAATGTTCGTTGATTTGGAACAGCCCCATCCCAAATAAGCAGTGACTGTGCTCTGCTGTAACAGACATCTTGAGAGGATTTGCTACTCAACAGTGCAAACCTCTCCAGCAGACCTTGTGCACTTACAATGTGCTTCCATTGTCCAAGTGTGGGAGGTGGCAGCATTCATTTCAGTAACACCTATGTCAGGATGACAGTGGGAAGGTTCTTCCTTCTTCTCAATGTTTCATTTCCCAGACCATGATGTTTGGTGCTTCTGCTCCTCAGACCATGCAGTCAGAGGGGCTCCCATTTCTGGATATGCCAATTCATGTCAGAGCAGCAAGAAACCCTTCCAGCCCCTGTTTAAGGTGGTTGTGGTGCTCAAGAGGATGGCTCAGATGGGTCAGCATCTTGCACCCCTCTGAAACGTATACAACTGTAGAACACGAGTTCTTAGCAGGAAATGTGGCCAAGAATGATTCCCTGTAGCTGGCAAGGTATTTTGAGCCTGGGACAGAAGCCTGTGAGAGCAAGCAAGAGCTCCATCTCTAGGAGCATAGGATGAAAAGGAATGTGCACAAAACAGTCAGTTGCAGAAACTCACAAAGTTGTTGCAGGTTCTTCTGTGTGCAGTTCTACTGTCCTTGGTTGCTACTGATCAGTGGCTGAATCCTTCAGCTGTGGGGAAGACTGCAGTGGAGTGTCCAGTCCACAGTGCCATTATCAGCTCTACCCACCTCCTTGCCTTTGCCAGCTAGAGGAAAACTGCTGTCAGTACCCAGTGGTGTAATCTGCATTACCTGGGACTATGTTAACAGCATAGTAATTCCTGTGGTTATCACACAGGGTCTTGCAGACCACCAACAGGGATTTTTTGATACCATTGCCATTCTCAAGGTTTAGCCACTGAATTCCGAAACCTGGGGCTTGAGCAGTCTTGACACCTCCTTTCCCTAGGGATGCTGGCAATTCCAGGTATCACTGGGACTGTAGTTGCAGCCAGTTTGCAGAGGCTTGGGACAGCCATTTCCCCCAGCAGGTCCCTGGGACAGACATCCACACTAGCATCTAAAATAGAGGACAGTGGAAATGTGAAAAAGACTGGTCTAGGTGTCTAGGTGAACTTGCACGTGCTTTGTGTTGGCAACTGCTGCAGCATTTTCTGGAAAACTTGAGCTTGGCCAGGTGCTTTACAGAGCACTTTTGGGCATGTGAGAAATCAGTTTCAATATTACCCAAGAGCATTTTTAGCTGAGAAAGCAGGTGTGAGAACCTGGTTTTGAGTGGTGCAAATAAATGGTCTCATCCTTAAATGTGCCTGTAAATGGTTTCCAGGATGAGCTGCTCCATCACCTTCCCACAAACACAGATTTAATCTTCTTAGAGAAACAGAGTAAATCATAAAAGCTCTTTCTATAATAAGATATAACAAGTCTATGTCTTGTTGCTGCTTTTAGACCACAAGCGGACAACAGAAAAAAAGAGTGACTGGTTGACAAGGACGTGTTAAGGCTTCCTTCTGACACATTATGGAGGATCTTAAGCAACACAATTTTTCAGCACCACTTCCCCTTGGAATGTTACAACTACCAATAAAATAAGCAAACTGCAATTCACTGGCTCAGGTTTGGTCAGGGTTTTTCTCTCCAGGCTACAAATCTTATTATGCTATCCTTTTTAAAGCTGTGAGATTATTTGTATCCGTTGCCAAGATTCAATTAAATGATTGCCTAGAGGGGTGGACATTACCAGCGTTTCATTCAATGGTTTTAACAAAATGTAGGAAGATCCAGTACCATGTGATTTTCTTTTTCTTTCCCCTAATGCTTTGATATATTGAACAAGACAAGTGAACATTGTGGAACTTCATGTGAATATTTAATAGACTCTTCCAGTAAACAATAAATGATAGTGATTGATACATGATAAATGGCCATGTATGCTGTGCATCTCTTCAAAGCACTTTGAGTTCAGACTAAAACCAAATCTCATTCTTGCATTAAACACTTTAACTGCTTTTAGAAATTGATCAACAAGACAGAAATGTTGTGGAGGTATATCCCTTCTTATATTTTTGGTCACTTGATCCATTCTCAGCCTTGGATCACCTTGCATAAACTTTCAGTGATGCAATAAATAGGGCTTTTTAACCCTTTTTTAACCCAAATTTTCATTAAGGCTTTCAATTAAAATCCATAAGGAATTTTCTTACCTATTAAATGCTTAGTAAGTAAATGAAGATGAAAAGTAGTTGGACACAGCAGTAATAAATACCATATTTTAAAGAGTTTAATTAAACTACTTAGACTTCATATAATAGTGATTAGATGGATACAGAAAGGATAACACTGAAGCAACTGTAACTCCTAGAGTTAGAAAAAGCGGCCACAACAGTAGTGCCACTATATTAAAACAGTGCTACTTAGCCTTTCTTTCAGTCCAGGAAGAAGAGGGAAAAAACCCTAAACTCATTCCAAACTGTACTGTGCAATGTTACCACAGTCGCTTTCCTTAACAACCAAATAAATGAAACCTCAAATTTAGAGCAAATTTTACTGTATTTGTTGTTATGCATTATTTTCTGACTGTGTATAGAAATGTAGGATTTCACAGCTTAGTTTCCAGTATCTTACCAAAAAATATAAGGGCAGGAATGGTGTATTGAGGAAAAGCATTTTAAAATTCTACTAGAAATGAACCAATCATGAATATACAGAATGTACCACCCCAGTTCAGACTGGCTATGAAAAACTCTCTGAAAGTAACAGCAACCCATTGACTAAGGAAATAGAAAGTTCCAACAGGAAAAGTTGGTAAACAAAACTGAAGGAAAAAGAAATGAGCTTGGTTTCTGATAGAGGATGGGAACTCAGCAACACATCTACTTGTGTTTACACAGAGGATGCAGTCTTTTGTTCATTGTAGTAGAAATTTAGCTTCTTGATATTTCAGGTATTTTTTATTCTTTCATAAAAATAATAATTTTTTTATGAGAATTGTTTACTAAATTTTGTTCTTTTACATTATGATTTGATTATAGTGATGCTGTTGTTTATTCACCACATACTGCTCTGCTTCTACAGGTTTTCAAGCAGAGTTCAGATAAAAGAGTATTTTTATCTCTACTTGAATGCGAGTTAAAATATCCTAAGATCACACAGATCTTTATGTCCCACCTCTTAGCCGCTGTGCCATGGCCTATTCTACCTTCTCCATGGCAGTTCTCTGCCCTTAGATCCACTTCTCACATTTGGAGGAGGAATGGGCTGTGCCAAAGAGGGAGGACTGGTCAGTCAGTGCTTGGGCTGCTGCCTTCGTCCACCATACCCCCAGTGGATGTGGGGGGCTGCCTCTCCCCACACTGGTGCTGTCACAGCCCTGCAGGAGCCAAAGGCAGTGCCACCAGAGAGATGTCCTGCAGCTTGAGCCTCAGCTACTGATGGCCTCTGAGAAATGCTCACAGAGGTCTCCCTAACAAACATATTCAGAACGTCCAGTCCCACTTACAGTATTGGATGACTTGGGAGTATCTCATGTCTCTCGAGTTGCAAGAATTTTTAAACAACTGTATTTGACAACATAACTTTTTGAAATAATAATGCCTTTCTTTGTCATGGGACATCATCAGCTTCTGCTACATTTATGATGTCAAGAATCTGGAAAAAGAGAATTGAATGGCCTGATGGGTTTAAGCAGCATTGCACATTTAAGGTTTGCTTCTGTGCTTTACTTGCAGACACCACCACTGTGTTCTTTTGAAGTATTTTAAAATGGATCAAAAGTCACTACTTCCTTTTTATTTGAATGAAACTGTCTTTAACCTGTAGCTACATGTGCATTGGTAAGAAATGCTTATCATCTTTCCATATTTTGGAAGAGGCTGAGATCAGGCAGCAGCACCTCTCTTGGCAGCCTGAGCTCAGGTACCCTGCCCCGGGGGCCGAAAGAACAGATGAAAGAATGTGCTCAGTGTCTGCATAATGTTTGCTTCTTAACACCACATTTAAATTCAAGGCAAAGTTTTTCAGTAATTACTGACACCTCTTATAAAAGCACAAACCAAAATAACAAAATGTGTATGATCAGGCAGTGCTATAAATTTTTTTTGTAGCAAAAAATTTTTTGTTGTTGTTTAGTTTTTTGGGTTTTCTTACAGGTACATAAACTCGCTTGAAGCCAAGTAAATACAATTTGCAAAACAGGGAAAAAATACAGTTAAATGAATATATACACACACACACACACCTTTCCAAGTCTAGATGAAAATACAAGCCTAGCTGTAGAACATGCATATAACACTGTTTGCAGCCTTTTCCCTATTCTGGAACTTGTAATTTAAATAACTACTCACTGGACACAACTGTGCAGTACCTGTTCCCCTCCTGTTGTTGTCATTACAGGAATGACCTTAAAATTCCTTTTGGTTTGTCTTATGCCAAACATTTTCATAAAAATAAATTAAAAAAAAAACCCCTCAGCACTGCGTCTGCAGAACATATTCTCTCATGAACGGCAATAAGACAGTCCTTGATCCAAGTACCGATCAGCTTGTAAGAATATTCAGTGACATTGTACAGCTACAATGATCCATTGCTCAGTAACAGCAAAACAGCAATCACATAAAAACTATTTTTTATTTGAAGCTCTCCAGAAATATTCCCGTGATTAATGAGGGAGAAGAGAATATGCTTGCTCCATGTTATATTAGTAATGACCATTGGGTACTATCAAGTCTCTTTGGATTTAATAGAAGAGTAGTTCTTATAGTTTGATAATTTACTCAGATTCAGAAATTCTGTGTCTGTTTTAGATGAAACAGAATCCATTAATAACTGAGCCATCCACTAAAACCATGATTATTTTTTTGTAACTATTGGTTAGGCAACAAAGTAAATTGTGAAGAGTTTGTTTCTTTGTTTAATAATGTCATCTACTGGAAAATGTGATTTTTACAATTTCTGCTTGTTCATGCATCAGGTGATAGGACTGTCACACCAACATACTGTCCACAGGAACTTTTCATTGACAAACAGAAGTCCCCATGGCTCTAGTCTGCAAGAAACAAAGGCTGGAGTCCAACTGCAGCAGTCCCAATGTTTCTGAGAAGAAATCCCATGAGTAAAACAGCCCCAACCATCATCACACCTGCTAATTTCAGCTGGCACTTGTAAGGCAGGTTCAGAACCGGTTTTGCACAGGGCTCAGTGTCAACTCACTGTTGCCCTGAAAACTAAACCTTCTGATCTTGTTTTTCATAGTTTTAGTTACTTTCCCAGGAAAGTAACTATAAACGTAAGTGTTTACACATTCCTTCTAAGAAACATCTTTGATGGACATTTCACATGACCATGTGATTGGGAAGGTGGTAACTTAATTATCCAATCCCTGGTCATTGTCAAGAATCTATAAATACTGGAGTCAGAAAATAAAGCTACTTCTTTTCCTGTCATACCATTGAGACATGTCCATGTGAATCATTCCATGCCCTTTAGCAACAGCTCACCACCACAGCCCCTCTGTGCATAGATCTGTCCCTGGCTCCACAGGGGTCCCACTTGGGCCAGGGTTGGATTTCAGTGAAAGCCCATATTTTCAGATGGTTACAATTATTAATCATTTCCCAGACTAAACAATGGCCATTTTTATCAACAAAAGGTGAATAAAGGCCCCTTAGGTAGGATGCATGATTTTTTATTAAGTGTTAAATTAATCAAGCTGTTGACAGGATATCATAAGCTTAAATTTAAGCAAATGCTCAAGTGCTTTACTAGAGAGAGAAAGAGAGAGGTGTCTGATATCTTGACAGATCCAGCTCTAAATGAAAATTAATGTTTTGCTCTAACTTGAGACAATTCACTTCCCATTCTGAGAACTGCATGTTTTCAAGACAGCAGTTCTTACACAGTTGTTCAGAAGTGGTAGTTATTTCCAGCCCTAGGAAAAAGGCAGCAGAGGCACATAGCTGAACTGCCTGTCAGAAAACAAAATCTAGTTTAACATAATCATAATAGTGATGATCTCCACTGAAGAAGGTGAAACAAAGATGTAATATTTACTCTTGGAATGACTGTGATTTAAATTAAAGATTAATAAAGTTCATTAATTAAGTGCATAACAGAAATCTATCTGATGTTGATAAATCATTTGTTACATTTGCCATGTGTACAAATCTGCTGTGATTTATGGCTCATTAAATAGATTTCTTTGTGATCTCCCCCCTCTTCCCATCCACCCTAACTGTATTTCTCCTACTGCAGCAGCCATTGTTTTATTGTGCCTGTTATGATACTTTGCTGTCATTGAGGATAGTTATTCAGTTGTTTGCATGAAAAGAAACAAAAATATAGAGGGAGCTGAGGGAAATATGTTAGTTCTACTGTTGTCATATGCTAAAAAACTAATAGTATGAAAAATAGAGCTTCTTGTTTATTAACATCTTGAATTTAACTACCATGTTCATAACATGCTTTGAAAAAATCTGGGGCAGTTTTTCTTAAAAACAAAACAAAAACAAAACCACCCCGGTCCTAACAGATTTAAGGAAGAAGCAAAGTCTTTAAAAAAAAAAGGGAAAAGCCCACACAGGGTGATGATTACTTGAAGGCATGGTGAAAGTGAGGCAACGTTACAGAATTTGTAGTGGATGGAAAGGAGCGAGGAAGATGATGCAGCTGGCTTATGGCCATCCCACCAGTTGCTAGCTGAAGACCTTGCTGTTGGCCAAGGCCATTCAGCCTGTGTGATGGGTCCTCTGAGCCAAATGCCGTTGTGATGTCCCCAATAGTGTTCTGGTTGTCACCTGGTGGGAGCTGCCAGAAACCCATCACATGAGTGAGATCCATGAATGGCAGGCTTGCAGTTTCAGCTGCTGCCTCTGTCTCTTTGTGCACTGGGTACTTGTTAGTATCCCCTACAGGCCCTGAGGAAGCTTCTTCCATATTGATTTTGTGGAGAGACTGAGGTTCTGGTAAGGGCAGGTCCTCGAGAAGGTGCACGTTGTAACCTTTAACATCCACTTTTATCGGTAGATTCTTGAGGGATCCCGCGGCAAATGAGGTAGAACTAAGGTCATATTTGTTAGGCTGATGAAGGTTCAGGTTGATAGGGACGGCTGCTGAACATGGTGTGGGAGGGACAGCTGGGAGGCTGTCTGCACAGCCCATCCTTTGCAAGTGAGGGGAAGACTCAGGAGGAAGAGCAGTTTGTAAGCTTGGCTGGGAATGAAGATGTGAACAGTTATATTCCTCTGTTTCTGAACTGTTCACAATCCCATTTGGCACAGGGACCCTTTCAGGAAGAGGGGACAGCATGCTGGTGTCTTCCTTCAGTCTATATGAAAAGACCTGGTCAAGGAGACCCACTGAGTCACCATTCTGCAACCTGCTCTTCAGCAGTTCTTGTGGATGAGTCTTCCTAGTGTGGCGCGTCAGGTGGTCCTTCCGCCCAAATCTTTGAGCACAGAACTGGCACAGGAAGTCTTTGCAGCCTGTGTGAACCACCATGTGACGTCGCACATCTTTACGGGTATAGAAGTGACGCTCACAGTGGTCACACTTATGTTTCTTTTCCTTCATGTTGCCAGCCGGTTTCCCTGCATGACTTTTGAGGTGTTCCAACAGAACCTCAGTACCACCAAACTCTTGGGCACACACCCTACAGGTGAGGTCCCCGCTGGTGGCAGCATGAAGAGCCAAGTGTCTCTTATAGCCTAGCTTGGTGTTGTACTTCTTGCCACACTCTTCACACTTGAAGGCCATCTTGTTGGGGTCATGAGTTTGAAGGTGATTCTTTAGATGGTCCTTCCTGTGAAAGGTCTTTTCACAGTAGCCACACTGGTGAGATTTCTGTGGAGAATGAGTGGCCGAGTGCCTACAAGAAAAAAAAAAAAACAGAACACACACACACACAAAAAAATGTTGTTTTATATACATTCTAGTACGTTTACTCTTGCAGACTCAAAACTTGAAAACACTGGAATTCTCAAAGGAAGGCATTCTCACAACTTCTAAGGTTATTAGCAAAAGCCTAAATTTTGTGGGGGGAAGGAAGGTGTTGATCATAAAGCATAGAGTAGATTAAAACTGCTCAACACCATCTTTATGAGTAGCCACCATAATTAAGGGAGACTAGTTTTCTCCAATTCTATCAAAAACAGTAATAATAAAGACTGGGCCTCAGGGATTAACTGTCGCTAGAACACCCCAAAGGAAAAAGATGCCTTTTTGATCCCCCACACACCCAGCAGAAAAGGAATGCCTTCAGAGCTGTACCTGAGCAGTTTATATTTGGAAATGAAGGCTTTTGTGCATCCGTGCTGTGAACACTTGTAGGGACGCTCCCCTTTGTGCGCATAAGTGTGGACTGTGAGCTTGTCAATGGAATCAAATATCTTCCCACAAAGTCGGCAGGGATAACTATCTGGCTGCTTCACCTCTTTTCCCTTCAGCAGTGAAGACCGACCATTTCTCCATTTAGGTATAAATCTTACGAGAGCACCACAAGCACTTCCTGAGCTGGCACAGCTGAACTTTGCGGCAGAGGAACAGGAAATGGTCCCAAAGCATTGAGTAATGCTTTTTCCTAATGATGCTCCTCTCAGTTTCCCTTTGAGTTTGCTTTTTGCTTTCACAGGTCCTAATTTATTTGGTGGTCTGAACCTTGTAGGAAGGACTCGGTCTTTATGGATGCACTGGTGGGATTCCAGCAGAGCAAAAGTTGCAAAAGTGCTTCCACAGCTGGAACATATCCAAGGGTCTACGGGCTCTTCCTGCAATGAGAACAGAGACAGGTCTTTCTTACTAATCATTCTAAGGAAAGGTCATATTCTTCTCACTCATCTTCTCCTGTGCTTTTCTAAGACCCATCACTGTCCTTGGTTGCTACCATCTAGTTCTTCAATTGGCAATAGATTCTCTCCAGGAATAAAAACTCAAAGGAAAAGTAAGCTTTTTTAAAAAAAAGCTAAATACTGATTTACTTGTTTTTGTTTAGAATTTACTGTAATAGTTCTGAGTCCTTCACCTTTGTTTATCTGTGCTTACTGAATTTCAAAGTCTCTTGCATTTATAAAATTACTCATAAAAGTAGTTGTAAATTGTACTTTATCCTTGGACTGACACAGTTTATCTGCTATTCCAGCCACACAAAAATGGGATGGGTTTCTGTACAAAAATGTAGTTAAGCCACACAGATTTCCTTGTGTCTTGGGCCGACTCCACGCTCTACCACACAGCAATGGTCCATGGCTACAGGGGAGACTTCCTCACTTAGCTTGACATTTGGCATTAGACTTCCATTAACTGTACAAGAAACATCTAAGGATTAGGGATCCCAAGCCTATCCTGACTTAAAGCCTTTTTTTTCACTTTTTTTTCTTTTTCTTCTTTTTTTTCCCCCAAACAATGTATTGTTTGGAAGCATTACTTCCATGGAAATAAGAGCTCTCCTGGATCCAGCTGAATTCACTTTAAATACTAATATTATAAAAATTCTGACAAAAAACAATTACCAAAAAACTTGAATCACTGACGAAATGTACTTCCAATTAAAGCATGACCACGTACATCCTCAACTTCATCTACCTTTTATGTAAGCTTCTCATAAACTGTCCTTCTTTTCCCTTAGTCTTGGGCTAGCTTGCTCTGGAGAGCATGGTGAGGCTGTATCCACTCCATCTTTATTTCCAGACTGAGCCCTCCTCTCTGCTAAGACTTGTGTCTGATGCTGTGGCTCTTCCACACTTTCCTTCTGGGGAATATTCTCAAGGCTTCACAAGCCTTCTCGGAACATGAATCACTGGCTCATTTGTATTCCCTGTTTCCCATTCTTCCCATTCTTCCTAGATTAAGTATTGATTTTCACAGCCATGTTTTCAACGCTTAACAAACTTTTCCTATCAGTTTAAGGACTTCTGCTATGACACAGAGGGAAGGTATTTGAATTAGTAGAAAGGGGTTACTGAACAGGAAAGACTGAAATAATTAGTGGGTACTCTGGCCAATCAGTCAGAGCAAAAGAAGGGGAAACAGTGAAAATAGTCTGAGACTGGACAGCTTGGTTATCCACAGATTAGTGCCCATCTTAAGCCCTTCCAATACGTCAAGTGGTGCCACTTACTTCTGACTGTATCTGATGGATCCATTGGATTACAAACACAGGACAAGGAAGAACAACCTTTCTCTGAATAGCTGCTTGACTAAAATTGCTAAAAGTACTCAATGGCCTACACTTGCATTACTGGAGTTATATAAACAGAGAAAACATGTAAGTAAACCATAATTTACTATGTCTAGTGATGGCTTCAATGCACTGTAGGGGTACTTACTGCTACTGGAGGCAAAGGAGAGACATCTGATTCTTCTTTAATGAAGACTGCAGAAGCTTCCATAAATTTGGCATAATCGGCAGCATACCATACTTTCAATTCTGTGTGGGGTTCAATTGGCTGCAAATGGAAAAAAAACAGCACATGTTTACTTGTATTAATTTTCCTAAACCAAACAATAAGAAAGATAGGAGGGGCAGGGGTGTGCAGTGTTTTGTCCTTACCCAAACTGCATTTTTTGACTCTGTTTAAATTATTGGTAACTTGGTTTCAAGATTCAAGCATTTTTTGAGCATTACTGCCCACTAGGGCTTGACACTTTCCATTTCTACAAGTGGAATTGTGTATGCACAGAGATTTGGGGCGGGGGGGAGGGGGGCAGTAGCAGGAGGGGTGCCTCAATCCTCAAAACCTTTGCTCAGTAAGATGTATTTGCCTGGGATGTTCAGACAGCCAACAGTCTTTCCAAGCAATATCCCATGCCCATTCCTTGATGTCTGGAAGCCCACTGGACACAACACTTAACTACAGGGCACGGGCAAAGGAAAAATGCATCATGAATGTACAAGATCCTGGATGCCTCCTGGATAAGTCACACCAAGCACGGGTGCAGAGCTGATCAATAGGTGGACTGCAAGCCAAATTGTCGCCTTTCCATGGGCTGGCTCTAACGTGTCAGGCTTGCTATGGGTGTGCTTTATTCTAACTCTGCCCTCCTTCCACTGAAGCCTTCCCCCACAGGATTAAGGGAGCTCATAATCTGCAGTCTCCCATCCAGTCATGCTTGCCCAAATCTCTCCTTGGACTGGACTATGACCTCTTCTGACAAATACTTTCAGTCAATAATACAGCGAATAGAAAAAAAGAGGCATGATTACACTCACTGGCTAAATATCTATTAGTTTTTTAAATGCAAAGGAGAAAACTAAACTTTGGGGTTATCATTTATATGACTCCCTGACCCTGTACACAATTTTCTTCATCTATAATTAAAACCAACACTGCTGCAACAAGGGTAGAGCCAAACTGCACTGTACTTGTAGTTTTATTTTAACTAAGATAAACTCATACCACCAAAACCCCACAAACTAGCCCAGAAAGAGAGCAGCTGAGTCTTATTCCAGAAAATGTAACATCATAAAATCCACTTATTTTGTAATATTGGTGTGGGATAAGCATGGTAGAGGAAAGACAGTGTAGATTGTGAATGTAGATATGTGAGGGGTTAATTGTGGGTTTAATGCTGAAAACTGAATTTTGAACTCCCAAGCACAAGCCTGCCTTGCTAACTACAACCAGTATGGGTTGGGTGTACATTTTGATAACATCTGGCCTAAACAGAAATGGTTTGTTCTGAATTCTCCACTCAGCTAAGGACATGAGGCAGAGTCATTAACTAGGAGGCTCATCATGCATTGTGAGACAAATGTTCAAGGATGTCTTGGACCTTGGCCCGTGACACCTGAGACTGCTACCCACAAAACAATGCACAGCATGACACTGTCATGACTTTCTGCCCAGCTTTCCTAGACTAGCAGCCATCTCCTTTATGGGGAGCTGAGACTTGGTCAATGTGGCTTTGGTGGAGGGCAAGTGCATCAGCGTGTGAAACAGTCCAGTAATTCAAAAACTCTAATCTCACTAAAACTGATATTAAATATCAGTATCCAAATCCACTACAAGTTGTCCTTGTGCCACCAGTGACAAGAGAACTGCAGCACACACTTGAAACTCTCCTGGGATCAGACCAACAGCAACCATGGATGATTTTTATTTGCTGACAATTCTATACCCTTTAAAGCACTTATTTCTAAGGATTGCAGCCATTAGGTCAGAAAGTAAGCTAATGGTGGTGGCAGGATGCCACTTACATGTCTGCTTTAGTAGCTGTAGTTTCATGTCACTGAAATCCCATTTCTTTCTAAAAACGGCAGGGAAAGGAGCCAATCCCACTCCCATCTTAATACACTTTATTAAAAATGTTTTAAGAAAGTATCTTCAGAATCATCCCTAAGTTGGCCTCACAGCATGACCAGCAGGGTGTGCCTAAGTGTAGCACAAGGCCATCACTTTCACTGACCAGGACAAAATCTACAGGATGCCAGAGCACCCTGAATGATGCTGGGACTTCGAAGAAACAAAACCCAAGTAATGCTCTATGACACACAGCACAGCAAAGGTTCCAAGACACATGCCTCATCCTAGGGCACTCTTTGTGTCAGTGTATAGGATGCAACTCTCCATTAACGTCAATGTGCAGAGTTCTGCTGAAGTCAGCAGAGAACTGGTTCAATAGAATTAAAATTATACTGGAAATTCAAAGTTACCAGTTTATAACAACTACTACTTAGAAAAGTTCATGCTTCCCAAATATAGTATTAGTAATCCTGTCAATTTTACAAGCATATCATGCATTCTAAACCAAGCTGAAATCTCAAATGGTATGGACTGCATGAGAATCTCAAACACAGCCTAAATATGTCTCAGAGTATTATATACTATCTCACATTTTTCTTTTTTTCTTAATAATTATGTTGATATTAATCCCCAAATCAGCTATACTCCATACCATTATAAAAGACTTTAAGGGTATGAAATGTTATTCTGTCATCACCACTATACAGTAAACATTTTTCTCACTGTGCAGGTGGAGAAACAAAAATGAAGGAGAAACTGTAATAACTACTATGCCACAGAAATGTGTGCCAGTCTTGGATATGAAACTGAAATGCTGGATTTTAATTCACAGGAACTACTTTTCACTAATCTTTTTTTTTTTTTTTATGTTGCTCACAATGATACACAAGCATTATGTTCAACAGATAGATTTCCACTTCCCAAGTGTGAAAAAGAGTTATTTCTGATTAAAACAAACTCTGCCAAAGAAAATGGCCAAAACAATAAAAACCAAGACTGCATGTTCTAGTTTAATTTATAAACACAGAGTACCTTGTTCTCTCTCTTCAGACAAAGATGCAGTCCAGAATCTCTAACATAAACTGATCATTTCATGGCAACATTACAGCATTCTAAATTTTGCTGAAAAGTCTACAGATTTAACGAACATGAAAAATTGTACATAAAGATTCACTTAACACCCTGCTCCTGAGCACAGAGTAATGTGCTCAGAAAACAACATGTGTCCAGAAATGAAATAAAAGAAAGGAATTTGTTTGTTATTTCCAGAATGAAGTACTGTTGAATGTAATAATGCCAAATAATCTCACCATATACCTACCTGGGATTAAAGAGTGTTCAGTTTAAACACTAGCATCGTGAATGATTTTTATGTTCCCTAGGCTCGATTTCTTCACTACCCACAACAGCAAGTACACAACACCTTTTCCTGACAGAATGTAATCCATCTTTCATTGTAGAAGAGTTAGTCTTTCAGATCTTTTGTCTATAAATTTTCTTTTGGATGAGAGGCGAAGCAATGTAGGCTTAACTACCTTAACTGTTGTGAAGTAGACTTCTCCACAGTGCTGATAAGCCACAAGGGTCTGTTCTTCTTGGTTCCGGGCTAGCCGGACAAACATCATCCAGTTTCCACAGTCCTCATTGGGAGTGTCCAGAAAGTACTTCCCTCCATCTTTCAACACCTGAGACAAAGGGGGAGAACAGGAGGACAAATATGATAAAACTATATGGAGGCACTTTTCTTTAATTTGCAATCACAGCTATCAGTTACCTATCTTGGTCATATGTCCCTTGAAATCATGGTTGTTTTGAAGTAGATCACTCTTAATGAACACTGAGTGCAAAAGAAAGTGAAGAATGAATACCTGCTGAGCACCCCACCACTAAAATAACTGTAGGCCTTTGTATGTATTTCCCATTTATAGTTCATCATTTTTATGTTATATAAAGATAGTATTATAAGAACTAAGTGCAGGCAGGTAGAAAGATAAGCTTTATGCCTTAATCTACTTCCTGAGCCCTTGATAATCTCAAGCTTCAATGCTACTACATTTTGCACGGAACAATTGTATAGCTTGTGTTAATAAGTCCAGAGAGGTAACATACAACATAATGGCATTTTAACAGTCTTCTCTTTTTCCTCTTAACAATGCAAAAGTAAATACAAAAGAACAATTGTGCCAGAAATATATTTTTCTTTTTCCTTTACTTCATTCTTCCTAAATTCCTCCTCAAGAGAATGCCCCTATGAGGCAAAAACTACTGACCTCAAATAAGACAGTTACTTTTCTGCAACAGTGTCTCAAACATGGAGAGACAAAGCCGCACACCTGATGCCAGCACAGTTTGTATTTCTTCTACTAACCATGTAAATGAGCAAGTAACTGCAAAAAAAGAGTGGCATTTTCATTGCTTCTGGGAACTACTTTATCTAGCTTCATCACGTTTCCGATGAAAGCACCTGCCTGTTGGACAAGTTTGGTCACATACTCATGCTAGGGAGAAGTCAAGGCAGCTACTGCTGTCATGTAGGAAATCTGGGACTCTAATCTCCTCTTCTGAAGAAACAGTCCATTCATCAGCCAGAGCTGTGCTTATCACTGTATACTTTTAAGCAAATGGTGCTGACTGATAGAGGATAGGGTGTGGTTTACAATGGCTTGGTGAAGAGGAAGGAACTGGGTGCTTAGCTCATCCATCCATTGTTAGAGAAGTACGTTTTCTGCATTTTTAATAGTGTCTAATCAAAAGACTGAAGATATTTAGTTATAGAGAAGAACAAATCTTTTCTGGTATCTGCATGCTATGAAAATCCCATAGATGGACGGTGCTACTTTCCTGGCAGATGATTCCCATGTGCAAATCAAGTTTACAGCAACTACTGAAGCTGTTACTACTTTGAAGCTCTCAAACTAAAGTTCAGAAGTATTTCCTCACAACACAGTGTTTTCCAGCCCCAGGCTTCTCGAGAAAGCTCAAATGAAGACACAGAATGTGTCACAGGACTGCTGCTGCTGGTGTCTCTCTATCTGGGGGTGAGAGGGCCTGATATGAAATGCAAACTCCGGAAGAACCCTGACCTGTTGGGAAGTCCTGACAGAGGCTGTAGCTTGACCATGGACTCACTGTATGACAGAGCTGTGCTCAGCCATGACCCTGACAGCAAAATGCAAAGACTGGGGCCCAGAGGATTGCGATCAACTCTCGCTCCCAAGGAATTCCTGCAGGAAAGGATGTCCACATAGATTTGTCTAAGCTAGGCTGGTCCTGAGAGGCTATGATTTTTGCTGGATAAAGTAAAAATAATAGTGCGATGGTCCAGGTGAAACAGTCAGTACCTACATGTGCAGCAACAGAAGGTACCAGCTCTAAATAACAGTTCTAAATCTGATTACACTGAGGTAGTGCACTGTGTGTCAAAGTCTATATATAAATGAACTATTATTATTAGTTAATAACAATAACATTTAAAATTAATTCAGAAGGGCTTTCCTATCCCTGCACTGTTTCTCCCTCCTAAGCCAGTGCCTTAGTGCATATTTCTGTCACTCTCACTCAGTGCACAAACTCAAACCTCCCAGTGGTGTGGTGTGGTATAAAGCACAAACCCTTTTGTCTTATCTGGGAGGAAACTTCAGCAGCCATGCTCTCTGAAAAGCTTATCAAGAGCTATTAGACTGATAGGCCTAACACCCTAGAAATGGTAAAACTAGAAAGCAAGAAAGAAAATTGCTAGAAAACACAGTATACAGAAACATTTGGGTACTTCAGGTTATGCTGTACTGCCCGATAATGTGACTTACACATCAAAAGTACAATTAATGAACTAGATCAGATGGCAAATTGACTGATGAAAATACTTAAATAAATATGAGCTGCTAAAGATACATACACATTTCATAGAAAGGCAGTGGGTTTTTACCTGCAGGACTAGCCTGCTCTCATCATAGCAGGTCAGTTTTGTAGACAGTTGACCAACATAAGGGCCAAATTGTGTTCTCTTCTGTATTACTTTCTTTGCAAATACACCAAGGACTGTGAACAAAACAAAGAGCAGTCTAATATTAGCACAGACATCACAATCTACTTATTGTATGCTTACAATTGTGAAAATGGAGATCAACAAAATAGTGTAGAACACATGGATTATTTTTCTAGACAAATTAGCCCAGTAAATAATTTTAAGGTGAAGAAACTTAAAAGAATGTAAATAGGTATTGATTTTTTTTAATAGGAACTACATAGAATAAAAAGTGCCAAAAATTCATGACAGGATGTTAAACTGAGTATGCAACACAAACGTGTTAATACTCCTCAATCTACAAATTGATGTTATCATAGTCCTCTCCTTCTTGGCATAATTTGGGAGGCTGTTCTCTTCTAATAAGAGTGGAAAGAATCTATAAAAACACACCATTAGCCTTCTTAATCATTCCAGTTATTCCACTGCCAGATCAATGGAGTGACAGTGTAGGCATTTTGTCACTCTCTTTCTGAAAACCAATCTAGGCAGGACTGATTTTACACAGGTAGCTGCGGAAAATTTGCACACTAAGAACATCATTCCTTTGTTCATGTTTGGGCATTCAAGTTGCTTTGCTTTCAGAAGTAAACAAAAGTCTTTCTATAATATGAACTGAAAATGCTGCAAAAGGTAAATTACCCTGCTGTGATCTCCTGAGTTTGCAGGGGGTGGATAAGGGATGTAATTTACCATTTTGCTTCTGACCTTTCATTGATTACTCTTTCCTGTTTTGCATGCTTGGGGAAAAGAGAAAAAAAGTAGTAGCGCATGACTGTTATTATTAGATACAAATTCAACATTCATTAAAAATTGATAGACTGAACAGAGCTAACTGGTTGCTCACAGCTAAATGTCACACCAGCTCTGGCTAATGTTCTGCCATCAGTTTATGCGTCTGTTACCAGAAATCAGTCATAAAAAACAGTAGCTGACTGTGAGCTTTAGCTGTGCTCAGCTGAAAACAGTCTTCATAGTGCTAATGCCCAGTGATTATGCCTTGAGTTACTCATGAAAACAGGCTAGTGTTTTTGTCTCCTCTTTCTCAAATGTGGGAAAAAAGAGCTAAAATACTTACTCTGCTGGTTTCCAGCTCTCAGCTCCAACACTCGCAAAGTGAGGTAGTGAGGTAGGGTGAGACGGGCTCGGCTGGGAATAACCCTATCTTTAGCCCTGATGAGTGGTCCGTGGAGTTTGCATTCTCCTATAAGGCTTTTACCGCAATCCTCACACCCTACAAATCCAGAAAAGGGAACCTGTTACTAAAAATGACATACTGCTTTCCAATTTAGTCTCTTCTAATTTTGTCATCTTGAGAACACATCTGGAATTACGAATGCTTTTCTTCACATCAGTGTTCTACATTAGGTAGTGAAAAGATTATCTGCAAGTCAAAACTAAACGAGGAAGGTTTGAAATAACACCTCCAGTTTCTGCATTCTCTCCTGAGCAAATTGGTGTGTCTTGACCTCCAAAGGTTTATACACATGCTCATTTGGAGGTGTCACAAACCGTGCCTTTAAGGACTAGGATGGGAACAAAACTGGACTTCAGTGCATGCCCAGCTATAAAGCAAGATGCATATATTTATACAGAGATGTGGACAAAGTTGTTAGCAATAACCTAGGTAAGGTTGGTCCCTTCCAACCTTAGCCATTCTGTGATTATGAAATTCTGAAATTTGCAGAGATCCAAGGAATCCAAGTAAGACTTAGTGTCTGCCACACAGACCGTTCTCAGCAGAAGACGAGACCCTCGGGGTACCATGAGAAATGAGTACAGTGGGTCCTACAGCCACAGCTCAGCTGACAATCATGCAGGGCCAGCCTTCTCATAGGCTGCTCTGCCTGTAGAAGTAAGGAAAAGGGGCACACCACATCTCCCAGCTGTTGATTCTCCACAATGACATCTTCAGGCTGAACACACGGACCATCCAGAGAATTCATTAAAGAGAAATACATGTCTGCAAACTGACTTTCCCCCAGCACAGTGAGATATTTTTGGTTCAGTGCAACTCAAACTGGTTGCCAGGGAAACTCATACAGAGCAGTGACAAAACTGAGCAATGAGACTTTCCAGCAGAAGGTCATCTCAGCACTGGTGTCACACAGGGCAATGGGAAAAAGGGGACTTCTTGCACAAAACCTTTTTATAGACAGTAGAAACCAAACCAGTGAGCTAACAATGCTTTATGACTGAGTTAAAAAAAAAAGCTGATATTGGTCATCCATGACTACCTCGTTTTGTTTTCCTTCTGAAAACTCTGCTGAGCAAGTCTATTCAGTGAGTGACAATACAGAGCAGAGGGGAGCCAGAACAGCCAAGAGATCCCAAGGGAGCACTGCAGCAGAGACTGGGGCAGGAGAGGTGAGGCTTCATCACAGACAGGGGCTCATAACCAAGGAGCATAAAGGGCTTGGGAGACACTGCCTGGAGAGACATCAGAGATAGTCTTTGAAAAAGGACAGTAGCATCATCAACGTCATATTCAGGGTACCTCAAAAAGGCTTCTGTTTGTAAACACAGGCAGGCACTTGACTAAATCACGTACCTTGAGGGTCTAGTCCAAAATGTCCCCAGATAAGCCTAAAGGATTCCTAATGAGTTCTTTGGGCTCTCCATCAACTCCAACTGAGAAAATACACTTGTGTGTTGGTCAGGCTGCAGGCACTACAATAGTCAGAATTTTTCAATAATTTGTGGACCATGGAAGTTTTCTTTTGCCATGGCTCCCAGGCTGCATACCTGAATAGCTGAAAAACATGACTTGTTTTTTGCTAGTGCTAAAAAGAACATGCTCCTCTACAGCCATCACTTAAAATGCACAAAAACTCCAACAATATAGCTGCCAGGCAGATTTTTCTTGTTATACATTTGTTTATGTACTATAAAATCTTTTACAGCTAGGCTACAAGAAAATAAAAATATTTCCTTGGTGATTTAACTTAAGTGGCTTTTAAAGAAATTCACCCTTCTGAGGGCACCAAAATTATGAGGGCTTCCTGAGCCTGGTTGGAATAATAGTGACTTTGTCTCAAGTCAAACAGCTCCTGCTTGGAGAGTCATTGTATGCAAACGGCCGAAACACATTACCAAAAGCAAAATGGAGACAAAGAACTGCTGTTAGAGGAAGGATGTGTCTAATCATAAAGTACACGACCTTATCAATCCATGCCATACCTCTGTGATTCATCACTGAGCAAACCTTCCAGCTGCCCCGGGGCTGTGCCCACCTCTGAGGCTCCAGGGTGGGCAGTTCACAGGAGGGCTAGAAAGGGAAAGTAGGGGGGAATGGGCATCCCTTGAATCAGTCTCCAAATTCTGCAGCAGTGCTTCATTAGCTAACCCTCCTTGCTCCTCCAGATCCAAGACAGAAGGTCTGAAATGATTCACACATGGGTAGTAGTGGGGGTCCTCTCTAAAATCAGGAACTGTTTTGCATCCCACCAGGTATTGAGCAAGGGCCTCCACGCTGAGCAGCCCCACAGACAGCTGCCCAGGCAGCACACCTCAGCAGCAGCACAAAGACATCAGCTAGTCCTGAACAAAACCACCTGCAGAGCTGGAAGTGCTGTTAAGCACCTTGTTAGCATGGCCTGGGATTCTGACCTGGCATAGCTGCCCAACACCTTAAAATATGAGATTAGCTCCGTTGGTTAGAGCATGGTGCTAACAACACCAAGGTTGGTTCAGTCCCTGTACACTTAAGAGTTTGACTTGATCATACTTGTGGGTCCCTTCCAACTCAGAATATTCAGCAATTCTGTGAAACATCCAGAGCTGTCCAATGCTTGTTCTAAGGTTTTCTATGTTTCATTATATGGGTCATGAAGATAACTAGAACAACTTAAGTTATTTACTAACAGGCATACTTGAATTACATCTACTACACAGTATTTTTGACCCCTCACCTCAACATGTTATAGTGCCCTGTACTGCAAATTTATTGCATTCTAAAAATTGCCAGGTGTACCAGAAAAATAGGATTGGAGCACTGCAAATAGAATTACTTTAGACGCTACTGAAGGAAACTGAGATCTTTGTAATTTCTATCCCCAAAACAAACAGTGCAAAACTGTCAAGTTCACATTCTTCCTCAGAGTTAATTACAGGCCAAGTCATGATCCTTTGTGTCTCAATGCTAAATTATAGATGCCATTGGCAAAGGAATGTACATAGAGCCGCAACTCTATCTTTCAAAAATCAGTTTATAATGCTTACACAGATTTTATGCCCTTTTTAAACTTGGCTAATTAAGCAAATATATATATTTTTAACAACAGCTTCAGAACACACTCTAACCTGTTCTGAAATAGGGTGCATCCAGCTATGGAAACAACACACACTTTGTTGTATTAGCACTAGAAATGAAAAACACTTGGTCAGAAAAATCACTTTCGGCACAGATTTCTTCTTCTTTTTGCTAGGTACCTCGACACTTTTTCCGTTTCCTTGCTCCCTCAAATTGTATTTACCCAAATAAAATTAATGGATTCAAGGTCACGAGCAAGCATGCAAGAAAAAGTAAAACTGCCACCATTCCTCTACTTTGTTGTGATTTAGATGAGTAGGCAACAAAAAGAAATAAACAAGATTTACAGGAGTTACAAGCTGTTAAAAACCAGCTTGAGTCATTAACTATATCCTTAGAAAAACAATGCTATATTGTTCCCCAGAGGGTACTTCTTCATTCTTCCTCAGTCCTTGCAATGATTCTGAAAAAATTCCAAATAATGTCTTTCTAGCTATAGATAAGACTGTAAAAACGAATAGATCTTGTAGCTGTTAGGATTTTTAGTTTGCTGCACCTCTCTGCAGCAGTGGGGAGGCAGGCGTGCAGAAGAGCCCAGCCCTGGTGCAGGTGCAGGCTCTGGCCAGGTGTGCAGCCACCACCGCCACTGCAAGGACGAGGTGCTCACCCCTGCCAACCACCTCTGGAGGGGCTAAGAGAAGGGTACATCTCCCTGACACCCCCAGCTGGTACCCCTGCCCCTGAATGCCTCTGCTCCCACTTCTCCCGCATATTGGGAGGCATGGTTGGCAGCAGCCAACCCCTGTCTTTCCCCTGCTCTTTGGGTCATCACAAAACTGAGAGCCGCTGCCCGCAGGACGCACTCCCACCGCGTGAGCTGACTGGACACTGGTAGCTGTGTTCCCAGGGAGGAGAATGGGCTGTGAGTGTGGCTCACCTGTACCGTCCTCACCATGCTGGTTCTTCACCCCAGTCCAGGTCTAGGTGACAGCTTTCCTTTGCTGCAGCCTCTACAGCCTGGCAGCCTCAGCTGCCTCGTCCTCCAGACAGCTCTGGGGCCAGCCACGCTGCACTGGGACGAGCTCCCGCAGCCAGCGGTAGCCAAGCTGGCACGGCAGCTTGGGCAAGCTGGACTTGAGCACAGTCAACAAACTGGTTTCCAAAACAGCAGCACGGTTGGAGCACCGTGCCACCCCCACAGGCACAAGCCCGGCCTCGGGGAGAGCTCATTAGTGTGGGCACGGAGCCACGGGCTGCGGTTACACAGAGCCCTACTGCACAGATAACGGGAGCTATACATAGCCATACTAGGAACTGCAATCACTGTTGTGATAGCTCACACATGCCACCAGACCCTTAACCAATCAGCAGCAGAACATCACTTTTTAAAACCAGTTTGCTAAAAACTAGATGCCTATCAGGACCTCCTCCCTGCGTTTTCTCTGACCCCCGCTTTCAAACAAGACTTCACAGTACCTGAACATTTCAGTGGCCCACAAGATGCCCGTGGTGCAATTATGTTCCCTGTGAAGGCAGAGGTAAATCATTCCTTTTCAATTGTCCACTTGGAGCAAATGCATCCTGTGAGAAATGATCAGAGGCTGAGCAGACCCTGGCATTCACTGCGCTGTTTTTCAGTATTAGAATTAGCTCCCATGCGCAGAGGGAACAAAGATCAGTGTACACAGCAGTCCAAATCCTAGCCTAATTACAATCATAAGATTTGCATAGCAAACAACAGTAATTTATTCTGGAGTAAAACTGTAGCACTCCATTAGCCTTGTTCAGCTTTCACAGAGAGGAGCACTGCAAAAACACCTTCTGGATATTTTCTGTCTGAGATGCACATGCCAGTCTTGGTTCTCTTAGCCAAAGGTGCATGAGGGTTTCCAGACTGAGGTTTGTTCTGCAACACTCTGTGCTGGAAAAGCTTGAAATCCTTGTTCTACAATTTATTTGGCAAAAAATTCAAAGTATTCAATTAGCAAACAGTTAATCACAAGTTATTTTCCCATTATTGTGGGCCACTGACACACATTTTCTCTGTAAAAAACATTTATGAAAGAAGCCTTATATCCTAAATTTGATGTGCAAAATTAATTTTTAACTGATTAATAATTGATTCTATTTATATTGAAGTAGACTAGAATTTGTTATAATTACCAGAGTTCCGAATAATTTTGTTCAAATCCCATCAATTTTGGGTATTTTGTTATGCTAAACTGTCTACAGGTTGTGTCTTGTTAACTGTAAAAACTGATCCTTAGTCCAGCACCAAAATGGGTGAACATTTCCTCAATGTCTCCTTTTCATATCTTTTCTATGTTATACACCAAAACCTTGTATTAGCAGAGATGTACAGCTGCTCAGCTCTGCATGGAAAAAAATAAAAAATAAATCAAGAAACCTCACTATGAAGAAATATGCACTTCTGTGCATGACACTGTATTATTTGGGAAGCAGGTGCAGTGTTTTCCATAACCCTGCACCCAAAATAATACCACCCTCTCAAGGAAGGAGAAGGAAAAAAAATAAATTAAAATTAAGCAGACTTACTCCAGTTTGCTTGAGAGGGAAACTTTAGATTTCAAGCAGAGAGTTCCCATGTGTTTGACACATGGAAACCCTGAAGCCTTGCAGTCTCTACCTGGTGGCACCAGCACAGAAAGTGTGGACATGCTGCTGGGGCAATACGGGCCCCTTACCAAGGCCTTGTGCTGCCATGCCCAGGTTTTCTGGTGAGAGGATGGGAGCTCCTGAGACAGAGGTGAAGGGCGAGGAGGAGTCCTGGTCCTGCCCAGGCATTAGTGGCACCCTGCACATAAATGCCTACTGCTCTTGGGGCCCCCTCCCTGGGAAAGGGAATGGTAGGTGGTTTGCAAACATCCCAGAAATCATTCTGAACATTAAACATATTCATGGGAACATGACTTCACTCTACTAAAATGTAAAACTTTAAAAATGAGTTACTATATTTGGAGACAGAGGCAGAGAGAGAGAGAACAGCAAACATGCCTTACTGCCACCCCACCCCATACATTCAGTTAGACCAGCAGGTCAAGCTGATTTCCTAAAACCCAGCACTGCAGGTGAGCCTGGCCCTCAGGCACCCAGACACGGACTCGCCGTGACACCCTCCCTCACCTCACCTCCATCCTCCCTGTGCTTGTCTTTGCTCCCAAGAAGAATGAAGATTTGGAAGGAGAGTAAACCCTTAGGTTTTCAGCGGTAGGAGATCATCTGTCAAGGCACCTGCTCCTTCCTCACAGCAGTATGATCCTGACCAGCTGTTCTTATGGAAGAATGCCTCTAGAAGGGTGGCTCAGCACTTATCTGACTGTAAAGAAACCTAACACAAAGCATGTGTGCATTTTTCTGTCAGACATAAGTTCCAATATGTAAATTCTTCCAAACTGCAAAACTACTTGTTATGCAAACACATACAAGGTAACAAACACTGTGATTCATTACTAATTCCTAATAGGGTGTCATCATAATGATAATCAAGCTCATGTGGGAACAGTAAGTCTTTCATCTGGTGGCCATGAAGTTATACAACAGGCATAGCCCAAAGGAATTTAAACAGCTTTCCATAAAAAGTCAGTCACACCAATCCCAATGAGGCTTTTTACCATGCTCATTCTGTCTAGCAACTCTGAATAGCAAAACAGTTGGAGAAACCTCAAGGAACATGGCTGGACTATGGAATTCAGCAGTTTCAGCATGTTCCCATGAAAGTTGTGCAGCAAAAGCATACCTGTGCTCTGATGTATCTTAGGAACTCCACAGAAAAAGTTACCTTCGCTGTTTGAGCACCTGAAAAGGCAGTAACTTACACATCTTTCCTGCAAAACTAAAAGAGAAAAAAGCCCCAACAAATCCACAACACAAAAAAAAAAAAACAAAAAAAACAAAAAGAAAAAAAACAACCAAACAGGAGGGAAAGTATGTAGGTGCAAAGTTCACTGCAACTAGTTTATCAAAGTTCTTGGTATGTTCATTCATCTAAAAATGATTTGAGGTCAAAAAACTCATTGATTGATTGAAAGCTAATTTAAAAAATAATCATTGTCTGGTTATTCTTGGGATAAAACTTACGTGTCACATTTCCAGTACACCACATGGGATTTGGTTGTTATCAGAACCCATATACATAAATATATATACATAAATATATTCAAGTGAAGTCACCTCCCATAGTTTACATGTAATAGCTTCTAATCAGCACAAACAAAGAGACTTCTCTCTCTGCTGAAACCTGAGTACATTTTGAACAATCATATGGAAAAATGCAGTTGGATTTTCAAAGGATTTTTTTTTTCCTTCTTCCCTCTCCCTCCACTGTCTTGGCATGAAGTCATATAAAATTAGACCCAGAAACAAGGAAGGAGGTTAACAGCAAACTCACAGAAACAACTACTATTTTTTATGAGAAAGAACCTGAGTCAGCATAGCATGGTTGCATGAAATTCCCAGCAAAAAGCCCTCTGAGAGGGAATCCTTCCTGTTGTACTCTGCCCACCCTCCCCAGCAGCAGTCTGACCTGGAGCAAGGCTGTGGCATCTTCTGCTCACTTTAGGTCTTCACAGCACTGTCCAAACTGTGTTGCTTCTATACTGCAGACAGGAAGATTAAAATCTCCCTGTCACAGAAACAGCATCCAAGAGAGTCATATTCAAATTGCTCATAAGCACCCTGTGGGCTCCTGGGCCACATGTTGGAACCCCCAATCTGCATCTCCCACACCACAGATTCTACCTACCAGAGCAGAAGTATTTCATATATCTCAAGCACTTTTCTTTTGGGGAGATTTTTGGCAGGACGGTTGATTTATTTTAGTGTCAGATGTTTTAGTGGAAAATGTGAATGCTACTGTGGCAGTCCAACACAGACACCAGAATCTTCCATCTTTATAACAGCAGGAAAAAACCCATATAATACATCTTCCTAAATGCATATATGTATAAATACAAATGCACACAGGCACACACATTCCACATTAATGCATTAATACTGTCAGCAGTTTTATTGATGGCAGGTCAACACCACGGTTTCAATTCTGATAAAGGAAGTGCAACAATTATAATGAGTAAAGCTTAGTATTGATCAGTTGAAGTATTTCCAAGCCTTGCAACATTCCCTTAAAAGGGAACCTTCGACTGGGTCTCTCTCTCCTTCGTTGAACTTGGTTCTTACTGGCCACCAAGTCCAGATGTTGTGTGAAGGAGACTGGTGAAAACTTGGTGACAAAAGCTCCCTCTCCTAAGAAAACCAGTCCAAATCAATCCTTCATTTTCCACTGGTGACTTTCAACATGGACTTGTGGGAACTCTGCCAGCAAAGAGACTAGCACCTGGGATATATCTCCAGCTGCTTACTGGAAGAAAGAACCAGGCAAGCAGACACACTTTGGAGGAGGTAATACGAGTTTACAGTAGAATGCAAAGAGGAAGCATGGCATGTAGAGCGAAGAGGTACCATACCCATCCCGTGGCTGCAGAACCTGATGTCTTTAGAGGCAATTGTAACATGAAGCAAATGCAGCTACTGGAAATCAAAGTGTAGTGTTTGCACCCCAGGACTCACTTCTGCAGGTATCATTAGTCTGTGCACATGGCTCCACTGATGTGCAAGTAGCCATTATGAAAGAAAGAAGTCCGTGTGGAGAAGTGAATACATGTACACTTAAGATTGGTCAGGACTGAGACCTTGGAGTCCTGAAAGAACACTCCAGTCAATATTACATTCAGTGGAAGCTATTAATAATACTGGAAAATAAGTTCACTTTCTCAGTGAGCCATCCAAACTTCCTACTGATATTCCCACTTGCCCAAGAGAAAAAAAAAAAAAAAGTTAATTTTTTTTTAAATCAATGAACCCTAAAGTACATATCTAAAATACTGAAATGATGGAGTTGTCTTTTAAAAGCAATGACCTTAGTAAATGAAGGGTCATTAACAGCTTAGCAGAACAGCTTTAGTTCTTACTGTGCATCCACTTCATAACAGAAAACTTCTGTTATTCCTTGCTTCGTTTCCAACAGGAAAAGCATGCTTGATTCCCAGCCTCTCTGGGAACAAGATGGGAAGGAGACTCTCATCCTTAGCCTTTATGACCCTGTTAAATTATCCTCCTCTTTTAAAGCATGAAGTGATTTCTTTAAAAAAAACCCACATAGGCACTGGGAAGCTCTGCTGCTGAACAGACACAAAAATTAATACCTGTGGAAAAAATATTCACATGTACAAGTATTGCATCTGTGTTTCAATTAATTTGTTTTCTTTTTCCTAAGATCCAACATTTATTTTTTTTTTCTACAAAAATATTTTTATGGAGAACCATATGATAATTAGCTAATGTCTTGACTGATACTGTAATAAAGAAATTATTTCTACCTGCACTTTTTTAACAGACTGACTAAAAAAAGCTAATAAGATTGGCAGCAACAAATTAGACAACAGTATAGTACATTTTCCTCACAATAACTATTCTATTGAGATATAAGGACAGCCCTGTAAGACACAGAAATACAAAGTACATGATTATAGATTATTATAAGAGAATTGCAGGACAGTTGGAAAAATTTGTGAGTTTAAAAAAATTGCAGATTTTTTTCTATAGATTAAGTTCTCAACTCAGATCACAAAGTATCTCCATACAGCTCTATTTATTCTGCTGACAGTCATCTCAGTTTGAGATCAAATAAAATTAGAACACTTTTTATAGATTTCTGATCAATCTGTAGTTTCTTTAAATTATTTGCAGAAGTCACACACACACACACACACAAATAGCAGTAGTCTCTATTACATGAATCTAAGAAGCAATCTTGCTATGCAAAGTTGCAAAGAATTTGTCCCTGTTTTCATACTTTCCTAGCTCAAAGAACAAGGTCAACAGATGGTAAAGGCATCACCTTGGGGGAAATGCACCATTCCTCAAATACATATTTATATAATCTGGTTATTTAACATACATATTTACTTAAAGCTGTGTATGATTACATATCTCACCTTGTATTTGGTATGTTTTACTCTGTTGGTTAGAAATCAAATATTTTATACTTCTTCCACTTCAACATTGTAAATAGGTCAAAACAATTTCATATTTTATGAAGATGTTAGAAGAGGCAAAGGGACAACTGTCCTGCCAGAGCATCCCTACACATCTCCCCACTCACATCTGCCTAAGCTTCTTCCAGCCCAGTAAGTTAAACATAACACACTCTGCCTTGTCTTATCGCCTGAGGAACAGGGAACAAGTGCCACCTTCCGTGTCACAAATGAATCATCCACTTTCTTCCCCATTACACCAACTAAAAAAGCCCTGATCAACTGAGCCTTCCGTGACTGCAATTCTTTTCTATTTGCACCATTACAAGTACCCAGGAACCCTCACTGGTCAACATTTTCATAACACATCTAGATTACAGCACTAAAAGGACCTACAAATATATCTCCCATCCAACTTAAATGTTAACTTTATATTAGCTTTAGCTTTACATTTTAATGGCTTCCAGTGCCTATCATGCATAAATACACTTAAGTGAGGTCAAAAAACAGTCTTGACACATTTGGATAACAATAATGACAACAGAGCCCACAAACTTTGATATCTGCCTGCTTGAGTTCAGTGTTTTCACATGTTAGTTAAAATTACAAATGCATTTGCATTTTTTTCTTTTTCTCCCTGAAAATCTTGGAAACTTAACAGCAGAAGCCATGAGCAAACATGTTGATGCTCTAAGTTAAGCAACGTATTTTCATTTTAAGGATCACAAAGTAATCTGAAGAAAGCATGTTTGCATATGGAGCCCAAATTCTTCCAAGAAAAACAAATAAGTTATCTGCTGGGAAAAGCACAAAATGAGACAAAGCTAGTAAGATTACTAGCTCAAAATCACTCAAAGAAAAAATGCCAGACTGAGGAAAACAAACTATTCCAACAAAACATGAAACTTCCCAAGCACTTCTCTCAAAATGAGGGGACTGCTTGAGAGTTTTCAAACTCCTGCACCCATGCACAGACACTTTTAATTGGGTTTGCAACAAAAACACAGCAATTCCTAGGCAGCAATTACTCCGTTCTGAACCTGCCCTTACACTTAAAATAACAAAGGAATAAATGACATTGCTTAACTTTTTTCCTACTATCATAAGTGGGCCACACCTGGAAGTTGTAGCTGCATGAGCCCAGAAATCTTTTCCTTCAGTCACCACAGAAACTAATATAGAAACTTTGCAATTTGTTCTCCTATTTCCAGTAGAAAATTTACATATGAATTACACACCAAATTCCCTTGGTCTAATACACTGAAGTTGCACAATGAAAATACTGCTTCTTCATGATCATCCTTCCCTTGCTATCCTTTTCTGTCTTTACAAAAAAGCCATGCACACCTAAAGCCAACAGCAAGCGTAGTGGTGAGTCTACCTCTTGCCTTGAGTCCACACATGGAAACAGAGATTTGGAAATATATCCTCACATTTCAAAGGATTTTAAGATTCACAGATTTTCTGCCAGACAGGCTCTCTTTTTAGTCACTGCCTTGTGTGTAAGTATTGACACAGTAGTCTGTACCAGTTAAGAAATCATCTGATGCAACTCAGCTGATTTTCAAAAGTCTAAAAAATTGCATATCGTAGCTCACATAAATAACTGATATTCAGGGCTAACTGGAAGACTCAAATACTGATTTTCTATTACTTTTCGTGTTCATTAATCACTATTAGATAAAGAACAAATGAACTCACACAGAGGCTAGAAACAGCACAAGAGTTACTTAGGTGTTTCCCATTACAGAACACAACTCAAACATTGGTTTTGCACTCAAGAACAGAACTGCAAACATTTCATAATCACACCACATATGGGAAATCAAAACAAACCTTACCTTATTTAAAATGGCAATTTTAGTAAAAAAGTCAGGCTATGCTAGTACAGGGTGTAAGGAACCATGCCATCCTCCTTCGGCAGACTTTTCCAAATGCCGCCGTATTCAACTAAGTCTAACTCCACTCTGTTTTGTTTCCCCAGGAGGACCCATTCAGGACCATGTGCTCCTTTTCAGCTGTCAATAAACAGAAGCAGTGAATTCCCCAGCGCTTCACAAAGCTAGTTAGGCATAGCCATTCATTTCTTCAGGAAAACAGGGCATTGATTTCAGCAAATTCCCAGGGAGCAGCTACAACAAAGGGATCAAAGACCCACCTCCTTTCCTGCCTGGCTTTGGCCGGCTGGGTTGAGAGGAGCAGCAACAGGTTTCCCCAAGAGCGGGCTCTGTCCCCACCGACTGCTGTACGCTCCATTCACACCCATCGCCTTCCTACATTCCTGGGACAGCCCCCAGCGCTAACCGTGACAAACCCCTACATTCAGGCAGCATAATATACTGCACACTAGTTCATCCAAGGATAAAAAGAAAAACAAGCTCCAAGGGAAGTCTGCTGCTTCCCCGACCAGCCGAGCCTCAGTAGCTGACAGACTTCGCATAAACGTGGGGTTTTTTTTTTTAGCTTCTCCATCTAAATCAGAGAAACGCTTGCTACCTCAAATTCATGGTGCTGAAACGTCTCTGGAATGTTGGCTTTTCTGATTTATTTCCACAAGCTTGAAGACTTAGCTGCTGGAGTTTGAGGTCTAGCTGCAGCAACCCTTGTATTGTGCAACCATGATATTTTCTTTGTGCAATTTGCCCTGGACTTCAGCGGGGTTTTCTTCTAAGGAATTTAAGGGGGTTTGTTCTAGTTTGGTTAGGATTTTTACTTTTTAAATTATACATCTTGTCTTCATTACTGTAACCTGGAACAAGACTTTCAATGCTAAAATTTGACCTTGTATTGAACCAAGCATTAGCAAAAGACAATGTCATGGTCAAGCTTAAGGACTGGTGGTTAGACTACATGTCTACTGCTAAACAGGAAGAGACAGAGATCTGGTGCTGAGACCACCTGGCACCAGCTCCATGTGTTTAAATGCTCCTCATCTCCTCTTTTCCCCCACAAACAGTTTGGTTATATCCAAATTCCTTACCTGGAACACAGTCGGGTAGATATTATCCCTCACACACACCCTAGTGTTTGTTGCTTGTTAGTATAAACTAGTACTGAGCTCATAGGCTGGCCCTGCAATATTTATTTATATAGATACAGACATAAAGATCTGAAGTCAATTCACACCTGTACAAATTTGCCATGTCATTCTTTAGCATTCTCCTGTGCACTGACGTTTCACCAAGGCACTATCCGGCCGTCACAAACACCCACCAGCTAGAACCTCAAAGTTCCCTCAGCACAGGTACTGCCTCCGGGCTACTAACACATCTCCAAGTTAGAAGACAAATGTCTATCCCACTAACATGAGCAAGTACCACAGGACCTGACACAGAACAAGCAGTGCAGTGCTGAGAAGACCAAGGACAGGTGGTAGGGATGACTGCTCACTGCGCAGAAGATAGCTGAGAACACAAGAAAATACAGAACTGCAGAATTATTGAAGTTGCAGGAGACCTGTAATGATCAACTAGCCCAGACTCTTGCTGAATGCAGGCCCTTTAATAGCATTACCCAGGGCCTTGTCAAGCTGTATCTCGAATACTTCCAGTGAGAGCAACTCTACCACTTCCCTGGGCAGCCTATTTCAATGTTTGATCAATCCCCCATTGAAAATGTCCCTTGCATCCACAAGTATCTCCCCTGAAGCAACTTGAGGCCATTGCCTCTTGTCCTGTTGAAGTGCATGCCTGGGGAAAGGCTGCTTCCAACTCCTGTTCCATAACCACCATTTTTGTACTGAAAGACCATGACTAGATCCCCTTGAGCCTTCTCTTCTTTGAGCAGAACACACCTAAATCTTTCAGCCTCTACTCAAGTGACAACTTCTTTAACACCCTGATCATTAGGGAGACCATGAGAAAGGCACTGTTGCTGAGCTGAAAAAAAGACAAATGAAACTGCCAGGGCATAAAATTGCTAAAACAGACAAACATCTGAGTACAGTTGAGTAGTCTTGACCACGACCCCTGTGCTGTCACCCTGCCCTCTGCTTTCTTTAATATTTCACTCCTGATAACAGTTTTGCCTGTTGCATACAATACAGTCAGGCATATTACATTCCTTATTTTAGAGTTCTCTCTGTATCTTAAGGACATTTAAGCATGCTCCAAAATTGTCATATTCCATAAAAAAAAAAAAAAAAACATTTTAACAAATAACTTGATCTCCACATATAAAAAAAACCCAGTCCTGTTTTCTTTGTTCCTCTAAGGATGTACCGAAGAATGATAAAATGTGTCTGAAATTTCCCTCTCGTATCGCACAGTTTGCAGCTGGGCAGGCCTGGGAGGCAATGATTTAAAAAGGCAGCTGAGACACTGGAACGACTCCAAAAGAACGCATGTAGATCAGATCAATAAGCAGAAAAAATGTGCTTTATGCTTCAGATAACTTAAGCTGGAACAAGAGAGTGCAAGTATTGGGGAAACGTGGGCAGCAAAGTATAAGCATATACCACTTGTCTGTTAAGAAGGACAAATAATAGTGATAAGGCAGGAGATTTGGATGTGACTGGGATAATCATGTCTTGGAAGGAGTTAAATTCACAAAATGATTAAAAAACCCCAAGCACATCACTCTAGTAATCTGGGATAGTATTTGTGCCAAAGATAGATAAAACATTTTAGACAGAATGGCAATTTTAAATCTCAATGAACCAGTCTGTTCTTATATTTGAGCCAGATTTTTACAATTTTACTCACATTAAGTCATGCTTTATTCCAAGAATAATCCCGTTGATTATAATGGTAATATTGTTCCACAGATATCTCAGAAGAAACACAAATGTAAAAGCAGACTTTATACTTCAGATGAAAGGCATCAATCATGAGTACATCTGGGAATCCCATAAAAACATATGGTACAAAAACATCACTGTGGGATGATGGAAATGTACTTACAGAGCAGGTCTGTGGACATGTTTACAGATCAGGCAAAGGAAACCTACACAAAATAATGAAAAAAGAATTATCAGTTTCCTGAACTAGGACCATTCATGTTTATATCTAATGCTAATAATCACATGCACAGTCTTTTAGTTCTTTAGGAAATGAGGAAAACATATCTACAGAAATCTAAAAAGGAAGAGCTTCAGTTTGTAGAGGAAAAGAAAAACTGATTCCACTTCACACACCATGTAAACAGACAATATTAATGTAATGCATTTTAATTAAGAACAGTTCACTGTATTCCACATCTTCATTAACTTCTATTATTATGTATTTTCCAGGCATCAATTACAACAGAATTTTCAAGCATCATGTATTTTACCCCACTGCACGCTATTCTATGTTTAAGCCTGATATTTCTAACAGTCCCAACCCTCACAGAGTCAAAAAGAATATTAACCAAAGATATGGCAAGACATTTTATTTGCACTCTTGAAGGACTTCTGGAGACTTTTGGTTTTCTGCTGAAAAAGAAAACCATCTTGTTTCCTTCCCATTCATCTGCTGGTTTTTGACTGAAATTTTACTATAAGCACATTGGAGTAGAGTCTGAGTTTTCTGTAGCTGTCTGAGCAATCCCCAACACACGGGTATCACAATGACTCAATAAGGCTACTTGGAGCTATAGAAATATTAATGCATTTATTAGTAAAGAAACACACAAATAACAGTACAAATCACATCAGTGTACGCCATTTAATGTCCTGTATAAATCAAGCAGTTTTAAGGCAGTGTTTAAAGGGGAGTGTGTGTGTATGAATTAGGGTGAATGAAAGATGCTCAATAAGACCAAGTGCCGGGTCCTGCCCTTGGGTCACAACAACCCCAGGCAGCACTTCAGGCTTGGGGAAGAGCAGCTGGGAAGTGGCCTGGCAGAAAAGGACCTGAGGGTGCTGGTCAACAGCAGCTGAACAAGAGCCAGCTGCGCCCAGGTGGCCAAGAAGGCCAATGGCATCCTGGCCTGGATCAGCAATAGTGTGGCCAGCAGGAGCAGAGCAGGGATTGTGCCCCTGAACTTGGCACTGGTGAGGCCACACCTTGAGTCTTGTGATCAGTTCTGGCCCCTCACTGCAGGAAGGACATTGAGGGGCTGGAGTGTCCAGAGAAGGGAAACAGAGCTGGTGAAGGGTCTGGACAACAAGGCTGTTGAGGAGCAGCTGAGGGAACTGGGTTTGTTTAGCTTGGGGAAAAGGTAGCTCGGGGGGACCTTATGACTCTGTACACACACCCTGAAAGGAGGTTGTAGCCAGGGGGGATTAGTCTCTTCTCCCAAGTAACAAGGGACAGAACAAGATGAAATGCCCTCAAGCTGTGCCAAGAGAGGTTTAGGCTGTGTATTAGGAAAAAAATCTTCATCGAGAGAGTTGTCAAGCACTGGAACAGAGTGCCATGGGAATATCCCATTCCTGTGGATATTTTAAAAACATGTAGATACGGCGCTTAGAGATATCGCAGTGCTGGGTTAATGGCTGAAGTGATGATCTGAAGGGTCTTTTCCAACCTAAACTATTCAATGATTCTATGAAAATCTGACTCTGATGGAGACAACAGTATTTTGTTAATGACTGAAATGGGCCAATAAAAACTACATTTTTAAAAATACAGTGATAGTAAGATACTTCCAAATTAATTGGAGCTGGTTGCAAGAACTGAGTTGTGCTGTGAGAAAGCTGCAGTACATGGGCCCACATACTAGAGGGACATTCAGTGAGTCCTCTTTCCAGATAAAAACAGGCATGCTGACAGCAGGTTTCCTGAGCAGCAAGTGTCCTAGTCCGATTTCCATCATCCAGAAAACACTTTATTTCTGAAAAAAATCTACTCTGCAGTTTGACGCCATCCTGGCTGAGAGCAAGACTCTTGTCTGTGGTGTTTATTTCTAAAAATATAGCCCTTGCAGAGGGAACAGTGGACTTTAATGGCATCCATATGTGACTGTACACGCATCAGCCTTTGTCATCCCCAGAAACAGCAGGCTACATGTTATCACTGTCAAAGCAATGCCATCAACTAATAGAGATTTCATTCCCCCCACTGAATAACTAGATTCATGATAAAATTATTTAATTGTGCTGGCATTCAATCTGCAGGGCAATTACCTGATAAACCAGCACAACACAAGCTCTTCCCTCCCATACGGTTTGAGTCATTAGTATACCTTCCTTGTCACACATCTGGTCTGCAGCACTCTCCAGAGAAAGCGCAGCCTCAGTCCATGCCCTCCCTGCCCCCCCCACATCCTCCATCCAGCCTTGTTACAGTGACACTGTGGTCCATGAACACCCCCATAAAGGTTTGTTGGAGTTGTTCTATGATGTCATTTTGGAGGTAAATCACCACAGTATTTTTCTCCACAGGCCACTGACACCTGAGAAATTTTTCCCACTGTACAATTCTATGATGAAACAGTGTTAGCAACAGCAACCCCAAATGCCCAAGTCCATCCCTTGGGAAGGGCACAGAAACTACAGCCCAAGAAGGAACACCTCTGTGAAGGCACCCCTGTCACTGCAACACTACCCACTCGCATGACACAGGAACAGCAGGCGCACCACCACAAGGAACTGCTCCTCTTCCAACAGCTGGTTCCAACCTTATCTCTGACAGGGTGAGGATAAGTACAACAAAGTGTATTTGCAGGGGCAGGGAAGTTTAAGTAGAACCACAGACTCCTTCATAAGCTATGCCAGCTCTTACCCGCAGTTATCCTCAACATGGACCCAGAACTGCCTGTCATCCTAGCTACACAAAACCATAACATAAATCCCTCTCCTTCTTCAAGGGTATGAGGGCACCCCTTGTGCAGTGTATTGCCCATGACCAAGGGGGTCCAACACACACAGAGCTGTGGCAGCCACACATACTGTGCCAAGGAGACACAGTGCCTTGTCGCTTCTGGCCACAGCAGTCACTTGTCCATCTAAACTCAGGTGGCTGGCCATGTCCCACATTGACCTTTAGATGAAGTGTTGTAGGTATATTGGCCAAATTTGCTGTGCTGCCCACACAGTCAAAAGAAGTTGTTTGCAGTTGCTCTTAAGTATCCTCCTTTCTCATCAATGAATGGGCAGAAGAGGAAGAGGAGTAGGGGATGTTTCCCATACATCAAAACTGCAGCCTTGAAAATGTGAGGCAAAGCCTAATGAGGTTTTTACAGGCTTTCAGGTATCAGGAAAAGAGCTTTTTCATTCAGGTTGAGGAGGACTTGATGGGTTGAGTATAGTAGATGGTTAACAGTCAAGAGATAGCAAAGCAGTGATTACAGGCACTTTGAATGATGGAAACTTCAATGCTTTGTGGAGGTGGAAAGTGGTTTGTACCCGTTAGAGGAAGTGGAGATGGGTTCTGCACTGCCTAGAAGGACATGTCACAGTGTATTTTGTGTAAGAGCCAGGATTTTAGGGTTTGGGTTATTTTCAGTTGCTCTACCATTGCAAGAAATTCACAGACTATGCATTTTATGTTTTATAAGTGATTCTAGTGGGCACGCTGTGGGGATGTATGACTCAGAATAGATATATATGATGGTGGTGGGACTGCTCTGAGATGTCCAGAGTCCACAGTGGGAAAGGCAATGCTCTGTTCTGGTGCAGAAGGCATGGAAGCAATGAAACAGGCAGCAGTTTACAGGTATGGTTCATGAGGGGGACCTACAGCGAGGATCAAGGTCACTGTTACACCAGAGGAAATGTGACTTCCACAAGGAAATGCACAGAAAGGAAAACCAGCCTGCACAGGACCTAGGGGGCTGTTCATGATGAACAAGACATCCGTGAAGGCTGCCAGGAATGGCCTTGATAACTTCCTTGTTCACCAGTGGTTCACACTGGGAGGCAGCAAGAAGGGCAGCAAAGACTCCACCTACTACAGCTGCTGCAGGTCACCACAGAGTTCTAGGAGGATGACAAGGTTTCACCAGAAAGCACTTGTTTCCCTGGCCTTGAAGCTCATTTTTACCACAGACAACAAATTCCATGGCAAGAGAAGAGAGGAAACTGCTGTGTGAAAGACCTTTGCAATGTCTGCAACATAAGACTACAACGTTTTGTTCAAGACAGCTGCCCTGCATATAACACTCAAGGATTCTCACGTGGGTTCATGTGACAGCTCATCCACGGACCTCTCTTTCAGAACATGTACATCTATCTTCCCTGGCATTATGCCACAGAAAGCCAAGGGAAAAGCAGGCCCAGATGTGAGAAAAGTCATAAGTGGCAGCAACAGAAAAAGCTATCACACTGTGGGTACCCTCGTGCTTCTAACACGATGCCGTCTGTAGATAACAAGAGAACACACTGCCTGCAAAAAGAGACCTCTGCCATGCAGAGACAAAGACCTGGATCAGATATTCTGAATCAGGAGCCCACTGTGAGTTGAGACATGGCTGCTTCTGCCTCCACCGAGTCCTCAGAGGTTATCACAGAATTGCTTACATTGCTTTCCACATAAAAACAATGTCCAAAAACAATGACAACTGTCAACACAGGCATGCTCTTTGTACTGATCTGACATTACACAGCCCCCAAATACACCTCAGTTTCATGCTGCCCACCAAAGAGGCACGAGTTAACCAATCACCAAAAGACTAATCTCACAATGTGAAGTCACCTGTCCACCTTACTCATGTAGCTGAAAAGGAATACTGCTATTCCTTGGATACTCAGAAGAATGCCCAGCACAACTCATTTATAGATTCACAACAGCCTCATGTAAGTGACATTGTTGTCTAAGTACCTTTTATCATATTTTAACCAAGTAAAGGTAAAACATAAGTAAACATTTTTTCAATACATCCATGGTAAGTAATGAAGTTGCAGATGTCTAAAATTCACAAGCAGAGGTGTGACAGGAAAACCACACTTAACCTACTTACACTGAGATTAAATCAGGAAGGACTCTCTTTCTGCTGGCACCGCAGAAATCAGTTGCTGGGGTCTAACATTCAGCACACCTGATGACTCAGGTTGCAATCCCTCAGAAGAAAACACCTTCAGGAGACAACACATCTATCACATGGCATTAGCATTCCACTAGTGTCCCTACTTGTGTTCTTTTGGCTACTGCTAGTGCTTGTGCTGGGCTAACTGCTGACATAGTTTTTCTCCCAAATTCATGAACAGGAAAGAAAATCATAAAGATGTAGGAATTACTTAAGATTGACAGAGAATTAACAGGGAAAAATTAATATGCATGGCCAAAATCTTCATCTAAAGAAACTTACACAGATTTTCTGAAGTTTGTGTTGGTCCCACATGTACCTCAATATCAGGATTTACTGCATACTAAGTACAACTCATCGAACATGATTTGTTTGATGTCACTGATCAACAGTGACTTTCTGTGCATTTTTAATCTACCACATGTAAAGTCCCTCACTGGCAAAATAGATGAAATTATAAATCACTTTATTTATAACATAAAATAGTAATAATTTGTACTTTTACAATTACTTGAGGTTTTTTTCAAGTCATGGTATTATTTTATAGTTACAAAAGAGAAAAATTGTGTCACCATCATCTCTTTCTTTATGTACAGGATTCTGCATCTTTCCCTTGATTAAGCAAAAAATCTTGTGTGGTACAACACATGAAAGCTTGTGTCCACAATCCAGAAATTTGGCTTTCTAATATTGCAGAAGCTCCCTAAGTAAGTCTTATTTGTGAATGTAAAAAATAAGGAAAACCCAAAATTATAAATGTAATGTCTTTCTCTTTTACAAAGGTAAAAGAGCTGTACAAAATGTGTGAGTGGACAAAAGTCATGTTCTCAAGAATGTTTTCTCTAATGTATTTACTAAAGATATTTTGTATACCTTCATGATAATGTTGTAAATTGTGTTTACAGTCACACAGACACCATACAAATACATAAGCTGGTCCTGCTGCTGAAGGAAACTTTATAACTATATACACATTTCCACAGATTAAATGCCATAGTATGCAAGCAACCAAGAGACCTGTCAGTTCCCAGTGACATCAAGAGTCATCCCATTGAAAATTTTTTGATCCCTTGGCTAATATTTCAGCAAAGATATACCGAGCATTAAATTTGGATACACAAAAAGGTCCTGCCTTACCATTCCCTCCACCAACCAATCAGTATTCTAACATGGTTATGATCACCTCAACATGTAGCATCAACAAATACGTTCCACACACAGGCACATAATCTATCCAAGTCTGTTTTCAGTTTAAAGCAAAAAAAACCCCTATTTTCATTAAAAGTAAATACATCTTATATCCTCTGCCCTGATACCAGAAACCCAAAGACCAACAAATCCCACTCCATGTTTCAAAGCAAATTCTCTCTGTTCTGAAATATGGCACTGTCTCTCACTGTATTTTCCCAGCCTGTATCACTTGACACTGGTCTATTTTGGTCAGCAAAAGACCTGCTGCAGACAAGGCATCAAACACAGGTCTCTGCCCATCTCCAGTGCCCTGATAACAAGAAAAGCCATTATATAGAACTTTAAAAAAGAGATAGTAACAGAAGGGAGACAAACTCCTGGGGAAAGATACCAAACGGCATCTCATGCCAGCCTGCCTTTCTGAGGGCTGCTCTTGTTTGGCTTTGCAAAGCACTCAGAATTTTGACTGCGATCCAGCAAAGCAATTCTGCATTTCCCATGTTTCCCACCACTGACTTGCAGGGAACTATTTGTACACATGAAGACAAACCTACACTTCATATTTTGCTGGGTCAGGATCAAGGCACCAATCATCTTCCTGGATCCTTATTTTCTTATGAGAATTGGATAAAATGAGCTAAAAAAAATAAATCTTGTAAGTGTGAGCTTTAGAAAGCCTCAAGACCCAGGAACATTCCTAAAATAATTTGCATTCCACAGCAGCAGGGCAAAACCATTTCCATTTCAATGAGCCCTTTGGAGAGGACTCTGGTCTACTGGCTGAAACTCAGGACTGAACCCCAGCATAAAATAAACATCAAACCCACTTGCACAAGGTCGCGTGAAAAAGCACTTTTTCCTGTTCTCCCTCGATACCTTGGCTAAACTCTTTTTCATTACTTCAAGCCTGCATCCCAACACTTATTTCAAGAAAGGCACTGCCATTCCTCTGTTGGACAGACTGGTCAGCAGGGACATCTCCTGTCCTTTCCTGCATCATCCTCAAGCAGCTGTCTCCCAAGAGCCAACAAGTCTGTGTCTTCAAAGAATGTTTGACAAAAACCTGGGTTTTAGCACTCACTTCTTTCATACGTTTGATACAAATAACACACACTAGCAGCTGAAAACTTTCCAAATGTGGTGAGCAAAACCCACAGCGGAATCAGACAAACACACAAGTTCCCACACCATGTAACAGTCACTGCCCTGCCCAGAGAGGGGGATACACATTTAGCCAGTACTTTGGCAATGTCAGTAAATTTCAGGAAATCATAAAAACAGATTTGTCATCTAGAAGCCAACACCTTACCTCACACATCTTGCTTAGATTACGGTAATCTAAAACCTCCCACCCTCAAAATGCTCACAAACTTGCACCTTATCTACGACACATGCAACCTAAGCACTACTGCAATAAGGTGATGCAGTGTGCAATGTTGCTGCTATATCATAAAAACACATTCAAATCATTTGGTTAAATTCCACTTCTCAGTTTTGCTCACTCTCATACACTTTCAGCAGTTTTAAATCTCAATGCTGTGAGATGATACTTCACTCAGAAACTTGTGAGGAAGTTTTACCTGAAAAAGGATTTTGGGTCAAGAATATTGGCATTTTTCAGTTATTTTAGATGCAAAGTGATCTTCACAGTGATTCCAAGGGGCTTAGCAGCTTAGTTTCTTTAGTTGCTTCATAAAAGCCAGATGTCTCTATACATAAATTATGTAGCAAAGCATAATTAATGCTCTTCCACAATATGCCTTGCTGTTTGTTAACAGCTTCTTGGCTAAGTAGAAATGTTTTCTTTTTCCCTCCACTCCCAAAGGCCTCATACTTCGGAGATTTGCTTGAGCTGCCTGAAGTAGGCAATGATAACACAAATACATCCTTATAACTCTGAAGCATAAGCAAAGTTTTCACTAAGAACTTAATACTCAAGGCAGAGAGACAGCAGGGCTGATTTGTTTTAATTAATGCAACAAGACTTATACTGGGTAACGGCTGCCTGCCACATCGCTCCATTTGTTTGCTTCAACCTGCAAGCTCACATTTCCTTCAGACAGCAGCTGGACCTGTCAATGGCAAACTCAGCAGCAATACCCCCCACATCCTTTCCTCCTGCTCACACATGTGGACTGGCTGGAGCAGGATACTGCATGGAAAACGCAAGCTACTGCTGCATACACTACAGAGGCAAGGGGCAATTATTAGAAATAATTTACTGAAATTAGCCATCATATTAATCGTCAGGGACTGATTCTATGGGAACTAAACTGTAACTTAAGGAATGATTTCTTACTGCCTTTTCTTAAAAGGTATGCTTGTTTTAGTGGTTGTATTTTCATAGTAGTGCCTAGAATGCCTACAGTGCACAACTCTGATAATATCCAAATGCTCCAAATGGCACATACATGCTTTAATAATGAAAGCTACACTTGTTCCTAAATATTACTTGGCTGTTCCCTTAATTTTTCCTTTGGTTATCAAACCATCTGATGACTCCAAAAATCTGCAAATTGTGGCTCACAGATTACTGTTGAATAAAAGCAGATATAGATGCAGACTATTCATATTCAGCCCTGTAACCTGTTTCTCAGGTAAAAGAGAGATAAAATGTTGCTACCCACTATCAACCTCTTGTTGACAATTGTTCTCACATATTGACAACTGGTAACACAGACTCATAACTGGACTCCTGCCTTTCCAAGGTCTGGACTGGAACTGCACGGTATACAAACCTGTTTTGGATTCTGTGCCACTTCTTACACATTACTCAAACAAGAAGCCAAAAAAATGTGGCATTACATGCACAGTGTTCATGCTTGTTTAAAATTTCATCCTGCAGGGCAATCTTGTTCTACTGTTTCATCCAGCAAAACTGAAACTTGAATAAATTAAAAGAGACTGTCTCTTCTCTAGACAAGGTTCTTTTTTTCAGTGAAAGAGAGCACGAAAGGAATTATGGAAACAGAATAACAAGGTCAGCGATGTAGAGACTGGTAAAGGAAGAGCCACTACTTCCACAGAATGACAAAAAAAACTTAAAAACAAGTGACCATTAATTCCCCTGTCAATACCAAATAAAGAGCTTGGAATATGGTGCACCATAGATTAATGAATGCCAAGTGCAGACTGATATAAAATACACCTTGTATTTCAGCAGTTTGGCAATTTTACTGCAGTCACTTGTCTGTATGCCAATTTTTCAGAGACAGCCTTGGAACCTGATTAATTTCTCCATGTGCTCTAGCAACAGAGGCAAAGAACACATTTCTTCATTTAAAAGTCATCCTGTCATAGAAAAGTTACAATAATGTAGAAAAAAAACAAGATAAGTGATCTCTAACCTTTTATTAAAATTCACCAAGAGGTCACTTGTCTTCATTTCTTCACTCAGTTGCATGACCTCTTCAACTCTGACTTTTGAAACATCCATTCAGTATGGTTCTGTGAGTTAATGAAAAATAACCTGAAAGAACTCAGATGTTTGGCATTTTCACCCCAAGTTACCAGAAGGCTGGTTTAGTAATTTATAAAAACCTACATGAACATATTCTGACAGATGTTGATATAGCATGTGAGGTCTGCAAGTGGAAGAACTTAGAGTTATCTGAAAGTGCCCACTATCAAATATTTGGATGTTTTCTGTCAACAGCTGCCAAACTGTATTCTACTTGTTGCACTGTAACATTCTGATCGGCAACATCTACTACATTCTTAATAACAAACTAACAGGTTTCTAATAAATGGTTGCTAATGACTTGCAACCACTGACAGCCATATTCACATTGGGAGAATCCATATGCTTCAAGAGTCACTGCTCTGCTGGGACAAACTGAAGGCACAGGTCACACTCTCCACAGTCATGTTGTCTTAAGTTGTTCCATAAACTCTGTGGATTCAACTTTGGAAAAATACCCTTGTCAAAAGACATGATATTAAAATAAAAATTTACTGCAATTTCAGATTCTGGGACCCAAATATATTATTGAAAGTATTACAGCAACCATAACACCCAAGCAGATGTGTGACAATTTTTGCTCTCAGACTGGAATTTAATATTAAAAATTATAACCTGACTATGGGTCTTTCTAAATTAGATGATTATTTAATAAATTTATAAAGGTGTCAGTGCAAATCACTGACTAAAAAAGATAATTCAGAGACTTGTCAGTCTAAAAAATGAGTGAATTTGACAAGTAAAAAATTTCAAATTAATTTATCCTGCTGATACTTTAATAGATCAAAAAAAGATGCTCATTCTACATTGTCTTCAACTATTTCATGAACTGCTTTTTTGATTTGGATAAAAAAATATTTAAAACAATCTTATTTATATTCTCTGTTTTCTGTTAGCTTAAGAAGTCCATACTCATTTTTGTAATGTCTTATTTCAAAAATATTTTATAACGGTGAGATTTTTGATGTTGATAAAAGTGGTATGAAAAACTTAGCAAAAATATGATAATTTTATTTTTGAAAGGACTAAAACCACAACCCCTTGTCATCAGGTCACTTTGATGACCTTTAACATTGTAATATGTACTCTGTAACTCAGTATTTCATCTTTGCTAGAGGTCTAAAAATCTGTAAATACTTGGCTGTATAGGTCCTGAAGTCTGCAAAGACTTGAAGTGTTCTGAGATTCAGGCATCAACACTGACAAATTGCTAGAAAATTAAGAACAAGTTAAAGGGAAAAAAAATTAATTTCAAGCCTTATCTTTTCTATTAGAGTAAGACAAAGGATGGAAAGCAACTTAATCTCACGTTTATCCTTGTTTTGTTTTCTATCTTGTCAATCTCCATTTTGCCATGGCAGCATTTCTTCTTTTCATTCAATAAATGCTTAAAAATTCAGATGCATTTTTATTAACCAAAACCCTCCATAGACTCAGTGAAAAATCTGTATAGCAAATTCAATTATTAAAAAGGGAGACAATTCCTTCTATCACTTACACTAAGAGTATTTTAGAGAGAAAAGCAGCAATGTAAATTTGCACAAGTCAAGTAAAGATGATTTCCAAGTGTGAAAATTATTCTTGTCCCTGGCAGCTGCTATGTGAGAAGTAATAGGGTCCAGAAGCCTTGCCGGGCACAACCAGTGACAAGAATATCATTACGACCCATCTGGAACCCCAAGAGATGCAAAATGCCTTGCCAATCTTTTGTTCTAAGCAAAACTAGAAATCCAAAGCAACAAGTTTCCAAGCCAGGACATGGTGAGTGTCACCACATGAACACCGCCCTGACCTCCTCAAATGGTTTTGAGTAAGGGCAAGCTGAGAATACCTTTCAGAACTACAGAATTTTCGTATCACAGATTTTATAGGAAATGTGTTTGCTTTGCCTGCGTATTTACTTGCTTTGTGAGGAAAGGAGTGTTAGGTTTGTAAAATGAGTCATGAACAAGTCAAAATATTTCCAGTAAACTTATTTTTGCCTGAATAGCCTGAGTTAACTGAAACCAAAACATTTTGCAGACTTGTATCAGTTTCACTGGCTTGTGATGAATAGGTTCTCCAGGCTGTGCTACATTTTGCTGAAATTGTTAGTTACAGAATCACAGAATCAACTAGGCGAGGAAAGACCTCTGATCATTGAGTGCAACATGACCAATCACCACCATGTCTACTAGACCATGGCACTAAGTGCCACATCCAGCCTTTCATCAAACACCTCCAGGCAAAGCAACTCCACTCCCTCCCTTGGCAGCCCATGCCAATGTCTAATCACCTTCTCTGTGAAGAATTTCTTCCAAATGTCCAACCTAAAACTACTGTGGGCCAGCTTAAGACAATGTGCTCTTGTCCTGTCGCTGGTTGCCTGGGAGAAGAGACCAACCCCCACCTGGCTACAGCCTCCTTTCAGGCAGCTGTAGAGAGTCAGGTCTCCCTTGAGCCTCCTTTCCTTCAGTCTAAACAACCCCAGCTCCCTCAGCTGCTTCTCATAAGATTTGTGCCCCAGACTCTTCCCCAGCTTTGTTGCCCTTCTCTGGACACAAGAAGTTTCATTCACCTTCATTTGGGGTCTAACAGCCTAACTGTGGAAATCCTCACCTGACACATTTTTTTCTTACTTTCATTGGCATCCACCACTGAGGACCAGCACTGAGTGATCTCTTTCCAGTGCCTGGCACCACTGGGATGAGGAAGGGTTATCTGGCTGCCAGGTTTACAGGAAGAAAATGATGCATCTGCTCAGGATAACTCATGTGCTAGTTTTCAAATTTCCACTGAAAGAGGGAGGAGTGGTTTTGTCATAGTGCATTTAGACTCATTCTGGCCAGCAGCCCTGGTCTTTTCTTAGATGAGCCCTGAGAATACAAAAACAGTGTTTCAGCAGGCAAGTCATCTGCTGCGTTTTCTCACTGTGAGAGATATTAAGTCACTTGCCTAATTAATATGGGTGATTGCTGAGATACCTAAGTGCAGTTGAAGCAGAAAAAGATTACGTTACATCTTCTTGGTTTATCTTAATCACTTTAAAAGGGTTTAATGTCTTTTCCTTACTCAATGATGCAGGTGACCCATGACTCCCAGCACATAAAAAAGAAAAAAATGGAAAGCAGAAAGCATCCTAGAACATGGAACATTTCTGGAGCATTACAAAGGATGCCTCTCTGCACAGAAAGTAAAGCTGGTTGCTAAGACTAAATGAAAATTGAATTAAAATAGAACTTATGATTACAAAACAAATCTCTGGGGGTTTTGTACTCCTATCTACGAGTTTCTCTTTTGTTATGCCAATCAAACATCAGTTATGTTTTTAGTAACTTCTTTCTCTTAGCTAATACTTTCCAGCATTTTACTACCTTCCCTCTGCCTTTTGCTTACTCCCTCTTTCCTGATCTTTGTTCAGCATCTCTACTTCCCCTCCTTTCAAACTCCTCTTGGTTCTCTGCATGACTAGAGATAATTCCACCTGGAAAAGAATCCGTATCTACCTCTCTGAGGACAAAATAAGCATTGAACTACTTTAGTTACGTCTTTAATAAGTGCTTCACTGGTCCTCCCATCGCTTATTACTGCAGGAAAATATAATGATCAGACACTTGGTGTCTTCTTTGGGCATCAACCTGTCAAGGCACTGGCAAAATAGAATTCTAATGCTATATAAATAACTTCTTTGTTGCTCAGTTTTACAGTGCTTTTGTTGCAATATTTAAAAAAGCCATACTGAATCTAAAGTTACTTATTTCTGCAGGAGGGGACAAGCCAAAGCTGTCCATCACATTTTACAGCTGCAGTGATTAAAATAACATTCTAGCTAAAGTACCCCAGCAAAATTGAGGTGACAGTTTATGACCAAAAAATCAAATGTGACTCTTGCTGTTGTGGTTCTATCTGAAAGACACAAGAGACATGTCACTCTTGCAGAAGACATCCTTGCTTCTCCACAAGAGTCCCTCAACACCATTAATAGCAACAGGAACCTGGAAACAAGAGAGTGAATGGAAGAGCAAAGTTTGATATTGCTCAATGCACTACATTTGCTTGGTGCTGTGCACGTTCTTACAGGTTAGATACCACCACACTAGTATTTTCCTAAGTGCTTTCCTAAGCTTATATTATTCTATCCCAAGTTGTTTGTGAAATAGCTTCTAAAATAGTGCTCTAGGTGCAAGACACAGAAAGATAAAAGCAGATCTACCCTGTCTTCCAAGACAGAACTAGTTTACAAAGGCATCCTTGATCCTTTAGTACTGCAACTCATGCCATTTTACAAAAGATCAATCATCACAAGCAGAAAAAGCAAGAAAAAGGAGGAAATATGAGAAACATAGAGACAGTAAGGTCCATTGGAAATAACTGTTGCTTCTGGAGTGTCCAGAAGCAGAGACATCTGGAACCCAAAAGACTCTTTCACAGCAAATTGCAAATAGCCCATGTATACAAAAAGGCATTGGAACATAGAGAAAAGTCAGCAAAAAAAAGCAAAATTAGAAGCAAAATATTTATTTGATTAACCCCAGGATATGTGTGCAATTAAATTTTATGATGAACTTTCAAGATTTTCCCATACAGATTTCAAGTCAACTGACCTTCTTTCTGTCCTAACTCTTGTTATTTCCTGCTAGTTATCACAAAATAGCCATATCCTTGGCATCATTCAAAGAGATTTCCTACTTCTTTCCACACAACACAAGAAAAGAACAAACAGATTCTTCTGGGTTTAGTGACAATTAAATGATGCAGCTGCCTTCACGGTGGCACAGGCTAAAGTAGAAGTGTGTGACTGCTGTTCCCTTGGTGTTTGGAGCAGTCTTGTTTGCCTCATGCTTATCTTTGAAAGCAGGAACATCTTAAAATAAAAGCTCAGAGGGGCCAGTAGGGAACTAGCTGGCAATACTCTAGTTTTGAAAACATCTTGTGAACCAGGTTACTCTCACTGAAGAGGATGACTTAGATTTGTAAAGTTAGGTATAAGGTCAAGTGCTCAGATGCGTCAAACTTACAATGCCGGCACTGACTGCCTTAAGTACAACGTGTGTATTCACTTAAGGGCAGGGTGGGGCTCGATGTCTTTTGGAGTTTAATCATCAGTCAAGAAATTAGGAATTTGAGGAGGGACAGCAGATCAGGACCCAGCCCTGGCAATATACTGTAGATTAAATGTGTCTCAATAGTCAAAAGAAGGGGAATTATCTTAGGATGCTTCCTTTTCACTGAACCCTGGCAGAAGGGAAGGCACTGAGAGAAGACATGCAAGTGGTCACAGAACTTCACAACAAGGAGGTTCCCGACGTAGAGAAAATCATAGAAAATAGAGGAAATAGAAGTTACTGCCTTTAGTTAGGGAGCATGAATTTGTGACCTGCCCTGGTTAAACTTCATGATTTAATGGCCTCCTTTAGGAAATAATTGTTTATTTTCTTGTATTTATGTGGTTTTTTTGTACCAAACTCTCCAAACCTCCCACTACTGTTCTCACTGATACACAGGTCAAGAGGAACTGGTACAGTCCTTCTAATCTTATTTCTCTCTTTCATTCCCACTCTTCCCATCTTCTGCTTCTTACACAAATAATCCTACTATCCATTTTCAGCATCTGCATGATCAGAACAACCAGGTACTATTTACATGTCAGTGCATTGAACAAATCAAAAAGCAGTGGCAGCCAGCCCATTAGACAGTTACCGTACTCCAGGATCTATACCAGCTCCCATTAGTTTTGCAAATGAGACTTTGACTGCTTTGACTTACAATTCAGGGCAAGTAACACACTAATGGTGGAAAATATACTGCACATACAGTGGCGCCAGGGCAGCGAACACACACAATATCGAGGAATAAAAACACAGTTTGTCACTGATCCTGTGACTGTAGCTGTGCTTCTGTTTAGCACAACTCCCTGTGTTCCAGCCAGAGTCACCTGTCCCACACAGCCCCATTTTGTGTTGTGCAGTGTGACCACTCCCCACGCACAGAGGCAGAGCAGTGCTCCTTGCGCTGCTTCTCCAAAACAACAATAGGGACAGGAAGGACCAGTGAAGGGAGATTCCCAATGGCAGTATCTTTATTTCTCCCTGATGAAGGGTCAGAGCACAGCAGAGATGTTGCAGGGTCACTGGCATACTGAAGACCACACAACCAAAAAGGGACACTCTTGCAAGGTGCCGAGAAGGGACAGGACTGCTTGACACCTGCTGTATGTAATTAAGTATCTCAGATTTTAACAGCCAGATTTTCTGCTAAGCTTTGGGACAGCCAAGAATCAGGTCATACCTGCTGATATTAATTTTACAACTGCAATGCAATCCAATCCGAGTGTTCAGATTGGGAACCTCTTTCCCATTCTGTCAGAGCTGGATTTGCTAATCTCCTGGTAATAATGCCAGGCACATCCTCTCCTACTGATTCCTGGACAGAGAGTATATGTGTCATTTATATTTATTCATGAAGATACTCATCATGTCAGACAAAGTTGCCACAGACAAGCATGCATGTAGATATATCGTGTATCCAAAAACATGACTTGGATTCTGTCCTATATAAATTAAAAATATCAACTGAGGTGGGAAGATTGTGTTTAAACTCACATTTTAAAGACACCTAGTACTTTTGCTCTTCATCAACTACTTTAAATATCTTCCACAAAAGCAGTTTGCCTTACTGTCCATACATTGCAAGGTGGAACACACTTGTGTTAAAGTCAGACAGGGGAAGCAACAGCCCTCAGAGAAAAGTTTGGCTACCCAATATTCACCTTTCTAAAAAATGAACTGTCATTTGACTAAGGGACAGAAACGTCTAACTGAGAAATCAAAAACAACCGAAAGTTAAATTTTAACCAAGTTAAGTACTTTAAGAAAGAAATGAATCCTACAATGTAGTAATTCCCTCTTCCCCACATGGGAGGGGAAAAAAAAAGAAAGACGTGTGTCCCGTAGGACTCAATGACAGCTCTTCAAGGCTTGAACTCGGCAAGCTGTCAGCCTCCTGAAGAGAGATGGAAAACTGTCTAAACCGTGTTGCGGCGGCTTCTGTGGGCGGTGGCTTTGATGCAGGCGTCGAGACCCGTGTGCGAGCGGCGGGCGCACCTTTGGAGCCGCAGAAGTTTTTCCACGCGGGAACAAACCTCCCGGACCGCGACCCGCGTCTCTCGTCACGGCGGTGCCACGGCCGGCCGCGGCTCACTGCACCGCCCGCTGCCCCACGCTCTGCCCTGAAAGCCCCGTGAGGGCCGTGGGGCTGGAGAGAGGCACGAAGGAGAGATGAGGAGACGTCCCCTCCTCCCCTAAATTCGCGGTCCTGCGGCCTTTCTGTGCCCAGAGGCAAGAGGGGCCGGGGTGGGCGCCCATCCCGGGGCTCCGGTGCGCGGCGCTGCGGGCGGACAAGCGGGAGAGCCTGCACGGCGGCCGGGGCGTGGGGAAAGTGGACGGGGAGAAGCGGAAAATAAATAACTAAACACAAAACTCTCCTGTTGAAGGCGGACACATTGTGGCACAGTTTTCCTGCGGCGGCGGGCCCGGTCCGACAGTCCCGGTGCTCGGCGCCCGCCCCCCAGCGCCCCGCCCGGAGCGGGCCCCTCGCTCCCCCGAGCGCCCCGGCACCGCTGCAGCAGGGCGGCGCCCCCCCGGCCCGGCCCCGCACGCCGGCCCCGCTCCCCCCATGGCCCAGCTCCGCGGGCGCCGCCCGCTCCCCCAGCGCCGGGCGGGGGAGCGCGGCGGCGGCGGGGGCGGCAGCGACGCCCCCTCCCGTCCCCGCGGCGGTGCCCGGCCGGGGGAGACGCCTGGCGGCGGGGCGGCGGCGAGCGGGCCGGGGGAGGGCCGGGACCGGGGGCGGCCGCGCCGCGTCCCCTCCCCGCTCCGCCCCTGCGGAGCGCCGGGGCACGCAGGGGGGGGGGAGCGCGGGGGCGGCCCAGGGGTGCAGCTCCGCCGCCGCTGGTGCCCGAGCGCTCGCTCTGCGGCGGCGCTACCGGGAAGCTTGTCCGCGGGGGAGTGCGGGCGCCGCGGCTGCCCGGCCGCTGACACTGCCTCTGCCGTGGCCGCCGAGTTGTCCTTGCGTGTGAGGATCCACAGAACCTCTTGACCTGCCCCGCTGGTGGTTAACAACTTCCCAGGAGGGCACCTCACAGCATTTAGAATGTTCTGCGCACACGTCCCTGTTTTGCTTCCTACACCTGGGGTTCAGCTGCAGACTCGCAGCCCAGCAGTATGTGCGCATCACCTGAAGCAACCAGTGGCTGTTTCTTGTGCTGTCACGGGTCAACCCTGAGGAGATGATTCCACCTTCTCCGTTACCAACATCCAAGCTGGATGGGACTTTGAGAAACCTGACCTAGTGAAAGATTTCCTTGCTCATGGCAGGAGTGGGATTGGATTAGATGATCTAGAAGGCCCCTTCCAACTCAAACTACTCTGTCATTCTACGAGCCAGAGTGGACTGCACTGGGTGATTCAAATGTTGGCTCCTCATGCTATAAATGAGTAAATTTTGCAAAAGTTCGACACCATTGGGGTTCAGTAGAGAAGGGGAGTTCAGATGGGCGTCACTAGTGCAGGGTGTGCAATGTGCAAAAGGTGACCAGCAGCGTCCTTCCCCGCGTTTCTCCAGCCGGATTGCCGTGGGCTAACCTGCCCTCTTGTGCCTGCAGCGCCCGCTCCCTCCGGCACCTCCGCGCAGCTCCGCCCTGCCCGCACACAGCCAGGAGCTGCAGACCCCCGTACAACCCCCGTGCGTGCAGAGCTGGCCACCCTGCGGCCCTACGTGCTGCCGGGGACAGCTGCTGCTGGGAACACTGACCCAGCAAGGACACGGTGGTGCTGCCATGTAGCACAGATGTACCTTTGTGCGGGGGACTGCCCCACCTGAGGAACTGGCCCGTGAACGGACAACTAACTACACACGGCAGGGAAGGCACATTTTGTCAGTCATGTCTGGTACTGTTCCCAGTAAACCGGCAGGAAAGGACGATTACAAAGCAAACCGAGACTACTTAGCGTGTAGCTCCAGCCCCTGACCTCCAGGAGGGGCTCCAAAAGAGGATGCTGAGGGGGATTTTGCACAGGCAGAAATTCCCAGGGGCAGGTAACTCTTTTGAAACTGACAAGCCTCAGGAACAGCTGCTTTGGCTCTATTACTTGCTGAGACATCCATTCGTTTGTGAGGAAAGACTAACATGAGCCAAAATAAATTTATTTAAGTACTGTAGTAACTACCTTTCAAAATAAGGAAAGTAAGGAAATATTGTTCCAAGAACATTATCAAAGCCCTTGCAAAAGTTATTATGATGCTCTTAACATCCTTCTCATGACCTTGGTGTGGGACAGCATTACTTTTCAACCATAAACCTCCCAGGTTTTGATGGGTTGGATTGGATTGTGTAAAAGGGGTCAGAATTTCCATGTCATTCACTGCACTAGTAACTTCTCTCTTGATTCTAGCAGCCTGAAATCAGCAATTCCAGCATATGGAAAACATGTTTTAATGCTTTACTGTTGCTTAGGTTCATCCTTCAGCATGGCTAGGGCACAATACCTGTAAATAGATAGGAATTAATTCCTTATTTCTAAGCCACTGGTCTCCATTTACTTGATGACTTGCCTGTTTGTTACTCAGTTTCCAAATCCACTGTTCCTTCTTGACATTATTCTTCTAACTGAGAAGAGATGGAATCTGAAGGCTATTCCTCAGCAACAGGCTGGTCAGTCTCTTCTTCCTCTTCAACTGGTTGGTCATCAGCATCTGCCTCACCAGACACCTGGGGAGCTGCATCTGTTGCACTGGGCTCTTCAGCAGGTGCCTCTGTCGGAGCAGGTGGGGGTGGCCGGCTAAACTCATCTAAGCGTTTTTCCACCACCGTACGAATCAAGGCTGAAACAGAAATAGCCACCACTTACAACCACAGAGGAAAAACCCTATAATTTGAGATTATTACTTTTTTATCTATATTACTGACCCATAAATCCTTAGATAGGGTAAGAACCCTGAAATAACTCTGAAAATTAAGAAATACTTAAGGACTGGAACAAGACAATGGTACCTGGTTAAAAATTTAAACAGAATTAACAATAATATGATAGATATTCTCATCAATATTGTATCCTGAAGCACCATTCTCCTTAGAATGTTTACTCAGTAGTCACATACAATATTTTTTTCTTAAAAGAAGAGAATTTTCCCTTCCTTCTGAAGAGCTACATGAAGAAGTGATCTTCAAGTGTACATAATGGTACATGTATCGACATAAAATACCTAACACACCAGCTGTAATTGTTCAAATCATATTATACCTTCACAAATAAAATTCAGGGTCCTGATTAAACTAAAAATAAACCAAAGGAAGCAAACACAACTGTAATATAAACCCAAAATCTCAGCAAGAGGAAAACTATAGGAATGAAGATGTAATGCAAGTGTAACAAGTGGTTTGATCTAGGAGCACACTGCTGGGCACACATACACCATGCTTTTGTGTTTCTACACAAGACAGAATTTTTCAGGTGTTTCAAATACAGCCTCTGAACAAATAAAAGAGCCCAAATATTTAGCTTGAACTAGCCCAAAGAAGACCAATATTTCAACCTATTTCAAACACAAGGACATGATTATTGACTGACAAGGAGACAAGCCCTTGTTTTGATGAAAAAATCGGTCACCTCACTTCCCAGTCAACCATGGCTTGCCATCATCCTCTTTTTGTGTAGGAGAATAATCCATAGCTCTGGAAGATTACACAAGCAAATTAAGACACTTTCATGGTATACACATGGCAGTACACAAGACGGGCTTTTCTGTTCCCACTGGCACAATCAGGTGCACTACAGAGAACACTACAGCAGTGGTGGCTATGTAACACAGAGGAAGTAGAAGCTTTATAGCAGAAAAAAATAACTGTGTTCTTTAACCATTCTGTTCCTGACATATGTGTAGTATTTCCCAGTGTTAACAAACCTCAAACAGTATAAAGTCAGAAGAGAGTGGATAGTGCAGCATGACTGACACTTCTATTGTTTCAGCTGAAAATCAGTTACCTAGTGGTATGTACTAGTAGTTTTCCAAAATTAAACATGTTAATATAGTAAAAAAACAAACCAAACCAACTAACAAGCACAAACAAACAAAACCCCCAACACAAAAAGCCATGGGTACTTGGAGATTTTCCTAAAATGACACTTCCTACCTTAACCAATGATAACCATATAAATGTGACATTTGTTCTGACCAGCAAAAAAAACAACCAAGAATACCAGGCAGATTACATTCCAGGATTTGGTAACTTACAGTCAAGCATCGTCCTTCCCAGAACCTTCTTCTGTAGTGTTTCTTCCACTTCTGACATCAGCCATGGAAGGAATTCTGTCTCTATATCTGTAAGAATTTAGCAGGAAGAAACAAAGGGAAAATGTCACTTTATAAAGGATGACCAGAAGGACTTGGTGGCTATTTTTATTTGCTACAACAATTAAGGGATGAACTCCCCCTGCCAAAAGGCACTTTCTCTGTAAAGTCAGATGGAATCTCTCAGATGTTGTTTGGTTTCTTATCTCCATCCTCTTTTACTGAGGTTCATGATCATTATAGATTTAGAGCAGAGTCCTCTCAACTGCAGTTAATTTCAAAGAGGTCTGGCACCCTTGAAAGGCTTAGCACAGATGAGATACACAGTCATGTTCTAGCAAGATCCAAATAACTATCCTGAACAAGTCAGGAGAATAACATTTCCTGCCTTGCTTTCCAAAGACATTTGGCTTCTGGTCTGCTGAAAGCATTTGTTCTGACTAAGAAGCTCTTGCTTGCCTATGTATTTCTCAAATGATACTTTTTGTACACTGTGATCCCAAAGCCTTCCCTGGTTGCAAAACACACTCAGTTTCTGCATTGACCCCATGACTTACCCCGGAGAGAGTGTAACCATTCCCAAGCTGTGGTCTGTGCCCGTGTGGAGACTAGTGAAGTGGGGTGCAGCAAGGTAGCTCATAAGAAATGCTGCAGACTCTAAGGGCTTGGAAGTCACTGACATACAATTCCAAAATTATTTTCAGGGCCTAATTCTAATTGACTAATTTGTCCCTTGCTCTGATCATCGTTCAAAAATATTCAGAATGACATACTGATTTCTTTGTCTGTTCTATAAAAACACATGTACTTCAATTTGGATCTTTCTCTCTCCCAATCCCTACCTGCCCATTTATTTCTCTCCAGTTCCAAAGTAGCTCTTCTCATTGTCACACTATCAGCTCTTGCTTATTCTTCACTATTTGTACAGCTGACCAATAATGTTTTTCTGTGTTCAGCCACAAATGCAAATGAATAAAGTCTTACGACATTATTCTAAATAATAGGATAATATGTTATGTTTCATGGTTGTTTTGAGCTTTATATTACTTCACTCTTTTTACATATTTAAAAAGAAAAAACAAAACAAACCTCTTTCTATAGGGTCATAAAAAAATCCACTGTCATGAAGATTGTTGAAGACTGAGGGAATGAGATCAGCCAGGTAACGCTGAGCAAATGCCCGAGCTGCAATTTTCTCTGCAGTCTCTTTCTGTTTCCGCAGCTTTTCCAGGTGCTCCAGTCTGCGACGTTCCTGTCAAGGCAATTATGTGTGTAAACTTAGAGGCCTTCAGCTGTGACTCCTTTGATCTAGACTTTGAAGAATTAGCATAGTCTGTGTCCCATAAATAGCAAAGATAGTAAAAACTACAGATAATTATTATCTCTACCTGGTATTTGCAGCCTCTAACTTCCACTGAAATTCCTCACGTGGAAGACTGCTTGAAAGCAAATTTGTACTTAATCTATGGAGTATTAAAATACCCCAAATTTCAGGAAAACACATTTGTGTAGTATTCCTTTTCTGATTTTGGCAAGTCTGTAAAATAAGAGCATCACAGCTGGCCAAATGAAACCCTTCTCTGATGCCTTTGCATACATTAATCTCATGACTCTTTCCTTTATTATCGCAGATCAAGCTGGTTATTTGGCTTGGAATGTGATGAATTTAGATTAGTATTTCCTAAACATTTTATCATCTAATATTATATCCTATTGCACGTACAAAAAAATTAAAACTCAAATTTGTTCAGGAAAACATTAGAAAATACAATTATACAATTGTATAATATAGTGGCTGATGACTAGTAAGTAGCAATTAATTAAGACTTGCCTTTTCTGTTTATTCCTATTTACTAAATATTACTAAATATTATAAATATAGCATAATACTTTGCAATCTTGAGAAGTTTGTGTGCACACAGAGTAAAGCATGCATTGTGTATGAAAGACCAAGTATCTCCCTTACTTCCAAGCACTCTGACTCTTTGTTTAGCACTTGTTATAAAAAAAAGGCTTAAGAAACAGCTGTACCAAGTACAGAATAAAATGCTGTTTGTTTTGGCCTTTTGTCCAGGTGTCCAACTACACCAAGTAATCATGACTGCTCCAAATAAACACAACAGTGTGCTGCTGTTGTATGAGAGCAAGTGGCAGAGTGCAGCTGTATGTTATCCAAATGCTTTAAGGTTTATCAAAGCTGACAGTACCCTTTTGGGCATACCTATATGCTTATACACAGCCTGTCATTCAGTACTGGAAATATTTTTCTCCCTTCTGACAACATTCAGACTTTGCCCTTAGGAAGTCCTACCTTCTCCTCCCTGATTCGCCTGTCCTGCTCTTCCAAGCGCTGCAATTCAGCAAACTCTGCATTACGCAGCTCTGCGAAGGTACGCTGATGTGACCACAGCTGGGCAAGCTCTTCTTCCTCCATGACTTCCAGCAAAGCCTGCTCAACTGTTTTCCCAACCAACACTTCCAGGATTGGCTTAACTTCAATGTCAAAGTCAAACAGCTGAGGATGGGAGTCAGAAACAGATAAATGTCACTTGATCACAATTACTCTTAACAAGGACTGGGAAGGAGGAAAGGAGGATGAACAAAGCCCTTGTACGGAAGTCAGGCTGGAGAGGTGCAGGTGAGGGACCAGTGTCAGCTAAGGCAGAGAGAATCATGAGTGCTGCTGAGGGCTAAGTGGTGAGTGGGCTGGACTGAGACACCACACACCTTCCCACAGCCCCCGTGGGGACTGCCAGGGAGAAACTGAGCACTCACCCAGACCCTATTTCTGTGTTCTCTGCCCCTTCTTGGGCTGGACATGTTTTTACAGAAGAGAGCATTCCTCAACACTATCGCTTAGCTGAAAGCAGCCAAACCAGTGCACATGGAGATACATCTTCCTTAATTTTGCACTTAACCTCAAAGCAGACATTGGTGAGCTGTATTTGGGGTTTTTTGCATGTTCTGTGAGGATTAGTTCTTTTCTGTTTCTATTTAATTTTGCATCAGAAATGTGTCTTGTAAGGGAGAAATATTTTGACAGCACTTGTGGACTGACTTCATACCTCTCCTTCTTCTATTTGTGTGGCCACATCTTTTCCTGTTTTGGCTGGTATGAAGAGTGGAGTGGTTGGTCTGTCCAAAAATTCATCTGTTTGACACTCTCCATCAACCTCTATTATCCGATCACTAATCTCTTCCAAATACAGTTCTAGAAACAAAAGCACAATTAATACTCTAAGTGGGATTCCTTCTATTTTAGCTTTCAGCTGTTTTTGATGACTTTTCATTCTGAATTACATCCAAAGAGTGCAATAAAATGTTTTCTACAAAGTTAGAAAAAAGGCCTCTCAAAACATAGGTCAGTTTGCTGGAAAGGCCACCTGATGCTGTGTTCTCTGTAATGTTAGGTGCACTTCATGGAAGTGATCCCCAAAATGGTAGTTCATCTTAAGCAAAAGTTTTAAAACCTTCAATTTTAAGCATATATGAAATTTCTCTGATTATACTGAAAATGGAAAGAATAAATGAAGCAGTCTTGACTAGTGTTCAAGAATGTACACTGAAAAATAGACCTTCTGGGAAAATGTCACTAATTAGACAAGTTTAGAACCTCTGATTCCAGCAGTCTATGATTTTAAACTGTGTGATTCTACCAACTTCATCACCAATTAAGCAAATGAATATAGATCAGCAAGCTTTTGTTTTCAGACCGATATAAAAAAAATATAGCCTTTTACCTGTCTGCACGTAAACATGTTCTCTGCCCTCCACAGGCTCTGGTGTTCCTGGTTGAATTTGCTCTTGTGTAAGCTTTCTGGCCAGTCCTTGCTTCTGTGCTCTCCTCTGCCTTTTAACCTCATGAGTACTCTGAGCAGGGATGAAGGAGAAAAACACCCACAAAACAGAATACACTTTGTACTTGAAAATGGTACTCAGTTGCCCCTACAGAAAAATGAAGGTTGCTCTTTGATTTTAATGCTAGCTATCTAGTACTTTGGATTTACTTCCTGGGTCCTGGCCCTAAATTTTCAGGGGACTTAAAGACTGTATGGCATGAAATGAATAAGTTATGCTAGCTGCCTACAGGCACATAATAATGGCATCTCATGCTAAGAGTAATAATTAATTCATTTCTTATTTGAAAGTGATTATTGAATACAGAACTTTGTTAGATAAAGTATATTAAAATGATATGTTTTCAAATTTTGAGAGGTCAAATGGACTTAACTCCAGTTATCATATTATGAATAGATTTTTTTGCTAGATAAAAATTATAGGACTAATTATTGCTGATGAAACAAGAGAAACTCATAGTAACATTTAAATTCAGTATTCTACTTATGGATTGAGATAAACATCAGCTTTGAACTTCTTAAACAAAACTTACATATAATTCACTCTAAGAAATGGCTACTGAACAACACAAAGTTATTTTCAAATGGTAGCTTTTAAAAATACAGACTTATTTAAATTAATATATGATCAAATTATCTATGTAGAAATAGTCTCTGAAAACAAAGTATCACATTTGGGTGGGACTCAGAGCAACCTGGACCAGTGGAAGATGTCCCTGACCATGGCAGGGGGATGGAACTAGATCATCTTTAGGGTCCCTTTCAACCCAAACCATTCTAAGATTCTACGAGTTACTATTGTATCAGGCTATAGCAGTAATACAAACAAAATACTTTGGCATCCTTACAAGCAGCTTTTGCATACAGCTGGACCATTTAGCTCTGCTTCTGGGGTAGAATGAACCATAGTTAGCTCTGCTTCTGGGGTAGAATAAACCAAAGTCTACCCCACGACTCAGTTTCCCAGGAGCTGCAATTCTCCCTGATGACATTTGTACGATAACAGATAACAGATCATCGAGTAATGAATTGTGCTCAGGACCATTACAGTAAAGAAACGGACAAGGAAAACAAAGGCATCAAGCACTTAATGGGTGATAAAAAAATCAGAACTGCGGAAGTTAATATGAAACTAAGTGCTTTAAAGAAGAGCTGGAAACAGTCACAGGCTGGTTTAACTGGAGAGCCTGTGACTACATGAAACATTGAAAGTAAAATTGCAGCTTTGGTAGTTAAAATTGTAGATGAGGAACAGCTTTGCTGCCCTACCTATGGCTTTCCACGACAACTGTAGTATGATGCACTTTAAAGAATGCCCATACCTGCCGTGGGGGGGGCCGGACGGACAGGACATTTCCGCGCACCACTCTCGGGTCGACCATGATGTTGCCGTAGCGCCCCGGGCCCTTCTCCCTGCGGCACAGCACAGACAGCGCCGCTTGCGGCTTGCCCCGGCCGCCGGGAGAAAGGCAGGGCGGCGGGGGCTGCGCTCCTCGGGAGGGGAGCTGGGCCCAGGGGAAAAGCGCGGAGGGCAGCGGGCCAGCGGGGCAGCGGCCCGCCGGACACCGGCACTCACGTCTCGTTATTGGACTGCTCTCGGTACTTGGGGCGGGAGACCAGGGAGCGGGGCTGGCTGTAGAAGCTGTAGGGCACGTCGGCGGGCATGTCGGCGGGCAGGGTCAGCTCGGACGCTCGGATGGGCACCATGGTGGCTCCGTGAGGCGGCTCCGGCTCCGCCCGGGGCGGGCGCGCCCGAGGCAGCGGTAACGGCGTCCGTCTCCCGGGCAACGCGCGGCGCATGCGCGGGCCGGCGGACGCGGGCGGTGCGGGGGTCGCGGGATGGCTCGGGCTGGGAGGCTCCGTAAGGATCATCCATGGGTAGGGACAACTCTCACTAGAGCAGGGTGCTCAAAGCCCCATCCAGCCCGACGTCGAACACTTTCAGGGTGGGGAATTCACAGCCTCTCTGGGCAACCTGCTACCTCACCACCCTCCCAGCAAACAACATCTTCCTAACATCTAATCTAAATCTACCCCCTTTGTTTGAATGCATCCCCCTTTGTCCTGTAATAATGCCCTCGTAATAATTCCCTCTCCAGCTCTCTTGTCGGCTCTCCGGTACTGGAACCCGCGGTCAGGTCCCCCCAGAGCTTTCCCTTTGCTGTAGGGGCCTTCCCCCTCACGGAGCTGTTCCCGCCGGGATGGAGGCCGAGCCTCGGGAGGTGCCGGGCGCTGGGGAAGCAGCACCGTGACCCACGGCGGGTTCGTGCTCGGCAGCAGCGCCGCGGGGCCCGAGGCAGTGAGGGCTCGCACCGCGAGGTGTCACCGTCCTCCCGCCGCCTCCGGGATAACTCCCCGGGACCCGCAGCTTCCCAGGGAAACGCGAGGTGGTGGCTTAACTCCATCTGCTGGCGTGCAAAGGCTGGCCGGGGGGTCGCGAAACCCTGAGGGGGCCTCAAAGGCATGGGGAAAGCTGTGGAGCAGGAGGAACTATTGGGGAAACAAGTTTAAAAAACCCACCCCAAACTAAAAAGTAAACCAAAAAACAAAAACTACCAAAAAGCTAAGTGTGGGAGACAAGGGGGAAAAAAAAGAATAGTTTTGTAATTCATTATTGTGCAGATTTCAGAGTCAATAGATGAATGGGAATTGTGTTGACTGCACTGTGCTGGCTGGGTGCTGGGACAAGCGGACATGGGCCTTCAGAAGTACAGTGCAAGTGTCATTGGGGTAGGAGGGGAGAGCAGTCCTTCGGTATTTGCTTTTGTCTGGGCAAGCAAAGTTAATGAATGGGTTCTCAGTCCAACCAAGTCAGAGCACTATGGTCCTTAAATTTGACCAGAACCAATACTTTGATTTTGGTTCATATTTTCTCATATTTTCTGGAAATTTAAGTTTGGCTATATAGTTGGCTATAGTGCTTTTAGACTGGGGACTTCAAATCTGGGTAGACCTTTGCATGATTATTACAGATCTGGTGTTTCTCTTCATGTGAAAAACAGCTGTAGCATAGCCTTAAAAATATCAGTTTAAAGCTATCTAGAATGTGCTTTCCTGAATAACTCTATAAATTTGGCTAGAATGGATTGGATAGGAAGGCAGTAAGAAGACAGCCTGTAAGCACTGGAGCAAGGATTCCTGAGAAGTTGCCTGTTCCCTCTTGACCACAAATCTTGTGAAGATGAAGGTGTTGCATCACAAGTTAATTTTGTTAAACTGGCCTCAGCTGGTGTCTCACTTTTTGGATAATTTCTTGTTCACCTGTTATGTTCACTGGTTGAATGGCAGCAACTCTCCTCTTTATCGCCATGAAACACTGCTACCTCCTCAGTTACTAGTTTAGTGCAAAGGTCTCTGCAGGTTTATAAGTGACAAAGCCATGGCCAGAAAAAAGGCAGCTCTTCTCCCTTGCTCCCTTTTATGCTGTTTTTTTGTTTTGTTCTTTTCTTTTTGGGGGGGTGGAGGTAGTGGGTTTTGGGGTTGGTTTTTGTTTGTTTTGTTTTTGTTTTTGCTTTGTGTGTGTGTGTGTGTTTTGGTTTTGGGGGGATTTTTTGCTAAAAATACCTGGTGAGTTCTGGAACACTTTGTGTCATCACAAGACTGAGAGGAGCAGGATCCAAAACCACATTGATTGTAATCAGATTTCTGCCGTTAATTGCTTTCTGGATCTTACAGTAGCAATGTCTTTTTCACATATTCTTGGGAGGATTTTCTTGGACCTACACAATCGCAGTGCCACAAGTACTGCCTGGGAAACGGGCCTGGCTAGCAAGGAATGAATCAGCCCATCTCCCATATGGCAGCTAAGAAAGGTATTTTGAAGGGAGCCTTCAACTGACTTGAAAGCTGCAGAATGAGGGCTTTATCTCCTTCCAGGTTTGCTGTGGGTCTGTTAAAAGGCCTTGAACATACTTGGTTTTTTGTTTGTTTTCATGCGAATTTCCTGCCACTGTACCATGCCTTATGGCATGCCCTTGGCTTTCTTTTTTCGGATGTGAAACAAGTTTATTCACAGCAAAGCAAATGTGAAGGTGTCAGTGTGTAGTAACAAAAGATGTACACCCACTACTTCCTGCAGCACTTGGGATGCATCTGTAACTAGTGAATGACACCTTGAAATACAATATAAGGGATCTACAGTGCTGATCCTGGGTCTTCCTGGGGCTCTAGCTTGGATGTTGCTAGATTGGGAGACCTTGTGCCATCGTGCATTACACAATACAATGCTGAGCAGACTAGCTGAGCCCAGTTTCCACCATCTTAACTTTCTGCAGCATTTCATAATTAAGAAAAGAAGGAGGTTTATGGACCCAGGCAATGCTTAATTGCCAAAAAAGGACAGGAAGGCGCATAATGCCTTCCTAGAGCATTGTCTTCTGTCTGGAGTAGGACCATGGTTGCTATAAAATCACAGGAATGCTTCCCTGGTGTAAAACTGTAATTGCATGAAATACGGGTTAGATTTGGTTCTCCATGGTCCTGAGACGGAATTTTAATCTGTGATTCTTACCCCCTTGAGCCTGAAGTTAAAGGCATGGATCTCTCAGTCTTGAAAGTAACTTTTTGAAGCCAAAATGCCATTGCTTTCAAGTAGACATCAAAGAATCACAGAGCAATCAATACTGGAAAGGGCTCTGGAGGTCTCTAGTGCAACCCTCTCGCTACAAAGACAGATCAGATTGGTCAGGGCCTTCTCCTGCCAGCTTTTGAAAATCTCCAGGGATGGAGATGCATGAAATAGCCATGAAAATCCAAGAAATTATCATGCCCTGAGATGTCTGATGGAAATACAAAAAGCACAGACATGGAGAGCTGTCAGTGTGACTGCAAAAATGAAAAAAACACAGAGCCCAAGTGAGGTGTATATGTACTATTTGTCCTGATACTGGGAGAGAACAGTTGATAGACATGCCCTGAAACCTGTTTCAATTTGCTGCAGGGATGTGATCAGAGAAATTAGCAAATACTGTGTCAGTGTTGTATCACTGGTGTCTGCCAGCCTGCAGATGGAGTCTTTGCTGCTGTTCATGGGTGCTGGAGTCAGGGCATGAGAGATAAACAGGCCTGGTCCTAACAGGGACATACACAGCTTTAAAAAACATGATGTGCCAACCTGGGAGTTTTGACAGATGGGAGACATAGAAGGAGAAATATATACCAAGCTAAACTTGAGTTCTGCTGGTGACATCAATATTTTTTTAATAAGGGCTGTTAATAATGATATAGAAACATTAATAGAAAAAAATTTAGATCCTATCACTCATATATTCAACCCAAATTATTAAACTTCCTTTTCTGTGTAGCAGCACAGCTTCCTCTCTACTCCAGTTCTGAGTTTGTGGGGTTGGGCAGGACTAGAAAGTTTCAGTTCTCAAGACCTTAATTTCACCAACACTAGCGAAAAAACAGTATTTATTAATCATGGTTTCCAGACAAAATTTACAATGCTGTTTCCCCCTACGACTCTCTGACTCTGACTCTCAGCACCATTTTCCCTAGGTTGCCTTTCCTCCATGTTCCCCTTGTTTTCTGGAAAAACAAGCTTTGTTTTTCAGTGATACAAGCCTGCTCTTCGGGCTGCATTCTTGCCTTTTGTCACCATGTGCTTTCAGAGAGAGTGACTAGAAAAGATTACGAAGGAATGATAAAGCATCTCAGAGAGTGGAGCACACTGAATTTTAAACTGTCATTCATTACATTACCAAATGGAAAATCAATTGTTGGTGACCTTCCTGTTTAAGCTCAGATTGTGGGTTGCTATCCTGCTCCACCCCCTTTTACCTCTCCCTGCCTTGAACAGGGCTCTCCCGCTCCATCTTTTTGCCCTAGGACGCTCTGCCTTATTTTGCATCTCCTTCTATTGAGGGAAGTTGTTCAACTGCACTAAACTTGCAGAGTAAGAAACAAGACAGGTCTGCTTCTGTTGCTCCTTCACTGTAGTCTTGGTGTTCATCCATCTTGATATAAATTTCCCTTTATCACATCTCTGGGATGCAGATCAGTATCACCGGTGCTTAATTTGAGATAAAATGCAAAATCCAAAAACTGCACTGGGTAGGAGGCTTTTTGGAAAAAGCAGACCCAGATGCTGAACACTCTAACTACAAGTCTCTGGTCTTTATCTCAAGATCATCCACCCTGATGACCTATGGAGAATTAGTGGCCGCTCTGCTGTTTGTCACACCCAAGGATTTCTCAAATGCCATGTCTTATGATGTCTGTAGTTCACAAGATGGGTGTGCATCTCTGTATTGTATCATGTAACACTCTGTACTCCTCAGAGTACAGCCCTGTACTCTGCAAAGTTGTTGGATGATACTGTGGTTGCTTTCTCACCTGGTCACCAGTTGTGCTGAAGAAATCCAGTAGGTAAATCACAGGCACAGCTGCACAGGTGCACTTGCTAAATGTTTATGATGGAGAGAAAATTGCATGGCCCAAAGCTGTGCAGCAAGCATGTGGAAGAACAGAAAAAAATCTCTAATCTGTGTTGTAAGAGCATCTTCTCTGATCACCTGACTTGGAAACTTCTTGGATTTGGCTTTAATTTTTTTTTAAACACAGTTTTATAATTTTCAGCATAACCTGTGGGATACTGAAGGTGCAGGGTTTGAATATGAACTGTTGTTGAGGAAGTTGGTGGGAGGTTTGTGGGTTGTAGGAAGGAAGAGTTTTGAGTAGCCGTTGGATAAGTTCTGTAAATAGACTTGTTGGCTGAAGAGCATGTTTTGTTTAGAAAGTGTGAAACCCTTCATATAAACCTTTTCATATTATTACCTAGCAGAGGAAGCAGAGCTCAACAGAGTTAACCGTGTTTAGAATTTACGAATCATTTGTTCATATTTATGTGCTGACACCTCAGGTTAGAAACAGAAAATAATCTGTGTTTTTCTCTCCCTTTGTAGAAGAACAGGTAGAACTTGGAATGGGTTTCACTCAGAAGTGAGATTTAAATTGATATATTTATCACAGTGAATGGGAAAGACTGATTAAAACAATAAAAGCAGTGGATTTATAGAAAAAACATTATTCAATAATTAGTATTTCTGAATAACAGAAAGTCAGAAAAAACAATTTTTACTTAGCTGCCACAGAGACTTGAAGACAGCTATGTATATGATAGTCAGCTGTCCATATGAGGATTATATCACTTCTCCAACAATGGCTGCCCCTTTTCCCGTGGATCTTTCTCTCTATCATTGTCTGACCTTTTATTTAAAAATTACTCCCTCTCCTGAATTTTTAGCTTTCAGAAGATCCTCTAAAGTTTTCACTCTGTTCTGATGACACATGTGATAAGGACTGACTGCTAACAAAATTCAGAGAAAAATGTAACCAGAACGCCTACCCAAGGTGGGTTTCCTTTTCCTGTAGTCAGAAATTGTCCTCCTGGAAATACATGACAGCCACACTAACTGTGGTCTGACTCATTCTACCAGAGTAGCATCATGTTCTTATTTGTTCAGAGTTTAGCCCTGTGATAGCCAAGTGGCCTCACTGTAGTAAAAAGTAATATTCTCTTATCAGGTTAAGAGACCTGCCTGGGTATGATAGGAAGCTGAAATTGTCACTTGCAGTTTATGAACAAGGAATGAGTCAACCTGGGAATAACCTGGTGTTGTGCTGCAGCAAGCCACCTGGTCTCCTGTGATGTATGAGCACCAAAACCAGAACAGTCTGTACAGAAATAAGAACTCCTATTCCCAGATAAAAAACAACACAGATGGGGTTCTTATCAGCTGTGATACTTCTTCAAGCTGTAATTGGAGACATTTGATAGCAATATTACAAGAGGAGCCATTATGTAAAAACCATCATGTGTGGAATTCCCTATAATATGGAACTGAACTATGAAGCAGTAATTTTATTATTAGCTTTCTGCATCAGTATTAGCTTTTTAACATTAAGGTATACATAATACAAGCAGAATCCCCAAACTATCCATTTTGGCTTTAGTGTTACAAGAAATTAGAGATCTAGTTCTAAGCAAAAGGCTGAAGAGATACAATCCCATTACAACAACAACAAAAACTCCAAAGTTCTTGGCTTTATTATAAGTGCCAGAATTGTGGACCACAGTCACATTCTACAGAGTGGTTTGGTCTCAAAAGCAACAGAGTTCTGGGTGACCAACAGGATGCTCTACCTTCCCTAATACTACCTGTCAATGCAGGGTGTGCAGTCTTGTTCACCAGTTACACCACGTTGAAACAAGAAGATGTCAAATCCTATTTCACCAAAATGTATGCAGTATAAAGAACTCTGAAGAGCCAAATGCACACACACAAAAGGAAAAGCCAGCTGTACATGTTGTAAATATGAAATACAAAATGTGGGCAAAAAAGGTTGGTGTAATTCCGTCCACTAATATTTTTGCCTTGGTTTTGTGCCAGCAAACATTACACCAGTGTTGCGTCTTGTGCTTGGGGTACAAAGGTAGCAATCATGGGAGGAAGATATAGAAGAAAGATCTTACATAGAGCAGCGGTTCTGTTCTCTGACTGTGTCCAGTGAAGGGCTTTCCCGGGTTATGTTGAGGCAGCTATCACAGAAAGTGACCATGGCAGTAGCAATTCTCTTGTGCATCATTGCTAAGTGGCTAGAAGTTGTTCTTCCTCAGGTGTGAATTCTTTATCTTTTTAATTTTCACAGTTCCTAGAAATAAGTGCCACTCAGATAATAGCTTTGAAAACAAGTCAGACAGCTGATAAGGCTTCTCCCCCAAGACCTTGCTTGCAGAGGCAGAAAAAAATTTACTGACAATTCCTGTTCTCAGAGAACATGAGCAAATTACTGAAAATATCACTTACATCCTAGTTTGTGCATTGCTTTCATGAGGAACAGGGGAAACAGCTTATTTTGATTCATTATTTCACCTTAACCTAGCTCCAAATGTCCTTCCATCGTAGCTGACAGCCCATATTTCCACACAACAAGAGATGTGCAGACTGCTTGCTAAAATCCCAAAAATTGAAGAACCTCTGTCCATGGGAGGTTCATCCTGAGGCTTTCCATGGTTACAGCTGTGAATTGAGGTCATCACTGGACTTTATAAATTCTGTATTTTTTTTTCTTGCAGCTTGCCGGGAGTTTCCTTCTCTCACTCTGATTCTCTGTATGTAGAGGGAATAAAACAAGGCAGGGCAAGGCAGGACTGAAACTAGACAAGTTTTGATGGGGCTTACTGCAATAACAACCAGTGCAGATAAGATGGGAAAATGTGGAAGAATTGGAAAGAGAAAAATAAAACTGTCTGACTGAGAGAAATGGGTCTAGGGGTAGAGAGGAAATGAAATTGGGATTTTGAGAGCAAGTCAAAGGTTGGGGTTTGTTCACTTAAAAGAGAAGTAGCTGGATGAGGTCAGGAATGGAAGCTGGGAATGGAGAAGGAATGAAAATGAGACAGAGATAAGGGGTCAAGGATGGAGAAGATAAAATCGGAGTCAGAGTTTTCTATGGTGGGATGGAGCAGAAAGTACCAAACTCTGGAGGGGGGCAAGCATAAGAACCTATACCTGCTCAAGAAGGCTTCTTCTGAAGGCTTAGATGGTGCCTAAAAGAAGACTTTGATGGTGCCTAAAATAACAAGTGTTACTGTTTCTCTGGTGGCAGTAAAAATGTCAGCCCTAGATTATAGAGACCTACATTCAAGGTGTCTAAATATATCATGTATGTGTGAGGTGGGAGTCTAATCTTATATCACAGTCAGAGAAGACTTTGGGAAAGGGTTTTACAACCTAAGTATCTGTAATTTTGATGACTTAGGAAATTCCTATCGTTCTAAGATATCCAAATGACTTGAATGGACACATTCTTTCAAATAACTTTGTTCTACTTGCACTCAATTCAGTCCCAGGAATTCAGAGAAATGAGACACAAGGAGCCTGTGCCTCATTTTCTGCAGACTGTGCAGAAACACAAGCCTGGCATACAGGTAAATAAATGTATATGTCTACATCTGCAGTCTGCACCTGAGTGTATGAATGTCTGTGGTCTGAATGGTTGTGAAACCTGCAGGCATGATGTTTCTCTCAATCTTCACTAATGTTCCAACATACAGTTGATGCCATCATCCCTTTTCTCTAAGTTGCCATCCTAATTCAACTGGCAGGGAAAAAGTTTGCCACTTCCTAGTGCTCAATATGGTTAAGGAAGGAGGTATTCCATGAGGAACTCCTTTGTTGTTCTGTTTGTTCCTTCAAATCATAGCAAATGAAACAGGTATATATCCAAAACCTGGATGTCTGCTAGGCAAACTGTACTGGGGAATGCCAGAACTAAAATTTTCTCTTTTGCTGCACAACCTTTTTTCCTTACTGGTGCAGGTGCATCCTGTGGGGAAGAACAGAGTGCACCACCTGTTTGACGACAAGAGCAGGATGCAAACATAAGGAACAGAACTCAAGCTGAATCACCAGCCTTAATTCCAGCATTGTCTTACAAGGCACTGGCTTTGATTTTTTGCTTTAATATTGCTTTTTTCTCCTCTTCCAGTCCTACTTCCAAACTTATGTTTGGAGTGTCTTCATGAAATTTAATTAGAAAATTCTGTGTGTGAAGCAAGTGGCGCAATACTGATGATGGAGAAATTTGTGGAGAATGGAAGGCTGACTGTCATCATTCAACTCTTCTACCAAAATCCATTTCCAGTTGACCCAGTTGTAAATGAGTGTTTGATCTTTCTGGCTGAGGAATCAAAGACAGCTTTGGCACAGCACTTGTAAAACAGATAATCCACTTGTTGGATATAGGAGGGCCTTACTCTTAGAGTCCAGGATAATTGGTCTGGATCCTAGAATACGGTAGGGTGGGCTGGAAGCATGATGAAATGGTTTTCTGAGCCAAAGGCAACTAAGTGCTAAAGCAAAGTTTTCCACTTCCTGTGTTATTCTAGTCTTTTGAGGTCTCTTATCTGCCTGTATAGAAGAAAAATCACTTCTGTGGAGAGATATGACATGAAAATAATGCTGACTAAACAGTCAAGTCTGAAGGGATGAAGAAAGTAAAAACAGTTATCTGTCAATGAGGATGTAAATACCTTTTGGGGTGTGTTTGCATTCAGATTTTCTTTAATCATGGTGTTCCCTGGACTTGAAGAAATGCAAGAGCAGGATGAGGGGGACGAGGCCACTCTTCTATACAGCTCTTTCACCTTAGCCCTTTTTTGTTAACAATTTGTAGAGCTTCTCTCTCTTCCTCCACCAGTTGAAAGTGTTTTCCAAATGTGTTTTTCTTATCCAGGAGCTGGAAGGTTTAGATTCATCTATAATGAATATTTAAGCCCAGGTAAGTTTTCTGAGTGGGATTGATGTATATGCTTTAGGATACCTTAGACCTAAAGAGAGACTTTCCTCATCTCTGGTGAAGTGACTGTGTTTATTCACCCCGGGTTTTCTGGTGTGGTTACAGAGCAGGAATCTTCTTGGGAGACTTAGTCTTCTCACAGTCAAAAAAGAATCAGTCACTTAACAGAAAAGGAGCTGTATTGGTTTTTGATTACATTTCAAGGTTTGTGTTTTCTGTTTTGTGGTCTCTGAGCCTTTTCACTTGCACATGGACTATCTCTTCATACTTGTTGTGCCACGTGGGAAAGATGCCTGTGTTTGTTCCGCAAGAAAAATATAATTCCACTTAATACTGAACAAGAGGCTATAGACATAAATTAAAATACAATACAAAAAAATTCCATCTGAGTGCAAGGAGATATTTTTTCTGTGTGGGGCTGGTCAAACACAAGAATAGATTGCCCAGAGATGTTGCAGAGCCTCTGTCAGTGGAAATAGTAAAAAACTATCTGGACACAATCCTGGGCAACCTGTTTTATCTGACACTGCTTGAGCAGTGGGGTTGGACAGGAGGTTCTCAAGCCTCACTGGTTCTGTGACCCAGGAGATGCAGATTCAAGAAAAATGTTAACACCTTTTGCATCAGAGCCCTCTCATTCAGCTTGCTTGGAAGCAGAGTGCCACTGTTCAGGTGGCTGAGAGAAGTGATGGTTTCTCTAGTTGCAGCCTGCCAATATGGTCCTTCTCATTATTTCTTCTGTCAGGTCAGGCACCCACCTTCCCCTTTCTCTGTGTCATGGGAACACCTACACCTGGAAAACATAATTCCTGAGAAGATGGTGTGCTATTTTTAATGTGTTTCACTTTTGGAGCAGTATCACCTCTTGGCAGCTTACTTGCTGTTACATGGTAGTATAAGTTGTTTTCCTGACAGAGAGGGATTTGTAGCCTGCAGCCTCTTACAACAATAGCAGTGATGCTGCTGGTCATTTACTTTGCTTCCTGCTACACAGCTATGTTACATCATTCAAGCAGACCTGCAGTACCTGTAGAATAGTATAAAAGTAGGTATAGTACATGTAGGGCTTGGATATTTTAAAATCAGACAATGGACACTTAAGCATTCATGCAGAAAAATGATTTATTGTAGTGAAGTTACACAGGAGAAAAACGTCTCCCTGCTCCTGGTTTAAGGCTATGCTGAGCTGTAAAAGCACATTGCACTTCCAGTCATTTTTACAGGTTTATAAGGACACCACCTAGTATTTTCTTTTTTGTCTGTTTTTTTTTTTAATGAGCTTTAACTATTTAAATGTGGAATCCAGAATATTTTGTTGTAGGAATTTTTGTTTGGTTTTTCATTTTTTCTTTCTTACTTGCTTTCTTGCTTTCTTTCTTGCTTTTCCTTTCTTGGTTTTCCTTTCTTCATCTGTCCAATTTATTTAGTCTAAAAGCACCTCAGGACACATGAGGGTTACTTCATACATTGCCATAATGACCTCATAGGGCTGTAACCCCGGGCTCAGTGTACAACACTAACGCTGCTTAGTGGTCAGATCATTCTTATCACCAGCAAGCAGGAAGATGGAATGGCAGCAGGTACAGGCGTTTTATGGAACAGTGCTGAAGTGGCCTAGATGACAGAACAGCCCTTCCCCCATTAGGGTAGCTGCCAGACCACATTTAATGCAGAAAATCAGCAAAGCACTGCATCAGCCTGGCACACATACAGACATGAAAAATGGTACAGGGTTTGTGACCATACAGGAAACAAAAAGAAGGTGAGACAGGTTTTGGATCTGCCAACCTTTTAATTGTCATTTCAGAAAAACAAATACAACACTGTTTATCATCTGCTAACTACTCTTCCCACACAACAGGTTATGTACAGCATAGTAAATTACATTTTTACATAATGATACACAGGTCTTCACCAGCAACAACTCTTGTGGTGAAAGGATGTGACATGTCAAGCTGACTGACACTTCAGAAAAAAATTGTTCATGCAGAGCTAGCTTATTCTTTGTCTCTTGAAAGTAAAATCTCACAAATGGTTAGCAAGATGTCTATTTTTACAATATTTACTTTGTACAGTGCAAAGAGGAAGGACAGGATTTTTAAACATAGGACTCCTTAGCATACTGGATCTGCTCTACCTCAAAAACTGGCTGGCTGCACCTCCTAGCCACATACTCGAGTTTGTTCTTTTGACAGGACTCAGACATGGCTCTCATCCGGTAGACTCCTGGGGTCACGGGTAAATTCACACGGGAGTTTACTCCTACACTGATGCTGAAGGTTTCAGTTTCCATGTCAGAATCCTTTGTTGCAGAAACTCTGGCACTGCGTAGATCCCTCAGGTCCATATGTGCTGTGTCCTGTGCACTGTGGCTGCGTGGGTGAGGCAGCAAAACATCCTGGTTTGACACTGCTAATCTCAGAGTCTGAACCGTGAGATTTTGGGAAGGAACTTTAGTGGTCAGGCAGTTTTTAACAGCCTCTTCATAAGAGGGTGGTTTTCCTGGGTTTTTCTGGTCTACCTCTCTGAACACTTCATCAACCGACCTGAGACGGGGCCTTTGCTGATACTCCACAGGCAATAGTTTGTCATCATTACCATTGTCCTCCTGGACAATTCTGCAGGAGAACTGATCTTCTTTCTTTGTGAAACTGTCCCTCTGAAAAAGCATGTTTTTTCCAGGCCCCCAACTCTGGGTTTTTATTAGTGTTTTCCTGTGATTTGCAAAAGAGAATGACATGGAATGTTTTTTGATCTCTCTGCTAGGTGTACTGCAGTCTCCAGTGGCCTTGGTAGAAAAGGACTGAGGCCTATTTAAAAAGGTTTTTTTGGGACTGGAGGGTGAAACTACTGGGGAGCTGGTGAAAACTGAGCCATCAGAGCTCTCCAGGGAGCAACTGGAAGATGTTTTGGGTAGAGAGTCAGTTGATAACTGTGAAGGTAAGCCTGCAAGACGTTCCTCCAGTGCCTCCATCCATAGCTGTTTCTGCTGAACTGGAAAATTGTCCTCACTTTTGTTTAGCCTTTGCTTCCTTATTGTGTCATCAAGGCAGTTCTGGAAGGACAGGTCTGACTCTGAGTACCTTCTGTCCATTGTGCTGATGTCATTTCTGAAATTAGTCAGTGAAGAGGCAGAGATATTTGTTGGATATTTTCTGTTCACAGTAGCACTCCTCCCTTTGGCCTGTTCCATCTCAGAGGTACAGGGGCTGCCTTCTGCTTCAGGATCTGGGCTGTCATAGGCAGAGTCATTCTGATAAACTGTGCAAAGTTGTTCTGTGAGGAGAAAGCAGACATTAGTTTTTACTGACCAGTTGAGGATGAAAGAGAACTACACAGAGAGAGGGTTCAGAAGAGGGCTTCAACAATCTTGAGTTCTCTATGTTTCCACAGATATATTCACATATCAAATTCAATAATTTGGCCCAGCAGCCCCAGTTGGCAACATCCCCAATCCCTTCTCATACCTGTGGATCTGTCTGTGTGATCTGGTGACTCCTCAGCCAAGGCACAGGCAGGGAAGGCAATGTCCTCCTCAAATATTTCCAAGCAGTTGTTTATGAGGAACTCTACCAGCACTGTAACCTGCATGCAGAAAACAGCCCATTTCAGTCAAGACATATTGAAGACTCTTTCCTGACCCTGCCTGCTGTCTTTGTAGGAAGGACAGCACAAAGCAGGGTGGCTTCTGCCAAAATCATGGCTTAAAGTCCAAGGGTGAGGCCACCTTGGAGGATAAGGCCTGATGCTGCAGACAAATGGAGCTGCCCCAATACAGACAAAACACCATCAGCCACAGCTTTGGCCTCGCTACCTGAGGGCCCAGGGGTGACAATGCCCACGGGTGCCCCTTGCCCTCCACATGCAAAGGCTGCAGGAGCTGTGACTTAGGGGGCTGCAGGGCAGCTGCTGCTTTTGCTCAGAGGAGGCGAGATGAGGGTTAGCCTGGCTCAGCCCACCGCAGGCTGAGGGACACCTGAGCTGAGGGGTAACCCCAAGGCCCAGGGGTGCTGTTCTGTTCAGCAGCTGCAATGGCAGTGGGATCCCTGTGGATGGCTCTAAATTGCCCCAGAGGGAACAGCTGCTTGGTGAGTTCAACACACCTTGTCATTCATCTCCTTCTGCACTTCCAGCGGCAGCACACTGTCCGTCCCTGGGCTCAGCATATTTGGGCCGATGCAGATGGCCAGGTTGCTGGAGTCCATCCTGTTGGTCTCGGCATTTTGGCTGATGTGGTGCAGCAGAGAGAGCAAGAGCTTGAGCAACATGAGGTTTGGTCTCGGCAGCTTGTCAGCCACCCTGCGCGAACACGAACAAAATGTGACGTTAATTGATGGTGCAGTGGCCTCTTCTTCTTGATTTAAGCAAGTCTCAATTTAACATAGTACAACACCACTTCCTCCAGTCAGGGCCATGTGTGTGCTCTCTGTGTCTTTCAGAAATCCCCATCTGCAGCTGAGTGCATGGTTAATTATGAGACCTTTAATTACAAGGTCTTGACTGAAAGGCAGCATTGCAGAAGCCCATGGCCTGGAACAGATGGGTTGACATCAGGAGATGTCACTGGAGGCTTCCCAACACGTGTGGCTGTGCTGTGGGGCTTTCAAAGCACTCCCAGTGAGCCTCCACACCTCCTATTCCTGAGAAGCAAAACATGGTGGTGGTCTCCACATGCCCAACTTCAGTCCCAGCAGATGTGAAGGCTCCATAGCAGTGCCTGTCCCACTGCACCGTGACCATGTAAGCCGAGGCACTGCAGCCTCTGCCCTCTTCCTGCATTGCTGGTTTCATAAAACAATCTCAAATAACTTCAGGAAGTGCTGCTGCTGGAGCCCTCTAAACCAAACCCAATAGCAATAGCAGTCTGGTATAAATGACAGGCTTTTAAATGAGACAGACTCTTGATTTGGAAGATATTTTTAGCCTCTACCAGAGCCTCCATTACATTGGCACTGGTTGCAAGATTTCCTGGTTGACAAACTTACTCCTTCAATTCTTCAATTTTTTCTTGCTTGCTTGGCTTCTCTAGAGCTTGCATCCATTTCTCATAGAGGTCAGCTGACAGGAGTTTGGAGGGAATATTTCGGAGAAAGTCCTGCAAGGCCAAGAGATTTAGATGAAGCTTTGACACTACCCCTGAGCACAGAGAGAGTATTACTGTCACCTGGGCTCTCTAGGAGGCAGGTTGACTTGAGCTACCTGACCATCAGCACTGACAGAGCAGTGCAATGCACAAATGCACTTGCACTTGTGTAGTAACAGGATCCAGCTTTCAGTTGCTTTTCCTTCACCCATAAATCTCACTATTGCTTTGTGGGAGAATGCTGAGCAAGACAAGAACGTTTCCTCAGGAAACCAGCAGCCCAACAAGTAGCACTGACAATCAGACGGAAAAGGCCAAACTTTCCTAAGCTTGAAGAATTCAGTCTGGCTTTGTTCTGGATTTAGCCAAGAGTCCCACCTAGGTAGCTCAGAGCACTGGGCTGGGCCAGTGCTTGCTAGCAATGTCCTCCCACCGGTGTAGCTCAGAATTACTCACCTTTAAAACCACTGCCAACAGGTGCACAGATTTGCTTTTCAGATCAACATCCCCGCCTTTGTTTAGGTCCTCCTTCAACTCCTTTCGTGCTTTCTCATTGGCAGCTTTTCTGAATATCCCTTCAGTAGAAGGTCCTTTCATATATAATATGGCTAGGAGATCCTGCAGGGGAAAAAATCAGACAGGAATGGAAGAACAGTTACTTGGATGAAGGAAGTTAGCAGGTGAGCATTTCTTTAGAAACAGAAGAAAAATTTTCTGGAGATACACTGTACTCTGATTAGTTCAGTATCTAGTTCTTGTTCTAAGTACATTAAATGGGAAGTAGTCTTGATTTTCCCCTAATCCAGCTTCTTTTTTTTAACTGATGAATTCCACTAACTTCAGTGGAGACATCCTTACTTCCAGAAGGAAGCAAGGGATGGCTTAAATCTTAGTTCACATCCCCTCTCTCACAAGCCAGGCAAATACTACTTAGTAGAGACAAATGCATGTCTATTGGGAAAGCCAATTCAGTAGAAGAACTGTTACAAGACCATTATTACCCAGAAGATATTGTTTTGGTATTTTTTTGTGGCAGTCCATAGCTGGACACTTGTTTTTCATGGAAATACAGAAATCCTTGGAAGTTTATGCTGCTGAAAGACTTATCTAAATTACTTCTTTAAAATCACAGATGTTTATATTAAGAAGCAGATCTTCCATTCCTGGTCCTGGGTTCTCTACACTCCATGTTACCTTCCAGTGAAAGTTGGGTGAGCTGGAAAAAATCCTTAGAACTGACTCTTTCTACATCTGGGATGAGCCCTGAGTTTATCAGAGCATGTGTGTAGGGGAAACACCAAAAATCATCTCCCAGGTGATGCAGCAGAAGTACAGGGTATCCTGCCTCACACTGAAGTCAGAGATATCACAGAATCATAGTATGGTTTGGGCTGAAAGGAAAAGATCATCCCATTCCAACCCCTAGGCAGGGACACCTTCCACTAGACCTGGTTTCTCCAAGTCCCATCCAACCTAGCCTGGAACACTTCTAGGGATGGGGCAGCCATAGCTTCTCTGGGTGACCCATTACCCTCACAGCCAAGAATTTCTTCCCAATGTCCAATCTAATCCTGTTCTCTGTCAGTTTGAAGCCATTTCCTCCTTGTCCTGATACTCCAGGCCTTTGTGAACAGTTCCACTATAACCTCTTTACCTGGATTGGCTGGGGCAGTGTGTCATCTTCCCCACAGATAAGTGCCAGAGGATGGCCAAACAGAGTGACTTTGGCACCCAAGTCTAGCTGTCCTGAGGAATTTCTTTTGGTAAGGCTTCTTCTCAGAGTAAATGACTGGGATATCACCTTCTTTCTTTTCTTTGTTCCATCTGCTGCAAGTAAAAGGAAAACAAAAGATCTATTTAAAATTAAAAAAACCAAAGTACTATGTCATCTTTCATCTCTGTGCAATACGGAGATGTATGTTGAAACAACTGAAACAAAACAGTGAGAAACTGAGAGACAACTAAGTGGTTACTAGGGAAACAACTGCCTGAACCATAAAACTGTGGCCATCCCCCTAAGGCCACCACCTTTCCTGTTTTGGGTTGGGTGTTTTTTACATTCTAGCCACTGTTTCTTCTTAGAGAGTGGGAACAGAAATAGAAATATTTATAGAGATTTTTGATATTGCAGTAGTTTCTCTGATAAATCTGAGGTAGAGATACCACTTGGGCAGCTGGCAACGACAACAATTTTCACTACATGGTCTGATTGTGTCCCGGCCTTAGGACAAGAGTTGAAGTAGGGGCTCCTAGTTTTGACATGTTTCACAGCCTGAAATGAAAACATATGGCTCCAGCTCTGCCAGCCCTGGAGCCAGCTCTAATGACAATGCTCCTAGGGCTAGTGCTTGCCCCCCAGCAGTGGAATGTGATTCTTGCTCCAGAGGATGAGAGCATCAGAGTAGGCACTCACTAGCTTCAGGGTTAGAAATCTCTTAGCATGGGTTTTACATCTGCTCCATAAAGAGGAGGGCCAGGAATTTGAAGAGGATAGTTGTATTGGGGTGAGGTGTGCCTTTGTTTTTCCCTTTCACAAACAGTGAGAGAAGAAACATTTTGTGAGAAAGCTTTCTAAAGGATTTGCCTTCTGCAAATTTGCAGTAAATGTCATGCCTTCTACTCCAAAATGAAGTTGTCTTATCCAGATGAGAAATTCTCAGGACCTCTTAAGATAAGCTCTTAGTAGGTAGGGGTTAAAAAAATTTGAGAAAGTCACCTAACATTATTGTAATATAAAATATTAGCTTCTGAAACTCCTGAAAACTGGTCTGATATGATGGTTTGCTCCAAATCTGACCCTGTCCTGTTTGTTGTCTGCTCTGGGCTGTTTACGGGTGCTGAGGTTTTGCATGGTGAGAAAAAACAAGCATTGGTGCTGCTGCCAAGCGGGTTTATCTGCTCTGGTGTGCAACAGCTGGTACAGTACTCAGTACTCGCTTGCAGTGCCACACCTTAAAGGTGATGCTTGAGTGAGAAAGAAACACATTTACTTCCCATTGCTACCAGGGAACACAATGAAACATGGCTCTGAGGACATGGGAACAGGAATACAAGACCGCTGGCACTCAGCATTGTCACATCTGCCACGGAACATACAGGAAAGAAGGAATTTGCAAATGAGTGTCACTCCAGGTCTTAAGCATTCTCATGCATGGGGACTGTGGCTTGCTCTCCGGGAGGGGGAGCAGGCAGTTTCGGGTGGTTTTGCACAAGTGCCGGCTTGCAACATTATATAAGAAGGTAGTTCCTCAGCTTGTTTTTGAAACTCACCATTTGAGAGGCAAAGTCCATCTTCAGTAGCTGCTGGGGCTGACAGGGGACATTTCTTGGCATCAGCCTGCAAAAAGTATGTTAGGGTTACAGAGCTGCCACAATAGTGAGAGCCACCAGCAAGTTGATGCAGCTCCTCAGAAATATGGGGAGGCTCTGGGGAATAACCAGATAAGCCCAACACCTGCTAAAGAGCTGCCTCAGCCCAGGACTGACACTGCCTTGCTGCCCAGTAGAGGGGTCTGTGGTAAATTGCAGCCAGACACCCCAGTCGTGCCTGGCAGGTCACAACCCTGTGCTTTTTCAAGCACACTTTTGATCCAGAGAAGCCATAGCTGGACACAGCCTCCTTTTTTGTGTCCTCCCCTGGCACTGGAAATTTCCTCCTGAACTCCTCTGGGAAGCCTTGATGGCTTTGAAGCCTGCAAGATCCGTGAGCAAAGCTCCTCATGAGCCAGGGTTATGCATGGACTGCCCACAGCAATACCCTGCTCCCTCTGCTCAGCGCAGCCAGAGCTGCCTTTGAACCACTCCTGGGTGAGGGTAGGCAGCTGGCAGCTACTGGAGGAGCCAGCCCTGCTTTGCTAAGGTACCTCACACCAGTACCCAAGAAGGATCCAGGAAAATGTAGGGGCTGCTTACCTCTGTCTGGCACTCAATCAGACTCTCCATGTTCCCAGCATTTAGTGTCTTTGACTAGGCAAGAAAACAAGAATACTGCGTGAGTAACTGAATACTGTGGTTTAGAAATCAGAGCTTTTCAAAGTCACTATGTTCACTGAGCTGAAATAATTAAGATACTCACAGTATTACAGCTGCTTAATACTTTCATTAGGAGCTTGACTGGAGGAGCTCTGGACACTCTGGTTTCCTTCAGTCCTTTTGTTTGCCTGTTTGTTGAACAGGGAGTGGACAAAGAGTCTTGTAAAACTTCACCCTTCTTGGCTTTCTCCTCTGCAAGCTTATCTAGCATGTATGATCCTGAACCAGCAAAATCTCCCATGCAAATAAACCCTTCTCCAATAAAACCCTTCTCCAGAGGGCATTCAGCCCTGCTGCCCTATCTGCCTCCCGATTAAAACAAAATAAAAACAGCTTTCCATTTTTAATCCATGCAAAAAGTGAGCAAGTGGTGACAGCTATGAATGGTCATTAATCTGCACACCCAAGGCTGAGCAACTCAGCTCTGCCCATGAGCTATGCTTAGCAGTGAGTGCACCTCTCCCCCATGTATATTTTTGTACATCTCTGTGCAGCTGCATCTGAAGCTCTCCACTGATTTCAACTGTGATGCCACAGATTTTTTCAAAGGCAGTACTTACCCAAGAAGTGAGTCCAGCCAGAGCTCCTTCACTTCCCTTGAACTGCAAAGGAGAGGAGAAACAGCATCAATCCCCACTGCTACTAATCCTTTGGACAGAGGCAGGCAACTAAACAGTGTATACCACGTGTGCTGCCTTATATATGCAGAAGGGGCAGGTGGAAATTCACAGGCAGGAAGAAGCATCATGGGGCAGGACCGAGACACTACCAAATTTCTGGCTTCCTCTTTCCTTTTAGAGGAGCTACTTTTTTGGTTTTTCCCTCCCTTAAAGAAAAAAAAGAAGCTCTCGTAGCTCTTATGGATGGAAAAGATGAGACACTTGCCAGGTAAAGGTTCCAGCTATCATCACCAGCATGAGGTGAGATGTGCAGAGGGGGCTGCAGTGTGGGCAGCTTCTCTTTACCATTAAAGGGCAGTGGGTACAGTCTGTCCTTTGCTCAGAGACATTAGATTTGGCAGTTTTAAGACACACCACCAGATCAAGTTACACTAAGTGAAAACAACGGGGAGGTGGAATAGACGAGATTCAGAGAAATGTTTCCTTATAATTTTTTAAAAGCTAACTGCAAGAGTTTACTGTCTACAGGCAGATGTAGACACACATTTTGTCGGGACTAAGTAGCTCTTGAGAATCGAGGTACTGGACATCTATAGATGAAGTGGTGTTATGTAGTAATTTAGTAAAGTATGACAATATTTAATTAAGAAGTCTTGCTTAAAATAAATCTGAATAAGATATATTGGTGTGCACATGTTAAAATTTTATTAAAGAGATAAAAAAACTAGGAAAAATCTACCTCTGCTTGACCTGTATCATTCTGTTGCAGACTGGCCCCCAGCTTGGGCATATCAGGAATACAGCACTCACTCTACCAGGCCCGTATGAAAATTCATTGAGATTTGATGTTAAACACATGATATTGTTTCTATTGATTTATTGACTGAGGCAAATTACAATGCTGTTCTGGGTGCCAGTCTGCTGATCTTGTGAAAAAGAGGAGTGAAGGCTGAGACTCAGGGTTGGGAATTTTTCAGTAGTGGATCTAGGTAGAGAGCATACTTGTGAAATGGTGGCCTTTCTGCTGCTTCCCTCGTGGATGCTCTGTTTCACATGTGCAGAGGATGGGGCTGTCCTAGCACAGCACTTTGCAGATGCATGTAATGGCTAGATCCACTGCTGAATTCACACTCAAAGCCATTCTTTGTGTAACCACATCAGACCCGGCCAATGTAGTACTGACCCTGTTTCATGCGGAACAGAAAGGTGATCTCTGTTTGACTCTGGCAGAAATCCAAAGCACAAAATTCACTTTTGGTTCGATAGAGATGTGTCCAGAAGGGCAAATGGAGACTTTCTCTGTTTTTGTGGGAGGAGTTGCTGTGGGTCACCTTTTAAGTCCTGAGCTCCATCATTTCCATGCTCCTGTAGTGGCACTGGTCTGGTGACTAGTTTAGGGCTGAAACTTAGAGCAATCTCAATCAATTAGTCTGTAGCCCTTTGCATTTACCACTGATCTTTTAGTCACTGCTCTAACTGATTTTTTGTTAATTATCAGTCCCCTGACATTTGTAATTTCCCAACATCATTTTCTCCTGAGAATTATTTTTGAGGCTCATTTGCAGCTGCAGCACCACTGCTGATTCCTCAACAACAAGCATCAATTTTTCATTACATCTGTTAAATGTATATCCAAACATACCTGTCTGATAAGGATCTTAGAGGGGACCTGTGCAGTTCAATTCTGCCTTGCCCTCACTTCCAGCACTCTGCACAGATGTATTCCTAAGCTCAGTCTGTTTCATGATTAAGACATGGAGTTTGATCTGCAAAATGTGTTACTTGTGAAGAAAATGTGAGTTTCATGGGTGGTGATTAGCCAGGCCAGATTCTTAGATTACAGCTCTGGCACCATCTGTACACGGTGCACTGTGCTTTGAGTTTCCCAGGAGAAGGTACAGTAACAGGTGGTGTATTGATAGCACATCACCAAACTGTCCACTGGCACACACTGCTGTATCTCTATCCAGTTGGTACAGATCTTACACCATGATGCATCAGAAGAGCAATATGTTTGTTGTACCACAACACTTGCCCCAGGGCAAGGAGAACAGGTGGCAGGTGGCTGGGGTACACCTGGAGCTGTTTGCAGTCGATGTGTTTCTCCCAGTCAATCCCCAACTAAGTGAATACAGCGTCCTTCAAAGACACTGGATGTTTATACAAAGATCAGGGCATGGGAGAGGGGGTGGATTTGCAAGGGTTTCGTGGGACTAGCCTGTGTAGAAGCTCTTCCCTTGCTGTACACCAGGCTGCTTCCCTCAGTTCTGCTGAAATGTTTCACATTCACTGAAAAGAAAGTAGGAGCAGGGATGTGAAGCATTTTCCTTATAGAAGCCAGGACATCGGTTTGATGCCTCTGCTTGCCCCAGTCCTAGCCAGCCCATTTCCCCTTCCCAGACCATGGCTGCTTTTGTGGTCCATTCCCAAACCCTCTGCCCAACCAGTGTTTGGAGAGAGGGCTTGAATAGCACTTGCTGCAAACATGGACCAAATGGTGATTTTCCCCTTTGTGTGAACTCCAATTAAACCAGGCATTTTCTCCTCTTCTCTTACACTTACACTGCAGCTCTGTGAAGGGCTCTAGACCGTAACAATGAAAGAGCAACATCAGTTGGCATGAGAAGGAAGTCAGGAGTTGCCAGTGAAAAAAGAACAAAAGAATAAATCTGCTGTGACTGGAGACTGTCTGTTTGCTTCTCTCCTCATCAAACCGCAAATGGGAAAACCCCAGCCACAGCTCACTTTTGTTTATTTCTATTACTTTTGCAAATGTTTGACACCATGGCTTTTAGGAAGGTGGGAGTGTGTGAATGAATTCTGAAACTCACCTTTGACCTGTTATCACACCAGCAAGGAAGCAGCAAGAGCTTGGCTGTGAGAAGGGTATGGCAGAATGCGCCTGGAGCAGGGATGCTTTCAAGCCCATATAGAGCAGAAAGAGCCTTCATCAGTGCCTCTCGGTGTGGAAAAGAGATTGTATTCCAGTTTTGTCTTCACTGCCACAGCTGCAGTCTCCCCAGGGAACAACAGGAACATTTACCAAAATAAGGAAAGCAGTTGTGCCAAGCTCAGAAAGCTGTTGGGTTAGTAGTTCTTTTGGAAGGGAAAGCTCTGTACAATCTGTCCGTGGACTCAAAGAACAAAGTGACAAGTGGGTTCCTGGAAACAGGCCACATTTACAAATGCCTTCTGAAGGCAGCTCTGATTTCCTACCACACTCCAGAGTGTGTTGTGGGATGCACAGGCATGGTTCAGGGTTTGATCACAGAAGAGTTCAGACAGACCTTTGATCAGACTAGTCCCTACTTCCTACCTGTAACAATTCAGAACGAGAACAGCAGCCCAATTGGTGCTGATCTCCTACAGGTTTAGTCAGGTAGAATCTGGACTCAAACCAAACCTGCCTTTGGAAAGTGAAGCACACTGTCAGTTTTTCCCAGCTCTGTTCAGCTGATTTATATCCTGAATAAGATATCAAGGTTAGATTGCACCACCCTTCTACACACTGTTCTACTATTGCATGGGGAAAAATTACAAATCAAAGATAATACTATAAGTACAGCACAAGGTGCATTCTAGGCCCTTCCTGTGACACCATTTTGGTTCCATTTGCTTTGCAGTATGGTTTGTTTATTCTTTCATGGGTACTAAGTTGGCAGCTTTAAAGATTTTTACTCATCCTCAGGTGACTGGGTCATCTGGATGCTTTTTCAGTTGTGGAGGGCAGGTGCATATGGGCCATTTTTCCAAAGGGTCTGTGCTGCTGTTTGCCTGTGTCTGCACTCAGTTTACTATTATATATCCATGGCACTTGGGAATTACTCATTCCTTGGGTTCCCTGAGGTGACCAGCACAAAGTAATCAGGGAATTGAAGTTTCCTGTCATTTCTGACTGAGTAGATACAGATCTATACTTTTGCTTACTTAAATGAAAATAGCAAAGAACATATGCAATTCAGTCTGAAATCTGTTCTTTTCAAGATTCCTGGTTGAAGGTACTCAAACAATAGTGAAAAACTATATGCTTACTTTTTTTTCTACTCCACCAGGTTTTTCACTTAATTTGTTTATTTATGTTCTTCATTTGCAAATCAGAAACTGAGATGGGACTCTTTGCCAAGCTCATTTGCTGTCAGGGACAGGTTATGCTTCTTACCGAATACAGAGAGGTGTGAATCTTGATGTTGCTTTTCAGGATTAACACAAATGTTTTCTTTTAGATTTTTTTTTCATGTAGGCTTGTATTTGTCTTGTTTCTGCACCTTCTGTTTTGCTTTGAATTTCAGCATCAAAATTATCTCAGATCTCAAAACGTGAACCAGGGGGAACAAAAAACAACCTGGATTTGACAGTGAATGCTAACTTGCATGTGATTTTTAGGCTTAAGTCATCTCACTTTCACATAAAATACAACCTGTAGACTGACACCAGCCTAGAAGCCAGTCTGGAATAAGACCAAGAAAACCTGGTCCAAGTGTAATTTGGGGTTTCATTCTACATGTGTCCCTTGATACAAAAACTAGGAAAGAAAGGCAGGCTCAGGAATGCAAGACCTTACCACTGCTCTGGTAGTGCGAGAGTTGCTCCAGGCATTGCAAGTGCCATGAACACAGCTGTTACTATAGGTGACCAGGAGAAACAACCAGAAGTAGTTGGATTTTGCCCATTTCTCTCCAACTGGCTTCCTCCAAGCCCCAGGGGTTTGATGGGAACATCCCCAAACTCTTCATCATTGTTTTGCACATGAGTTTGTCATTCCTGTGTTGTACCAGTTTCCTAAGTAATAAGTACAACTGCCAGTAACCACGTCCTCAACACCACTAAATTAATGAAGAATAGGAGCTTTTATGACCACACATCTAGATTCCATTCTCCAGGCAAAAGCAGTGTCAGGCAAAGCAAATCTTTCCAGGGACAGCTGCTAACTAAAGCTGAACTCCCCCGAGCACATCTGACCACATGCTTCGAGAGGGTTATTTGTTGTCATGTGCTGTCCTTGTGCAGGCACATCCACACAGTGCAAAATAAAATGTTCTGTGAAGTTTTGGCCACCCATCAAAATCAAGATGATAAATTTGAAACAAACATATCCATATTAGCTGGTGATTGCCATATTGTTGCTGCTAGCAACAGCTGCCTTGTTAGTGGTTTATATAAACACTCCACTTCTTCTTCTGTACTGCTCTCCTGTTTTAAAGCATGACTACCTTATGAGGATTTCTGAAAGCAAATGGCACAGGCTCTGCCTCCTGCTGCGAGGTCTCTGGGAGGAAGGGACATGCAGAGAGTGGAGGTGCCCACAGGGATGGCCGGGACGGCCTCAGGCACCAGCTCTGACCAACACAACAGGAGGGCACTGAGGGCTGCCACAACCAGAGCCAGGGCAGCCAGATCTTCACCTGCACATTTGCAAAAGCACAGTGACACTTCCAGGCCAGGAAAAAGGGAGAAATTCCTACCCTGCAGGGCAAGCAGGAGCTGGGATCTCTCTCTTGTGAGAGTGGAGTCAGAGGAACTAAAAATGCTTTTGAGTTTGAGTTCAGCTATTTGACCCTTTGCTGGAGAGGGCTCAGCTTGAAGGCCAGGCTGTTTCCTTTGGGCCTGCATTCCTGAAAAGCTGGACATTAATTTATGCTGCAGACATGCAAACCAGGTGTTGTTATGGTGCCTTTACTTACTCCACCTGCATGTGCCTGCTCTGGACCCTGCATTTGCTTTCAGTCCTACAATCACTGCGCAAAGATGACACTAAGGAGCATGTTGACAAGCTACCCAGCACACCACAATGTCCATTTCCCTGATCAGTGATAGTGGAGGCTTGAAAAGAAGAATTTTTTCTTCATTTCCACTTCTTTTTAAAGGTTTGTTTGTGGTTTGTTCAAGCTTTACCTTTTCTCCCACTTATCAGAGCATATTGCTTTGGGTTTTGGTTTGGTTTTTTTTCTCTGAAAACAGTATCTATGTGTGTTCTTAGTGTCTCAAACTGCCTTATTCAGAAATAGCATGAAAGTTTGTGAGGGGAGAATATATCTTTAACCAGGCCAATTGATACAGGTACAAAACCCTTCCTCAGTTCTGAAAAGAAATGTCTATCTTCACTCTCAGGACAAATTGAGAAGAAATGCTCAGAATTTTACTAGATCCATTGATCAGTTTTACAGTTACTTGTTAAGATATGATTAGGTAGCCCAGAAGTACCTCAAGGGAAAGGTCTTTTCAAGGAGAGATGGAATCCTCTTTCCTTTGGGCACCATAAGATCTAAAATGCTAAGTCAAAAAATGTAAAGTTCAGGTGTAAACCAACGACCATTTTTGCTACAGAGTCTTAGTTCTGCTTGTGCAACCCTGTGAACCAGTCTTTTCCTTGTGTAACTTAATTGAGCTTAGTATTCAGAGAATAAACATGAGCACTCATTATCCTGTAAGTAATGTCAAACTGAAGATGATGGTACATGTGTCAGGAAGTCCTTCTTCCATTTAGTATGTAACAGGGCAAAGTGGCTGTTATTGCATTATACAAAAATCTCCAGAGTTTATCTTACAAAATTAACCTCCTGAAATTATTATAGCTCTAAGTTAATCACCTCCAATGCTATACTCAGCAAAACAATGTTTAAAGATACAACATATCATAGTAATTGGCACCTGTCTGGGCTGTTTTAGGAGAGCTGGATTGCTGGAAGAGGAGTTTGAGAGGCCTTTCTTATGTCCCAGTTGTTGTTCCTCCTCCCTGCAACATTTCTATTTGCTTCCAGAACCAAATATTCCCACTCTTTGGATGAGAGTGTGCTGCAATGTAAACCTGTCATAACTGTGAGACTGACATGAATAAACAACACAGATAATATTTTCATTCTGGCCTTAGAGGAAAAGACCTAATAAACATCAAAAGCATGGAAAAAGTCATTACTTTAACAATTGAACATGCTTACTCAGCACTCAGTAATCAACCCGTAAATGTAAACAAGCTACAACACAGTAATCCCCCTATTAGGGAATTTTCAGACTAACCAAAGGCTGTAATTGCATCTTTGTGTTGGGATTTTGTGAGTGAACTCCAGGAGATGCTTCAGTTTGCCCTTTGATTTTCCATGCAAAATCTGAAAGGTAGCTTTTTCAGATTAATATGAAAATGTTTCTTTTAATAATGTGCTAAAAACAAAAGGTGACTGCATTGCAAAAAGTGCTTTTGATATCTTTTGTTGAAAACTGGTACATAAAGGAGAACACCGTAAAGAGTTCAACAGCTGTTGCCTCTCCTGCCTGCTATGCACTACACAGCAAAGAGAAGATATTAATTGTAACCCTCCAGGCAAACTTTTGACAAATGAATCCATGTTTTGAAGTGCATCACCCATGAGAAAAACACATTTTTTTTCTGGGCATTATTTGTGTCCCTCCAAGGTCTTTGCAGTTCTACTTGCCACATCAGAATGCAGCAGTCACCTTCTGGCCATGTCACGTACACATTTATTTTAAGCATGCAGCTTATCATCAGGATAATATAAGAAAATGTGACAATGTGTGATCATGTGACAATGAACTAAACATTCAATATGGTGACTGAACCAGCCATTTTATCTAGACTGTGTAATTAGAAATGTTTCTGAGCATGAACTCCCCTCCCTTTGCCTGGCCTCTGGCAAGGGATCTGACACGGGGACTCCAGCATGGTCACAGCAGAGGCTATGCTTTAATCATCAGGCTGATAGTGGGAAATGGTGCCATCTGATGTCTATGTGCTCAATGAGGAGTTTCTTCCTTCAGTGTGAGCTTGGGAAGTGCTGCATGCTACTGAATTGCAACTACTCTATATCTTCAAGCTCCTAAGAAGGTCCTTGCCTTGTATATTCAACACAGAAGAAATGCTGAAAGTAAGAGGTAGCTGCCAATTCCATAAACTTCGTGTTTAATCTTAAAAAAAATCACTGGAATGCTGACTGAAGGGATCTATGGATGGAGGTTGACTATTTGCTCTATATCCCAGTGACAAGCCAGTGAACGCTCCTTTCCACCCCTGTGACACCGTGTGAATGTTGACACGTTCAGTACACCGAAGTATTTGATTCAGTTCATCACTTTGCTGAAAAGCGCACAGACAAGTCCTTAGCTGAATATGTTGGGCTGGAGGATGAGCTAAATACTTATGGTATCAAGGCAGAAATCACTGTTTTATCCTAGTAATTAGTAGGTTTGTCCCTTTCCTGTACTCTCATAATGAATAAATGAAAAATGAGTGTAAATGTAAATGAAAAAAAATGAAAATAATTGCATTTGGGTTTATGTATCACTTCAGAGCTTGATATTCTGCTCTTTTATTTTCAGTACACGGGAGTACCTGGTCAAGAGACAAAGGCCCATTTTATACGCCACAGATTACTTATTTTTAAGAGTAGGGGAAGAATCCAATAGCAAACAGGAACAATATCCTCTCTTTGGTCAACGAATATTTTTTTTTTAGTTTACCTTAGAGAATTTTGGCTGTGTTTTGCCCAGTGTTCTGTGTAGATAGGCTGATTTTAATGAAAATAAGAATAAAAACCTATGCCTGTATTGTCCAGTTTAGTTTCTAAATGCTGGATGATGTACTTGCTGAAAAAAAAATCAGAGTTTCATCAGCTTGAAAGCAGTTGCTTAATTTCTTATACAGAGGTAATTCATTGAAAGGAAATTACAGTAAGACACTGGTTGTTCTCCTCTCTTCCTTCTCTTTTTTATTCTTTACAATTGCTTAGCAGATCCAAGTTTTAGTTCCTCAAAATTCAGTTTTTGTTCGTTCTCTTTTTCTCAGTGTGCAAGATGCCACCAGTCTTGCAGAAAGAATTTTCCCGACAAAACTGCTTTCTCTCACAGTGGTTTGTGCAGCTCTTTCTGTACCTGTACAGGTATAACCAAATAGAGCCCTGTTCCTACAGCCTGGCTCTCCAGGCATCCCAGGTGTAAAATACCACCATTCTCTTTAGGTGGCATTCAGAATTAAACAGGGATAAGTTTCCACAGAAAATGGGAAAAAGTCCCAGGCCTCTGTCTTTGGATTGTGGCTTTATGAGAGAGCACTTATAAAAGCCTGCTGTCATGAAATAGTCTATCACTTTTAGCAAAAATTTCTGTTCTCAAAATGGGGAATTTCCATTCCAAAACCACAGAATGGGGGTTTCACAATGATGCACATGTATGAGGGCTCTGCTTTGTATGGTATGGGTATCATCTTAGTCCCTGTTCCTTGGAAGAGAAGAGGGTATGGAAACAGCACGTGCCCACTGGTGGGATTTTATCTCCTTTACCACAACTTCTGCACCATCTCAGCAGGAGCAGGCTGGAGCTGGCCTTGGCAGTGGGGGGCATCCTTGTGCTAGGGAGTTACCACTGAGGGCTCTCAGGAAGTGAGGAAGTGGTGCCAAGGACCAGATCCTCAAAGATACTTAGGGACCTATTGCCTTTTTAATCACCTACTCAGCATGAAATAAAATGGGAGCTGAGAATCTAACTACCTTGGCAAATTTTGGATGAGGTTAGTGTCAGGAAGAGGTCAGGCAGGCTCCAGCAGCATAACTCCTTTCAGTTTGTTGTTCTTCTTCATGACCACTGTGCACTAAGCATGGCTGAGATAAAACTAACCTGCACTTAGGCAGTACATTACATTTGACCCCTTGTATTTCCAGTACCAGTGAAAGGAGGTACAGGGAGTCTATCTGATGCAGCCCCCAAATCACCTCTATAGAAAGTAGATGGTAAAAACATAAAACCATGTCCTAGACTGCACCTGATAATACAGAGGATGGATTTAATATCAGGGTGCTTGCCTGGAATTCTAGGTCTGGAGACACAGAGAGAAAAGGGATGTGGCTCAGCATCTAGGTTTTGATTTGAGTTGTCACAGAAATATGGCACAAAAACATTGCAAAGCTGGGATTCAGAGATGAATTGCTCTAAATAGTGCTTGAATCAAGTTTCCGTGAAAAAATGGGTATGATTCAAAGATCTAGTTCCAGCCAAAATCTTATGAATGAAGAGATTTCATTGTGTCCCTAGAGAAACTCTGTTCTGAATGAGCTCTACCTTGGACTAACTTATGGGGCCACAGTGAGATGTTCCTTTAGTGCAATATCCTTTACTGTAAGTGGGCACTGGATCACTGATACCCTTTGGCAGATCCTCACCATGGTACCATGTGAATAAGCCTGTAACAGGACTTTGGCATGCTAATAATCTTGTGCACAGGCAGGAACCATTACTTCTCCACAAACCTGTTGCATTAAAAAGATATACACATGACCACGGGAAAATGAAGAAGGTATAATTTTCTTTTATGAGTAGTGTTAAAATTCAAAGTGCAAAATAAAAATCCCATTAAGGTCTTGCAGGAATTCAGGAGGTGTTGGGATCTTCCCATATAATACACAACAATAACAAAAGTGTAGACAAAACCAAGAAGCCATTCTGTTGTATCATCTGATTATGGCTAGTGGCACTTGCACATGTCACGGCTGATTTGTACTAGAGACTCCCCAGTTGTCACTGGACCTCAACCCATTAACGCTGGCTAACCTGATCCCTGCTAACCAGCTATCCTACAGGACAGTGTATGTATGCTTACACTTCTCTCAACACTGCCAGGAGTGGTTACACTTCAGTTGAAGAGCAGCTAGTAACAAAACTTTGATGTACCTGCTGACTAGCACTCTGTAGAAGAGGCCTAAAGACAGAGTGATACAAATACCCTTGCATTATTTTCTTCAAACCCACTAAGCTTTTGGGGAGGTAGAAAGCACCAAAGGTTGTCAAAGACAATTAGGAAATAACACCACCACTTTCCTTCCACCTATAGTGCTCACAGTATTCAACAGTAGTACCTTGCTCTTAAATTGTTCTTCCCAGTAGAAGTTCTCACTCTGCTCTTTTGTGCCCAGAGGTGCATCTCATATACCTGCCTAGGTTCCCTTGAGCAGCATGAGTCCATACTACTCTCCTGCCTCCCTTGTGACAAAAGAAGCCTGGGATTCCCATGTCTCATTTCTCCTGATGGTTTTGTAACAGCTGCTTTGGCCTGTCATGCCACTGGAGATGCCCTAAGCTGGGTAATACCCGGCTTTGCCCAGGCACAGGGTGTAGGACACTCCCAGGACAGCAGTTGGGTTTATGCCTCCAGACCAGGCAGAAAGCAGGCAAAAAAGGAATGAGAGCAGAGGCAGATCAGCAGATGGGATTGCACATGTCAGCAAGGGCCTCCTGGGAAGGCTAATAGCAGGTGCCAGCGAGAGGATGTTCCAGCCCACTGCGCACTCAGAAAGTAATCATTGGTGACATTTCTTCACACCATCCTCCTCCTCAGAGAGGAACTGGCAGGTTCTGAGGGGTTTGCATGTGGGAGGATGATAAAACTAGAAGTGGGGTCTTCTTCCATGCAATGAACTAACAAGGAAGCAGGGACAAAACAGTCCCTTTAATCTGACCAGTTATAATAGCTTCTAGACTTGCAACAATCTACAAGGGAGTAGAGAAAGTAAAGAAAGAGTTTGCCCAGGTTCACCTTGGTGAGACTGGGAGCTTTTTCCCATTTCTCTCATTAAGGCTGCCAGGGACTGCTGAGAGCAGAAGTTTAAGCATACAGACTCATACAAAGTGAGGGGCATAGAAAGCCTTCCATCAGGGCCATGGCAGCTGATCTGCTGAGTAAATGTCTAAAAGGCACATGAGAGAGATTTTCTCTGCAAACCTGGTTCACATGACTGACAGCATCATAAGATCCATGGCAGCTGGTCGGTCTCTTGCCTCAATGCCTAGTGGCTTGTTGTGCAAGCATGAAAGTTTTCTACAAGTCAGACACAATTTCTTTTAAATGGGCTCTTGACTTTGTTGCCAGACAAGTGACCTAGCTCGACTTGTGCTTTTATTTTGAAAGCAGCTGTGTGCATTTTGTTGTTTGAGAAATTTGCTGAATTGATCATTCCCATGACCAGAACTCTGTTTTCTGGGACATGCTGGTCATCATTGCCCCACTGGGTCTTCCCCCAGTGTTGAGATGACCATGGCTTCTATCATCCTCACAGCAGCTGACTGACTTAGTGATTACAAGCCACAATATACTTGAAAAACTCAGAGAAAGGTTTCAGATTATTTGGTAACACAGAGAAGAATGGTTGTCACATTCATGCCTCACTAACTAGCATCCAGTCAGCCCAAAACAAGGTGAAAATTCTCTTGGACCCCTGGGAAACAGTTATTTGTCAATACCACCTGTGGGTACCCTCAAGCTTATTTTTTTTTTTTTTTTAATATTTTTCTCTTGGGGAGTTTTAACCTTTCACAGATGACTTAAATCCTTTGGAGACCTTCAGACATGAGAAAACACACACACACTCTCTCACTCTAACACTAACACCTGTATCCATCAGCCCAAATAAAAATAAATCTTCTGTGACATAACACTGACACTCATTTAGGTTGCACTTTAAATATCCTGAATATCATTTATCAGTCCAAGTCAATGGGGCACATTCTGTATCTGGCCATGTTCCTGAGGTGCCTCAGTGTCCCATCAGATGAGAGCCTCATTTGATTGGAATGTTAGAACAGCAGCACCCCTGCCAATCTCCCCACTTCCAGGACAAAAGACAGATGGAGCATATGAGTTTTGCAAGGCAAGGTGAGAAAGATACAACCTGACATAGCTTGATTCTTCTCTAGATCTCCCCAAATCCTGGCTGGTCCCCAGGACCACTACCAGCCAGTTCACAGACTTCTCCATGTTTCTTTTCTTTGCAGTGTGAGGCATCATTAGAGGCAGAGCAAAAGCAATCAAACAAACAAATATTTTCAGAGTAGGAAACTTAACCTTTTGCAAATATTTTCTAACCTGAAAGATGTTGAAGCCAGACCTCAAAACCCCAGAGCAAGGAGGAAGGTCAGGGAGCTCTAATTGGTTCACCAAATTGGTTCACACCAGCTGCCATCAGCCTGTGTACTCTGTGCTGGGAAGTACACACAGTGCTCCCAGCCTTAGTCTTCCATGGCTATCAGACAACACTGGATGCATGGCTACTGTAACAAACTCCTGGCCATTGTTCTGAGCTGATGGAATTCTATATATTTATCCCAAATTGAACAAAAAAACCTGCATTTTGAGGAAGCTGGACAGAGTCCCTCTGACTATTATTACCTTTGTTTCCTGATAAAAGTCCACTGTGTAAGAAAAAAAATTAATAGTATCAATCTCAATAAATGTAGACATCTATATACACAGGTAGGCAGCGTTTGTGTGCTTACACGAGTCTGTCATTTTTACTTGGGAAAAAAAATAGGGACATCCTGGGCAGATTTGCAGACTGCATTTATAATTCATATCAATAATAGTTCTGGGCCATACAGTTCTGGGCCATTTAAGGGGACTACTCTGCCCTTTCTCCGTGCTGACTGTGTTGAGGTGTCTGTGGAGCAAATCCCCAGGCAACACCTAATCTGAAGGCTTCTTTGTTACAGTCTGATCCTCAGGAGCTGTGGTTTTCTGAGCAGCCAAACACAGTCTCCTTATGTTGTCTTTAAAATATACTCAATGATGGGGAAGCCCAAAAAAGTCTGAGCTACAGAAGCATTCAGTGAGAATGGCACACCCTGTGAATGAGACAAATGAGTAGCATTTGTATTAGTTCTGGAGGCTTTAGTAGCATCCTTCTACTTCCTGATTTTAAAAACAACTTGGGGAACTTCCTTTCTTGGGCTATTTTGGAACTTCTGCTTGTAGTTGTGATTGAAACCAAGATTTGTGAAGATGTGTGGTGGTGGTAAGCCCCTACTGATGACCGCATACCCTCCATGCCCAAATACTCAGCAGCTCATGGAAGCCTTGAATATGGTTGAGTTTTCAGCTTGGTCCGTTTTGTTGGAGAAAACTAGTGTACGTAAAACATAGGAATGTAGGGAATTAGCAGGCTGGATCATTCTCCTGAACCACCTAATCCAGGTTGCTATCTCTAATGGCAAATTATGCTACTTGTTTCAGAAATAGTTGCAGATCTCATGCCTTTATAAGGAGGTTTTTCTTCCAAGCCTCTAGTTTATTAATTTTATTTACTCTAGAGAAAAGCATATAGCAGTAGGCTGATTTAGTTTCTTATTTAATTAAAGGCTGTTTTCCTAGAAAAAGTTTGAATAATGGTACACTGGTAACAATTTCAATTTTACCGGTACATCAGCTTCTGCTCCTATGAGAAGAAGAGCAGGGAATTCAAAAGAAAGGTTGCTGGTAGGGAGTCAGAGCATTCTTCTGGGTACCTTCTACCCTCCAAAGCAGAATCACTTAACAAACTTTTGTCTAATCCATGCAAGCTGTCACACATATGCTGCCCTTTTGCGTTAGGTCTTGGCAGTGGGATAGTGAGCTTGCTGCCCTTGAAGAGAGAAGAGCCGTTTTGTGCCAGAGCCTCTTCTTTTCTCACCACTCTGTTCTCTCAGCCACATACAGGAAGATCCTTACTTTGGTTGTTCTTTGTAAAGCAGCATACACTCATGTTAAAAAGTGGGGACATTCACTAAGTGAATTAACGTGTTCTTTTATTGCATTAGTCTTCTCATGCAACATAAGCAAGATGAAAAACACTTGAATGAGCTTACACTCAAAATTCTGTGTTTAATTACTCTATTTTTCCCTCAAAGGCACCTTTAAATGATACTTTTTTTGTGCTGTCTGCTGAAGAAGGCAGATGAAAACATTTCCATTAAAAGCACAGCCTTTCTTATTTAAGTGTCAGCTGGGATGCAATTCTTTTTCCTCTGCCACCCAAGAAGCAGCCAAGAAAAATAAAGACAAGATTTTCAATTTCCAGTAGCCCTATCAGGAAAGAAATAAATGGGAAAAATTCCCCACCACCAAACAAATTCCAAAGAACTAGAAATGACTGCTGCTCCTTCTTGTGCTTCTCAGCAAGAAAAAAAAAAAAACAAACTAAACCAAAACACATACTACAGTATCACAAAAGTGGCATTGCAAATTGATTTTAGGAATTCTGACTTTGGGTGCCTTCTGGGGAAATTTCTCATGGGAAGTGTGTCTAATACAGTAACTGAAAAATAACTGAAACTTTTTTAATTACTCTAAACAATGGAAATTAAAAACTACATCTGAACTGGCTTTAAGAAGAAATTAATAAGAATACATTTATGTCTTTCTGATATTTTTCAGTCATCTCTCTCTGATAAGTCACTTCTCAGCAGACATGAATAGCATTGATGGGAAGCAGAAGATGCACTTTGTCCATTAGTAAGACAAATACCGCAATTGAGGCTGAATCAGTAGGTGCAGCCTTTGTTATTTCCCACTCCTTCAGACCAATAAATTAATTCACCCCCTGACTAATTTAAGAAATGTGGGCGTTACAAAGTAGTACCAACTTGTTTGAATGTAGGAGGAAAGCAAAAAGTCAGTGAGGAGCTGTTACCTGACTGACCTGTGTGTGGGCTGGATGTTTTGCCTGTGAGAAGAGAAAGGATGTTCAGGGGTCCTTGCAGTTTAAAACTGTAGCAGAAAGTTTCTCAGAAAAGTTGGTGTATTTTCTTCCCCAAGAATTTAGAGCTTAGGCTGATTATTTTAGCCAAGGAAAGTGTCTTTCTAAGAAGTCAGCCAAAGTCTTTGGGCCCTGGAGAATGATCAAAGTCCCTTTCTCCAATGCTGACACAAAAAGGAAAATTAACCTGATTTGTAGTGGTGTTTTTCTAAATATGCAGCACAAATACCTGGGCAGGACACAGGAGGATGCCATAATTTTTACTACATGTATGAGTTTAGATGCATGCATGCAGAACAGTTAGAGGAAAAAAAACCAAAAACCTGACAGAAAAACAAACAGCAGGTGCCAGGAATATTGTATTTCATAACCCATTCTGTGCCTGCTAGGGTACAGAAAACCCTTCCTTCTGTTACTACAAAGGAACTGTCCTGGCCCACTGGGCAAAAGCTTTGCTAAGAGTCACTAGTCAGATTGATTTACACACTAGATTGCAACACATACAGCTGGCACCTGTTTACAGTGGCAGCATTTTCTGAATTATGGTCTACAGTGTCCTAGATTCCTAATGCATTTTTTTGTGAAGATAAAGAACTTTAAAACCATCATTCCCCTCAGAGTGCCTGGTCTTCTCCATGTTCCACTTTCCTGTGAAGCTTACAAAAAACAAGAGCTAGGACCCTGAATTTGGCACTTTACCCAGAAAATGGGCTAGAGAAACATTTATGATAGGCAAAGCAGATGAAATGCATTTAAATGTTGAACTTAACCTTTTTTGTACTATGGACTTGCCTGGAGTTATGCCAGCAGTCCTCCTCATACCAAAACTGTCCAGGCAAATTCCCTTTCTGCCTTTAGTGACCTCCTGAATGATTATATTTCAAAGTTTCTTCAAAATATAGATTCTGGCTCTCTCATTTCCATTTGTTTCAAAGGCTCAGCTCATCAGATAGCATCTGAACCAGAGACTGTATTGCCAGAGTCTAAGTGGAGAAATCCAACCAGAAAAGTAGAGCTGGAGGAGGAGGAAAGCTACCTGTGGCTGAACTCGTGGGGAAGAGCAGTGGATATTGATGATCTTAAGGTGAGCACAGGTTTTATGCAAGTTGCTCTCCTGAAGTGAGAGCTTGTGCCTTTCATGTATATCAAGAAACATCCGATGGCTGATTTGAAACTCACTGATGAATGCTTAAGTATTGGATTCACTGAAAAGTTGTCAAGCTCTAGAACAGGCTGCCCAGGGAAGTGGTGGAATCTCCATCCCTGGAGGTATTCAAAAAATGTGTAGATGAGGCATTTGGGGACACAGTTTTTTGGTGGGCTTGGCAGTATCAGGTTAAGAGTTGGACTCAATGATCTTGGAGGTATTTTCCAACCTCAGTGATTCTTTGATTCTACAAAGAGTGAATTGACTGTTTTGATAAGGAAGAGTTACTGTGTCAGTATGTAATGTATATATAGAAAGTCTGGGTTTATGGTCGGAGGGTGGGCACACTTGATTGACTCTACTGTTGTTGATCTCACCATCAGCATGATTATTATTGACCTTGCTTATTATAGCACAGGGCCTGGGGCTCATCCAAATCAGAGCACCACAGGTCACACAGGGACCAGGTTTCTGCCTGGCACAACAGGTACCTGAGGTCTGTGCAAGGAGAAGGTTACCAGCTTATCAAATGAAGAACCTGCTACCAGTTTCCTGGGAAATGTTTTTATAACCTAAGCATAACAGCCCGAAGAGCTGTGCCCTGAGCAGGCTCTCTGAAGTTAGGATTTGGGCAGGTTCTGTGGGGCCAGTGACATGCCCTTTAGCAAGTCCAGGTTGATGAGCCAGGTGCTGAGGACAAAGCTACGGCTGCTTGTTGGTGCTGCTACCCCCAGCCACCTATCTAGATGTGAGTCTCCAGCAGGGCCAAAGTGGTAAATTTGCTGAGGAAAAATACGTGATGTTTGTCTCTTCACAAAATGAAGGGAAGATTGAAGCTTTTAAAAATTACTTCTGCACCATGAAATTTTAACTGAACATAAAATTCTTTCACTGAAAAAAACAGCATCTCTTCAGCTGAGCACCAGTTACTCAAAATGTGAGACAACTTTGTACACTTCTTCCAATTTCAGGACCAAAGTTCCCAGCAGCCTGCCAAAAATAAGATTTTGAGCAGCTGTTCTTAAGAAATCAAGCTCCTTTCAAGTTTCTTCTTCAAGCCAGCTCCAAAAATACCCGTTTGATTAGTCTGGTGTGGGTCAGGAGCAGAGTTGCAGATTTACCCAGCTCACCTGCGGTTGGCTCAGCATGGCTCCAAGCAGAGACTTTCACTTTCAGTTTGGCTCTGAGCTCACTCATGCAGAAGTTAAACTTTGAGAAATCCCCAAACACAAAGCTGAGCCACAGTGCTACAATTAGTCAAGTGCAGGATTTTCCCATTGCCTGTTTATAACTGACTACAAAGCTTCTTGGGGTTTTTTGTTATTTTTCAAGAAACACTTAAAATGGGGGAGTTTCAGGGATTATTTTAGATATATGAAGAAAAAAAATATATATGAGAGGTAGGAAAATTAATTATACTTGATATTTGTGAGACATAATCAATAGGGTTTCTGCTGTTAGCAAAGGGGAGATGGTTTCTGATTGCTGGGTTTCTGGGAAGCTGTGATCCAACGTCACCATAGGTCAAACCTTACAATGGCAGAAAACCTTGTAACTGTGTGGCTGGCTGTAGTTAAATATTCCTGCTTGCCCAAGAAACTGAGGAATTGTCTCTCTAGATGCATCTGGATGTGTTTTGTCCCGTTAGATGCTTGTTCTTTTGCCATCCTGCAACTGGGCCTTAATTTTTGCAATGAAGCTCTGGAAGTGACATATCAGAGTCATATTCTGAGCTGGGAGAAGGGCCAAGGGTGAGATCTGGCCTGGGCCTTACAGAGCTACATGAACAACACTTTGAAGAGGATGATGGAACTGTGCTTAGATGAAACTGCACGATGAAGAAATGGCAGTCAGAATAAATTCTTTTTTTTTTTTCCTTAGGAAAACAGGCAACATGAACACAGATGTTCATCCATAAGGCCAGGAAATAGTCCATGGAATCATCTAGTCTGGCTGCATGTCCACACTGGAATCTCATCTGGTTAGTCTTGGAGCAAACCCAGCCAGGAGTGTGTGGTTCACTGTGGTTCAAACTTTCACAGAGGCTTATTAACAGCATTATTATTTTCATATTTTATTTTTCCCAGTTTGCACGGCTACATCTTCTCCCAACACCAATTTCACCTACTTTCAAGAGCCTCATCTTGCAGTTGTTTCCCCTGCATGAATACATCCACACACAACCCAAGTCATCTTCTGATCTTCCTTTTACTATGCTACCCCCACTGATATCCTTCAGATTCGTTCTGCAGGGCTTTCTCAAACCCTTCTGCAGTTTTTAAGGGATCTTTCTGCAATTTTATCAAGTTTCCAAGTCCTTTAAAAAATACAGACACCAATGTGTCAGACACTCTTCAGTCCCACTGTTTCAAACACTTTTCTAACTTAATTTCCTTACTTCTGCTAATTGCTTTATACGTACCCAAAAGTCACATCAAGCTTTGAGTATATAAAAGCTTCCTTACAAGTGGTTGTCTGGGTAACAAACACCTGAAAGGTGCTTTAAAACAAGTTACCTGTTCCAGTTTCCATCATCCACCTTAATTAAAGCATGATATGGAGCTTGAACACTCAGAGCATAAGAGAGCTATGCTATTCCTCAGGAAAGCTGAGGCCAGGTGCCATGGTCCATGCAGACACTGGTGGACAGGTCTGTCCAGAGATGCTGTGGACCTTTGGCTGCAGGAGAGGTGGGGACTGCTTTCCCATGATTCTGGGGATGCCAGGACCCCCAGAAACTTTACACCTGCCATCTCAAGGAAAACCAAATTCATACCTGAGCAGAATAATGTTGATAAAATTCCTGTATACAGATATAGAGTATAGAGATTGACTCAGAGAATAGAGAAGCCTTTTTTACCAAGAGCATTTTTAAGAGCTTGCACACAGTGGCTGCACAGTGAGGACAGGATTAAGGCATCCTCCTGGATGAGTTTTGTGGGGTCAGACAGTACAAGAGGCTTAGAAATACATTAGTTGACTATATATATATTATTTTTTTCTGGATTATATTGTTTACTAGGAAATAGATGCAATGAGTTTGGCTAAAATCCCTCCTCCTAGCCAGAGGCAGGCAACTCAGTGAGACTTCATTTTCACATTAAAGTAAGTGAAATTTTGTTTTTATGGCTGTAACTGATTTAAATTAAATAATCCATCCACTGATGTATGAATGTTGCATGGGAAGCACCAAGACATATTTTATCCTCCCCTGGGAGCTCCTCAAGTCCCTTGCTTGTCACTGGATGCTTGAAATCTAAGCAACTGCTATTTCTTTCATATGCCAAAACCAACAGCATCTCCTCAGGCCACGCCTTTATGGGATTCATTAATTTCCATGCACATGTCTCTTCTTATTAACCCACCAATATATGTGGAGCACTACTGTGACTGCACCCCAGCCCTGGTTCCTTCCGTGCCTGGGTTTTAAAAGATCTAACTGTAGGCTGGGGGCCTGCCACTTAGTTTTCCAGTAGGGGACAATAGGAAGTGACTGCTGCCTGGGATCAGAGAGAAGAGGATGGTGTTTGAGACTGTGACAGGTCTGTGCTGCCACATAAAACCTAAATACGTGGTCCTGTCTGCAGTGCACCAGGGGCCTCCATTGGCTTGGGTGGCCTACAGACACCTGCACTTGCCCTGAATGGAAGAAAGGACATTCACCTCTGCAAGCTGTGGGTCCCTCCATGGCTGCAAATCCTCAGGTGAACTCGGCTGAGACCAGCTCGGAATCTTGTGCCTCCCTCATGCAGGGTTAAGAAGTGCAGATGCATTTTCTATCTCATTGACACCTGGCTCCCACACCAGGTAACATTCACATTTTCAGGGAGCTCAAAGAGAACAGAGTCAGAGCAACACAGTGGGAAGCATGCCTCCAAGGCATAAGAAGGTACTCCTTCATCAGCCAGCTGCAGCTTCATCTGCTTGTTGCCTGCCTAGCTCTCTTCCTCTGCAGGGCAGGTGACAGATGACGTGTGGAATGAAAAACACAGATGATGCTCCAGTAATCCCCTTCTCCCGTGCAACAAGAGCACACCCACATACACACTGCTTCCTCCCCAGCCCTTGCTTGCTGTGCCAGCTGAGTGCTAGCAGGGAGCTCAGGACTGCTGAGAACTGCAAAGGTTTTGCTGCTTTGGTTGACATTTAACTATTAACCAATTTTGTGGAGACTGAAGGGAAAGGTGCTGTTTGTGGGAGGTGATATGTAGAAAGGAGAAAGAGTAGGAGTAGCAGGTGTCATGCTGTAAGAGCTGAGCGTGTTTACCCATTTTGACCTTGACTGTCTTAAGGACAGAGCCCTTCTGGGTCCCCCACAGCCATGTGAGGCTACAGGCACCCATGCTTGGCTAAGTATTCCTGGGCCTGGTTAGCAGGAGATTGCCTGGCAGTAGAGGCATTGCATAACTGTGTGACTGAACTTAAAAACCCTGCCAAATGTGAGACCACAGGCAGAGAGTGAAAGGAAACCCTCTGGTTCCACTCTTGCTGGTGGCAAAACAGTCCATACAGACTGACATCATGGCACAATTCAAAGCTGATCTCCAAACAAACCTGGAGATGCCTCATCCTGATGAGATTTTCCTGGCTCTCCTTGCTTTAGAAAACACCAAAGACTCCTTGCCATGGAACAGGCACTGCCTCAGGCATGCCCAAGCAAGGGAAGGATGAGTGTTACATGGCTCAACTCAGCCCTGGGACTTCTCATAGCATTGAGATGGCCCTGCAGCCCGTTGTCTTTCCTGATCTCAGAGGTTCCCATTGCCACTGGCATAAGTGGGCTGCACAAAGACACGCCAAGTGCCTTTGCATTAGGGTAACAACAGGACTCAGCTCTCATCTGCTTTTTAGTCACCCATAAATCTCAGTATTCCTCCCTGGGAGGATGCTGAGGACAACAAAGTGAATTTTCTCTGGGCATGCAGGAAATCATGAGGGACTGGAAGTAATGAGGAAAAGAAAAATGCCAGACTTTCCTAAGCCTGAAACATTTAGTCTGGCTGTGCTCTGGCTTTAGCTTGGAGTCCCACCTAGGTCAGCTCAGGGCACTGGAGTGGGTCTATGCAGATTAGCAACGTCCTTTCATGTCTGGAAGTGGAGAAGGGAACTATGGAGACCAGGGCTGCACTGCTGGCACAGCTGGGCCCTGCCCACACCCTGCACTCAGGGAAGAAGGTGGTTCTTCACAGTCACCCTCACTTGATGACTGTGGAGATGCTAAACATTGACCATGGCAATACTGGCTCGACCCTGGTTCTGTGGTGACCTGGCATAGGGCAGTCCACATTTTTGCTGCCCAAGGCTATCATCCTGCCAAGCAAAGGAGACCTTATCCAAGCTGCCTGCTGGGGATGTCCAGCTTGTGCCAGTTTCCAGATGGTGTCAAGATGCTTCTGGCAAGGGCTAGCTGGCCTGGGCCGAGTTGTGCTGTACTGGGAACACCTGAGAAATTTCTCAAAAGGACAATCCTGTTTGAGTGATGGAGAAAGTCCTTGACAGCAACATGTTTGCTAGCAGAGCAGATGCCCCGGTGAGCCCCAGGAGACCTCTGGAGCTGCTTCATGCCGCAGAGGATGGGAGAATCCTGGATAAAGGCTCTGGAGTGCCCATGGTGGCAGTGGTCTGCATGTCCAGCAGACTGCTGGCTGTGCTGCCCACCCTGCAGCAGCAGCACGAGGGAGATGGCAGGCATGAGTGTCAGCCTCGGGACGCCCACAGCATGTTTCCTTTCCAGCAGCAGACAGGATGTTAGCTGTCATGGGTGTTAATTAGCCGCAACACAATGCTCCTGATTTCCATCAGTGCATTTTTCGGTTTGAGACTCTCTCTTTTCAGACCCAGTTTTTAACAGGGTCACAGCACTGAAGACCCCATCCCTCTGAGGTCTTCTCTGGGTGCAACTTATTATTATTATTATTATTATTATTATTATTATTATTATTATTATTATTATTATTATTATTATTATTATTATTATATCATGTTAATGAAGAATCCTGTATTCTACAAGCATCCCATTAGCACCACTGGACATTTATGAAGTTTGTCCAGAGGTCCACAGTGCTGACGGACTCAGCTAAGTCCTAGGCAACATTGCACATGTTGCTGCACGTTCCTTGTGGCACATAAATAGGAATAGCTCTGTGTGTGCAGAAAGGTCATGAAAACCTTTTCTGGCTTACCTCAGAGTTACATTTAGAAGTAAAATTAAATTATTAACTGTTTAGAGATAAGCTGATTATGACTAAGGCTTGGACACATAATAAAAGTTTTACCATTTTAAACAAGATGTGCTGGTGGAAGTACAGGTTCTGCCCTGTGTGGAACAGCTGTTCAGGTCAGCATCTGTGAGGACAGCAGCTGCTGCCCAGCAGCTTGTGGCTTGGGTGTGGCTTGCCACTGGCCACCTCATGATCACTCTGCTCCCACCAGTCTGCCAGTCTGTTTCACCAGGTGAAATAGAGCAAGTGAGTGCTCCCAAGTTTATCTCCAGTGAGAAGTCTCCAGCTTATTTCAAGCTCCATCACACAGCACTGCAATACAGAATAGCAGAACTGGTACCAGAGCACCCACCAGCCTGTTCCCTGTTTATAACTTCCAGACAGGGAATGATGTTAAGTGGGAACAGGGCAGTAACATCTGAAGACCCTCCGGTCTTTTTAAAGCTATGTGGATGCCTCTATTGTCCACTGCAACTTGGACACCTCTGGTCACACAGCTGTGTGGGCTCTGCAGACCATCCTGCTGCAGGCTGAGCCCTGCATGGGACATGCTCCCAATTCACCCCATTGAATAGTCTGATCAGAGCCCACTGGGACTGATGGTGGAGTCACAGATATGTTCGTGGCAACATCAGCCAGTTCAGGGCAATATTGTTCCAAAACATATTCACAGGTTTTTGGAGTTTATTGGATACATTTGGGTTGCAGCTTTCATGAAATTGTAATTTATCAAAAGCACAATGAGGAATCACACAGGCCAAGTTTCTAAAGTTCACATTTAAATTAGGTCATAGGTAGAATAAATATCTTTTTCAACACAAATGTAACTTTTCCAAAGAAAGCAGACGTCTTCTATAATAATATCAGCCAGCCTTTGAGCTTCTCAGCAGAACAATTTCTATGAATTGTTTTTAACCAACCCACATGAGAAGCTGGATACATTATTCTGTGGTTATAAATAGGCCTGTTTTCACAAAACTCCTTCTCAGGGAAATTGCTCTTAATTAATATGAAGAACTTTCACTTATTACTTGTATTATAAAAAGAGAGGGCTCTTGCATGGATCTGAGTCCTGTTATGCTTAGAGTTAATATAGAGACAAATCTTACCCTGAAAAAAACTCATCGTTTGGGTTTACTCCAGGTCTGTGCAGTCCCTGATTGTCTTATACCTACCTCCAGATTAATCAGCCCCATCACTGTGTTTAGTTCTTAACTTCTCCTTTCCTCACCATATCGTTATCCTTATGAGGAAAAGCAGCATTATTAACCCTCTGTTACAGATGGAGACTTGTGGTGCAGAGGTGAAATGTCTTGCTGAAGGTTGTCTGAACCACAGCATGGAGTGAATGCCCATTCTTCCCCCTAAAAAGCAGCACCCTGCCTGCTATGCCTCCTTTCAGCTGGTCCTGTGATAGTATTACATTTTTCTTCATTAATTTCCCATTAGACAGTCTATGAAAGAAACTCAAAGAACTCAGAGAACTGTTATCAGCTGGTTACACAAGGGAGCTAACACATTTAGCTAGTACAAGTGCACAAAGGGTGAAAAATGGAAGTTAGTTAAAGTGAACGAAGAGACAAAGTGAAGGGCAGGAGCAGTATGGATGTCAAGGAGTAATGGGAGAGTATGGAAAGGAAATCGAACTTCAAGCTGACCTATGAAACTCGGTGGTGTTACCAGCAACCTTGCTGATTTCACCTTCAGAAACTGCGTTTTGCAGTAACCTTCACTTGACTCATTGACACCTGCCCACTTCAGTTCTGTGGCCAGCCAGAAACCTTCCTATCTCCCTTAACCATAGCCTTCCACGCAAGGGTCTCTGCTGTCAGCCCCCAGACTCTGCATGACTCACCCCCTCTGCATCTCTGCAGACACTTGCCTGAGCTTTCTCACCTTGCCATGGCAAGAATAAAAAGGCAAATAAATGGGATTGCATGATGACAGGAATAAGATCTTCAGTTTAGGGATGAGATCCAGCATCTCTGCAGGAGAGTTCAGCACATGCTGTGCTTCCCTGCTTAGACCTGGCTGCCTGGGCAGGAAAAGGAGCCAGGGTAACACAGAAAAGACCACACAGAGCCCAAGCTCCCCCACTCCTTGTTCTTCCAGTGTGAAGAACCCCCCCCCAAAATTATGTTTCCCTCCAAAGGGAAATGCAGTGCTAGCTTCATTATCAGGTTGGAAATCAAGAGAGTTATTAGTTAAATTACTTTCCCAAATGTCACACTAAGGGCTGCAGATAAGACCTTCTTCACTCTCCTGAAAACTAGTTGAGTATTGTCTTCAGTACCCTGCTCCTCTCAGCTTCTGCAATTGCATCTGCAGTCACAGCAAGGGTTGGTCTGGGTCCACTGACATCTCCAACATGACATGAGTGGAAAACTCAGTGAAAAACCTGTGGGATAGGAATCCTGTCCTCATTAATATTTGAAGAGGATGCATGTTAATTAATGTCATCCCTGTCAGGAGTGGGCAATGAAGTTAGCACCGAATTAGCAATATGCAAACTCAGCCCCAGAGGTACACAAGATGTCTGGTACAAATTAAACATCAACTCTCAGAAAATACCCTCTAGAAATCCCAAGGAATAAGTTTCTTTATGGCCTCAGTTTGTTATGGAGGCTATTTCCTTTAAAGCAAAAGGTTTGCCTTCCTGAAATTTGTCATTGGTAGTTTTCCAACATAAATCCAAGGGATTTCTGATTGGCCTCTTCTGGTTAATAACAAGAAAATAAGCACAGGATTATGCTTATGTTACCTTTTCCTAAGGCTACTGATAATTTCTCAATAGGTTCAGAAACCAGACACTTCAGTGACTCTTATGTCACAAGCCAACTCTTCATGCAATGCCTGGATCTGCACAAGTTGATTAGAATACAACCTGTGTGAAGGATTTGGTTTGAGTGATGGATGACACCAGCTTCTAAACCACTGAACCTGCAGGCTGAATAAATTAATCCATTTTCTGGAAATTACTTATGGTTCAGTGTCAGCAATCATCTGCATTAGTCCAGTCTAGTTGTTTATGAAGTTCTGAAGGGGAAAGAAAAAAAATCACATTTAGACTGAGAATAGTCAGGACTGGATGGTTCACGGTTTGGCAACCGACTCACAAAGGCTATTGCTGCCATGGGAAATTCATCTTCACTGTATAGTGGCTATGCAGGACAGCTGGGGCTCTGTCCAGGCTGCTGGGATTAGCTCTGCTCGAGGGATAGGCTAAGCAGGCAGCCACTCCCAGGAGCAGAGTGTGAAAACCATCACAGCTCTCCTGCCCACACTGCCTGGAGAGGATGTGGAGGAAAGACTCAGGGCAAAGGGAGGTGGCAGCTACTGCTGAACCACCTCTTGGAGGAGCAAAATTAGGTGCTGGCACAGGCTGCAAATTAGCTGATGGCACCAGCAACAATGTGGATTAGACCACTGAGAATGCTCTGCAGGAGCTCTTGATAAATGCTGCCTCCTGCAGAAATGAGAGGGGGGGCCCATACTAAGCATGAAGTGGGGATGAGGCACTGCCCAGCACGTTCTGTTCTCATAGACAGATGTCCAATGACAGATGAGGAACTCAGCGCTGGACAAGAGGCACAATTGCCCCTCCAGCTCATCATCCACATCACCAGCTAACACAGGGATGCTGCTGTCTCCTTCCTATAGTGACATTCACAGCCCCCTTTTCCTGCAGGCATCTGGAGTCTGTAGCTATTGTAGGGAGAAGGGTAGGGTGGGGTGTGTGATAGTATTTTTCACTTGTAACACCTACCAAATTATGGCATTAATGAAAACAGAGCAGTGAGTCCTAGGCACTCATTCAGTATTTGAGTTCCTCCTGTCCTCCTGGGCTGTAGGATGATTCTGGGCTCTGAGATGGAGCCGTATGGCAAGCCAGGAGGTGTCACACAGAGCCACTTCACAGACTCCAATCAGGAATGTTTCCAGCAAAAGAAAAATGTGTTAAACTCAGCCGTTCTCACAGTCTGACAGCTCCTGATGTTCATGTCAAACAATGAATGCAAAAAAACGTCCTCTCTCTGAAGAGAGACATAACTGCTGAATAATTAACAAGCACTCTCACAGCACACCTTGCCCCCTTCTCCATGCAAGGAGTGCTCAAGGCCTCAGATTTTTGAAAGAGGAAGACCCAAGATATTTGTGCCCTTTCTGCCTTTTCCCTGGAAGATTTTTTTTGCAACACATAATGAGCCCAGTTGCAACACCACCGTGCCCAGTTAGCAGTGCTGTTTGACTAATTGCACTGAGTTTATTCGAGGGGAAAGCAGGGCATTGCAGTGAAATAGCTGCAGTTCAAATAACAGTGTTCTGCTTATTGGAAACAGTTTAATCAAGGAAGGAGGCTATCATCAGCAGGTTAGCCTCTAACCTCTCCTCACTAACATCAGCAGGTATTTCCCATTGGTTTGTGTAGGTAAGTCATGACCTGTCATAAAACAAAGCAGTAAATGCTATCACAAGCAACTCTTCTGCCTATTTTGGAGGCTTTGCTATCCAAAGGAAAGGAAAACAGGAGGAAAACAAAGAATCAGAATGTACCAATGAGAAACTGCCAATGGGGACTTCTCAACAGCATTAGCAGAAGCTAATATGAACCAGGAGCCAGCACTGGCATCCCTTGCCGTGGGATGGGAGAGATGGAGGGAAGAGGATTATCTCCTGCTGGGCTTGCACAGGCCTGCTGGGAGGGTGAGAGGAGCAGCTGGGTGCAATGCCAGGAAGTGCAGTGCCCACCACCTCTCCCACCCATCCCATTTACACCAGCAGCCCCCACTGCAGTCCCGACTCTGCCAGCTCAGTCACCCCAGGCACCACAGGTACACTCCCTCACCTGTGACTCACCTGGGGTCCTCTAGTGCAGGACACTGACAGCGAGCCATGGGACACATGCATGGGCAAGCCAAGGTGCGTCACCTTGCTCCTGGGCATCAAACACTGTGCAGCCACTCAATGTACGTACCTGGCTGAAGGTAGCCATGGCTTGCTCAAACCTTTGCTGAATGAGAGCGATGGTGCTGAACACCGGCGGGAAGGAACAGTCTTGAGGGGCTGAAAACAATAAGTCTGTTATCAGTTTCCATCCCATAGCAAAGCTTCCACAAAGGTGAGGTATTTAAGCATTTATAAGAGTCATTGATACAGTGTGTGCAGGAGGAGATTATATGTTTGCGCTCTTAACTCCTGGATGTTGCCAAATTACCCCTCAAGTGTGAAGGCTCCAAGCCCCACAGTGGTTGGCACAACAGCTGCTGTCACACAGGGCTGGCTCAGCCCAGGGGCACTGGCCAGGGCTTGTGCACAGCCACAGCATTGTGGGCAAAGCCCCAGGGCCACCAGCCAAGGCACCCCAGCAGGGATCTGCCCAACACTGAGGGTCAACCTCCGCACCAGGGGCTGCACAGGGGCTGCTCAACCCAAGCTCCTTTTACAGGCAGTGGGGAGACATGGACACTTGTGGGTCACCATTCTTCCCTCCCCACCTCTGAAGCAGGCTTCGGAGAGCAGGAGCCATGTCCTTTCCCAGAAGTGCCCACTTCTCTCTCCTGAAGAGAAAGAAGCCTGTAAAAGCCCCTTGGACCAATAGGGTTGGATACAGACCTCCACACTCTGCAATGCAGGGTGAGAGGAGGCTGCTCCTGATGAGCCCAGCACAATGAGGCTGGTTTCAATTAGAGGTGGGTAAGCTGCCTCCTCCAAATCCACAGGGAAGCTCCCTGCCTCTTGAAAATCTAAAATCCCTGCAATCTGTGCTTCAGGACAGCAGGTTCTGTGTGGCTGCCCGCCATCTGAACACAAGTATGAGTGCTAAGGAACGAGGCTATTTTAGGAACAAGTGACACAACAGAGGAGCATCAGAGGCAAAAAATGGCTGCTTGCTGCCAAGTGTTGACATGAGGCCAATAAAGGGCAGGTTACTGCCCTTTTGGGAGGATGCCTGTCTTATTAAAGTTGTAGTTACAGTATTTTTTTGAGATGCTTGAAAAGCAGGGTGATATATTTACAGAGAACTTTCTGAACGTTTGGCCTCATTAACTGAGTGGAAAAAGAATTATTAAAAACACCATCTGCTTTTTATTGAACTTTGTTTCAAATTCATCAGAATTTCATCATCTCTAACCTCTAACTCTTGATTTTTACTCCAGAAAGTATGTTAGCAGAATACCACCCCATGCAGTATACAAATGGCAAACAAGCACTGCTGGTGGTGTCTGCAGATCTTCTCTGCCACAGTCTCACCAAGTCAGTTCAAACCATCCCAGCACAAAGGACAGGCACCTGCACCACATGGAGCTGAGCTGGAGGCATCATGTGCTCCCTGAAGGTGTCTGAGACCCTGAGAAGGGTGACAGGGAGCCCAGCTAGCTGAGGCCACCCCATGGTGCCATGGCCCATGTAAGCCAAGCAAATGCAGTTTCCCAGAGGACATGAATGATGTTCCCTGATATTATCAGCAGAAGAAAGTAAAGCAGCAGCAGCAGCAGAAGTAACCTTGCTCTGGCTGCAGAGAAAAGTGCTGGCAGACATGGTCATGAAGCTGCAGCAGCACTGCACTGGGATACTAGAAAACCACTTCCCCCTAGAAACAGTGAAAGACAGGAGAGATTTGTATATTTACTCCTGGTTTATACCAGTTTGACACTGGTATGTTTAGCCCAGTAGCCTCTCTGTATGTGGGACCTTGTGTGACAGGAGTAGGTGACACTGTTTCATACCTGCAGAGGACCTGGTTTCTGAAGGCAATGCTTGTTCCCATGCCTGTACTATCATGGCCCTTTTTGCTGCCTACCTTTGACAAATACCTAAATATATGCAATATGAAGTCAAAGAAATGAACATTGAAATTGCTAATTATGTACATATGTCTGTTATCAGAGCAGCAAGTCTTTTCTAAGTATTGACTCATTATTACCAGGAGTTCTTCTGCAGTGTGGTGCTCAACAAAAGGTCAGTATGTGACAGAGTTATGTTGCTCTCACAGCAGTCACTGCTGAGCTCATGGAGTTAAATGTGTTTTGGAAAAAGGTTATCCTTCTAAGATCATCCTAAGATATTGTATGGTGTTGTCTTCATCCTTGAGCCCAGCTGGGGAAGTTCTCTAGCTCTAGTTAAAATACAAGATGTATGGAAGGCATGGTCTACTCATCATTGGTTTTGCAGTATCTGGTTAAAACACCAGCCTAGTGATAAAGCAATGGAAATAGCTGCACCCTCTAGGGGAAGAGGGGATGAATCCTGACCCAGGCAGAGGCCCATTTTCTCCCCAGCTTACTCCCTTGTATCCTGAATTCTGACCACACCAGCTTTATAACACTGTCAGCGCTGTCTGTCATCCACCTCCATTTAAACCCACAAGGACTGCTCAGTGCAGACTCCCAAACAAGATGCCCTCGGAAGGGCAGACACCAGTTTCTTATCTGGTGCAACATCTGAGAGGTCAGTCAGGACTCTTTTCTGAGTCCACCTAGGACCAGCCAAAAGGCACTCTCTGTGCAGAGCAGGCAGGGAATGCTCAGGGAAATGCAACCCTCCCAGCATCCACCCAGAGTGGGCATAGAGGTTACTGCTGGTGGCAGCAGGATGCTCAGCATGCCTGGATTGATGTGGCATAGGACAGCAAGGAAAGAGCATTGCACTGTGGGGAAAAATGGTTTTGTTCCTCTCCCCAGTTCAGTGTAAAGCAAATTATTTCTGTTACTACTATTCTTACATTAACTTTATTCTAGAGTTGCCACTATTTCATTTACCAAATGCATATAGGCAAGATTTAAAAATGCCTATTTTTAAATATATGCACACTTTGACACAAGTGAAAATATCAGACCTGATGTTCCTCCTCTCACTCCAAACACAAGGGACTTGTTACTTGATTTGTTGAACAAGATAAGGTCAAGTCATGAAGAAAACATTTATTCCCCACTGTTGCTACTACTTTGGTGGAAAAAAAAACTACATGTGATTTTTACTGAACACTGCAGCAGGTGCAGAGAAGACAAATTAACTTCGCCCTGTGTTCCAAAACCTGGGAGAATTTGAACACAGTTATGTCAGTATTCACTATCAATTACATCATACTTTCTCTCTTCAGGGGTTTTCCTCATTTAACAGATTTTTTTTTTGCTTAACGGAGGATATTGCAGTTTCTGCCACAAGTTTAGCTCCAGCCCTTCTTACTCCTCCCTGTGACCTGTTCTGATTCTGAGGCACACAGCAAATAATGCAAGGATGGCATCTGCAGATGGCAGAATTTCAGGAGCACTCACTGGGAGCCATTTGCTCCAGGAAATCAGCTACACTCACCATGCAGGGGCTTCACCCAGGCAAGGGCTTCACCTTGTCAGCCACCCACAAGGAGACCTGCCTGAAGATGCAAATATAACCAGAAAAACAGCAGGGAAAGTCTAAAAAGTATCCCAGTGCTCTGCATGTTGTGGTAGAATATAAGTTACTGAGGGTGCTGAACAACCCTTGCACCAAATTATTTCCTTTTTGAAACTGGCACAAAAATCAAATCTCCTTTATTGTCTCAAAGCACTCCACCAAAACCCCTGAAAATCCAGAGTTCAGTCATTCTTCCTCAGATGAGCTAACCATGTCTTGCTTCCTGCTGGTTTATCAGCTCAAATGCATTGCTTGTCTTCACTCATTCAGAAAGTGTGTATACAGGGACATGATTTTGCCATCTGAAGTGGGTTTTGGGTGGCCAAATTCTTCAGCAAGTAACAGCCAGCACTAGCTGAAAACCAATGCCATTTCTAAAAGCTTGGACTTCTGTTTCTTCATGACTTTCAGAAGTGCCCCCACATCTAGTAACATATTTCTACAATCCTTAAGGAATTTACTCCCTTCTTTACCTCCTTCTACCACACTAGGTGAGAGTCCTCATGAAAATAGCACACTCATGTCCTTCTTCTCCTGAAAGAATCCATCAATGGCAGGAACACTGAATGTGAACATCAGTTCACTTTAAGTGATCACTTAAACCGAAGCCCACAAGACATCAAAACAGAAGAAGAGAGGAGAGCCCAGAGGATTTCCAGAAGGTGTGGTGGCAGGTAAACCTATCTTTCCTTGACCAGGTTCTCCCAGGGAACACAATGAAATCCCCAGGGACCTTCCTGTCCTGTCATGTCATGCACGTGCATATGCACATGCAGAGGAGGCTGGGGCAGGGGCAGTTGTGACCACCTCAGCACATCAGGCTGCCTAAAAGGGGAGGAAAAGGGACTCCTGAGGGCAATGAGTACTTTAAACGAGCTTTTTCCTGGACCTCTTCCCAATTTTGTCTCTTACCTGAGGTCACTAGCAAGGAGGTGACAAAAGGTGTGGGGATACCGTCCAAACACTCTTCAAGGCATTGGTTTTGCTGCACTGCCAAACCAAACCAGCTGCAGATGCTCCTGGTTTCATGGCTCAGGATGTGCTTGTGTAAGCCAGTGCTGCTCATCCTGAGGCAGGGCTCTGCTCCCACTGGGTACATCCCTGGACACTGCTGCCTTGAAGAGGGCAAGGGTTGAGTGTGACAGTGCTGCATGGCATGGGCCAAAGAGGGTTCAGGGCTGGCTTTAAGAGTTTATGTGTGATATTATAATTTATACTGATTTCAGATAATTATGCTGCAGTGCCAGGGGGCACTCTAAAGTGCTTCTTAATCTATTAATGCAGACAAATGGTGCATGCCCTGGCCATTTCTGCAGCCAGTCCTGCTAGCTAACATTTCAGATGAGCAGCCCTCCATGAGTATTTCCCAGTGGCACACACATGGGTGGCATTGTCTGGCTCCTTTGTCCTTCATGGACCAGGGCACTTCTGTACCCACCTGTGATCCATTTGGTGCTCTGCTGCCTCACTGCCCTCAGCAGTACCCACAAGAGCTGCCCTGCAGATGTTCCCTTAGGAATTTGTTTGGCTCAAGCAGGCTGGGAAGGAACTTATGAATACATGCAAGAGGAGGATTTCTGGTCTTTGTTGTATCAGTGTGGGCAGAGTAGTCCCTCTGAAATAAGCAGCAGCACTCAATTTAAACTAGACATCCCAAGGTGTGCGTCAAGGCTTACACAGAATAAACCAGACTGGAATTTGCCTTGATCTGGTCTACAGTAAAACTCTTTTCCAAAGCTACTTTGTGCCACTATCATCACTCGGGTCAGTGCTGTTACTCTGGACTTCTAACAACACAGCAATAAACAAATTTTTGTCTAAATTGGTTTAAAAGCTGACAGCCTGGTTATGGGGACTGAAGAGATTTCCTTTATTGACTGTGCAATCAGTGTGATTTAGAGTCTCCACAGGGGCCTTGCTGAAGGCTCTCCAAGACTCAGCTGTGACAAACCACCCCCCACCCCCCAAGTTCTGCTGGGCATTGCTGCTGGAGACAGTGGCTGTGGTTCTGGGACCTTGTTCCTCCCCCTCATCTTCCCACCTTCCTGATCCTGCCTTCCTGGTGTCCTGACCTCCCACAGGGCCAGTTATTTGTCTGGCATCACACCCCTGCCTTCCAAGGTAATAAATTACTCCAGGAAGCAGCTTTGCACTGGACCTCATTAACCGCTAGCACTGCTGTCCCTTTTCCTGCCACACCATGCAAGCCAGACATCCATGACTATCGGCAGCAGATATGCATTTCTCAAGCTCCCAGGAGAACCCACAGGTCTGTGGCAGATGGTGCACTGGGCTGATGGATGCACAGGGCTGGGGGAGCTAGTCACCCTCCTTGCCTCTTGGGATCATGTCCCAGCACAGTCTGGCCCTCCATGTGATGCTCCATTCCTGTGCCATTGCATGGGATTTGTGGATGTTGTAAATATGGAAAAAAGTGGGAGGTAAGGTGAAGAGCCTTTTTTTGGTACTGTCTTATTCCATTTTCAGAGGCTGCTGAATTCTGAAAAATTTCTGAAAAAGCACTAGGCTTAAGCAAAATAGATCCACAAAAATCAAATTGAAGTGTCAAAGTGTCAAAGCAAAATGGATCTGTCCCCATGCTATGGGTGCAAACACTGGGCTGTGTTATGTCTAAAGAAAATAGCAAATTTTTTCTATGTATATTGAAAGGTTACTTTTTAATAAACCTAAGTAAAAATTTATCTTGGGGCCACAAGTATCCCAACATTCTATGCTAAACGATCACCTACTCTTTTTATTTCTCGTCTACTTCCTCACCAGAAACAGAAAAATAAAGACTGGTTAAAAAGAAAGAAATGGGAAAAAGAGAGCAGAAAATATACATATCTGAATTTTGTTTTTACAATGTTTCTACAGACAGCTTTGAAGAAAATGTAACTATTATTTGTTTCTGTTTTTTCCTCTTAACTCCTTTGTTTTTGGTTAGTTTTTTTTTTTTAATGTAAACTCTTTCTTATTGGAAAAAAATCCATTTCTGATATCAGCTCTTGTTCTAAAGAGCAGGAGGAACAATGGAAAACCAGATCACTTGTCATGTAAAGTGACAAACTTTTGTATTTGGAAGCATTGAAGCTACTTGATCACTTATGAACCATGCATCTCTGTGTAAGAGAACCATGCAGAGAGCCCCTCATTTTTTGCAGAAAAGTCTATTTGTCAGAGCTGACAATGTCACGAAGAAATGTCACTTTTCAGCGCAGAGATGCAGTCCTCGGCAATATTCTTTTTGTTTCCCAGCCAGCACCTCGCTCCTGTCTGAGGTCACACTAAATGATGTAACTCTCCCTTCTGGCCTCGCAATCGATGGGCTGGTGGCCGGGGCTGCTCTCCCTGCTGACAGGAGCGCTCGCTGCAGCTGAGACCCCCCCGGGGACCAGCCTTTGCTCCTGGGCTCACACCACACTGCCAGGTGCTATGGGACAGTGTTCACAGCATGCACTAAGGTGAAACATGTTTCTTACAACGATGTTAATCCTCTCCAGAAGAACAACAAAAACAACAAAAAAGCATCTTAAACTCTTCCCCTCATATAGGTATAGCCAAGAAACCTGCCAGTTTTATTTTAATCGACGTCCGTTTACTCGTGGCTGAGGGTTTTATTTTATTTGTTCGGTTTCTCAAGGCTCTGCTGACCTAACACGGCGCCCGAGCAGTTTGACAGTGCAGCGATATCGCCAAGCAAGTCTCTTTAAATTCCATTTCTGGCAAGCAGGGAGGAACTGCACTTCGACCTGTCCCCGGCTCATCTGGCCCTGACTCCACCCGGCTCCCCCGGCCCCTTTCTCGGGAGGAGAGCTCTGCAATGCGGGGCAGGGACCACGAGCCCTCCGAGCCCAGCAGTCCGGGACCGGCCCAGCGCCCCGGGAGCGCATCCGCAGCCCGCGGGAAGTCTTGGGGTTTGCTCGTCACCGGGTTCAGGACCAGACTCAGATCCCCGGCGGATCCTCAGCTATCTCTATGTCCCAGTCACCCGCGGCAGCAGCAGCGCATCCCCTCTCGCACCCGGACCGGACCCGGGGCTGCCCCGCTCCGCGCCCCGCACTCACCTCGGGCACGGGGACCCCGCTGCCGCCGCCTGCCCGCGGCCCCGGCATCGCGCTGGGTCCCGTCCGGGTCCGCCTCGGGCGCAGAGCCGGAGCGAGTGAGCGGAGACCCCGGCGCCGGCCGCCCCCGGCCCTCCCCGCCGAGGGAGGAGCCGCTCCCTCCCGCAGCAAAGCCCGGGGGTCCGCCGGGATGCCGAGCGGGCCGCGGGCAGGGCTTGCCGGAAAAGGGGAGGCAAAAAATCAATAGGTGCAAGGAGAAATGAAAAGTGACTTACAAAGAGAAAACCCTTCACGGGTTCTTCACATCCAACCTTTGACAGCCAGGCTCTCCCTGCCAGGATTATTACTGAGGCAGCGTGGCAGGTATGAATGTAACACCGTAGGGTGTCAGACAAAACGAGCACCAGCGCTGGGCAACCTGCGGTTCAAATTTGTGTGCATCAGGCATGAAGGAATGAGGGATGGGACCAAGAAGTGTACGGGATAGGGGTCTGTGTCACCGCTGGCCTGGATGTAGACTCCGTAATGCCCTCATCATCCATACAAGTGTCAACTTAGGTCTGGAAAACACATTATCATCATCATCCTGGGCACAGGTTTGGGGAATCACCCTTTTAATTCTGGTAAGAATGGCACAGAGCTCTTAAGAAACTGAGACTGAGTTTCGACTACACAACATTCTCCATCTCACTGAAATCTAAGCGACCCAAGTGCTGGGAAGTTTTATCACTTCAAAGTGGATTATTTCTTCTACAGACTTGCCTGTACTTAACCATCATATTTTACAAGTGACCTGCTCTCACTGAGTTGTGCTTCTTGGCAGCTAAAGTTGCAGGATTTGTTTCAAGTAATGATGGATTGTCTGCAGATGGGACACTTGCTCTGGCAGTCTGGATTATGGTATTTTCCCTAGGAAAAGAAGCATAAGAACTGCTCTTTCCCATGAAAAGGACAAATGTCCTTGTCAAATATGGGCTGGTTAATAAGAGCTCCAGTTTGTCCTTGAGAAGGTGTAGGGATGAATTATCATGTCCCTGGCTGCCCACAAGGCACTCCTTAGAGAAGAAAACCAAACAAAACAGCGAAATACAGCACCTTTCAAAACCACTCAGACTCCTTAAAAAGACAGGTAGATAAAGATCCCTGCCTTAAGTTGCTTCAAATGACAGCAGGTCTGCCTCTGCTTGTATACAGCCAATCAGCCACCTAGTTGTGCCAGCATTTTCCTCCCTTTCCTGGAGGATCTGTGTGATCCAGGGATTTCTGGAGGGCTTTTTGGTTTGTTTGTGTTTTTTCCTCCTGTATTTTTTCAGCTTTATTACTGAGAACATCTCATGTATCAAATATTAACAAAACTTCATTCCAAGCTGGTGGGTCCACTCTGTGATATCCTCTGGCAGCCTGCAAAAAATCAACAGGGAAGTTACATGAGATTTGGCATCATCACTGCAACTATTGTGAAGGCTCAGTTAAGCCCTCCAGGACATGAATGCAGGCCAGATTTTTAGGAAGTTGCAATATGTTCCTGGACAGCATGATCAGCAGTGATTGATTTCTACATTTACAAATGTGTTTATTATTTTACATTAGCTCAAATTGGACAGATAAGAGACCTCCAGAGACGTGAGAAAGACCATTGCTTTGCTGTTTAGATCAGGAATGTTTTCTGTATTGCTGCAAAGGGAAGAAATTGTTTCTAAGCTCACACTACATCTTGGCCAGGACCTTTTGGTTAAATACTATTAAATGTTAAATACGTGCTAATTTAAAGGTGACAACTGAAGACTACAGTGAGAGAAATCAGAATTGCAAATATGGTCATCTTATTTCCTACAATTTATATTTCTTTTGATGCTTATGCTAAAAAAAGAAACCATTTTGATCTGCACAAAGCCTCATATGCTTTAGCAGAGTAAGATTAACTGGGATGCCTAATTAAAACAGGCAGTTACCAATTAAGATAATAAAAAATTGCTATTTGAAATACAAAAGAGACCAAAAAGTTAGAGACACTTATCCAAGAGCTTAGCAGGTTTTCATTTGCAGATACTTAAGGAAACAAAAACGGTGAAGACGCACTCTGGAACACAGCCCAGTAAAATCAGAGAGGAGTCTGCAAGCTCCTGTGACGCTTCATTACCAAAGTGCCTGCTGCTCACCAGCCCGTTTGCTTTTGCACTCCATCTGCCACGTCTTGTACGTACTGAGACCCAGGCTCTGCTACCATCACTTATGCTGACAGTTCCCCTCAGGTGTTCCAAACAGCACTGCTCAGACCACCTGAACAGTGCAGGACCTGTGCCAGCACCTGGGTTTTCCTTGGGACTGGGACAGCACTGCACTGACATTCATTCAACACTGCTTTTTTTCACTCCTGGGAGCTTTTTGCCATACAGCAGCAATATTATTGTTGTTGTTTTTGTTGTTGTTTCTTTTATTATTAACAATAATAATAATAGCACTAATAATTAGTTTAAAGAATTGATGTCAATTCTCCAACCTGAAGTTCCTTTCACATTTATTTGCACCATCTGAAGCTGACTAAGTCTTCTCTGCCTGCTGTTAGTAAGCAAATCAGCTCAGAGGAGAACATATGTATGTTCAGGTATATAAACATATGTAGCAGCCTGTGAGTTTGCTTGTGCACAGAAGCATGGTGGGTTAACCTTTGCTGACTGCCAGATGCCCACCCAGATGCTTTCTCATTTTCCCTCCTGAGCAGGACAGGGGGACAAAAGCATGTTTAAAAGAAAACCTTGTGAGTCTTCCTGATCACTCCTTGGCTCTTGAGCTGGTGAATCGTGGATGGGAACCAGGGAGCCTTGTGGTTTGTGTATTGCCAATGGTGCGTCATCATGGCTGCCACGGCCACATGCTGCTCTTTGACGTTCAGCAATCCCATGACACAAGGATCCTCCAGGAGGCTGGGCAAGGCAAGCAGATGTTCCAATTTCTCTGAATCAAGGGCAATTACACCAAAAGGCTTTTTGGGTCCTAGAAGTACCCTCTCCTGAGGCAGTCCATGCCAAGGATACATGGGGCATCTGAGCTGGTCACAACAGGGCACTTTTGCCATTTGTCTGCTGTTAAGTTCACCTCAGCCCTCTGTATAGACAGATTTTGGGATCTCCCTGGCAATCCAGAATTCCAGATGGGCTCTTTTCTGATGTGCCATAACAGCATTAAGGTACACTGCGCACCAGTGTCTAGCAGTGTTTTAAACTTCTGTGGATCCACTGTGCCAGACCACCAAATCCACACAGCCCAGTAAAGCTGGTCACCCCTTTCTTCCTTCTGATCAAAGGCAGTGACCCTCTATTCTAGGCTGGAGACCCTTGCAGTGTCAGACCAAAAGTCCCTTCACCAAAATCAAGAGAGTCACTCTTAATCCTCCTCTATACCAGGGAGACTGCGGGTTGCTTTCCACCATCTCAACAGCAGCTGAACAGACAGCAGTCGTGGATGGCCCTCCTTATCTCTCTTCCCAGACAATTTGTGTACGTGTCCATTATCTCCAGACAGATAGAATATCATGCTGGTGAATTCTGAACAACGCTTCCACACTTGCCCATGTACAGTGACCATCCAAATCTTTGGAGACACAGTTGTCATCCAGGTCACTGTAGAAGACTTTCCAGCACTGCTCGTAGTCTCACATATTGGATATTGTCTTCAGTGGTAGTGGCAGCAATCTGCTTGTCTGGCTGGTGGTGGTAATGTTTCAGCATATTTTGAAGTCTGCCCAAGTTTCAGGACCGGTCATTTCTCTCACTTCCTCCTCTTGCTTCCTTGCTGAAGGACCAGCTGCCTGATCAGATCCTTCCTCCTCCTGCTCCTCTAATTGTGGGTATGGACCCATTGACCTCTGCATCCAGTGGTTCTTTGTGACTGCTAAGGCAATGAGTGTAGCTGGGGATTGGGTCCCCATCTTATCCATGGTGTTGTCAGATGTGGTTTGGGTCCCTGTCTCATCCATGTTCCCCTGATGGTGCTGAAGGGAGGCTCAAGAAGAACAAGGAAAGCGGATGGGTTTCACTGAAGCAGGCAAGGCAACCTTCCATCAAGTGCCAGTTCAATGAGATTACACGCCTGAAGAAGTGCAAGATCACAGGCTGTGGGAGGTGATAACCATGCCAGGCATCCACCCAAGTCCTCCCACACACCATGGAGGCACCCAGGCATTGGTGACCTAAAGGCACATTTCCTTGTCACCCCACTGGCAAACAGTTCCTCATAACACCAGACCAAAACTAGTTTCTATGCAAGTGACAAAAAGATGACATTGGTCAAGAAGCTTAGATAAGGATGTGGTGGGGACCTCTGGAGTGGAAGGCAGACACATCAGTCCCGAGGGGAAGAGAGAGCTACAATGCCTCAGCTCTCCACAGGACAGCCCTCCTGGCACAGGAGCAGTGCCTGTGCCAGGGTCAAGTGCAGGGCTGCTGCTTTTATCAGAATGCTTCCAGGCACAGCAAAACACAGAGATAAGCACTGCAGCAAAGACAGGAGCTGAAAGCAGCCACTGCAGAGCCCAAGGCTCTGTTACACTGTAAATCAAGCGAGCCCTATGAGCCACGCAGAAGTCTGCCAATTATCAGCTACCACAGCTATAGTATGCCCAGATCAAAACTGGCTTTATCTCGTGCCCAAGAAAAAGGCCTCGTGGGTTGATCTCAGCTGGCTGGCAGACATCCACCTGGATGCTTTCTCACCTGCCCTCCTCAATTGGACAGGGGGAGAAAATAAGATTAAAAAACACCTCAAGGGTCAAAGACAGTTTAATAAAAAAAGCAAAAGCACGCTTGTGACCAAAAAGAGGAATTCATTCCCTGCTTCCCGTCAACAGGCAGATGTCCAACTACTCCCTGGGAAGAAGAGCTTCAGCACATATAACAGAGGCTTGGGAAGACAAACACCATAATCCTTCTTTCCCTGAGCTTCTGTTAAAAGAGATGTACAGCCTCTCCTTTGTGTGCAGTTTGCTCTGTGGGTTGGATCAGAGGACTGGGAAGTGTGATCTGCTGAACCCTTAGCAGGGACTATACAGTGAAGGAGTCTTATTTCATGTATGTGCTGGGGGAAGGGTTTCCCTCTGCAGCCCAGAAGGTCTCTGCTGGAAGGAGATTTAGCAACTAAGAGTATACCTGGCTCTTGCATTGGGCCACATGAGCACTTAACACTTAAATGTTCACTGCAGTGTTGGTGGCTGGCACCTTGCAGTGTGGGTGAGGCAACCTGTGCCTAGGTTGCTTTGTTCAGCTGTCCAGTTTTTCTTGAGAGACTCTTCTGGTGATTATTTCCAAGTCCAGAGTTCATATCATCCCCAGATGGACTTTTCTGTTCAGGTCAGCTAACAAGGTGGAGGTATGTCATGGATCACACCCAGGACTGCTGCACAATAGATCAGGCACAGCAAATTATTTGGATTTGCATATGCCAGGATGTTCCATGGCACTGCTCAGGAACTGTATCTTGAAGGGTTTGTACACTGGAAAAGAGGCACATTTGCACCCTTTTCTTATTTCCAGCCCTGACTGACAAGAGCTGCTTGCAAAAAGCAGACAGTCCCATGTCCCATGGTCTGAAAGGAAGCTGGCATCAGGCAGCATGGGATGTGGCAGAATTTGTCCCTTGAGGCCAAAGAGCACCAGAGGAGTTGCTGGTGGATCCTAAGCAGTGAGAGAGCAGGAACACATTCCTTCTGGAAACACTGCTACAAGTACATTGCATAATGCTTGCTGAGTTCTCCCTCCAGGTCTCCATGAGGAGAAAATGTTAGTGTTTTATGCAGGCAGCTACTTAGCTGGGGACTGGGGTAGGAGCAGTGTCAAGGGTCTGTGCCGGGAGCTCTGCTTTTGGGAAAGCAGCCAGAGATGCTGGAGGAAATGAATCACCAGTGGCAGCTCTGGAACTGCAGACTAAATCAGTTTAATGCAGCGTGCAAATAGAACAAGGCTGCTCCCTGCACAGAGTTTGTTAATGAGCCCACAATAATCTGTGCTTTTTGAGGTACATCATGCATTTTTCAGGTGGCTGTTGAGTGTTTCATTTGGTTTTATATAGCATGCTCTACATGTAATTGGGGTTTGAATCTGTGTATTTTGTTTCAGGAGTTAAGCAATAGAAAGAAGAGGGTGTCCTGTCATTTCCACTGGGCTGTGGGACTAGATTTCTACATGGACAATGTTTCTGGACATATTTTCAAAGCACCCAGGAGCTTGAGCTCTTCTGAAAATTTTCCCAGGTTTTTTTTCCAGCCCATGTGGGATACAGACTTTTTGAAAGATTTGCTCCAGAGAACAACTTTTGGTTTTCAGTGGTTTAATTTTGCCACATCCTTTTTCTTCATGAATATTGCAGGAAGATTTCTGTGACAACCACAAACAGAAAATCAGTAATTCAGCATCCTGCCAATCTGCATGCTGAAGCCTCTGCATCACTCTCACAAAGTGCATTGGAGATGTGGTGCACAATTTCTCCCACCTTCAGCTGAGTCACCTCATAATGGTAGCAGAAAGCTAAAACACCAAATTCTGGTAGGAAGGTGACAAAGGCTACTTACTAGGACATCCAAAAGATGCTTGAATACAGCATTGTATTGTTTTCCTCCAATGTATTTTTCCTCCAATCTCACTCAAAGGATAGACCGAAAGAGCTCTGCTGAACTTTTTGAAAGCTGAGGTGTGGTGTGGAAACATTGGGCAGCTGCAGTTAAAAAGCCCTGAAACTCATGGTCGTGGTGTGGACTGAGTCGAGGACATGTGGACTTGTCAGGGGCATTGGACTAGATGATCTTTAAAGGTCCCTTCCGGTCCAAACCATTCTGACTCTGTTCGTACTGTGGACTGTGTAGGGTGACTCTAAGTTTTGGTTCCTCATATGAAAAGTATGACCAGATTTTCCAAAGGGTCAACACCATTGGGGTTTAGCGGAGGAGGGATGTTCAGACGGGCGTCACTAGTGCAGGGTGTGCAATGTGCAAAAGGTGACCCCAGCAGCGTCCTTCCCCGCGTTTCTCCAGCCGGATTGCCGTGGGCTAACCTGCCCTCTAGTGCCTGCAGCGCCCGCTCCCTCTGTCCTCTCTCCGCACCCCCGTGTGCACGCTCACCCACTCAATGCATGATGCTGCGGCTCTGAGCAGGGAACAGGAACTGGAAACCCCCGTGGCCTCCCCTGTGCGATGATGAGTGCAGAGCCAAGCTGGTGGAGAAGCCCTGTGGGAAAGTGAAAGGCTTCTTATCAAATACACGGAGGCGGCAGACTTCTTATCAAACGCAAAGTCCAAACTGTTTCCTTCCAGCTGACACATCCAGGACTGTGATTTTCCTCAGTGTTCAAAAAATCCTGCAGCTGACAACTTCTGCAGCAGCCAGGCACCCTGTAGCACCCATGCCTGGCTGTGCAGCTCCGTGTGCAGACAGGGGCTGTGTGCTGGGGAGCAGCAGCCCCTCTGGAAGCCAAGGCCCACATCCAATCCCCTATCTTCTGTGTCTCCTCACCTCTGGGGTGATGGATCACATGTTTCTGACAGTTCAATATGTTAATGAAGTGTTTTTCTACAGGAATGCCCTCCAGAAGTTCAAAACACCCACAAACCAAAGTTAAATCCCATTATTAAACATCTGATTCAAGCACATTTTGTTACAGATGTCCTGAGACTCAAGGATCTTTCTGGCAGGCTTGAAAGAGAGGATCATTCTCCCAGCCTAACAGGTCCAGAGGTCTATTTTGTCACTGCTTCCCTGGAGGAACAGGCTATGAAAAGAAAGACACATTTTCAGTATAGCTGATATCCTATCTGTATCCTTTTTTGCACTTGCCTTATCAAAGTTAACTGCTTCAAGCACTGTTTGTTCTTCAAGGTGAGATGAAACTTGAAGGTTTCAATGCTCACTTCAGAAATCTGTGGTGTGAAATGTCATCTCAAGAACCATTTTCAGAAGAGCAGAACACATTACAGAGAACGTGACATTACAACATGCACAGATGTCTTGTGTATGTTTTCAGTTGGGTTTTGAGTTTTGGGTTTTGCTTCATTTTACTGTTCATTTATTGGATAATGTTTACCTTACTGAATAGTCAGGTTTAAAAATCACAGCAAAGTCCTGCACTTTTGCTCTCTAGAGCTGAATTCAGAGGATCAGCAAGTGAGGTGCACACAGGGAGTGAGAAGGTGCTTTTCTGGAGAGATAACCCTCTCCATTTTTCACCCAAGAAGAAAGAGCAGTGCCTGTGGCCATGCAAGTAGGAAAAGGAGAGGTGCAGTTCCCCAGCCACTGTCAAAACAAGTCTCCAGTATGAACAAAGCTTCTGATGCAAAACTGGGGCAGAATCAGAAAGGAACTTCTCCTTACAGAAGGTGTTGAAACAAAAAAACTCTTCAATTTACGTCATGAGATTAAGTGCAAAATTAGGGAAGATGTGTCTCCATGTGCACTGGTTTGGCTGCTTTCACCTAAGAACTACATTGCTGAGAAATGCTTGCCCTATAAAAGGTGTCCAGCCCAAGAAGGGGCAGAGAACACAGAAATAGGGTCTGGGTGAGTGCTCAGTTTCTCCCTGGAAGTCCCCACGGGGGCTGTGGGAAGGTGTGTGGTGTCTCAGTCCAGCCCACTCACCACTTAGCCCCCAGCAGCACTCATGATTCTCTCTGCCTTAGCTGACACTGGCTCCCCACCCACACCTGCCATGTTCATTGATTTGGAAGGGCTGTGAGATCTGGAGAATTTACAAGGCTATATGTAGCTAACAGTAACAAAGAACAGGTGTTTATCAACTGCTTTCCAAGCACACTAAATATTTTGGTGGCTTCCTTGGTTCCAGTGTTTGCTAACACCAAAAAATCCCATGCTATATACAGACCTCCTCAGTGTTTGCTCCTGGCATGGAACATGTTCACCATGTGGTTTTGTCAGAAATGAATACATTTTGGGAAATACATCCTTCTCAAAAATATTTCATTTGGCATGAGCCATTTAAACTCCTACACGACCTTTAAAAATATTTGAAATTACTATCTGTTACCACCAGATGTCACTGATAACACTAAACAAAGCACCTTTACCTGTGATTAAAGCCTTCCCTCAAAGGCAGACTTGCGCACCGACGTATTTACTGCCCACGGTCTGCACCATGGCCACGGGTGGTTGACGTTGCAGACAGACATTATTTTAGCATTTGTCATGCAGAGGTTATTCAGTGTAAAACTCTTCCTGGAATCACTCCTGCTTATCACACATTTTGGGTTGTGTAATATTTTTCTCCAGGATCTCTCCAGATTGGATGGACATAGGCTTAGGGACAGGGCTTCCCTAAAGCTAGAGCTGTGGGAATGATCAGGAGACCGGTGTCAGGCTTACTGATGCAACCTCCCAAGGTACCAAAACACACGTTTTCCACAGTTTAAGGTAAAAATCAAAAACCTGAATACTGAAATGATAATAAAACTATACTTTTGCGTTTGTGCCCAAATGGTTCTAATGGGCAACAGAGGATTAGGATCATCTTTAGAGAGGCAATCATGGAGATTGGTGTGGCTGCTACTGAGGGGCTGCCAGCAGCCACCCTCTCCCCCATGCCCAGGGCAGATGCAGCAGACACACCCAGCTAGGATGAGCCTGGGGGCTGAGAGGGAGCTGAGAAATGACTAACAGGAAAGTTATCATCACATCTGCCTCTTCAGCCCTGACAGAGTCTCACACAGGCACCTCAGCAGGCAATGGAGCAAAGGCTACCACTCTTAAAGCTCTTCAGACTGCTGTCTGCCACATGTGCTGACCTAGCAGGGTAGATCCCAGCCTGAGAGTGGAATATCAGGAATGACAACATTCAAGGACCTGATCCACACCCCACACCCTCAAAAGGGTCCACTGAACCTCACTGGACCACTTGGATGTGTGACCTCAAAGGTAGACCCTGCCTTCCACCCATCCTGGGTTAGAACTATTCAGTGATAATCAGGGCAGCTCTTGCTCAGATGGCAAAGCTCCCTTGGAATGTGTCACCCTCTCTGTGGGTGGCTAAAAAACAGAAGAAATGAGATGTAACCACCAACAAATCCACTCAGCGGTTTGAGGATCAACAGGTTTGAATGTATTAAACTGACTGTCTATAGTCAGGTGGTTTGAGGTCAAAATTAGGCTAGCACAGCACAGACACATTCTAAAGATAAAATGTCCCTCTGTAAACTCCAGGGTTTGTGTCACAATAATTCAACATACTGTGCTATATTTTTCATTAATCATTAATTCCTAAAAGTATCCTAATAGATGTCATCTCTCTGAAACTAGAATTTTCCATGCTCACCCTACCTGCCTGCTAGTATTTGAGAACAATTGCTCTGTTTCTTTTGGTGACACAAGATAGGAGTCAAAGGCTGGCAATGAAAATTCAGTTTAGGTGTTGAAGTTGATGAGACCAGAACTTTACAATGGTTTTGTTTTCATGAGAACAGAGACTCCTATCATGGCTTCATATAAATCAGTCCTATTATGTCTTATTTTATCTGGATTAAAATAAATAACAAGAACATTAAGGTGTGACATGGGAGAACTGTAAATATTTTAGTTTCTTTAGTGGAATATTAAATGTCAGTTTTAGGGATTACTCATTACTGAATGTCCTCTCGTACCTTTACAAGAGACTTAGCATCACTAGGAGGATTGCTATGGATATTCACAAAAGGATTCAAGCCACTGAATGCTGTCTTTAATATATGTTTTAGAAATTGTCCAAGGCAAAAGTGGTCAACTGGAAGATTTTAATTTCTGCCATTTCTGCCTTGTGTTTTATTGGCTGGAAAATTTAGTTAGAGGGTGTTGAGCTGTTGTATTTAAATTATCTATGATGTTATTTTTATTCTTAAATTGTTGTAAGAAGAATTAATTAATTATACTGTTGCGATAATTCAGTAATATTGGTTTATAAAAGGTCAAGACCAGTCTGAAGAGAAATTCCAAAGTTTGTACATCACTGCTAATCTTCATATAACATTGAAAGTGTTGTTCAGAAAGTCCCTGTCCTCACCTGAAGTCTCCTTATTACCTGAAGTGATATGAACAATTCACAAGTAGAGAAAAGAAAGCGTGTTTGGTTGTATCTAGAAAGACAGGCTCCTGATTTCATATTACTTTTTTTTTTTAAAATAGAATGTGAAGAGATTGTTTGGATTTTTATGTTGTGGAAATTGTCAAGAGACTACAAGGTCAGCCTAAGGTGTTTTAGCTAACATTGCTTGGGATTTCACCCCCCACTGGCTGTAGTATGGGTGGAGGGCACTTGTGGAAAGTTATGTGAAAACTTACATGTAGATATTTTTCCTGTAGCATCATTCATATCAGAGTGACATTTCTACTTCACTAGAATCTACAGATACACCCAAGACCGTAAATAATACCTTCAGCTCAAAATATGCACTTAAAAAAAAAAAGGAAAAAATTAAAAAGTGGCATGAAAATATTGCTACACTGTAAAAATTACCTTACAATAAATTTGAAGAATATATTAGGAAAGCCAATTCTCTTAACCCTAAAATATGGTCCAATCTGTGTTCTTTTGTCAACAGCTAATGGTTGTGTTTGATAAAAAACCTCATAAATCTCCATACCCCCTAAATGAAATATTTGTTTAATGATAACAGCAGCATGGGCACCAGGAATGCTTATTTGATGAAAAATATTTCTTCACATGGATAAGGCATACCCAAGTTTAGAAGAAAAATATTATAATGGCCATTCCCAAGACACCTTTTGCAAGTGACTCTCGGTGAAAGGACACGACTGCGCTCTGCAGTCATCCTGGCAGTCACATACATTCCTTCAGCTGAGTGGGAATTATTTAAGTTTGCTCTAACTTAAAGATAGCAGTAGCAACAGAATTTACTTAGGAGTCAGACAGGCTCCTATGCCAATAAAATTGCATTGCACTGACCCAGAGAGGGCATCTTGCTAGTAGACAGATCAGTGGTTGGGCAGGTTCTGCTGCATTTCCTTCCACTTGCCCCAAAACATTTGCAGAAAGCAGTGTAAGAAACGTGCAGCAGGGACAAGCTGACAAATGGGCAGGGATCTGGGGGGCACTAAAGGGTACAAGAGTTGTGCCTGGCCGGTGACAGCTGGCCCTGGGGTCTCTGCTGAGTAGCAGAGGCAGGTGAATGTCCTGAGGCTAGGGAAGTGAGGTTACTCCAGGGTGACCAACTTTGCAAGCTGCCTGCCAAAACCCTCATATGGCCCAAGGTTAAGGAAGAAGAGAAAGCTCCAGCATGGGTTTACCTCATCCCCATGGGCCCCTGCTCTCCATGGGGCTGGGGAGCCACCTCTGCCAACATTCCTCTTACAGCACAGTGCTTGTGCCCGAGGTCCCCTGGCACATTTGACACACCAAATGAAAAGCAAAAATATAATTCACTAAAATGTAAAAATTACCAGTCCAACTTAATGTATTTTCATGTATATAACTGCCTGAATGATAGGCACTGTCTAGTTCTGGTTAGTAAAAAACACAGACTGAATGAAAATGTTGTATATGTGCCTGTAAATCAGCACTGTCTGAAGACACACCAGTGAATAATGTCTTTCTCCTGGAAAATAAAAAAAAAAAAATTTCTTTTCTTTCCTTATGCCTGTGTGGCACTGCCTGTGTGGCACCACCTCTGTACCTTTAGACAAATTATCAAAGATTTCCTCTTCCAAAGAGTCTCAGCTACTCCAAGAAAACACTGCTGCCCTCCAAATGCTATTGAGATACAAAATCCTCTGCCATCCCAGTCACAGATTACTTGCAGCTCCTAAAAAATGCTGATGAACTGTTCCATGGGAGCAGACACTGCAGGAGCTGCCCACAGTACAGGGCTGTAGCAGTATCTGTGGGAATGGACTGGATGAGCTGAAGGAAAACAAAAATGGAATCTAAGTCAGGTGCTGTTCAGGAGCTGAAACTCACAGGACTCAGGAGAGCTCTTCCCTCATACTCTGAGAACTTTGCATGAGCTTAATAGGTGCCTCAGCAGCATGGGACTTGAGACTGGAAAACCCATCAACCACAGGGACAGTGCCAAGTGCCCCTGACCTCTCCATTCTTCCTATGTGACTTCAGACTTGAGACTTTTGGACACCTACTTGCAGTCTGAGGTTCATTAAAAAGTTACTGGGAAGTACAGAAGGCAGCTATGGAAGTGCAGACAATGTGGTATAAATGTATATTGAGTGTGTGGCAGGTGGAATAATTGCTCTGCAGCCCTTTTTTTGGGTTGAAGCCTAATCCCTGTTCCTAGTTCTGTGGGACTGAGCTCCCTATTCCATCCCTTTTAGACTTGTGTTCTCCAACTAAAGAATAAATTCAGTTTTACTGGTTTTATTTACTGTATATGCTAACTCACTTCTGGGGAAAAGTGCTATACCAAGCATCCAAGCCCAAGGTAGTTTCATGTTTAAGCGGCTTTTGAAGAACTACTCATCCTCATGAAACAGCTGTCTCTGAAGGGCTCCTAAAGCCACAATCTGCGCAATCAGCAATAGAGATGGCAGACATGTGAAAGAAACATGACTTCTCAGCAGGATGGGCTTGCATGGTCAATCTCTGAGCAGCTGCTGTTTCCCATTCCATACACAGCCCCTCACTGATCTGCCATGAATCAGCAGAGCAATGGGAACACAGGTGAGACTAACAGGAAGAACAACAGCTCTACTGTTTCGCTTTTGCCCACATCTATCCTGAGCTGGATCCTTGTACACATGGGAAGTTGTGTCTCCAACCCAAGAGCCGTACACTGCTATAAAATCCAACCCATATGGCAAGGATACTTCTCAGCAGGAACAGGTCCTCTTTTCACTTCTCCTTAGGTAAACAGCCTTCCCTCGGGTTATGCTCTCTGCCTTATGACTGATACACTGGATTTCCACTATGTTTAAAAAAGCACATAATATAAAGGCTCTCCAGCCTTGAAAGGAGTCTTTTTCAGAAGACCTGTGCCTGAATATTGTTCAATACCATGGGATGATCATGCTCCTTTTCTCCATGTGATCTCAGAGCACTTCCACTCCCAAGCACTAAAATTTGTCTTGCTTTTGGAAAAAAAAAAAACCCTGCAAACATTCATGTGCCCAAACTGACTCTTCAACAGAAAGTGTAGGTGGCAACCCATCTCCTTCCAGCAGCAAGACTGGAACGGGAGCTCCCGTGGGCCCTCAGGCAGGCTCAGGGCAGAGGTGGGGGGCTGGCACCACCGAGCTCCCCTACCCCAGTTCCGCTATGCTGGCACTTCATCCTTGCTCTCACCCTTCAGTGTCAGCATGTTCACAAAGTCTGGTCCCACGCCCTAGACAATAAACACAAGCCCTTGCAGATGTGGAGTGTGGAATTCGTAACTGTTTGGCAGGTATTGCTGGTATTTTAATTGCTTTCTCAAATGGCCCATCTGTCTCATTCTGCCAGCACATGAGGACTGGAGCTCCACAGTTTCTTACTTTGAGTGTTTAAACAAACCTTTTGGCTTGTGACCACCTTCAGAAATAGAGATTATTAATATTTATTTATATCAAATATTTAACTAGGAAATACAGGCACGGACCAGCGCTCAGCTTGATAATGTGGTATTATACAAACACAGCAAAGCAACCTTCCATCCCTCAATCGAAGTAACAGGAAAGGCAGGAAAGAACAGCAGTGGTACAGAGCATAAAGAAAGAGCATTTCTGTGTCACAAAGATTTATTGCAAGAATTGTTGTCTATGACTTATTAAAGATTGGGGGGAAAAACGCCCATGGTGAATGAAATGATAGTTAATGTAGGGATGACTGTGCTGGGTCAGAACAGCAGCATTTCAAGTCCAGTCCAGGACTACTTCCAGAGCAGCCAACAGTAATTGCCTAATGACAGCATGAGCACAGGGGAGGCTGCTCCCCAAAATGTTTCCGCAGGATGCGGATTTGCACCTCAAAGAGTTCCTGAATCAGAGGATCAGAGGTGTTTGTGCTGAACACCCCTGCGCAGATTTTTCTTCCATGATTGCAGTTAATTGCTTTCTGAACTGCTTCCTGACATCCTGTAGCAGTAACTTCCAAGATCTGTTTTGTGTGAAGAGGTACCTTCTTTCAAACCTGCCACCTCATCGTTTCATTTGACGATCACTCTTCTCCCCCAGCTGTTATGCTAAGCATTTCAGTAAATACCTCTCCTTGAATCTAGTGGCAACTAAAACAAGAGAATAAACTTCCTATTTAGAGAATTCAGCTGTATGAAATCATATACATACATCTATAAAGATTATATAAAATATTTGAAAGAGATCTTCCCCAGCAGAAAATGTATATTCTTTATTATCTTACCAAGGTCTCAGAAAAAAGGCAAAAAAGCCCCCAAAAACAAACAAACAAAAAACCCCAAAACAAACACAGACAAAAAAAACCCCAACCCCAAATCCAAACCGAGTGATCCTACAGCAGATACCTTATCTGAGGGTAACAAAGGACTATGTGCAAGTAGTAGGGTGAGAACAGGTGCAATTTCCCAGTGCAGACCAAGAACATGTGTTGGGAGCATTTCTACAAAACAAGCACAGCTCAACCAAGTAGGAACACATCTTTGAAGGGGTCCAGTGCACTTACAGCCCTTGCAGACTTCAGTCTAGTCAGGAACTTGGTATATTTTTAACATTTTCCTTATCACGCGTTTTTAAAAAAGGCACACATCTTCAAAATGGAGACTATTTGCTTTCATTCTGCGTCATGTCAGTTTTCACAGTTCTGCTCTCCTCACCTCCTGGTGATGCATCCCCATCTTCCCCAGCCGGAAAGGGGATAAAAAAAAAATCCCACCTTAGGTTTCTCCATGTTTGAGTTTGAGTTGATGCATTCATCATGTGTGTGTGTGTGTAGAGGGTGGGGATCCCCGAGCTGTGAGCAGGGCAGGCCTGTGTCTTCCCAGCAGCATCTTACCCAGAAAGGGCCTGGCGCTGTGCTATCTCTGCAGCCTTCTCCCGTGGCACCACGGCTCAGACTAATGCAGGAGAGATGAAGAGCTCGGGCCAAGGCGATAAGCTTTATCGGCCCGCTTCCTTCATCGGGAACAGGCAGTCTCAGCTCTCAAACAGATGCTGTTTTAAAAGCACACGCACGACACGGCTGCCAGGACAGCTCTGGGTTTTTCACGATGGCGTGGCACCGGCTCCCCTCGGTTTCTGCAGAGGGAGGTGAAGCGCACGCTTTGAAGAGAGGAGAGAAGTAAGACCTGCAGGAGGAGTCAGCGAGTCCTTGAGGGAGGAGGACGAGCTGACAGAGCCAGGCACCGAGCGCCCCGGGGGTGCCACACCCTGCCCCGGGGCTTCTCCCGCGGGCCGGGACCGCGCCCAGTGGCTCGGGGCGTGGGTGAGCCGCGACGAGACGAGGGGAAGGGAGAAGAGGAGAGGTGCGGGGGGTGGCGGCGAGGCCGGGGGCGGCGGTCCCCACGCTCCGCCACACCTGGGCCTGGCGGGCGGCGCCGCCATTTATAGCGCGCTATTCGGGGCGCGCGGGGCCATTGGGCGCCGCCGTGTGACGGCACCGCCGCGCCCGGGGCAAAGTCCCGCCGCGCCCGCCCGGGCTCTGCCCGGCCTCTGCCCGCATGGCCGGGCACCGGGGCGGAGCGGAGCGGGGGGGGCTGCTCCGAGCCGCCCCCTGCCCCAGCCCCAGCCCCTGCACCGCCTCCGGGCGCTGCCGCTGCTCGCTCGGGATGCGCGGCTGGGGGAGCGGCTGCTGGGCAGGGGAGCAGCGCCCCAGGGTGGGATTGGCAGGAGCGTGCAGGAGGAGTGCCAGAAGCGTGTTTCGAGATGTCCATCCTTAGCCAGACCTGCAGAGCGGGAGAACGCCGGCAGTCACTTGTCCCTGTCTCTGAGGCAGCTGGGGTCAGGTGTGAGCCCGATGGGAGGGAGGTGCGAGGGAGCAGTGATAGCAGCCTTAGGTGCGGGTCTAACTGTGAAAGTGAGCTGTGGCACCTTGGTACCCCTGACACCAGCAAAAGGAACGTGCAGGGAGCAGCCAGGTTGTGTCCATCTGCAGGTATACAAGCTACCTTCGCAGAATCAACTAGGTTGGACCTAGTTGGACCTCTGAGATCATTGAGCACAGCTTATTGACCAAACACCGCCTTCTCAACTAGACCATGATCCTAAGTGTCACACCCAGTCTTAAACACCTCCAGGGATGGTGACTCCACCAACCTCCCTGGGCAGCCCGTTCCAATGTCTGATCACCCCTTCTCTGATGAAATTCCTCTTAATGTCCATCCTAAACCTCCTCTGGCACAGTTTAAGACTATGTCCTCTTGTCCTGTCATCAGGGTGTGAGAGAAGAGATCAACCCTCACCTGGCTACAACCTCCTTTCAGGAAATCATAGAGAGTGATAAGGACTCCCCTGAGCCTCATCTTCTCCAGGCTAAACAACCCCGGCTCCCTCAGCCATTTATCATAGGACTTGTGTTGCAGACCCCTCACCAGCTTTATTGCCCTTTTTTGGACCTTAAAATAGCTTAATTCAGCTTTGCTGATTTGGGGCTCTAGATAGGAGCATACTCACATCCCCAGTCTTCAATGACAGGATGGCACAGAGCTGACGGCTCAAGTCACTGTAGAATTTTTTGGTTTTTATTTTTTGCATATAGCATGAGCTTATTCTGCATATAGCTTTGTAAGTATTTAACAAATGGGCTAAATGTTACCAGGACTCAGTGCCATTCAAAAGTAGCTTCCAGAACACCTTGCCCATAAACACCTTTCCTCCTCCATTTATAGAGACAGTGTGTGATGATGGATGGGATACACGTTTTTTTGGCAGCTTCAGTCCCTCAAAACTCCAGTAGGCCCTGTGGATACATTGGTGCACACGTGAGAGGAGAGTCAGAAAACTCCCCCAGGAAAGGTGAGAGAGCAGACTGCTATTTCATGTGGTCAAAGAGCTCCACAGTAAGCAGTGTCAAGATCTAATTGCCCAGTATTGTTACATGAGCGTGGAAGTTTCTCCAGTCCACTCGACTGTTCAGCTAAGACAGTGCTTCAAGAAAGGTACGATTATTGGCTTATTGGCTTGGCAAATGTAGCATGGGATGGAAAAGGCTGTGCAAATTGCTTTCCTTAAGTCTTACAGGAGCTATCATCCCTGAAGTTCTTGGATGCAACTCTCAGAAGAATGTAGAAATCAAGCCACATGGAGCTGGGTGTCCAAAATCCCGTTTTCTACAATCAGTAGAAAAAAAATGTTCCCAGCATCTTCTGGGAGCAATACAGTTTGGAAAAGCAACAACGTATTGGCATAGTCCTGAAATAGTCATTTGTGTAAGCCCTTCATCGCCCACAGGATTTTGTCTGCGCAGGCAAGGTCTGTGTTAATCTGGAACCTGAGCCAAAAGACTCAGTTTCTGCCAGGTCATAGGTCTATCACACGCTAAGCACACAGTCAGGGAATGACATTTTACATGTCTTGTCTGCTAGCAGCTGTAGTAAATAATCAATTAGTTGCACTTTGAACAATTTAGTTCACACCTTTTCCTGACTTAGACTACATTTCTGGCAAGTAGAGTGCAATACATAAGCTTCGCAGAAGCTGTTTCTGTTTGTCCATGTCCTATTGTAGGGTTTCAGAACCCACTTATGTTATGACTTTAAAGTTATTCCCAGGAGTGCTGAATTGTTTAAACTAAAGATTATGCTACTGTTTGCCTGGCAGTGCTTTATAATGTCTAAAGGACAATCCTGGCTATGTCTTTTGTCCATATATTTAAAAGTGTATCATGCTTGTGCAGGCACAAATTGTGCTTGTTCTACATCTGAAGCACTGTTGAAAGAAAGAGAAATGCATTCCTCCCAACAGCTGCTGCTCAGTAATCCATTAAAAGAAAACCTACTCCCCAAAAAGCTGTTCACTCAGGAATTAACATGTACCATTCTATAAGTGTTCCCAAGCTGCCACATCGGGACCACTGCCGAGCCATATAGTACAGCGTACTATAAAATTGTACACATTTCACAAATCTGGGCACTTCTACCACTGTTGATCATATCTAGAAAATGAAATTGGGGAATTTCTGATGCTCACATTCAGAGCTTGATTACAAGTCCATTGTAGCCTATGAGAGTCTTTTCAAGGAATTTCATTGTGCTTGAGGACATGCCCTCAGCACATAAAATTAATGGAATCTTTTACAGAGCCCACTGATAAGTTGTCTTCACTGGGAAAAAAGTTTAGAAGGGAGCAGAAAGTTAAGTTTCCAGGTTTAGTATAGATCTACCTCATATCTGGTTACTCTGCCCTTGTCCCTGTGTCTTCAGTTGTTTTATCAAAACAAAAATAAAACTAGATTTCAGTTTTATAGTAGTCTTTTAAAGACACTTTACAATGATTGGAAAGTCAAGGTTCACTGGCATCACAATTTCAGTATTGTTCCTCAAGGAGCTGTTTTGGAAAGATCCACACTTCCCAAATGCTTCATTTTAACAAAGTTTAAGAAGAAATTCAAGATTGTGTTATCAACTTATAAATCCATCTGTCAACTAAGATCTAACAAAACCTTATGTTTGGATGCAAAGATTTTATTGCCTTTGAACTAACAGTATCAACTTCCTGATAAGCGGAGCATTTCTGCTAATATTTGGAGAATAAACCTTGACTGCTGGGCTTATCCCCTATCATTGAGGCAAGGGGAAGGATTCTCTAAACTCACATTGACTTAACTGGGAATTAAACCAGAACCTGTGCCAAAAGTAAAATGCAAATAGTTCTGCGACATTAAAATAGGGAAACTGCATTATTAGTGGAGATGTTGATTTCTGTGGGTTTTATCACATGTTTTAAATGTAGTAATTGTAAGTTACTGGGACAACCCAGTTTTGCCACCACCACAAATCAAAGGCGTTATCAGGGAACGTCACTGAGGTTTTGTGTTCACTGAATCTCGTCTCCTGTGGGGGGAAAGGCTGAGTAGTGCTTAATGATTAGATAGATCCAGTTTCTGCCTTGCCAGTGCCTTGGTCAGCAGTGTAGTGTGCAGCACAGAGTTTTCTAAGACTTCAGAATGACAAAGAACTGTAACCAATAAGGAACGGCATGTGATGGAGGGAAATTTGGAAATTATGTTGTAGTCATGAAAGAAGCTAATTTTATATTACAGTTGTTAACACAACATTATGATCAATTGCATGAAGTCAGATTCTACTTGCCTCATTAATAAACAATTTTCGAATGCACAGGGAGGGGCAGACTGAGGAGTGCCTTTGCATTCAGAAGGCTCTTTTAAAAGGCTAATGTAAAGGGGTGCTTAAATAAAATTAATTTGCCACATGCAAAAGATTTCTTACTAGACTGACCAAATTCTTGTCAGCCTAATGAGAGGCCATATGTTTGCAAAGCCAGTCTTGTTGCAAATCTTGCTGCACAGGAACAAAAATCGCAACTTTTGTCATGAAAAGGTGAGCTCAAGCATTCAGGGGAACAGTGCACCATTTTGCAGAATGGAACACGAGGTCATTTTGGGTGCATGCTCATTAAGGAAAGGAATTGCATTGGAATGTAGGAGGGTTGAGAGTAAGAATTTGAAGCTCCTGTGTCTGCAAGAAAACAGGGCAGTATGTATGCCACAGTGACTTCTGATGTACAGACACTATACTGAAATTCTAAAAATGTTAAGGATGTAAATTAGCTGTACTGAAGAAAACAGTCACTACAAGTTGTCCATGAGCTCTCCCTGAACCCATTAGACAACTGTTATCCTTGAGCATGTACAGGAATGCCTGCTGGGCCCAGGCTTTACTCAGGCTCCAGTTCAGCAAGGCTTTTAAAGGACATGCATGGGGTTAAACAAGTCTTGTAATTTCACTGAATCCTGGAGAATGCCAGCAAGGCTGAGGTCAGTAGCCTCATAATGAGGTACAACCTGCCTTGCCACTGGGTCCCAGAGACATTTAGATATGCACATTGAGGCACGGAGGATCCTGCAGATCCCAGTCTCTGTGTGGGTCAATTCCATTCTCAGCTCAGCAGTGAAGCTGCACTGTGAGAAACAGTGTTACATCTGTCAAGGAGGAAACAATTGAATATGACATTTGAAACCTGAACTGTGATTTGAGGGATCAAGAACAGAGGAATCTAGGTCTGCTTCTCATACAGAGGTAGTTGTAACAGGACAATACAGGGTTTGTAGAATTATTTATTTATTAATACTTCTAACTTTGAAGAGCATTTCAAGGCATTTGTAAGAAAGCACCCTGATACTGGGAAGTAATGATTGTCCCTTGGGCTTCCTTTCTCACTCTTTCAGTGTAAGTACTAATCCTGGGCCTGACCCTAAAAAAGTGAAATCCATGAGTGTTTGGGGTAAGACCAGGGCCTCTCCAATGCTATATTCAAGCTGCACAGAGCAGAAGTGCTGTGGAACTAGCACAAACATTGAATCTTAAACAGCTGTGGTAATTTTCACTTCCTCCGTCTTTTTAATTAGTAACATTGATTTATTTTTACAGTGTTGCAGGCTGGTAACAGTGTAGTTTGGGACTGGACCAAAAGTGCTTGTTTTTCTCTAAAGTCTTATGTTTGCTCACCCGAATGTGCCACTGCTCCCACAGAAATGCAGCACTCAATGCAACTCAAGTGTTTACACAACACTGTTGTAAAGCAGGCTGTAAATTACTTCCTTTATGGATAGATCTGTGGGTACATTCTGCTCACTGCTGTATTAACTGAATATTAATGATTAATGAAAAAAATACATGAAGAATAGTTAAACCAACTTGTTATACTTTTAGGATAATATAAAGTTTACTGACTGTTGTAGCAGGCCCTTTGCATCCTGCATGTACTGCCCTGTACACGTGCTCCAGTGAAGGGCCTGACACAACCCACAGCACCCTGTTTCTAGCCCAGAACACCTGGAGCCAGCCTGAGACTCTTTACATTACATATCAGATTAAAAGGAATCTATTATTCTATAGAATTTCTCTTCTGTCTCTGTCTGGGACAACCAACAGGCATAGACATATAATTGGAGCTTGAAAACAAGCAACTGTACTGACCAGGACCATTTCAATTTTCCCTGATTTCCTCAGATTTTTATAATTGCTGAACAACTAATTTGTTCCATTCACATCATCTCAAGCTTTCTAAGAAACATAGAACTCACCTCTTCCACCTCTACTCATGTTTAAACAAGATTGCACAAGAAATCGGGTAACAGCACTATGGCTAAAAGTAGCAGAATCAGGCTGGTAAGATCTGTTTCCAGATGACTGGCACACACATGGAGCCTTAATCTGGTGTTTGATAAAGCCCATAACAGCTGGATTGCTGTGATCCTATGGCTAGATTGACAGAATCAGCCTGATTCTGACCTCACACAAGTGCATAATAATTTGTCCCTGTGTGCTTAATGCAGGTCTTTGGATTATACTTAAACCATGAACACAGTTCAAGGCTATCATTTCACATTAACAAGGGTTGTCTGAGAGGCTAATCTGAAGTAACCAATTAAGAATTACCGTGGCAGCCTTTCTTAGTGAAGTCATGGAATTTTCTCCACTAAACCTCTCGGTTACAGGCCTGGTCCCACTGTCTTGACTCTGGGAGACTTTGACAGGATTGCAAGCTTGAGTCCTGTGGCAAGGGGCTCACTTAAAATCATCACTAGCTTGCACTGAAACAATCTCCAGCTTTCATTCTCTTCTCTACAAGCAGGGTTTCACTGCAGCTGAGTTTACCATAAAAGGATTACGCAGAATTAATTACTGTGTCTAAAATTATTCAATTACCTTTTTCCTAATATTTTCCTGATATTCTGAGATAGCTTACAGGATGTAAGTTTGAATCCATCTGGGTACTGGATACATTGCATTTCTTCTCAAGGGAGAAATAAGAGTTACCAGAAGAACAAGAAAATAACTTAAATCCACATTTAAATCTCGTAATGTACTTCTTGGTGTGACTTTTACTGCTTGGATGTTTTTAAGGACAGTCACTACAAAACAAATCTTTTAATCCCATGTAGTTTCTGCAATTGTTTTCCCATACAATAGCAATTTAAACAAAGTTGTTTTGACTGAAGTTAAAAAATTCAGTTGCAGAGATTTACAGCCACAGTAAGAATCAATGGTTAGAGATTTTAGAGCCAGCAGAAATTATTTTGATTATCTGCCTTGTCTAACATGAAACTCAGGTTGTCAGTCAGGAATTCCAGTAACTTTTGTTTAGGACTTTGTTTGAGTTAGATTGTCCGGCTGAAATTTAACACCTGCAAAAGCAAACAAACCTTTTTTTTTTTTTAAGTTCTTATTTAAGCCATTATTTACTCACCACTGATGTGTGGTGGCATTTGAAACACAATATTTAATTGCTACTTGAAGCACACAAAAAGAGAACGTTTTAAATACTACACATTGGAAACCATAGGGAAAATGGCAGCCACAATTTTACTTGAAGCAGCACCACTATTTCAAATGTCCTTAGCACTGCACTAACTATATTGCATGCTGCATTTTAACGCAATTTCTGTAAAGCGGGGTTGGGTTTTTTGCTTTAACATTCCTTTTATTTTTTTTGAACTAAGGGTGCAGGCTGAACTCTGAGACAAGAAAGAACATTGTGCAATACTCTGCTGTTATCTAAAGAATATTGTTTCTTATCTCCCTGGATTTGTACAGCACAGCATGGCTAAACTTTAGTGATGAGTGAGCAGTTATTTCAGGCAACAGGGGTGGAGGGCATTGAGAGGAATGCAGGGAAGAAGTACATTTAGATATCTGGAAAGACAATACATTAGAAAATTATTCCTTGCTGTTAGATTGCTTGCTTGTGGGATCAGGAGAGTTCCCATAACTTCAAACACAAACGGGAAAAATAGTGTGTTGTCAGAGATGATTGCACTGGGAGAGAAATAAAGCATGTGAAGTGCTTTTGTTAGTCCTGTCCACGTGACTTTCTGGGAGCACCTTAGGTGCAGTTCTCCAGGTGGTGCCTGAACCCTCCCAGGCACATTTTCTCTACGGATAGTCCCCACCTGTGAGACCAGTGTCTTGCTTTGCCAGTGTGTCCAGCTGTTACTCCACCCTGTGAATCAGCTGTACATGCACACCCTGTTTTGCTGTCATCTCTAAGGCACTTTTGGTGTTTTTCTGCCTCACCATGTCAGACAGGTAAAGGGAAACCAGGCCAGTGGCCAGGATTCTCAGTTCTCCCATCTGTGCTGCTGTCCTGCCTGGCAGAGCAGCCATGCAGGGCTGAGCAGGGAAACCACCCTGCAGGTCTGGACTGCCATGTAGACATGGAGACAGCTGAGCCCTTCTTGCAGGCTTTCGCAAACAGGGCTCAAAGACCACATTCCCAATGAGTGGCAGGCATTGCCACTTGCATCCCTAGAGCCAGAGCACTCAGACACTCTGAAGTGAATCTGTCGTGGGCACTTCAAGATGCTGGGTCAGCAACAGGCCATGGTACTGGCACAGCCCTTACTGTGACAGCAGCCTGAGTGCTCACAGCCGTGGCCCCATATCAGAACGCTGCAAAAGAAGGCCATAGCTTGATGCTGTACTTCCCCCTCCCTCTACATCTGCCACAGCAGGCAGAACACAACCAGGGAGAGCAACAAAGAGCAGTCCACTTTCTCACAGGAAAATGCTGCATGTATCAGCGTAGCATGCCTTAGGGACAATATGGTTCACCCCGGAGTACAGGGACGGGGTGTTCCCAGCTCTTGTGCTCCTGGTCTCACTCAGAAACAAACTGGGCCTGGCTCTGGAGATGATCCAAGGTACAACTATGAAGATTTCTAATGGATATATGTTTGTACTAAATTACCCAAAACAAAGTCCGTAAGGCCAAAAAGCAAGGTCCATAAGGCCAAATGGCATGGGTAGGAAAACCAGACAAACTTCTTGGATACAGAAACTCTACTTCATTTCTGATTGCTGCAACAATGTTTTTACCATTCCAAGATAATTAAACATACTGAATAATTAGCTCATGAAACACCATCTCTGGAGTCTCCCAGTCCTCATGCTCAACTGATACCAGGTGAAGGAACACAACACCCTACCTCTGAAGTCCAGCAGTACCTCACCCTTCTCCTCCCACACTGGAAGTGCTTGAAGGTGAAAACAGAGCAGTGGACCAATGAATCTGGCTCCAAATGTGTTGCTGGAGAATGCTGAGCCATCACACAAATGAAACCATAGCACAGAAGGTGTTCATAAGGTTACATATGACAGATTTTCCCCTCTCTCATCTTGACATTTCTCTTTTATTAAAAGAGACCAAAGAATTCATCACACCACCTGTAAAAGATAACCAGCTTATAAAATATAGGAACTGCTGAGCTGTGTTCTTAGGAGCAAGTCAATTCTGTGTGAAATCCTGGTTGCATCTGAGGCAGCACATCAACTTTATTCTGAGGGCTTGAGTGCTACTCAGTTAATAGCAAGGTCCTGAGTTACCTCCTGCGAACAGTTGAAATTCACCCAGTATTTTAAAGGAGGCATACTGATATTTTCCAAAGTGTTTTGGTGAGTTGCTAGCCAACATGCTACAAGACTTGTTTATCTTTTGTGTCATGCGTCAGAGGTAATTACTTCACAAGGGTAGGTGTGTCATTGGGAAGCACTGAAAACTCCCTTTGTTTCAGGTTACCTGCATGCCTCAGTGTGGCAGGTGAACAGTAATCAACCTGATCCCCTTCTCCTCCAGCAAGGCCTCACAGAAGTTATTTGGTTTGGTAGTCTCTTTGTTTCTGAGTTACTGCCTTTAAGGCAGCTGGGGCTGATTAGATAAGGTGACTGTGTATCTGCAGCCTTGACATAAAATGGATTTAGTTTGCCCTCAGTGTTTAGCAGGGTGGTTGAAAACCAATTAAGGATATATGTAGCCATTTGTAAATTGTATATGAGCTGTTTGCTATGAAACACAAATATTTTTTGTCATGAATGAAAATTTAATTGAGGTACAGTTCCAGGTAAGCCCTTGCAAACTATCAGAGTTAAAATTTAGGTCTGGTGAAAGTAGGCAGCGTTCTACTTTGTTTAGAAATGTCACCCTGCTTGTACCTCCCTTGTACTTGGTGTTACGTCTTCATCAGTGCCCGCCTGTTTTCAGCATTACTGTTATCACAGAGCAAACAGAGGATTTCCCAAGAGACAGGTGGATACTGGTACTTCAGACTCCGGCTGGGTGTCTTACTCATGATCCACTAAGGGCAAAACTACTCTCCTTTATCTGTGTCAGGAATCTCCATGAGTATATTCTCTCCTTATTCAGCGCTGAGAGCTCCCTGTGCAGCCTGCACTGCTGTTGGAAAGCTGCGGTCTGAGGGGAGAACAAACAACTTCATCTCCTAATGGCACTTGGAAATGTTCATGTCTGCAGCAGATGCAAGTGATGCAGAGTAGGAGAGATAATGTATGGGCCAGTAATATACTGCATCCTCTATATTATATATTTTTTCTTTCTTTTGCTATTAGATACATTCTTTGAGGTTAACTGATCTTACACTACAAAATAAACCTGATCTCTAATGTTCAAAGCGGGAGAGCCTTGTTGCATAGAGTACTTAAATCAGGCTAGGCAAAATATGAGAAGATATCTGAAAGAGCTAGTCCTGAATGGCAAAATAGGCTACAGTGATATCTGGGACTTCTGAACTCCTACCTAGTAACCTCTGCATCAAGGAATTTTTTCTGTTTCAGTTAGAGAAAAATACAAGAAAATGGTCCGGCACCGAACTGCACAGTAATGCCCAGCTTATATTACTGACTTAGCCAAGAGCCATGCTAGAGGTTTTATTTTGGCTGAGTATTTAACTGTGAATTGCCTTATAGATAATGCAGCTTCTGAAATTGGGTGAGAAATGCAAGTACTGGTCAATGCAAATAGCTTTCAAAGCTTACACTGAAAGAGCACTTGGCTCTGGAGAGAACTGATCAGGGGGTAGAACCACTGCCATTTGGTCTTGAGACTGGGGTTTAAAGCCTTTCTAATGTTACACACTGGATTTGAGAATCACCAGGTGAAACTCAAGAGCTTAGTTTATGCTGAAAGTCAAACAATGTGAACTTAAAACTGATCTTAATAAGGTGTGAGTCAGTATCATATCACAGGAAAAGAAAAGGTACCCTGTCTATTAATTGTACATTAAACTTTGTGCCCTTAGCCCTGAAATTCTGAGTTTGGGCACCCTTAGTTAAATTGAAATAGGTTGTTACCTGTCGTTTTGTACTCTTACAGCCTCATTCCCACAGTCAGAGCAACACAAATGTCAGCAATATATGTAATTATAAAACAACTTGTAATAGAAAAAACAACTGTACATAGACTATGAACTATTTTTCCCTCTATCAACCAGTGGGCATTTGTTTTGTCTCCACCTTCCTTACCACTCTTATCTGCTCTAAACACAGATCTGTGCTCTGTCTACAAGCACATGAACTAAGTTAGCTAATGTTATTTGACATGCAGTTTTTGTCAGCACCATCTTAACACATCTCTACTTTGATGTTAAAAAGCAAAACCAACCAGATGAAAAAAAACCAAAACAACAAAAACCACCACCAGAAAAAAAAAAAAAACCAACAGAAAAAAAAGCCACTAAAAGAGCTGGTCCCATAGAAAGTGCTTGGATGTGCAGGGGGTATTTGCACTATATGGCACTCAGCTCTGCTTTTAATCAGATTTCAAATAGAAAGCACAAAGGAAGATATCAAGGTGAAATAGAGATTACTTAACCAGGGGAACTCCCTTCCTCTTTCCTTTCTTATCATAAGCATTAAGATCATAATTTCATTTTAAGACGTAAAAGCTGTGTTGGCCCTAGTTCCCATTTGCTCTGAGCCTTGGACAAACATCACTGGATTTACACATGTGGTATAATCTCTACAAATCCAGTATGTCATGAACTTCATTCGTCATTTCACACATTTTTAAACAATGGTTTGTGACATGATTGTTCTCATTCAATAGATTCAGAAAACTCTCAGTGCTTTTTCTATTTGTTTATTTGTTGGTGAATCAATAATTCATTGTGGATTTCAGTTACAAAGATTATTGCCAGAGACTTTCTTTCCCTGGTCACATTCATGTTTAAACCTGCCTTTACTTTGAGTAGTTTTTTATCTGCATTTTACCTACCACTAAGTCTTGCCTTCCCCATCCATTGTAAATAATTTCTCAGTCTCAGTGTACACAAAAAGTAAATGCCAAATTATGTTTTATTTCAGTTGAAAAGAAGATTTTATTGCACACTGCATCACTCCCTGTGAAAGTTTGCTTTCGAAGAAAAATGTGTCACTAGAGAGGTTATTAAGACAATTCTCATGGGAACTGAAAGCCAACTGTGTTTAGGACTTCTCAAAGCTTGTTGAGAAGAAACAATCTTCCTTTAAGCTTTTCTCTCCTCTTATGATGAGTAAGAGCAAACCAGATAAAAGCCTGAAGTCTTGTCTGACTATTTTTCTTTCTGACAACATTTTAAAATAATCCTTCGTAAACTTCATCATATATACTTTTCTTCATAATCTACCATGTCCTCATAGGGCTTCATGATGGTCAATCAAAGAGGCAAATAATCCCAAGGACTACTTGGGGGTGCTGCCGGAAGAGAAAATGATAGCAAAGATAAGGATCTCCCAGCATGTAACCATTGGAATATTGAATGAGTTTTATTTCCAGGCTTGAATGTGCCTAACCTCTTGTTGGTGCAGGGAAAAAAAACCCAATCTGTGCTTAATGGAAAAAAAAAAAGCAAAACAATGAACAACTGAACCTGGCAACAGCAGCTTTTCATGTAGGAGCAGCAAACAACTGAGCTTGGCAGCAGCTTCTCGTAGGAACAAGTGAAAATGAGGCACAAGCCTTGCGCTCTTTTATGCCATTTATTCCCTCCATAAGAAACCCAGAGAACGTCTCAAGAGGCTTTGCCAATAGATGCTGGTCCACTGTGACCTCAATCTGTCAGGTTTTCAGTAAGCTCAGTGTGGGTAGTGGGGAAGTAGCTCTCAGTGGAGACAGAACTACAGCTCACCAGGTCCTCAGTTACTCTTTCTGAAGTCTGACATTTCAGAAATTATAACGACAAAATTTTAGAACAATCAATGTGTAATAAACTTCTTATTCAGTTATGCACAGTAAAAAATAAACTATTGTCAATAATACCATATGATTCTTTTTCATTTTACAGCTCTTCCAGTTGACAAAGAAAATCAAAGACTTTGACTGTCCTACATGACAGCAAATCTTAAATCTATACAGCACGTCTCAGAATGTGGTGTCCTTTCCATTAACTGCTCTAATGAATGTCCTTTCTGTCAGCTGCTATACTAAATGCATAGTCTATGAGCTGTCAAGAGGACAGTTAGCTACTGTAGATTTTTGTTAATAAAAAATCTGCAAACAAGCCAGCAGAGATGCTGCAAAACTCTTCCAGCTATGCCTTGCTTAACCTGGATGAAGCTTTCTATTCAGAGAAGCAGGAAGTTTGGGTCTGTCTGTTCTTGAGACTATTGATTCTGCATGAGTAACCAAGAAGGATGGATTTAGGACACAAGATTCCATGTTTCCCAGTTCCAGGATGATCTGGCTTAGGAAGTTTTATGCTGACAAAAAATTGGCTGGCACGAAGCCTTGTTAAGCAGAAGCCACTTTATAGCTTTAGGACTTGCTTGAGCAAACCCAGGCAAGTACTTGGAATTCATAAATGATCCACATCAACTTTAAATATTATTACGGCTTAAAGTATAACAGGAAAATCAAATGGGTCTTCCATCTATGTCAGGGAAGGCAGGCTGGATGAGGATGACACAGTTTGGTTAGGGGTCAGTAAGTCACAGGAACTGTAACAGGGAAGAAGAGAGAAACTAGGTTCTGCTACTGACCTGCTGAGCAATCAAGATTCTTTCATCACCTCCTCTGCCTTATTAATTCCTGTAAATGGTTGGTAATGCTATCCTCTTAATAAAGCAGGTTAAGAGTAAGTGCTGGATCAGAGCAGATCTTAATCCTGTGACTTAAAGGCTTCATTTTGATTTGGGTCTTATGCTTAATTGTGAGGTCTCACTGAAAATGGGTGGCCATAAAAGCTCTCTCTTGCGTTGCTATTTCCTAAATCTAGAAGTAACCAAGTTCCATAGAGTTTTCATGTGGAATTTTCCCCAGATTGTATATTTGTATCTGTTTTTTCTACATTCGTCCTTCTACAGTCCCAGGATGTCTTGATGTGGGCTGATATTTTTTTTTGTGCCCCCTTTCATGCCTTCTCCAATATTCCCTCACACACACTCCAAAGGGGATCCACTCTCTAAGCATTCTTGGACAATGCTTATTGGTCTTATACATGGTGTCCATACTCTCAAAATTCAATATACTGATTTTCAGGGCACTCTCAGGAAATCCAGAGAACTGAGGGCTTTTACCCCAACTCTGGAGCAGAGGGGAACTTGTTTGTGGCTGGAAAGGATGAGAAGGCTTCTGTATAAAAAGGAAGAAGGGGCTTGCATTATATACCTTCCCATATTTCTAGGGGGCAGGTGGGGAGAGAAATAAAAAGGAAGGAGCTGAGTGACCCAGCTGTAGAAGAGAGTTTCATACTGTCACAAAGACACCTACCTAGCCAAGTGTTCAATAAGGTACGGAGCTCTGCAGGCAAGAGGGTTTGAAAACACACCCAGCACGAGGCAAAAGCCCAGGAAGGAGGCGAAGGGTGTCTAACACATACTCCAGGCTGGCAATTGTTCTGGTTCCTTCCACTGAGGACAATTCTTCCTGTGTAAGCTCAGTATGCTCACAGTGGCTGGTTTGGGGTGGAGCGGTATTGGGCAAGCTGGTAGTTATGGATGCCATTGAGGTATCTACCTTTCCCCATGTATTGCGGGTGACTGTGGGAGAATGGCACAAGGTTATGTGCTGTGGCAAACAGGAACCTAGAGATTGTATGTTGACACACTTTATTATTAGTCACCTAAATTCCTTTTGCCCCTAGGTTTGTGTGGTTAGGAAGCAATGGTAAGTGTTATGGAAAAAAACAAAACAACAAAAACCCAACAAAAACAGGGGTTTAAGCCTGGATATGTAACTAACATATGGAAACAAATACTTACCTCACTAAATATGATGTATTAAATGAGACATCTCTCTGATGTGGAGTTGCTTCAACATGAAGCCCCAGGGTGATGATCTCTAAGCCCCATTTTGAGCAATGGACAGGAAAGGGAATGAAAATCTCACAGAATGGAAATGCAGTTCCCATTAGATCCATGCAATGTTTTGTTTCAAAGGAACGCAGACACACACACATTTGTTTTGACTTTTCTTTTTCCAATCACAGCCAAAATCTGGGTTTTAAGGTCATGGCTTGAAATATCTCTATCCTTTTCCATTCCCCAAAAAACTCTAAGAATGTCACTTAGGGTTCTGAGTGAGAGCTGCAGAAGCTGGGTACTTACAGCACTTCTTGGAACAGTTGTTCCTTGTGCTTGGCAGCCTACTCAAAACACTGTGATAATTTGGTCTGGTTCATTTCCAGTGTCATCCTACTGAATAAGTCATGAATCCCACCATAAACTTATTGCTTAACAGAAGAGCATAGAAAGTGTCCTCATGAATCATATTTTGTTAAATTAACCCAATCCAACTGAGTGTCAGCATATTTTGTTAAATTAACCCGAGTAAGTTTCAGTGGAATTGTTTCAACTGAAAATGGAGGTCCTATCTGTTTCCCAAAGATGTTTGATCCCATGGCCCTTTTCTTGGAAGCTGTTCAGCTTAGACTATTTCTTCTCACCTGCTGTTCAAGTTGCCACCCCATGGCTCTGTTTTGATGGTAAAGCCGCCTCTAATCTCTGAGGATCATGCAACAGGAAAGGAATGCTAACATTAATTCTCTCAGCCTCCAACTCGGCTCCCCTCCCCTTTCTTTCACAGACCTGACACAGTAATGATCCTTTTATTTTAATGTGTCACAACCAAGTGCTGCTTGGTGGATTCTGTGAGGGAAGACACCATTTGGAACTCTGCCAAAGCAGGATCTGTATTGTTTGGGCTGTCCTTCTTGTCACTGTCCCTTGATATTTCCCAGGCTCTCTCCCACTCTATGTATTTTCTAAATAGTGGGTTGTTTTTCTCCTTGTTCTGTGCCTTCCTGTTCCTGTCCCATGCCAAACAGACAGAGAGTGGTTGAAGTGGGATGTTGCAGGCAGCGGCTTGGGTACACACTGCACAATTTCCTCAATCTCACAGCTCAACCACGTGCCATTGCTGGCGCAGTGGAAGAGCTGCGTCCTACAGGCTGTTGCCCATGACTATGTAAATCAATGTGCTCATGGCCAGCCAAGCAAGGAGATGCAGCAAGGGAGGCCAGCAGCTCCTGGCAGACACTATCCACAGAAGTGCATTACATTCATGGGAGAGGAGGGAGAGTGAACAAGAGGCAAAGACACAAACTTCATTATCTGCGTGTGCTTATCATTATGCTATGCTACTTGCATGAACTTTTATGGACTTTATGAAAGTCAGAACCAACTGAACTATACTCTATAGTTTCTGAACTTAGATGGGTTTTCAAAGTTTTCTCTTTTGCTGACATTGCTCAACATACGCTTTACTACACAAAGCAAGGCTGTGTTTTTTTAAGTAATCATATTTTCTGACCTCGTACTTCAAGAAACACAGCAATTATTACAGGCCACCCCTAAGGCATCACCCCTGTGCCAGACGCTTTCTCCGTGCCATCCAGCGGCTTGGGAAGCGCTGGCCCGGTGCGGCCCCAGCAGGTGCAGGTGCAGGTGCGGTGGGCAGGGTGGGGCAGAGCAGGGTGAGGGTCTCCCATGGGGTCGGGCCGAGGGGAGGCCGGGCCGTGCCCGGGGGCCGGGGCGGTGCCGCCCCCGCGCGCCCGCACCTGCTGCCGGCCCGTCCCTCACGGCGAGGGGGCTGCCGGAGGCTCCGGGCCGCGGTGCCCCCTGCGCCCCGGGGACGTCGAAGCGAAGCCGGCGGGGGTGGCCGGTGGCTGGGCGAGGCCGGTGCCGCGCTGGGCAGGCGCCGGGGGGAGCGGCGGGCAATGGCTGGCGGCGGTGGGTCACGGCCGGGCCCCACCTGCCGTACTTAACCCCCCGCCGGGCGGCCGGCGCCGCACTCGCGGGCTGCGCTGCCGCCGTGGCCGGGAGCGGCTCCTTCCTCCTCCACCTCCTCCGCACGGGGCGCTCGGCAGAGGCGAGGCAGGCGCTGCATGAACGTTTTTGCCGGGAGTAGCAGAAGCACCAGCAGCCCTCAAAATGCCGAAGCCGGTGAGTGGGGCGCGGCGGGAGGCAGGCGCTCCGCGGGGCCGCGCCGGGGCCCGCCCGCCCGCCCTACCGGCGCTGGGGCTGCCCGAGCCCGGGCGCCCGGCGGGGCGGCCACCTCCGGGTGTCGCGGAGCGGGCTTTTGCCGGGAGGGAAGGGCTCAGTCCCGGTCCCTGCTCCCGGGACGGGGAGTTTCGACTGGAGCGCCCTGGGAAGTTGTGCGCGGCGCCGGGAGGGAGCGGCGGGCACCGCGCTCGGGAGCCACATCAGCGGCCGCTCGGAGAGCAGGGAGGGATCGCCAGGGCGGCTGCTGCGGGCGCAGGGCCGCGGGCAGGACGGAGGAGCCTCGGGTGGGCTGGGGGATCTCCTCGCTGTCCCGCCGCCGGGAAAGGGGGCACGGAGCCCCGGATCTCGGCGCTCCGGGGATCAGGCGGTGGATTGCTCCGTCTTGTGTAGCGCTTCCGCGTTAGACATGCACAGAGCTCCCGAGTAACTCTCGAAAGAAGAGCTTTCATCGCACTCCCGCTTAACGAGAAAAGATACAACTGCGCCGGCTGCCATTTAGTATGCTTGTGGCCTATGCATTTGTCTACAGGAAGCGTGTATGCATCTGTAAACATAGGAAAAAACTTGTTCCCTCCTTGTTTTGCGATCTGAGACCTAAATGTTAGGGACTCTTAATAAAGTTCTCCACACTGGTCTTTACCAGTCATTATCGAAGACCTGTTTCCTCTTTTGGCTGGATTTTTTTTTTTTTTCAATGGAACCGTCTTTTTTATCCCTCCTTCTTTCTCTTGACACCACCACCTCTTCATCGCCTCCTCCTCCGACCTTCCAGTGGGTTTTTTTGTTTATTTTATTTTAAAGTCTGCCGCTACTGTGCCGCTTGGAGACGGTAATTCCCTTGGGGAGCCAACTGCCTAATGCGGAGCTTTGAGCAGCCGCACTTTTGAACTTTGAAGAGCATAATCAGAACAGATTGTTGTTACTATCTATTTTCAATAGAGGCAATATTTCTTAAAATGCGATGCGGTAAAGGACTTTTGTGAGTATTAGCTCACTTAAATGAAATGTAAAATAAGAGCAAACAAGATTATCTTTGTGGTAATAGGTAATTGATGTTTTACCACCATAGCATTAAAGTTAGTTGAACTTTTTTTTTTTTTTTTACTGTTTAGGTTGGTTTACATTGCAGATTTTGTAAACCTACCAAAACAAAAAAAAACCAAAAAAACCCCAAACATCAAAACCAATCTAACAAAAGACAAAAACACACCAAAACCAAACTGTGTTCAGTCCTATGAACTGATAAATCTTCAGTCTCCCTGACTGTATTCCATCACTAGGATGAATCAGTAGGATGAAGCAGGATTTATTGCTGCATATAATAATGGCTAACTGAGAGGGCCCTTTTGTAACTGGGGAAGCAAATATATAATTTATAAAGTATGGATATAAAAGGTTGTGTGTGAATAATCTCTTTCTGCCTTGTTAGCTGATTGCTAATTACAGCGTGCTTTCTTGAAATATCCTGGTTAGAATAATCTGAAATCCTGGTTTAGGACTAAGTCGCACTGGAAGCCATGGATAGGTGTACAAAAACCCTTTAATCTCTTAAAAAAAAGTACAGCTGTGTTTATCCTTTTGCTTGGCAGGGATATGTTTGTATTCCCTCAGAGATGGTGATTTTTCTTTGTTTCTTGGCTGACTAGCCAGTGAGTAACCCACTGGGGAAGGACAGTAGTACTGTAAAGACTTCTGAGATGTGACCTATTGGCTGGGATTTATGGACAAGACTCTGTGTCGACACATTGTAAATAAAAACCTTTTCCTTATTTTATCTGCTGTTCAGTGGGGCTAACTGCCACCTTATTGTAAATGGAAAAGTGGAATTTTGCAGAGGCTATTTTAGTAAAACACACTGTTCAGTCTGTCTGCTTTAGACTGAGACTGGATTTGGATCCTTCCCAACTCAGCTCATTTAATCTTAATACAGCTAAATAGGATTCGTGTCAGTTTGCATGGAGAGAGGATGTAAAGCTGTCACTCCAGAGGCAAAACTGTGCTCAGGACGAATGTGACAACAGCCTTTGGCATGTGTGAGGAATGATAGCACGACCTCTGGGGATGCACAGGGAAGCAGTGTGTTTCTGCTGGGTATTTGGCATGGATGCTAAATATTTATTACCTGTACTTGTTTGCATGTGTCTTGTCTACATGGCATAAGTAAATAGTGTTGCTTGGCAGACTTCATGCTGCTGTGTGTGAAGTCTCACATACTGGTCATCAGTTATTTACAAGTAAAGGTTATGATGACAGAAAGCAGAATTCTGGCAACACCTTCCCCTCTGGCCCCTGCACCCACAACCCAACAAGCTAAATCTTTATATGAAAATGTTGTTTTAACAAAAATTATAAATGCACACACAGAACTTATGGATCATGTTTGTAATTTATTGTAATTTATTATTTCACAACTAGTTTAATTTATTATTAAACAACTAGTGAATCCATTAACAGTAGAACATTAGTGATTTTGTATTTTAATTGAGTAGCAAAGTGAAGTGCTAGAAAGCCAACTTCCCAATTCTGTGCTAACATTTGATCTCAATTCGTTGTATCTGATGCATGCCTACCATGCTCAAAATAAATTTTAGTAGAAGTCCAGAAAATAATACTGAAATTAGTATATTTTTTAATATAGACATGTTTTAATGCATAATTTAACACAGCCATTCTGCCATGTGTAACAGTTATAAAGTAACGAGCTCTCCAAGGTAAGCTATAAATATATAACCTATACCCAGTTCACAAGGGTTTATGGCTGAGAGTTCATCAACAGTTCAGATGCATGATTTCTATCTAGTCTGTACAGAGGTTCATTAGGCTTTACAGATAGTGAATTCTTTGTAAAGAAATGCAAAAGGTGTCATCTTGTCCAAATCTTCCTGTGTTATCTGGAAATGAGCGAAATGCTAAATAAACTTACTTGCTCAGCCTTGCTTCCTTTCATTACTGGAGTGTCTGTGTGCTCTCTGCATTTTTCCTAGTTTCATGGTACTAGTTTATTTCTGAAGGTGTTTTAGGTGGGTTATATCCTCTTGCAAAACAAACCAATCTAAAAAATTGTGGCTAGAACAGCATGGCTTCGGGTTAATGAACAGTGCTTACAGAAGGAGAAGGAAATGTGATCTCGAGTCTATAGAGTTGTTAATTTGATCTGATCTACCAGCATTCTTCGTTACTTTATTGAAGGTGAATTTTTTTTGTTTGGTTGGGTTGGGTTTGGTTTTCTTCTATTTCATCTTGTGGGGGGAAAAAATAAAATGTAAAGCTTTACAAGAAGTTAAATTAGCTTTGCAGCATAACGTTTGATTGATGCAGTGTCACACAAGAACTTCTAATACTTGTGTAAAGAGAGGACAGCAGTAAATGCAGTCTAGCAACCTTTGGTCCTATAGAGAAAATACAAATGAATAATATCCACAGGCACCTATTTTTAATACCTTTATTAATGGCCTGTGGTTAAAAAGCTGAGCACAGTAATGTAATCTGTTCATGTCATGCTGTTGAAGGGGAAGTATTATTGATGCAGAGGCCCAACATATAAATGGGATTGAAAGATTGGGGTAATAAGCTCCCTTTGCATATAGCTAAACTTGGACGGGTGCAGAAAGCAGGTCCTTCACCAAATAGGCTAGAAGGAGATGGATTGATCAGTGGTAGTGCAACTGTCCTCTTGTGCATGTCATCTGCAATTCAGTAACAGAAAGCATTAAAAGAAGGTTCTAGTGAGAGCTTTCCTTTAAAGTAGGTACTTACCTGTCTATGCCCAGGACAAATTCAGAGCAAAACCTAGAGACTGGGCTTGGGATCACCAGAGACAAAATTCCACCTTAAGATAAGAGGGTGCTTGGCTATTTCAGCCTGGTAGAATTCAAGGAGTTATCTCTTTCTTCACCTGTGTAAAATGTAAGGAATTTAAATGCCAAAGAGGAGAAAAAAAATTGCTTTAAGCAGAATTTGTGATTTAAGAGACTTTAAAGTTTTAGAACAGTTAAGCATGTATGGTGGGGGGGGAGGGGAGGGAGGGGGTTGTGAGTGGGCAGGATTTTTTTTTTCTCTTCCTTGTTGATCTTATTAGAAGACTATTCCAAGACCTAACATCCTTAAGACAAAATTTGACAGTACACAATTTAATGCTGCTGCCTGTAGAAGTGGGGAACTGGAACTGATGTCTCATAAGGGTTTTCCCAGCTGTGTGTTGTTAATAATGGGCTGGAGTGTGATAGGCATTAAGTTGTTAGACAAGTCCTCCATACCTGTTTGATGTTGAATAAACATGCATGCTGTCTTCAAGTTGTTTTTCAGAATACAAGTCTTCTGCCAAACCTTTATCGGTCTGTGAACAGACTATGGCATTAAAATTCAACGAGTTTTCAATAAGCCAGCCAAAAAAATAGGCAAGCGTAGTGACAGGAATTTATTTCTAAATATAAACAATTGATATTAGTAATTGTTCTGAGATCTCAATTTATTTTTGACTGTGTGTCTTCTAACTACACATAGTGGTTTTATCTCAGAGCTCTTTACAGCAAATTCCTGTAACTGGACTGAAATAAAAATACTTTTTTTTATCTTTATCTGTTCACAATCAATTAAAATACTCTTAGCTTATGGATGGCTATAGATTTAGTCAAGGAAAAAATATTACCCTTGTAAGCACCAACTGCAGTCCATCAGGTGATACAGTGTATGGTGTATTTGATACCAGGATATGTATACTCACTCTAGGGCAAAATGGAAACCCAAGGAAACTTCAATTTGCCAAATATAAGAATTCCCTTTTATTTGCCAAGTGTTTCACTCACTGCTGCAAAAGAAAGGTGGAGGATTCTGAGTAGTAAATTTAAGGAGATGAATAAAGTTATAAGAGTTTACAGTTTTGCCAAAACCCTTATTTACTGTGTGAGCTGAGTAAGCATTTCCGAAGGCAGTTTGTTGTGGGATGTTAGCTGCTACAGAGAAACCAAGGGTGTTAACTGTTATGTTAGTCACTAATTAAAGAATTTCTTAGCCTTCTTAAAGGTCAAAAGGAGGGAGATAAGCCTTCCTGTTCTGTTCTCTTCCTCCACCCACATGAACGTCTTCCTTTGTCCGTGAAAAAAAGGCTGTGATATGTCAGGACTTTTTGAGAATAAGACTTCTTGATGACTACTGAAGATTCCCGCATCAGTGTCGGTCCTGTTTGGCACCCTGTGCCCAAAGAGCTTTACATGCACCGTAAATCCCATAATCACTCGATTGACCTTGATGGAAGGCAGTGCTGCCCAAGATCACTGAACCACGCTGCACACTGTTAAGTAATGTACTTGTGTTGTGTGCTTGCTTTGGAGCCTGGTTTCTGCAACAGATAACATTTACCCCGTGAGCTGAGAAGTACAAAGAACAGCAGCGTAGGCACCTAGGAGAGAAGATTGTGGGTATATGAGGCTGGAAACAAGGCGTAGCTCAGTGTAACAACTAACCATGCTGCCTTCATATTGCTCATCTGTTCAGATCCAGATTTTGTTTCTCTTTCTAGTTCCTACTTCATAGTAGAAGGCAAGAAATTCACTTGCCTTCTTTGCATCTGTTCTCATCTTTGAGAGAGAATGAGCAGCAGCCATGTGCTCAGCTGAGGCTGATGAACACCTCATAGTAACAGCTGTCCATTAAAGAAAAATCCCGACTCTAACAATTAACATGCAGGGCTCTGCCTTCTAATTGAGTAAATAAGAGAAACTGTTTCTGATGACCACGGGCTTGTATTTGGCTACGTACTGAATAGGCTCAGTGGAAGAGACACTGGTTCCCCTACACAAGGCCTGTATCCATTTGCTTCCTTTGAGAGGGGAGCGTGTGATTTCCATTTGGTTTGTGTGCATTTACTTCTCCCTCTCATGAGCAAGTGCTGTAGCTTTTGTGTAAAACTCTGAGGTGTCACTATCACCATCTCTTCCTTTCTTGTTTTTGCAAGAAGTCCACACTTGCTGTAGTTGTTCTAAACCTCAGTGGGAAACGAGTGTGAGAGAGAGAGTTCTCTGGGGATGAGTTGACAGATGTCCTGTTGCTGAATCTTGAGCAGGTTTACAAAATTACCCTAGAGTGGCTCAGTTCTGACAAGAGACCACTGCTGTGTAGATGTGGAGAGCAGGTCTGTGCTATGAGCTGTTTGCTACCTGAAGAAGCAGAGACTAAAAAAATCTCACCTTTGAACCTGGGCACCTGAATTTAGCCTGTGTAGCCCAGTAGATGACTTCAAGCCTGTACCTGTAAGTTCTGGGCTTCAGAGTTATTTCTTGGAGCTAAAGTTGTTCTTCAACACCTAGCTGAATACACTTAGCTGGCTTAACTTTTTGTCTCTGTAGAGATAAATGATTGTGAGAGTTCCTGCTGCACAAACTGGTGTGTGGTGGGGTGATTTGCATAATTGATACTCGGTGATCTCAGTGTGGGGGTGACTAGATTTTCCTCCATAACAACTGTCACAGCTGTGCAGACAAACTCTTGAAAGGTACTTTTCTGCCCTCACTGTGCTCAGGGTACACTTTGGGAACCACTGGAGCATATTTGTTTGCCATCACACATCTATAGTGAGGGGAGTGGGAAGAGTTTCATCTCAGAAGCCCTTAAACTGTTTTAGGGGTTACGAGGGGGTACTTCGCCAATCCTTGCAATCACTTTTCCTTTACTATCTGTAACTGCTCAAGAGAAATATCTTTGTGCTTAGGTGACATTCCAGGACTTGCCATGACCTACCTTTATCTGGAAGCAAACAGTACCTCTTGCATGCTGTTTGAAGTACCTGCTTGAGAAGTGGAAGCATTGTAGTGTATTGCACATAGATCAGATTATCAAGCTGTCAGAGGTGATCGCATTTCATAACCCCACTAAGAAATTTCACAAATGCCATGAAGTGTGTTCCACTGAAGTCCATGAGTAAAATGAAAGAGGCTGATATGGAGCAGGTAAAACAAAATGGTAGAATCCCAAACAAAAATCTCTCTGACAAGAGGATATGTATCTAGAATGAGCCAACATCATTGCTGGGCCTTGTGTGACTTGTTGCACTGCTATTTCTCCCTAAGTAAATGGAGTTAATTTTCTTTCTGCACTTTGATGTCTATATGAACGTGGCTGGCCTTGTAGGTCAGGCAGAGGCCCTTGTAGCCTAATAGTATACCTCTGATGTTGGCCAAAAGCTGATGCCTGAGGAAGAGTATTTTAAAGATATGCACCATTGCTTTTCTCTGAGGCATTGGGGGTTGAAAGGTCCTATATAATGAGTTACTAAATGGATTTCTGTGAACTTGTCCAGTCTCACTTTGAAACCCTGTGAACTCCATCATCCACAGTATACTTTAACAAAGGCTGTCCTAGATAACCTTCACATTGTTTGGAAAGTTATCTACAAACCACCTTGCTACAGTGCTATATGGTACCTTTTTTCCTTGTTCAGTGTTGATGCCCTGTAGTTATTTTGTTGGTTTGAACCATGAACACACATTCCTTGCCTAGTCTGTTCATGCAGCTCAGGGGTTTATATGCTCTTATGTCCTAGCTTCAATTTTCTTCCAAACTGAGAAGTCCTACCTAGCTTAGTTGATCCTTGCACGGTAATCATTTGAGCATCCTTAACCTTCTTCCAGTTCACATCTGACAAAAGTACTGCTTTGCATCCTGTAACATCTCCATCTGGAAAGAATAAAGTTACTGATAACATTTCTCCAGTAGTTGTTTCTTGGATGCCTTAAACTCCCAGGTCATAGTCCTGTGAGAGAGTAAGTCACAGATAATCCTTGTGTTCACTCAGTGCATCCTGTTCCATTGTAATGTGCTGCTCTTCCACCCCAGAAGAACAACCACCACAGGGTCTATTGAAAGTGTTGGGAGCTGTGTGCTGTTGCTGTCAGGCTGTGTTGCTGCTGTCAGACTTCTGACTCTGTAGTGGCTCTGGGTGTTTGCCATGCACATTGCCTTCTAGAACACAGATCTCTGTATAAGCATTGGAATAAAAGGCACCAGTATTGGTGCTTGGATTCAGGGGAAGCTCTGAGGCTATGGTAGCTTTTATTTGGATTATTCACACCTTCAGATCCTGCCCTGGTTGTTGTGAGTTGGTACTATGGAGTTCACCTTTTGTAGAAATCGTTGTGTTTGTTGCTTCCAAGTGAAAAAGCCAAGCAGAGGCATAAAATGATGTTTGTGTTTCAGATCAAGACTATAAGATACTCATTTATTTTTTTCTTTTCCCTCAGGGGGATTGCAGAAGGATGATATTGCTTTATGTAGTATAAATATCGGAGATATTGAATTGTTCAGAAGACTCTGAAATTATGACGAAACTTGAGATCTCAAACTTCTGTGTTATCTGTACTTGGCCCCATGCTAATGTTTGTGATGGAAGACAGCAGAAGATCTGATCAGTTCTGGATTCTGAGCAACTTCTTGAGATAAAGCTTATTTGAGGATTGTTTGTGGGGCTTGCTGTAAACTTCATGTGTAAAGCCTTAGTCTCGCAACTTCATTATGTTTAATTAGATGCAACAGCTGTCATGATAAAACAGTCTGTGTATGCAGGAGTTTGATCCAGTGGCCTCTAGCTTTCCTCTGTATTTATTCTTTATGTACAAAGGGGCTATTGTTGCTGCATTCTGTGTTCCTAAATCCATCCTAGCATCTATTGAGGGCAAGTGACACATCCAGGCAGTGGTGCTACGTTGAGGCTGTTGTCACTGGCTGCATGCTCCTCCTTTATAGAACAGACTGCTGCTTGTACATAGATATTCTGAAAATGCTAATGGAGTATTACACAGCATCAGAGAGTCTTTAAAGTGAACATTAATATATTTCAATGAAACACCATAAGCCCTCCTGCTTCTTCGTAATATCGTGTTCAAAGTAAATCATTCTTACATCTTTCACATAAAGTGAAGGCAAGTGTTTTGCATGGAAAACACCTGGGCTCCCTAAGTGTACAGGGCTTTGTTCAAGGGCAGTATCCTGGGGCCTTTCAGACTTCCTCTGCATTGCTTTATGCCTTGCCAGAACATAGAGCTGTGCCTAGGTAATTTCACACTAAAAAAAAAAATAATAAAAATGAATTTTAAAGTTTCAGAAAGGCCTCTGCCTCTCAATTTTACAACTTGTTCCTAGATCAAGACAGAATGATGCAGCTTGTTAGGAAAGATTTGGGGGAAATATTCAGTGACTGGAGAAAGTTTTTGGTTTTTGTTTTTTTTTTTTTTTTTTTTCTGGGAAGAGTGCTTGCTTGGTTTTACTGTTATTAACTGTGCAGAGCTGACCAGAGGTGGAGAATGCTGGAAGCCTGTCTGGGGCCTAGGCATTTGGGAGGCAGGGCTATCAGAGGTGTACTGTCACTTGCACTTGCCACACCTGCATGAAATCTTCATGATCTTTTGGCATGTAAAGTGTTATTGCTTGACCTAAGATAAAGAACTGAATTGCAGCCATGGCTGCCTCTTGATTTTTCACATGGATGCCTACTATGCAGTTATTACATGCTGACAGAAGAGATAGCAGGCCTTCATTAAGGGAACTGAGATAGGCATGTAATTTAGTTTGGCATCTTCTGCACATCTAAACATTAAAAAGTTTGAATTTGCATTCTAGGATTATGTTCATGCTTAATTATAAGGACAGTTTCATGCTATATTACAAAGAAGAGTTAAGTGACACAGCCGCAATACCGAACTTGATGGATTTGCTTTCTTGTGACCTGTATGTGTGTGTAGGCAGGGAGGGGGAAGATAATTCTGAAAATTCCACCCACTTTGTTAAAACTGGAATTTCTGGGTGAGTCCCCACAAATTGAAGGTTTTCCTGCTCACATGAACACCCCCACCCCCCCCTTCATCCAGAAGTCGAGCTTTCAGATTTGACTCCAAATTTTTTCTTGGCTTCCCCTCAAAGTACTTTATTTCTCTTCTGAAAAACTGACACAAAAGAAGTCAAAATTTTCACCATACATGAGAGCAGCAAATACCTGGGCTCCTGTTGCCTTGACTAAATTTAAGAAATTTCAGTTAAGTAAAACTGATATAGCATTGCTCCTAAAATACTGAGGACTAGTACCCCCAAAAACATGGTTCTGCAAGCTGTTGCATTAAAGCTGACTAGTATTTAAGGCTAACAATTGTACTGGACAATTTTCAAGTAACTGTTAGATTATAGATGATTATATACAACTCAATTTAACCTCAGTGGTATTGCTCCCTCTCCTGGGAAGGTAAGCAAGATTTTAAAGAACAAAGACCAGCCTACTCAGCTCTAATTTTACCTGTTGGAAATGCAGCAATACCTAACTGCTTCATAGACTCTGAGGAATTCCATTGGAACGTGACTTAATGTTCCCATTTATTTGCAATGAGGAAACAATGTTTAACACAATGAGATCTGAAATGGAACACGTCGGGTATTTTGATTTAGCATGGTATGCTGAGAAACTGGGTTGGTCAAATGGGCGCAACCAGCTTGCCTTGTCAGCCAAGGGGATGCTGGTGAAGCCGTCCCCTATTCACATTTTGTGAGCTGCTGAGGCCTTTTCTTCCTTGTCAGCAAACTGCTCCAGTGTGCATGGGAAGGTTCATGGCTGCTGTGCTGTGCTGCCACTGCCCTCTCTGAAATGCTCCGTGTTGGGCAGGCAGTGCATGAAAGGTTCTGCCATGGGAGCAGGGGAGGAGCGTGAAAAGCTTTCTTCGTGACTGGGCTGTGCAGTTCTTTCCCATTCTCATAGGAATCAGATTTCTCCTTCCCCCAGAAGAGGAATGGTGGGTCTGTCATTTGCCTTCTCATTTCAGGTTCTTGGTCATCCTTTAAATCATAAAAATGTAGCACTGGGGAAGGACTTGAACTTGTGTTTTCTGAAGGCTGCATGGAAGTGGCTACAGAATATCATAATATCTTACCACTTCAGCAATTACTGTTTCTTGTCATGTTACCTAGCCTGCAGTAAGAGGGTTTTTTGCTGGTTTTCTCCATGTGGGTTTAGAAGTTTATATAATCTTCTATAGAAAATGTGTCATGTTTCAGACAACTCCCATTTGGAAAGGGATCAGTGACATGTTTAAAAATAAAATCTAGTTTGAAACAAACAGAAAACCCCCACAAACAAATAAAAAACCCCAAACACAGATTAAAAAACCCCAACTGGCAACCAGCCCAGAAACACTTGACCTGTAGATCAGTGTAGACTTTCCTTGATTAACTTGCCCCCTTCCAAAAGAAGCATTCAAATTTAGGTGACAGCATTCCATCTAGCAAGTCGTCAGGCAGGCAGAACAGAATAGTCACCTACTGTAATGCTTCCGGTGACAAATACACTCAAGAATATAATTTTCCCTTCTATGTAATAGCATCACACCAGGAAATGTGGTGTCTTTCTGGGGATTATAATAAACCACATCCTTGTCTACAGTCCTGCTGTAGCCCATTGCCTGCAAGCCTGTAATTTGTTCATCTCTGCCTCTTGTCCATTCTCACCTTTCCAAGTGTAACACTTGCAGGTATTTTTCAGACCTATCAACATCTTTGAATTCCAGCCCTGTCCTCCCAAAAGACTCATTTTTTCTTGACTAGGTGCTGCTCATGATCTTGTAAGTGCACTCCGTCTTCCAGGGACTGTGAGAAAACTTTATTTTCTTATTCCCTCAATCCCATCACACTCACATCCCCTTTTCAAGACCTTGGCTTGGCAGGAAAAGGTCAGAATGTGTCCCTGCAGTAGTTCCAGCAAAATGAAGGTGCTGAGCCCAGCTGGGAAGGAAGCTGTATTTTGGCAATCCTGCAGCAGTAAATGGAATTGATCATTTGATTGATATTCATGACATTGATCTTCTGCTCTGAAAGGAGCTATGGAGAATGTGGGGGCTTGTCATTTGGTTGTGATTTCACATGGCTCAGATTTATTGTATGCCTAGTCTATGTTGTATGGCACCACATCAAATATGTTATTAGATGTTATTTGATCCATCAGTCAGGTTATTCTGTCAGAGAAGAAAAAGAATTGTCTCCAAGTGTTGTGTTCTTGGTATGCTGGTGTTCATAAATTCTTAAGAAGTATATAATAAATTGAACAAATATTTCTGCAGTTGCTTCCGTGTTATTTGTGGTACTTACCTTCTCAGAGTTGTCTTCTCTGCAGTCTCTGAACCATCACCTGTTGACTTAAATAACTTGTGGAGGACAGAGGAATGCAGATACTGAAGTGTTAGCAGATTAGCTCTGAGCTCTGAAGCCGATAAGATTTTTTTTCCCTCGTCAAAGTTGAAAATTTTCTTGTAACAGTCTCCAGGAGCTGAGACAACAGTTACCCCATCAGTTAGGACAATACCTTTTTTGTTTTTGGACCTGGAACCAGTGAACACTACTGAATGGAATGTGGAAGAATAGAGAGCAGTTTCAGTGCCCTTCTGATGCTGCTACATGAAGTTGTTTTTCCTATTACCAGATACTTAATCACTACAGGCGTCTATGAACAGCTCTGGTTGCTAAGGTCAAAATGAGATTACTTTGTCCTTGCAGATGCGTTACAGCCCAGGCCAAGAAGCTTGCTTATTATTTATTCCATTAGTCATTGCTGCTTGCCTGGTGAAAGAGTAGACCTGCAGAAGTCAGGATTAATGCTACTACTTTCTTAATACTATTATTAATACCACTGCTTCCTCCATGTTGAGACTTCTGTATTCCTTCAGCACAAGCAAGTCTCTATCCATACAGTCTGTGTGTGCAAGAGGGCTTAACAGCTCTGCATGCTGTTTTTCATAGAGTGTGCTGTGCAGTACAGCACCTCAAAATGAGGCTGATTTGCTTAAATGTACCCGTGACTCCTGGGATTACCAGACACCCAGTGACTGAAGAAACAAGGCATGTCTGTCTAGGTTTCTGCACTGCTAATTGCCACCACTTGGAAAGATACCCTGCTTGGAAACCTGCTGTTTAGGAGACTCTGGTCTTACTTCCTCCTTGGACAGAGGAAGAAAACATTCCGGAGCATTGTCTAAGGCATTTAGACCTGCCTAATGATAAATTACACAGTGAAGCACCAGTTTGTCCTGTGTTAATCGGCATAAGTTGGTATTTAGTGCCCTTTATCTTATGTATTCACTGAAATTAAATTGTATGGTCTTATTTAAATGATTTGCACAACTTCATGGTTTCACTGAACTATTATGCAAGTGAACTATTAGATTACATGCATCAGGGTGCAAAATATCCACAATAGCATAGTGTGTCTGAGAGCTGTGGGTTTGTTTTTTCCCTGTTCTCCTTGCCCTTTTCCCTTTAGTGTGGGATGCTTTTCAGTGGAGCTGCAGTATCAGCAGAGGGATGGTTAACTTCAAAGATACCACATTGCCTGCAATCAGAGACTGGTTCTGCACCAAAGAGCTCAAGAACCCGATGTTAGAAAATACTATAGTTCTGCATTCATAGTGTCCAACACACCTGAAAACTGGGTGTTTGTGAGAGGATGGGGGTTGAAAAGGCAATGTCTTCTTGGGTTGCTCTCTAGGTCTTGATTCTTCCACAGAGATAGTGCCACTCAGCTGCTTGGCAGTGTGTTGCCTCCTTAAGAGAATGTTTTCTGAATGTTTTTCAAATGGCACTTTAATTTTTCAGGTTACTCTCTGATGTGCACGGACTCTGAAAGGCTGCACCTGCCCCAAGATTGATCTACTGACTTTACATTAGAAAAGATGTTGTTTTAGTGACAACAAAAGAACCAATGCATGACTTAAGGGCATTGCTAAAGCACAGAAGATTCCATTCTAACTACCTTTGTGTTCCATAGTGTTACAACCATTTAAACTCTACTCTGAAGTTCTCTCTAGCTCTGGCCTTCATCTTTTATCCTCTTGTAAGGTAACTAGCTAGCATGTTACAGTCCAGTATGAAGTCATGGAACTGGTGTTCAGTGTACTGAATTCTTGAGCATCATGGAGAGTTCTTCCTTTTAATGCAAATGGCATTGCCTTTTCAACAGCATGCTTTTTCCCTTCTGGATCAAGTTTGTTAGCAATTTTATGCATCCTAAGACAGGGGAAGAGGAAAAACTTGTGTTCTGTAATGTTTTTGTATGCACAGGCAAACCTTAAAGACCCTATTTGTCATTTTGAGTGTATTAGCCTCAGACATAAAAGTAGAATTATTAAATAGTTAGGTTGGAAGGCACCTTAAATATAATCTATTTACAATCCCCAGAATAATAAATTGCTATGATATTGGCCTATGAAGAAAGAAGTCACATCTTACTGTCCAGGATTTTTAGTGTGCTTTAATAATGTGCATCTTTTTTAATGCATAAATGCGCATCTTTTTTAATATAAACCTTGTTTCATGTATAACAGCCATGTGCTGTTCTCTTCCCTCCACACCCTTGTGCTCTTAAAAATGAAAAGCTATTTTAATTTTGGTTATGGCTTCAACATTATCCTGGATTACTGGCAGGGTTTGGAGGATCTTACAAAGGACATACCTTGCCTAGACAGGGTGAGCAGGACTTCACTTGTGAAAGTTGTCCTAACTGTGTCTCCCTCTTCTTGTTGCTCATGGAAATCAGTTTGAGCTGTTGCTGTTTTACTCCCCAACAATACCTGAATTGGTTAGCACCTTGGGTGTTGATTTAATAAACTTGGCGCCATGGGGAGTTCCTTATGCTCTGAGCTGAGTGCCAAACTGATTGACTCTCAGTGTAGAAGGCATCAAGGTTTCTTCAGGGTGTCTAAACCAGGGTTTCATGTGGGTTAAACTCTGTTTGCTGCTTTACTATGAGTTCCTCTGTGGCTAGAAGCTTGTATGGAGTAGCTATAGGACAACCATTTAGAAACACTGCTAAAACCATTATGTTCTTGAAGTCAAGGCTGAGGTTTGGAGATGAGAAGCAGGAGGGCTTAATAGGGCAGGAAGGAGACTCAAAGGATATTCCCAGGCAGTCATCAACTTATTGAAGGGACAGAAGGCCCTGTCTCTTCTTGCTCTGCCTGTTATGTGGCTGACAGTCTGAGGGCACACCAGGGAAATTCCTCTGTCCTCTGAGGTTTTAAAGACGGTTATGCAGCCCTTAAAGAACACAGAAATTAGCCTTTACTGCAGGCCCCAAGTGTCCTTGAAAGCTTTTTGGATAATCAAGGTAGTCATGTTCCTGCATGCTTCTGGCTTTAAATGATTGAAGTAGAAAAGCAGATTACTACAATTTTTGGTCTTAATACTAAATAATTCTTAAAATATGTAGCAGCTAAGTGGCTTTAGCACTAAATAGCTCACTCTGTAGCTGATCCTACAGTCTTTGAGGGTTGTAGTAAAACAAGACCTAGAGAGTTTAACTACTTTTACTAGCAGATAACCACTAAGGAGAGATAGAGGAAACTACATACTGGTACAAGCTGGAATTTTGTACTCAGCCAGCATTCTGCAGGTTTTCTGGTAAGGAGTAAGAAGAACCTCTTTTTAAGTTCTTTAGCTTGTAAAGTGATACTTATTTTACACTTCCATGGTGTTTCAGCCAGAAGTACAAATAACTTGCAGAGCACAAAACTGAAGATGATGAGCATATGTTTTCTTGGAGTGGGTAGAAGGGGATTAGAATATGATTAGGGATTTATTGTTGAGAGGGATTAAGCAACAGGTGTTTTTTAAGGTCACATCTTTGCAGACTTGCTCTTCCAGAGAATTTGGTATCTGAACTTCCCCTCTCTTCCTACACGGGAAATGTTTCTTGTCATCTTCTCTGGTTCAGTTCTGAGATCCTGTGAATTGGAAACTGCCTTCAGTGATCTTTCTTTGGGAGGGTCCTTTGTCACGTGGGAACAGAAGAAAAGAAAAAATTCTATAAAGATACTTGATGCCTTCACGGAATCATTTAGCTTGGAAAATATCTCTAAGATCAAGTTCAGCCATTAACCTGACATTGCCAGGTCCACCACTGAATTCAGTGTCTCACTGAAAAAGGAGTGCAAAGCTTTGTAATGTGTTTTACTAAACCTAGATGAAGCAACTTGTTTTATTCACAGTTCTGTGTTAATTGTAACGTTGTTACACCTGACATTTATCCTAGAGTTTAAACATGCATAGTTAAGTTGCTGGGAACTGCTGAAGTCGAAAGCTTTATAGTGAATGATCCTATTCCTCTCCTGCCTCTTTTTCCTATTATTTCTTCAGATGTGTGCCAGGCTCTCCTGGACTCTTAGTCTTTGCTTTCTGTAATGTGGCATTTACAAATTGTTGGGAAATTGTCATGAAATCTCATCTGCCTGTACCTTACCTCTGTAAGGTACTTACTCTCTGGCCTTGTGTTTACATGTCCACTTTTTTGTCTCTTTCCTTTAAAACACTGAGCTAAAAAGCTAGTTGTTAGCATAACCTACTACACCATTATACATGTTTGGGTTTTTTAGATTCGTTTTGGGACTCTTGGGAAGTCATGTAATATTGCAAGCTACAGTCAGAACAGTTGGAGATAATCCTTTCCCAATTTGCCATTTTACTGGTCCTTATGCCATTCCCTGCAAGATCAGTTGCTGCTTTTGCATCCTGATTAACTGCTAATAGACTTTTTCTAGTCATTAAACACCCTTGCCTTCTGCATTCAGTAGTAACCTCTGTCTTGCAGTATAGTGCCATTGCAGTAAATCTGGTTATGTTGTTTCTTCACTGACAGCAAGAGCTTATTGAACTCCTGCCCTGTAGTACCATTCAGTACCTGTTACTGCTGTTTTTATGTGCTGAGTAGATTTTCATGAGGGAAAGAATGACCGTTTATCAGGTTAATGCTGATGTCTTTATAAGAATAATCTGCAGTCTTTTGCCTTTAAAACCTCAGATTAATTCTAGCTCTAATATAAATGGAAGTTAAATTATAAGTCTTAAATTTAATTTAGTCATTAGGGCCTTTTGTAATCCAAGGGATGGCCTGCAGGCAGCTATACTGTGCACTCACAGTAGCTCTTAGTCCAAGAGGGTTTCTGTCTGCAAAGGGTCGGGTCTAAAATACCCTCCTGTTGAACCAGAAGATCTGTCCAACCCTATGCTGAGTAGGAAAACCTGTGGAGCAATTTGGTTAAAACAGCAGAATGAGTGCCCCAATTAAGCTTACTGGTGTGATAACACGATTCTAATTGAGGCTTAAGTGTGTTTATTATAGAGGTTACAGGAGTGCATCAAAGCGTGGAGACTCTTGTACACCAAGTACTGTGTTAACACCTAGAAGTAACTTTGAATGCATCTTAAACAATGCTTTTTGGTTTTTTCCTTAGATCAACGTTCGAGTTGTTACTATGGATGCAGAGCTGGAGTTTGCCATCCAGCCAAACACTACAGGCAAACAGCTGTTTGACCAGGTCAGTGAAGGGTTGGTGTGGGCTCTTGTTTAATTTTTGAGTATGTTTTGGACTACAATGTTTTCTTAAAACTGGATTCCAAAGCTGTCTCTCTTCTCTTTACCTCCTAATCAAATGGCCCCTGTCTGAACTAAGATTTCTAAATTACATCACAGTAAAAGAAAAAAGCAAAAACCCTTGCAGGTATGTTATGTTCCACTGAAACCTGTCTTCCTAGCATGTTGGATAATGAACTGTCACAAAGGATTTAAATATTTAGACAGCATAGGTAGCATGTAAAAATGTACCTTTTGCTTTGAAATACTGCTTAGCTCTTATATATTTCTTAACTTCTGAGGTTGAAATGTTCCTCTTGTGCATAAAACTCTTCAGAATCAGGCCTTCAGGTGGCTGACGTGGGTGTTGGCATGGCTGCATTCATTCAAATGCTGGGTTCAAGGAACCACCTGCCACAGGTATTTGAGTTTGTCAAAATACTGGAAAACCAGAAGAATTTATGATCTCTGTGCAGCATTTACAGGCACCATGCCTTGTAAGAAGCCCCCGAGCAGCAGGTCAGAGCAGAGATTAGTGCAGCCTGCCTTCAGGGATTCCCAGGGAAATGGAGGGCTGGAGTGGATGTGACTCTCCTCCCTTACTGTTATTCTTCCTGCTGTTGCTTTAACAATATACAGGTCTGTTTGAAGGTGGACCTGCAAAGATCAGATAAAGACAACTAAAACAAACTGTGTACTATTTGTGAAACTTTGTTATTATCATCTTAAGTAGTTTGCTGTTATAAAACTGAAGCAAGGCCTAGATTTTAGCAGAAAAAAATTTACTTACTGCTCTGCAACTAAAAAAACAAAAAACGAAACAACCAAAAAACCAACAAAACCAAAAAAACTTTCTTTTTATGGAACAAGTACCTGCTGTTTGATCTTCAGAGGAGAGTCACCAAGTTAATTAGGAAGATGGATCACCTCTCCTATGAGGAAAGGCTGAGAATTGGGATTATTCAGCCTGGAGGAAAGAAGACTTTGGGGTGACTTAACTGCAGCCTTCCCATACCTGAAAGGAACCCTCAAAAAAGTTGGAGAGAGGCTATTTACAAGGGAATGTAGTGACATGGCAAGGGGGAACGGATTCAAATTAAAAAAAACTAACTAGGTTTAGATTAGATATAAGGAAGAAATTCTTTACTGTGGTGGTGGTGAGGCACAGAAACAGGTTGCCCAGAGAAGCTGTGAATGGCCCAACCCTGGAAGTGTCCAAGGCCTGTTTGGGTGGAACTCTGAGCAATCTGGTCTAGTGGAAGGTGTCCCTGTGCATGGCAGGAGGGTGGAACCAGATGATCTTTAAGGTCTCCTCCAACCCAGGCTGTTCTATGATTCTATGATTCCATTCGTGCTGATCACCATGCCATCAGAGTAACTTCTTCCCCCTTTCATGTTAATCTGAAGTAGAGAAATTGGATTTTATCTAGTAAAATAAAGTAGGAAAATCCAAATTACTGAAAGCCAGGTTTTTAAAATCAATGCTTTAAATTAGACTGTAAGTGTGTCCTTATGACAAGCATTCAACAAGTATTTCCCTCCTCCATATATATTAACTAATGTTTACATCTGTTCTGAGTCAGGATCATCTCTCTGGCAGAAGATAAACTACTTTCTCTGCTTTCAAGTGAGAAATTCAAAATCCTGAGAACATGGAAAACACAGGATGTTTCAGATTCAAGATACTTCTATTTTAGCTTGCTGTCTGGGATGACTGGGATTTCTGAAGAATGCTTATTGCAGTGTTTAGTGCATGACTGGGACAGACCTACTCCTTACATCCAGTGGCATGGGTTTAAAATCTATGATTGGAAATTCTTATCCATATTTCATACCTTGTTGGGGGTTACTTCTGCATATCAAAGGAAGGCTGAGGTAGAACTGTGCAGCACAAAACCAGAAAAGGTGCAGATCATACATTCTCTCTTCAGTTCTGTTGGGCAAGCCTTTCACTAGGCCCTTATCTCGGGTGGAGTTTACACTTAGATAAAGCCTGTGGAGGCAACAGGTTTTCACAGGTATGGGGAGTGGCTCAACTGGAATTACAGAACCACTGTGGGGGTTCTGAAGAAGCAAGCTATTTTTAAAAACTACAAGGTGATCTCTTGGCCTGGTTGTCAGCTAGCAGAGCTACTCTGGCAGTGCCCTTATGTTTTAGGCTTTGCTAGCACGACTGTATCCTGCAGGTAAGGTGCATTATAGCTCCTTTTACAGGAGAGAGAACCTGTGAATATTAAGTTCCGCTCCACTCAAGCCAGTCCTGTGCAGTTCATGTTGCAGTGAGGTCTGAGGTGTCCCAAGAACCAACCCAATGGGCTCTGCATCTGGCTGGAGTATCTCCCAAGTAGTCATATGCCCTCCTGACCATGAGTAAAAGAAATTCAGATGGAGGAGAGTGTAACTGGCATTTTGTGGAAGTGAATGCATAACTGGATGGAATGGGCAGACTCAAGATTTGCTGCTTCATGCATTTGAGGAAGCAGAGGAGGTGTCTTTCATCTTGTATATAATGCCTCGTTTCTTATTTCTTCCTTGTTTTGCCTTGGAGGAAGTTTACAGAGTATTTCCCAGTACAGTCTAAAACATTCTTTGTTCTTTGTATAGAAACTCAAACAGTCAAATTATGAAGTTCAGCTTAATACTTTCTCCTTCCTTGCTTTTAGGTTTTGGGAAGAACTTGAGGGGTCATTATTTCTGCAAGCTTTCTAACTATTTATAGGAAGTGTACTTTTTCTCTTGTAAGAGACATTCAGAAATAATGGCCTGATAACTGCTTGATTTATGCAACCTTTTATTTTAACGAAGTTGCAACACACTTTCGTGCAACAGGAAGTACCACACTCAGCATACGCCTGGCTTTCTGCTAGACTTCATAAAAATACATCCAGCTGTCAGAAAACTTGTCTCTTCCATGATGAAACATGCCACTTTGAGGGAGGAGGGAAAAGGAATTTTAGTCAAGTAAAAGCTGAATTCTTTTCAGACCTCAGCTCTTTTTTTAAAAGGACATGGGGTTTGGGTTTTTTTGGGTTTTTGTTTGTTTGTTTGGATTGGTGGGTTTTATTGTCTTTGATAAAGGCTAGTTAGTCTTAGCTAACATGTCATTGTTTCTCTCAAGCCAGAGTGTCTCCAGCAATACCGTAAATGTGGAGGTGAAACAGATCTTTGGTTAAGGTCTTAGACTTGTTGAAGGACATGTAACTACACATTCTCAAGTCTGTCACACTTCCCTAACTCCCAAAGTGGTTTTAAAAACTTCTTGCCTTCCACTCAGTTGAGCTCCGTGTAGGGATACCTACATCACTTTTTTGAGAGGCTACTCTGCAAATAACATCATGGAAGTGATCCAGCTATGTACGTAGTAGATCTCTGCAGATTTTGGCTGTGTCTAGAGCACAGCTTTACAGGTAGATGAGCTGGCAGCCAAGCACGTGGCTATAAGAACAAGCTGTTAAGAATAGGTGAAGGTCAGGGACTTGTTCGCTCTATCCTCCACTGAGGAAAAGTAACATGTCCAAACAGGACTGCTTTACTAGTAAGTGCACCATCCAGTCAATGGATGGTGTTTCTGTGTTTTTCAGCTGGTTAGTTTTACAATATATGAAAAGAAACTTGTCCTAGTGTGAGGGCATTGATGTATTTTTGTCCTTCATAAACTCAGCCTTATGGGGAGTTTAAAAAAAAATAACCTTGACTGAGAATAGTTGCATCTTGTTTTAACTCTCAGAGCCTCACAGCAGTGGTATGAAGCACCTCTCAATTGCTTCCTCTAGAAGGAATAGTCTCTGGGGGACAAGGTCACCTGAGCCATTAGGACTGCTAACTAGTTGTAGTTAATGCTAATACCATTAGAGACCATCCCACCAAAAACTTTGGTGACATAACTCATCTGCTCCACTAAGTACAGTTTTAAGATGGGTCAGTAGATAAAAGCAAGCAGAAGCCCCGCCTGCTGCCAGTGTATTAGTCTAGCAGTTGGTAGCCTGTCACCTGCTGTTTGTCTCACCTGCTTTCCCCAAGATCATCATCTTCTAGAAACTGGGTGGGACAAGTATCTTATCCTATGCTGTCATCATCCTCTACAATGGCAGCTGTAGATGTCTCCAAGGTGAAATTAAGAGATGCCAAATGAGTAGGTTTAGGCTGTTGCCTGCACCCACCACAGGTGATGTGGGACTCGAAAGGATACCTGGACCTCAAGTGAAGTTTTACCTGCAACAGCTTTTTCTTTTTTACCTTTCTGTTGCAGGTGGTTAAAACCATAGGTTTGCGAGAAGTGTGGTACTTTGGTCTTCAGTATGTGGACAACAAAGGATTCCAGACTTGGCTGAAGCTTGATAAAAAGGTAACAGACTTTGGGCTAATTGCTGGCCAAAGGTTAAAGCTTGTATGATTCCTGATGTGTTATTGGCTGCAACTTTATACACTTTGTGCCTGCTGTTGATTTGGCCTAATTTTCATAATTCCAGGATTTTTTTTAGAGATAACATTGTGATCTCCGTGGGTGAGGTGTGGCGTGGTGGAAGTCTGCCCTTTTACTCTGAGTTGCAGGAAGCATTTGCCAGATGTGCAGCAGCACCTTGATACTGTAATTTGTTGGGAGGAAGCAGCTGTGCTTTCTGTGGCTAGAGGAGCACCTTGATGGGCTTTCGATGGGCTTGGGCCCTGCCTGTGCAGGATCTGTTGTGTGCTAATTGGAAAAGAGGCACATCCAGGCTGGGCAGTCAAGTGCTGACACCTCTGATGTGCTCCTGTTTGTGTATTCCCAGCCCTTATGAGGACATGAACTGCTTTTCTTGATGGGGCAGTCAGTGACACACCTGTTTAATGTCGGTGGGCTGTTCTCTGTCAAAAACACACAGTACTGGGTTGGTTTGCAGTCTGATACAGCACGGTAAATCATTCTCCAGTGACCAGTGTTTGCTGTACAAACAGGATTTAACTGGCTTAGTTGGAAAACATAATGCATCTCCCTCACATTCTCTCCTACCATTAAGCAGCCAGAATTAAGGAATACCACTAAGGAGTTGCCAGTCACTCACCTCTTATGACACCCAATTCTTTTTTCTATGTAAAAGCAATCTATTCTATTGTGTGAAAAAGAACACCTGCTCAGTTGTGGTGTCACCTCTGTCCTCAGGTTTCTGCTCAAGAAATCAGAAAGGAGAATCCCCTGCAGTTCAGATTCCGTGCCAAGTTCTTCCCAGAGGATGTGTCTGAAGAGCTGATTCAGGACATCACGCAGAAGCTGTTCTTCCTGCAGGTGAAGGAAGGGATCCTCAGTGATGAGATCTACTGCCCTCCTGAGACAGCAGTACTTCTTGGCTCCTATGCTGTGCAGGCCAAATTTGGAGACTACAACAAAGAGGTGCACAAGCCTGGATACCTCAATTCAGAGCGTCTGATCCCCCAAAGGTGAAGGAATTGGCTGATGTAGTCTCTCTTTTTTATTTTTTTTAAAATTTAAATTCTAGTTAAATGCAAAGAGTTTCATTTGAAAAAATGTTTGCATTTTTTTAATTGAATTGTATGTAGTTGGGTTTTTCCCTTATTTTATTTCTACCTGTCATATTTGACTATATTTTTGCTTCTCCTTGGGCTGGTTAGAGAGGAAATACATTTTTGTATTCAGCTTTTATTTCTTAAACACTGCTGCCATGCTGGCAACTGTGTCAGTATGAATGTCTTCTCTTTAAGGAGAAAAGAGCAGCATTAAGTCAAGAATATGTCATTCCTGAAGAAGGTTGTGTTGTGTGTCCTTAATCCTAACGTACAGTCCTAAAAAACTTGTATGTGGTAAGCATGTCTTGTGGCTACACAGTCCATCCCCGTACAGGATCAGTGGATGTTTTCAGACCAATGGCTTCTGTTTACCCTTCCTGATGACACTGCAGCAGTGCCTAATTCCAGGGATTGCACCAACTTTTGCTTTTCTTTAATCCCCTGGTGTCTACAGTATGTGTGTGATTTGTTTGCAGTGTTTTGCTTATACCTCTCATGTGTCTGGTCAGTGACCAGAAGGGCTTTGCAGAGGGTTATTGCTCATTCTGAACTGCTCTGCTTCACAGAGAACATCTTTGGACTGAGTAGGTTTTTCCTTTTGGCTACAGTAAGGCTTCCACCAGGGTCAGAGTAAGACTGTAGCAAAGATCACCATCAGTGGATACTGCAGAACATCTAATCTTGTTGATATCTGTTTCCTTGTGTAGGGTGATGGACCAGCATAAACTCTCCAGAGAGCAGTGGGAAGAACGGATCCAGGTGTGGCACGCTGAGCACAGTGGCATGCTCAAGTGAGTGTTTTGTGTTGGTCCTCAGGCTGCTCACCTTGCTACTTATTTGATCACCTTGAGTTTGCATTTCTACAGCATGGTTTTGTTAGTCTGTGGTTTAAACTCTGAGTTGCTTGTATGAGCCTACTCCTGGTGTGTATTTTTTAGTTCAGTATTGAATCACATGGTAAAGCACACTAGTGTATTTTGTGCTGGTGCTGAGAACAGTGTGGCTTCCCAAAGATCTTGGACCTGTGTACATTGTATTAGTGATAGCTTTGAGTGGGAAAAGAGTGAAGGTGTATGTTAAACCTTACAGTCATTGAAGCATTTGCTTTGACAGTTGGGGAAAGCTCAGATCCTATACCTTTCTTACTCACTGTACCTTGAGACAAGGATGAATGCTGAGAGAGGTGAATGTTGCTGATTTTTTGTCTGAAAATACTAGGGATTAGTATATAGGAATATTCTGTGTGTGTATCATAAGATGTGATATGATAACTTCTAAAGTGAATCCTAGATGGTGAATGTTCAGTTTTAATTTAGGTTTAGGAAAGACTATTTTTTTTCTTATGAGGTGTTTGTGCTTTCTGAGATAGACCAGATGTTGGTTTCTCATTTATCTTACTTTTTCCTGTCTCAATCAGAGAGAATGCCATGCTGGAGTACCTGAAGATTGCCCAAGACCTGGAGATGTATGGAATCAACTATTTTGAAATCAAGAACAAGAAAGGAACTGACCTTTGGTTGGGTGTTGATGCCTTGGGGCTCAACATCTATGAAAAGGACGATAAGTAAGGCTTTTGTTTTTACCTCTGATCTTCCAAAAAGGGCTGGTATGGGACATTTCTTGTTTACAGGAATGCTTGTGTTCAGATTTTGGATCACTAGGTGAAGCTAGGAAATGGGCTTTCACATCCCCTGCGTTTTCATGTCTTTCCTGACCTGCTAACACTACCTGCTGTATAAAGAGAGATGTCAGTTGTACGATGCCATCTTCATAATCATGCGCAGTGGTGGAGCTGAATCCTGAACTGAGGAGTTTACCAGGCTTTTCCTTGATTCAGGTCACCAAGTTTGCCATCAGTGGCCACAATACGAGAACCTGGCTGGGCTAAGGCATCTGCAGTGCTCAGATACCTAAGGACACTCCTATCCTGGAGTTAATGATGGATCTGTGTGCCGCTGCCCAGTTCTGAAAAAGGCAGATTATGGGGTGGACACAACAGCAAAGCTGGGTGACACCCAGAACCCAGGGAGAGGCAAACCTATGTAGTTACAATGTATGTATGTGAACAAGGAATGAAATGAGGGCTTGCTGAGGTACGCATGGTTTTAATCAGCCCTTCTGGTAAAGGCAGAGCCATTATTAATTGGATAGAAGGTGGGAAATGATAGACTACATCTATAAATAAACATAATAAGAAGGTGAGAACAGCTGTGTCTAAGCCTGCTAGTCTCTTCTAATACTCTGCAACCGAAGGATTGAAGGGAGGTAAAATAGATGTTTTTCAGATGGAGCATTGCCATCTACACTGCTTTCTTTCCCTCTCCCTGATGTTTCAAATCTTTGTTTCACGTTGCTCATCTGTAACAAACTATCATTGAAACACAGAAGGATTTCACCTGTTCTACATCTTTGCCTCCAAAAAGCTTTGAGTGCCACCCAAATATTAATTGGAACTCTCTGGATCTTCTGTTGATAAGGCAAAGAGAAAGGGAGTCTTTGCTGCAATGCTAGTATGTGCTGTCACCCAGAAAACAAGGAGTGTCACTTGAAAGAAAAGTAGTTTCGCTCATGTAATACTTCAGTCTTGAATGACTGGTCTTGCTATGTAACCATGGTCACACAAACAGGTTTTTCGAGCTGCAGAAGCAGAGTGTAGCCATTGACTGCAAAGACCTATCGAGAGCATTTGCAAAACAAATACAGTGCTGGAATAAACTGCTTATTTCTGCTCTGTCTTTTGATACTATATAATTAAGTCTTTCCAGCAGATATGGGGACTAGAAAAATAGCAATATGTATGCCACCTCTAGTTTGTAGGTGCAAAATTTGGGGACTAAGGGCAAAGGTGAAGAAGCAGAGATTTCATTGTTGAAGTTTAACATGAGGAAAATGAGGCTGTGCTGTAGATGTGTGAGTCTCTATGTTGCAGTGTATGGCAATGTCCTGTTTCCAGGTATACCCAAGTTGTTTTTCTTCCCATGCATTAAAGGGAAGAATCTATAGTAGAACTTACTAATGAGTGAATTATTTTAGTTGTCTGTCATACTGTATTATCTAGGATTTAAGCACTTGTACTAATGTGATGGAAGATGGAGTAATTAGTTAATCTTAGTTTAATCAAATAATTTTCTTTACAGTTCTTAATGTTACACACACACACAATGTTGCATAATCTTGCAGTTGAGTTAGAGGTTAAGGAGTGGAAAGTTCTGAAGAGGGTGAATTTTATTCTTGATGTCTGAATTTAAATGAAACAAGGTTTTTTTTTGAGCTTGGACACAGCAAAATTTTTTGATGTAGTAGCTTTCCATCTCTTTGACAATAAATTAAATTCCTCCCAAAATTGCTCTTTTTTTTGTTTAATCAATGTGCTCCATAGAATTCTTACAGAATTTGAGTGGTCCACTGTGATGATAAACATCTCTGTAAGTGCTAAACATTAAATACTTGTGTCTTCAAATCATTTGCAAGAATAATTGAGACAGAAACGCATACATTGGAGGGGTTAGAGAATAACAAGAACATTGTTCATATTATTTTTTACATAAGACACAATTCTTAATCATTAACAGCTCTCTCTAGAGAATATACTCTCCCTTGATAAGAGAAGAATAAAATAATACTGTGATATTAAATACAAAGATAAAATATTTGGTTGGGGTAATTAAAGGACTTTATTATATTCAAATGCTCAAGCCCTTGCAATGTTAGAACTTGCTGCAGAGCTGATCAGGTGTGTGAAGTATTGGAATGGCTCAGAAACATTTGATCTCATGGCAAACTGGGATGCTTTTTATATGCAAGAATCTGAGAAATTAAACCAGAGGAAAATCTCAAATGTTTAGTGAGTCATACAGAAAAATTTCAAACAAATCAACAGACCTGGACTCCTCAGCAGCGAGGAAGAGGTGGGAGTCTGAGTTTTGCCCTTTGCTTCATAGGGGAGCTTTTCAATAGTGGGAAGCTACGTGGCACAGCCCATTGCATGACCAGCAAGCAAAGTTCCACTTGGTGACTCATGGGATGGGCTGAAAGAACAGTTTGTATGGAAGGGAAGAACAGGGCCCTTTGTTGCTAACCTTGCATGTAATCTAGGGGAGGAGATATGTGAAGGGAGGGTGTCAGGAGGATTGAACCAGTCTGCTCTCAGTGATGCTGAGCAATGGGACAAGGGGTAAGGAGCAGACACTCAGCACAGAAAGTTCCACCTGAATGTGAGGAAGAACTTCTTTACTGTGCAGATTACCATACAATCCTGTGCCATGCGCTCTAGGATGACCCTGCTTAAGCAGGGAGGTTGGACCAGATGACCACTGTGGTCCCTTCCAACCTGACCCATGCTGTGAAACAAAAGAAAATAAATCTCCTGCCAGTGGTGCCTGCCCAGCACTCGAGAGTGAAGGCAGCACAGAGGTGACTGGGCTAGCTGTAACACGGCTAGCCCAGTAGGTTTGCCTGTGCGTGCTGTAAGGTGTGGGGAGCAGCTCAGTCACTTTGGCTTATGCCTCCCATGATTTGTGAGAGGGCTGCACAGGGAAGCACTGCACATAAAGTCTGCATGCTGTGGATTTTGGGCCCAGAGTTACAAGAAACAAGCTTATAAGCAGCTGAGCATGTGGCTTCAGTAGAAACCATCCCTTTTACATAGCCAAAGGTCAGTAGGGTGGCTGATGAAAATGAGAAGAGACTCAGTAAAAGAGGTTACTGGGATTCTTTTCCTACTCCCTGTGGTATTCTGGTTCAATTACTGTCTTCTCTCTGTTGGGAAAGCTTTGTGAAGCATTGCATTCCACCAAGTCTGTGTGTTGGAAGCAATACAGGGGAAAAATGTTTATTGCATCATTTCTTAAAACAAGTTTTTCTTCTTTCCAGACTAACCCCGAAGATAGGGTTCCCCTGGAGTGAAATCAGAAACATCTCCTTCAATGACAAGAAGTTTGTTATAAAGCCTATTGACAAGAAGGCACCAGTAAGTATATATAAAAGGGTTTCCTGGATACTGCATATGAACAACTGATACTGTTTCATCTCAAAGTAAAGTAGTCTTGGGAGTGGAGAAAGCCACAGATATTCTAGATGCAAAATCAGCATTTGTATTTTGAGCTGCTGTTTTTTTCTGTGCAGCATAAATGAAGGGCTAATAGTGATAGCTAATGTGGAAAAAGATAAGGATTTTACCACTGCAGAGTCCCTTTCTTTTTGTAGCAAACTAGATAACTTCATGTTCAAATTTGAGATTCTTTGCCAGTTCACTAGTTTTGTGAGTCCTCTCTGCATATCTTTCACTGCATGGAAAATGATAGGTAATTTTTTTTGTTGTTTTTTAATTTAAAAACATTCGAACATTAAAAAAGGTTCACTAAAAAAATTACAGAAGTAGTTCAAATGCTGTCGCAAAACCACATGGACAAATAAGGCTTCCCATCCACTGCTGGCTTCCACACTACTGACAGAGTAAACTGTGGTGTTTATTGACTTTCTTGAACACTAAGGTAAATCTCAGGGATATGACTTCTGTGGAGAATTGAAATGTAGCTACATGTGAATGTTGCTTTTCAATACTGAAAAGTATGTTTTCATTGTATGTATTAGTGAAGAACTGGAAACTTACTTTGACCTGTTGAGAACGTAAGGTGGAATAACTGGTATAGGTGGATGTCATTCTGTTAGTCTTAGGAAATTACTGGAGTAGTTGAGAAAGACCTCTGCTCTTCCCCCATCCTAGTACTTGGTCTTGGTGGGTAAGTACAACCCAGAGAAATAATAAGCAGCCTGGCTTTGGCAAAGGATGATGGCTTATAAATATCTCTAACAGAAAGAGATCCTCCCAGTAGTTTAAAGGATACTAATGCACTGTGTGCTGCAGAGATTTCTTTCTTCCCCCAGATAAGAACCTGGGGGAGAGGAGCTTTTTTCTGTGATGCTGTTAGTGAAAACCAACAACACTCCCCAGAGACAGAAAGCTGGTCTGTCAGGCATGCTTTTCTCAATAGAAGAGCCTCTTGCGTGTGTTGTACATAATTACAAAACAGATCACAGTATGCCACCCGTTCCCCAAAGAGCAGACCTGAGTTTGAAATGCAAGGCTTGCAAAAGGTGTTAGCATTGAAAACCTCAGTTATGTTTCCTCTTGTCTGTCAATTGTTATTTTCCCTCTGGCTGGTGGTATGTTTAAAGCTGTGCTTGAAAGAAGAATTTACCTGGGCACTAATTTTGAGTATTCATGAAGTTGTCTGGGTCTTTTTGTGTGCTTGTGTCTCCTTTTAAAAAGGCAGGCATTATTACTACAGCAAAATACTCAGTCCACCCAAGTTGTGGGTTGGAAGCTCTCTTTTAATTTGGAGGATTCTACTGTTTAAATTGACAGTAATGTAAAGGGTAGAGTCCTGTGGCACCTCGCCCAGGATAAGCTTTTTAATTTTTGGGCTTTGTCTGCCCTTATACTCCAAGACCTTCAGCACATTCTGTTTAAAATATTGAGGTGCAATTCTCCCAGTTGTATGTGATTTGGGGTAGGCTGAGGATGAGGAAAGAAAGGGATTATTTTATATTTGTATTTGAATGTTGAATCCCTTGGTTACGGCCTTAAATGACAAATTCAAGAACCATCCATACCCTCAGTAGTTATTTCCATACAAGTGAGCTTGCCTCAGCACAGAACCTGTTCATCACAATGTGCACAAACTGTTTTTACAATTACTTGTCAGAAGTAGGAGGTTGGATGAGCAGCTTACAGTCACATTTATCAGGATCAGACCTGTGCGCCTCAGAATGGCTCTGGCGGGATTTAGTGGGAGAGCACAACACACTGCCCTGACTGCCTCTTCTGCTGCCAGTGTGTGCTTTAGGGAAATGCATTGGAGAAAATCAGTCTTTGTCAGCATATTCATCTTAATACTACTTAGGGAGCTTTTAATCGCTTAGTGTGACTTCTAGCTTTCCCAGAGACAGCCACAACTATCTCTGTGCTTCTGAGCTCAGGCAATTAAAAACACAATCACTGCTTCCATTCCTGGTTCCATCTCTTGCTAACTGTGAGGCAATCCATAGGAGAGTAATTCCAAGGAATGGGCGCTGGTTTATGGTGGTAATGTGGCAGCTTGCCCACTTGCCACTTGTAGTACACAGAAAAAGCAGAAGGGTGCTTATCCATTGTGTAAGTTTAGACTCTGTTGAAAATGTGTGTGGTTGTGGACTCAGAAAAATCATCAGGGAGGTAATGAACTTGGGCCCTCTGTATCCCTTCCTTAGCTGGTTTTCCTCTAGAAGAGCCAGTCTGGTTTATAGTTTCTGTAAAAGTCTTATTATAAAAGAGATAATAATAAATTTGGGAATGTCCTTTTTACTGAACCAGGAATTTTAGAATATCTTGTGTTTTGTTACTGCCTGCAACCTGATATTCCAAATAACCCATGTGGTTGGTGGTTAAAATATTAGTTTTTCATTTGATACCCTTGTAACAGACTAGGTCAACTTAACTAGGAAATGCCATGGAACAGAAAAGAATTATATTGAAAGGCATTTTTCTCTGAAAAACACATGTGGGGCCTTGAATGTTGATTCAGATAGATAAAAAAAATCCTACAAAGTTACATTTGTAGATTGTGCTTTGTCATTCAGTCACAAAACTGAAAAAACCAGTCAGTACTAGAGGTCTGTGTGTTGCTCAGATGTTTACCTGCCAAGCCAGAACGTTCTGCAACATCTAACAATCTCAATTTAAATGAGACTTCATCCATCTGGGATTTTCTCTAAAAGCTGCTTTTTCTAGAAGAGTAACTTGTCAGTTCTATGTAGACTGTAAATGGAGAATATAAATCACAATAGTTTTGGCTTCAGATAATATTTGCAATTCCTGCTGCTGTGTTTAAATGGCCTTGCATATATGTCTGGATTAGATTGAATTTAGTGGCAAGATGTTCTGTCTGCAGTTAGCTGGGAGAAGAGAAAGAGCATGGAGAAAACTGCCTGTGGTCTCTCTTCTAGGACTTTGTGTTTTATGCCCCTCGTCTGAGAATTAACAAGAGAATCCTGCAGCTCTGCATGGGCAACCATGAACTGTACATGCGGCGCAGGAAGCCTGACACCATTGAGGTGCAGCAGATGAAAGCCCAGGCCCGGGAGGAGAAGCACCAGAAACAACTGGAAAGGTGGGCTTGGATACAGGCAGCAGATGTGGCATGGCAGAAATAAATGGCACTGAAGTGCCAGGGTTCAGCAAGCAGCTGAGCAGGGCTCAGTAACATGGGCGAGGCTCTGAGTCATCCCAGGCTCAGGAGGAGCACGTGTGGCCCTGGAGCCCTGGAGTATGGTCAGGGACTTGGGGTGTCCTGCAGTGGAACTGTTGCTCTTCCTGCTTGTCCCTGTGCCCACACATCAGCTCTCCTGGCTGCAAGGAAATGTGTGAGTAAAGGCACAGCAGGCTCTGGTGTGGTGCTGTGTACCTGGAGAAGGGTTTTCCTGACTCTTGAGTGTTGGCATCTGATTTATGTGCTAGGCCATGGGATAGTTGGGAGTTAGGGAAAGCCTTCACAGGGAGCACATATGTGTACACTGTAATGACAGAAGGAACTGGGAGATCTCTTACAGGCAAGGAAAAAGGAATAGCAATTCTACCACTGGCTGCAGGTTGCATATGATTCAAGAATTCATGTTGATTTTCTCCTGATCTTGTGGATTGTTTGTCTCCATTCCCTCAGTGCTGTTGTTTTCACACTTCCTTGGCCTTCCATATGGCAGAAGTAACAAAGTTACACCTCCTCTGCTTTGCAGTACAAGTCCTGTTTTTCCTTTCTGTGTCTAGCAGCTATTTGGTATTCTAAATTTCTGTGGCAACCAACAAGAATGCAAATGCTTTTATGAAATGGGATACTAAAACTGAGCAGAAATTCAGAAGAGATGAAGGAACAGCCTATTTCTGTCTTCTGGTTCCTGTTTCGTGGCAGCCACTTTCCCATTGAGCTGCCTGGAGAGATTCCCAGCCAGCTTTCTTGTCTGGCAGCAGCTTGGGTCTGAAAGTGAGCTTTCCAGCATGACATGTTTTTCTAACAGGAAACAACTAGAAGATGAAAAGAGAAGGAGAGAGACAATTGAGAGGGAGAAAGAGCAAATGCTGAGGGAGAAGGAGGAGCTGCTGGTGAGGCTACAAGAGTATGAAGTGAAGACTCAGAAAGCAGAGAAAGGTAAAGTACTTGTCCTGGCTGACAAGACCATGTGTTGTGTTCCATGGGTTGCTGCCCATGCCTTGCCTAAACCTGGTGATACTGGGATCACTTGGCAAGACTTACTAATGTCTGCCTATACAGCTAAATCTCTAAATGTGCATCCAAAGTATGAAAGTAGCATAAAACCTGCAAATTTTATTTGGGAACCAAAGGGCAGGAACTCTGTTTTCCTCTTTTGCCAGGAGGATTTAAGTATCACAGCCTCTTCCAGCAGTGAGCAAGAGTTCAGCCTTCAAGTACTTTTTACTAACTCCTAACAGAAAGAAGTACTTTGGGAACAAATCTTCCCAGTGAAATGGAATCTTCTGTTTCAATGCACAGAAGAACACATTGGAGCCAGCGACATCTGGTCCATGCAGCAAACTGTCAATTAAGGGCAGCAGAGTCATGTCAATGTTAGACTTCAGTGCAAACATCTTGCAGAAGATTTAATTACAGTATGCATCTGACTACTTCTGAATCCAGTTACTTGGTGTATTATGCAAATAATTACTTGGAGTAGCACAGTGAAAGGAGTATTACAAGCTGGAGTAAAGTCCTGTCATGACTTCTGCAGTTACCTAAGAGACTGAAATTCCTTAGCTTTGACTAGACATTGATCTGTCTCTTTGCAGAGCTGTCAGATCAGATCCAAAGAGCCATTCAACTGGAGGAGGAGAGGAAACGGGCCCAGGAGGAGGCAGAACGTCTGGAAGCTGACCGTTTGGCAGCTTTGCAGGCCAAGGAAGAGCTGGAGAGACAAACTATAGACCAGATAAAGAGCCAGGAACAGCTGGTAAGACCCGGTTATTTTGAGAACAAGATACCCAGGCATGTTACTATGCCCTTGAGTAAAGCAAAGCTATCATGTCCAGGGAAAAACAGTGCAATGAAGTACTGGACCATCTTTATGGCACTGGATTCTATCATAAGCAGTCTGCTTTTTAGTTCTTAGTTTCCTGTTCAGTCTCCATTAACAGTATTTTTTGTTGCGTTTGGTTTTTTGGTTGGGTTGATGTTTTTTCAAAGAGTCCTTATAATTACCATTTTATTATTCAACAGGCTACGGAGCTTGCAGAATATACAGCCAAGATAGCACTTCTTGAAGAGGCAAGGAAACGTAAAGAGAGTGAGGTTGAAGAGTGGCAGATCAGAGTGAGTATCTGCTTTACAAGTTGCTCTAAAGTTCTGTGCTTAAGCAGAGCATACTCTGATGCTTAGCCCTGTGTGACTTCTCAAGCATGTGGAGACAAACATCTGTACAGCAGTGAAGAAGACCAAACTTGTGATCAATGTGCAGTACATCTGCAAAAACACCTTTCTTCCGACAACCCTTCAATCAAAACTCAGAATGAAAGCCTGTAAATGTGATCATTGTCTTGGAGCCTTGGAGAGGAAGGGATATATGATATATCATGTAATTCATTATATAATGTCTGAAAACTGCATCAGTCAAGAGAAGATGCTGCCAATGCAGCCAAACTGCAGGTATCTGTTTTGAGGAGTGTGTGCTGTTGTCACTGGCTTCCTGGTACCTGGATCAGGAGAGGGTAATAAACTGCTGCACTAAAACCAAAGACAAACCACACAAGTCTCAGAGTGCTGTTGCTCCCAGTGCACTGTAAGACACATGGGGGGCAGAACCACTGCAGCAGCAGGTAAAGTGACTGCCTTGTGTGTAATTGCACTAAAAATACAAAATTAGGTTCCCAAATTCTTACTCTGTGGAACCTGTGTGTCTTCAGCCAAAAGCTCTTCTAATGGAGAACAGAATGACAATAACTGTAGCTTTCCATAGAACTTTTTCCTGGGCTGTTTTATTGGGTGAATATTCTTTGTTCAGACCTGCTGCACATTATACAGTGGCTAATGATAGCATCCCTAGTAAAAAAAAAAAAAGTTCTCTAATAATAGAGTACCATCAGCTGCAGACATTAATTCTCTCTTGCTTTTCATAGTAGATTGAAAAAACTAGGAAGATAAGCATTTAAGCGTTCTTTAAACTGATTTATTGCAAGAAATGCATTTAAAGTATTTTTCCCTCTTTTCCCAAAGGCCAGGGAAGCACAGGAGGATCTGGTAAAGACCAAGGAGGAGTTACACCTGGTAATGACTGCTCCGCCTCCACCCCCACCCCCTGTCTATGAGCCAGTGAATTACCACGTCCACGACAACTTGCAAGATGAGGGCTCTGAGTACTCTGCCTACAGCGCTGAGTTCTCCAGCGAGGGCATCAGGAATGACCGCAACGAGGAGAAGCGCATTACTGAGGCAGAGAAGAATGCACGAGTGCAGAGCCAGCTGAGGGTAAGGCACTGCTCGGAGGAGACAGAGGAATTGAAACAACCAGTCCTGGACAACAGGTCCTTTAACCACTTGGTTAAACACACAAAGCACAACAGTTTCTCTTTGTTTTCAGTTCCTATAGGAAGATTGAAGTAAAGGCAAGGTATATAAAGGTTACTCTTGTAGCTCAAGATTTGAGATTGCTTAAATTGTCCATAATGGTTTTGGAAAGCCTGGATCGCATCCATGTCACTGCTGCGTCCAGGCATTAACCACTGTCAGCTCTCCCGAAAGAGCACAACTGACGGGAGCTGAGAGCTTCTGACATATAACCTGTATTTATTGTTCTTTGTACTGCAGGCACTGACAGATGAGCTGGCACAGGCTCGAAATGAGAACAAGAGGACCCAAAACGATATCATCCACTCAGAGAACATGCGCCAGGGACGGGACAAGTACAAGACGCTGCGGCAGATCCGGCAAGGCAACACCAAGCAGAGAATCGATGAGTTCGAGGCAATGTAAAGATGCTTGTAAGAAGAAAACAGGACTGTGGGAAAGGCAGATCTTAATGCTGTGTTCTTGTTTTGGGGTTTTTGTTGTATTGGTTTTTTGGTTGTTTGTTTTTGTTTTTTTCCTGAGGAGGGGTCACTGTATGACACTTAAGCAATGTTCTCTAAACCCAGAGGTGTTTGAATCTCCCTTTTATTCTGAATCTTCTGTGAAATTTGGTATAGTTTAAAACTCATTATACCACAAATCCTGGTAACTTGCTCCTGCCTTTGCTTTGTGCCAAAAGGCCTTGTGACACATCTCTTTAAGCAAGACAAATTTTAACAGGCCATGCTTCTATTTCAAGATGTGTGTCCTGTGTAGGTGCTGGATTCGGCCTGGTCTAAAAGATAAGCATCTGTGGGTGAATTTTGTGCCATATGTCTTTGTATTATTAGCTACAGTGTAAAGTGTAACAGCTGAGAAGACAGGTTGTGGAACTTAGGATGTGCAAGCACCTGTATGTATGTTGTACATCCGTGCACAGGTGTTTGTGGATCCTGTTTTTACCTTGGTCTTGATGCCCATGTTCCCCCACCCCTGCCTCCCCCACAAAGAACTGACAACAGCTCAGAACTACTTTGTGTAGAAATTAGGTATTTTCTAGTTGCTGTTCTCAACTGGAGAAATTGTGCAGTGATGGTTCAGAAGTGGCATAGGGACACTGATACCCTCTTCATGTAACAAGTAGCAAATACTCCTGGAATCTAAGACACCACTGTGTTTACATTCCAGCTTCATTACTGATCAGTTATAGTGTAGTATTTATATATATATATATATAAAACATGCAATATGTGAATTGCAGTACTAGTTAAAGGGAAATAGTTTTGCTCTGTATATTTTGTTACTTTTCAGATTTAATAAGACTTGCATCTGTAAAAATGCCTAAACAAGACTGTAGTCTGATACAGTGCAGCTGATTATTTACTATAAAGCATTATTTGTAAAGATCATTTTTTTTACTTAATGAAAACTGTTATACGTACACATGATCCAATATATACAATTTTACTGCACCTATTTTTCTAACAAATTTTCTAATTTTTTTTAAATGTTTGATTTAAAGTTTCAGACTCCAAAGATGAAGGGACTGCTTGTTTATATCACAGTTGTATTCTCTCTAGTAGAGAGCATTTCTGTGACCATCCTTCCCCCACTCTCCCCACTTTTCCTTGAAAATCTGTTAGAAAGTGAGATACAGTATGTTGTCACCTCTTCCATTTACAATATCTATGCTGCGTTATACTTGAGTTTAATCTTGTGTGGGTTTTTTTTTTATTTGCAGCAGCAATCTAAATAAAAGATCTGCAAAGTAACAAAGGCAAGGGAGTGAAGTGTTTCTTGAGAGGGGTATATTTTGAATAAGTTGTGATACTGCTTCTTTTAGTTCCTGAGCTTAGCTTATGAGTCCCTGTGCCTTTAAATCTCAAATCCCTAGAAGCCACACTGACCTAGAAAGGAAGAAGGGGGAATACTTGCAATAAGGACTAAAAGTATAACACAGCAGCAGTAGTTACAGTTGTACACAAGAAGTTTCTGCTGACCGTAAAGGCCACATCCAAGGCAAGGCAAACTGACACAGGAGTTTGGCCCTAAGCTTGTCCACATGAAGAAATTATAAACTCAGCTAAGGTTTTGTCATGCACTGTACATCCTACAGATCAGAGCAGTTAATTCTGTCTTACAGTGGCAGCTGATAAGAAGGAACTTGTTATACCCACCCTTATTCCATTGGCTGCAGTCCCACCCAGCTACAGACAGGGCATTTACACATTTAACTTTCTAAGCATCCTGCTATAGCACACATTCGAGAGAAATGGCCAAATAAAATGATGACCATGTGGCCACATGAAATAAAGTGGCAGTGTAGATAACACTGAAGCACACAGGCATTAGCATCACCCATTTGCAGCAAGTAGACAAAGATAAGCTGGTTTTGAATTCCTTGGCTAAAAGTAAAAGTGAAATAATGTAACTTTAATGATGTAACAGTTATTTTCTCTGATGTACTCCCAGTTGGGCTTTAAATTAAATAGTTCTAGGCCTGGAAATGGACAGCTGTGCGTTGTCTGGCTCCTGTTGCTTAGTCAGCATAATGCATCTCAAACTGAGGCTGTATCTCCTGAAGAAATAATACTAACCTTACACTCCAGCTGGAGGCACAGGCTTGAGCCTTAACTTTTGAAGAAATAAAACATTCAGAATGTCACACACATTCAAATGCGTAATTCTATTCCCAAAATAATCTAGAATAGGTGCTGTTGCAACATACCTTTCCCAGACCTGAAGTGTATGTACCACTCCAGTTTAAAACATTGGACATGAGAAAGGAAAATTTATTGCCTGATAATCTCTCATGATTTGTAGCTTTCCTTATTTGAATGCAGTACAAGTGTGAAGTCTGTCCACATGTTTGGGTTGCAGAGCACTTCCTGCCATTGGAGCGCTCCCTGAGAAGCAAGGTCCATAGCACCAAAGAATTCCTCTGCAAGAAAGCAAAAGGAAAGATCAGTTACTTTTCACTTGGCCTTACTCAACTTCTGGCCAACCCATTCACCCACTTCAACAGTAATTTCAGCTGTTCTGCAGCTCCTAAGGCACCAATTGCAGTAAATGGTATTTATACTTTTGAACTATTATTTACATCCTGTTAAACTGAGATCACTCTCTGAAGAGTGCAACCTGCAGAAAAGAAAAAGTTTTTGGCTGAATGACTGAAAGCAGAAGAACAAGTGTGCATGCTCATAATAGCAGAATGGCACTAAGCCTCCTGCTTCAGTTCAGTTCAGGCTTAGGACTTGGATCACTTACAAGCAGATAGTCCCTGCTCTAGCAGAAAGGCAAATGCTGGCTAGGATAAGCAAAAAAAGTTCATGAGGAAGCCTGCATGACACTGAGTTACCACTAGTGATAATACTCCTGAAAGCTGCATGCTGATACCAAAACAACATTTGACCCTTTCCTCTCAAATACTGAAACCCACAGCACTTAACTCACTGGGAAGAATAAGGGTGGGAAACCTTTGGGCAGCCTTCAAGGCACAATGCTTCCCTGCCCAACCACCAGTGAGCAGAGGGTTTCTCAGACATTGCTCAGCCCTGAGCAATGAAAGCTCACTGTCAGAGCAGAGCCCAAAACTTCAAACTTCCAACAGGCCCTTTGGAGCAAGTTTCACCCTCATTGATTTCATTTCATCAAGTTTCATTGATTGGATTGATTTGAGGATACAAAATAATAAGCAGAGACATAAGCAAGTTTGGAGTCTATGAGATGATTAATTCTCCTGCTTCCTTCTGATGAGAAGTTATTTTAAATAAGATAATTCATAGAAAACAATAAACGGAGTAAGTCTTTAAAAATATGCAGAGCTCTGTGTGAGTTAGAGCCACACCATTTCTGTGCTTGTCTTAGCATGGCTCTGACCCATAACAATCACTATGCTAACAAATGGCTCTCCTGAAAATTCCCACTGACAACCTTGATCTTCTGCACAGATGGGAACAGAAGCACCTGTGTCAGTTCTTGCATGATCAGAGCCCAAGACTGCAAGTTGCTTAGGACAGAGGCTGGGACTGCTTGTGTAGGCACATGATAGCAGGTAATAAATAGCACAGTGTAACTATTTTTGCCTGGTATGTAAACTAAATGCACTTTTCCCCCAAATTACCCTCAACTTTCAGTGTCAAAGAACTTACTTGCACCAAGCTTGGCTCCTCCTAGGAACTGATCACTTGAGCTGAAAGTTGACTTGTGCCAGACAGTCAGGTGCAGACATGATTGCTGTAGCTGAGCTGGGGTCACACCATCAAAGACAAACAAGTGTTTCCACTGTGGACAGGCCTCTTTCTTCAGGACAGAAGACTTTTGCTTTACCTCTGTTTGGCCTGGAAGGACAAGACAACTTTCCCCCCACCAAAAAAGGAGTTCAGCAAGGTTACTGGTTTCTCAACCAGGAAACAGAACATTTTCAATAACCAACTGGAGCCCTTTGGTTTGCCTTGAAAAGCAAAACAAGTTCAGCCTTAGTGCAAAGTAGAACATGGTGCTCTTGTGTTTATTTTGGGACCTGCAACTTTTCCTGCCAGCCTTTAGTGCAGGTCTTGTAGCCTGCTTTGACTCTACTGTCACTCTCTGCTGAAGGAGCCTTTGTTCCACGTGCTGCTACCCAATGGTCCCTGAAACCTGCTTTTCAGGAGATGAAATGCTCGCCCATTTCACCAAAAGTGGGTGCCACAACAGGTGAAATGGCTTTATGAGATGTAAGTTTACCCCAGTATCATCTGTCCAGTGGTACCTGATGCCTGACAGCAAGGAAGTAAAACAATCCCACATACAAGCTACTCAGCACCACTGAAGAAAAATTCCGTTCCTTCCCTTTCAAAATGTCAAGAATGAAGAGGATAAAAGTTTTCAGTGTATTGAGAGCTATACTTAATTCTGCTAAGGCACAGCTGAAACTGTGACAACACTGTCTTTATTTTCACCTTTTTTCCCCTCTCCCCTAATATCTAAGAACACATAATTAAACAAGTGAACTCTACATCTAATGACATAATTAAAATCTCAAATTCAGGACCAATAGGGCAGGTGGGACCCATCACTTCCCTGGAAACTGCTGCTGTTCTGCAGACACTCAAGTGTCACCATTACTAGGAAGTCTGATTAAGAGTGTGGGCAATGCCACTTTCCCATGCCAGTCTCCTGCTGAAAACATGTTAGTATGTACATTTGCACAGAACATATGTGACAGTCTCTATTTGAAGTGTTAGGTCTCAGACATACCCTTTAACAAAGGAGTTCAGCATTCCAGCAGATCTCAGCATGGGCAAGTTCTTGGCCCCAAATATCATAACCTGAAGCTGGCAGTTGAGAACTCCTTGGTCTCTGTTTCCTGAAAAAGGAGCACTTATCACATGAAATGCCCAGTTAGATCAGCTCATAGCTTAAGATGCTGCTAAAAGTAAGTAGGGGAATGCCTAAGTGGCACTACTGAGATAAGGAGTCATAAGGCTGGACTAGGAACATTTCAAAGATTTGAATGTTTGTACAGTGAATGATTCACACAAACCAAGCAGTGAGTAGCAGGCTGCTTTGTGATCCCTGTTCCAAAGACAAAGCTTTGTGTTGTGTTTGTGAAAAGCAAACACAGGGCAGTACATACAGAAGCATTTCTCTGGAACAGTCAGAAGCAGGGGAGAGAGCCAAACCCATGGTGTGATACTACTTCACTCAGAGCTCAAGGCACAGAGCAGAGACCCAAAACAGGTGTGCATAGGGAGGAAAAACAAAAGATACAGATTTGGTAACTTTGGGGTCATTTGGAAAAGAAAAGGGAACAAAAATAACAAAACAGTAAGTTAGAACTTTCTTTTGGTCTCTACCTGCTACTGTGGTCCTGACAGAGAGCACTTCTAGAGTTCTGAATGTCTGTACACCTCACTAAAGTCTAGGGAGGTATGGAAAAGGAGGTTTTGCTATCCCTCCTTCCCAAAGTGTTTATTTCACTCCAACAGCAGGTGCTTGCTCTGACACTAAGCAATACTTAGTGTACCTTACAAGTTTTCATTACTAGAAACTGAATCCTGACTAAACATTTTGAACCTAACACCTTCCAAGTGAAACAATCTCCCTAAGGTGAGACCACTGGTGGAAGCCAAGGGTGCTGGTCTGGTATGCTTGCAGATACTTCCCTTCCAAATTTTGCCCAAACTGGCAGTCTCTGCCTTGGACAGCAGAACTGCTGTTTCACCTCCAGAATAACCTCTACTGGTAACATCACAACAGGCACAAGTTTGGAAAACAGCTGGATGCATTGTACTGCTGCCATTAAAACTTTCGTTGGCATTAAAAAGAACAAATATAAAAAATGTTCTGATTTTAAATAATCTAAGACATAAAACACCAAAAAACACTGTTTGCTGTAGCTGTTAAAAAATCCATACAGGAATATTACACGGATTTTACCAGTCCTTCATCCATCTCAATTCTTTTCTAGCCAAGGAATTCACAGAATCATAGAATCATTTATGTTGGAAAAGACCTCTAAAGACCATTGAGAGCAACTGTTCAGCACTCTGTATGCCAAAACATTTTATACCTTCAAACTGAAGTTTTTGATACTGGGCTGGTACTGACAGCTTTGCAGACACAAGGAGTTCACCGCTGAACTGGATAAGATCATCCTCAGGCTTCTCAAGCTGAAGAAAGGGACATACGGAAGTCTGCATTACTGCAATCATTCCCACAGTTTATTCTCACATCCTTCTCACAGCTTATTTGTGTTCCAAACACATCTTGCTAATGGGCTGCATTGACAGCATTTTCCCCTCAATGATCTCATAGGGGTGATCTTTCTCAAGGCTTTCACTACATCTTGCTCTTAGGCTACAATTAAGCACAAAAACTTAAGAGTCACCTTGGGTTTGAGCAGGTACCAGTCAAACTGCATTGAGTCCTCTTCAAAATTCCATGCTGCCAGGGGAATCACCACTTCTCCCAAAAACACCCTGTATTTGAGAGCTCCTGCATGCCACACAGAGATCTGAAGTTGCCGACTTCTCAGCTGGGAGTATTCAATCTTGTACTAGAAGGATAAACAGCATTTACAGAGCAATGCACAGGATGAATGCAGGCCCACACTCATGACCTGTTCCAAGGAAGTCCAGCCACAGCATGACTGAAGGCCTCTGGATGCAAACAGAGCCATGTTGTCTGAGAGTGCTTTGCAATCTCAAAAAACCCCAACTACTTATATATTATACATGCTGAATAATGCTCATTCAACTAGGAAACAACATTCTGGGAATACCTTCACCTGCCTTGCTAAAGTTCTTGATTATAAATTCAGAACTTTAAATAACATTTGACCATTCTTGGGATTTGGGTTGTTATTCTTTTGTTTGCAGGGGTTTTGGGTTTGGGCTTTTTTTTTTTTTTTTTTTTGGTTGGTTGGTTTTTTGGGGGGTTGGGTTTTGTTGTTTTTGTTGTTTTTTGGGGGGGGAGTTTGTGCATGTGTTTATATACATACATACACACACACATATATTTCTGTTTACACTCCCAGCAGAATGTGGCTGTTCTGGAAGCCAGTTCAAGAAGACACTTAATGATGGTTCTTAAATTCCCATTCTGGTCAGTGGACATGTACTTAATGCAGTCAGCAGGGGCAAGGAAGTAATTCAGCTGATGACTAATTAAAGCCTTGATCCACTCTCCAAACATAATTAGAGACATTGCTGGGTATCTAATACACCCCCTAAGAATGGCAAACCCAGCCCACAGGTGACCTGCATGGAAACCTGGAGGCAATGGCACAGGCAAGGAAATCAGTACCCATATTTAGGCTGCTGAATCACAAGCTGGGTGTGGGCTCTGTGGCTGATCACCCTGACTCACCCTGTGTTCCAGTGACTTCCAAGAGCACTTACACAGTTCTCTCTCCCATGCAGCTACCTTAACCTGCAGCTGAATCCCACCCAGTTGGATCTCAGTGTCTAGATGGAGTTCACCTGCAGTAGCACTAAGCACTTTTGACCATTCTTGCTACTCTGGATAAACTAATAAACTATTTTTAAATGTTTCTAAGTAAACACCTTTAGTATTTATGCAGCCAACTTAGGCATGGCTGTCACTCTCCTTTAATCACTTCTGCATGACTGGCATTGAAAAAGGCCTATAAAATTAGGACCAGTGATTTCAACTTCTGGCCATTTTTTCCTGCCATCTTAAACCCTATAGAAAGGCTTTGGGCCATATAAGAATCACATACCTAACAAAAATCTTTTTACGTTATTATCAAACTTTAACTATGGTTTTATCAAGCATTTTGCTTGTTCCACTCACTACCGATTCTTGATGTTCATACACACCAAGAATTGGGGGTAACACTAGAACTTCTGTGTAGTTCAAGAAGCAACACAAGCTTGCCTCTTCGCCAACTTTCTGTCATATCTCCTCCAAGACAACATATTACTGAAGAACTCATCTTATGTCCTACTGCAACTTGCCAAAGCACACAAAAGAAATGGTTTGCAGTGATCTGAGTACAGAAGTGGAGCTGGGAACAACCAAACTAATGCAGGCTCTCCTGGCTGACAGTACTCAGCTTCATATTTAATGAAGTGTCTGTGAGGTAAGAATAATGACTCCTGTTTCCTATACACAATTCTAACAAGGATGCAAGAAGCAATACTGAAAGGCATTAAGGAGTTGAAATCATAACTACTTTTCTCTGCTGGGATTATTAATGTTTGAAATTAAACAGTACAAAGAAACAGCCTGGCATCAGTTGCAGAGGGAAAAGGGAGCAGTCACTGTTTTAGAGATGGTTGATTTCAATTGGCACACAGTTAACCGCAGAGAGACACTTTCAGTGGCACTGACCAAAGAGGTATCACTTGGAAGGGATATTTGTATAAAACTCCAACTGTTCTGCAATGCATCAAGTTTCTGAATGCACAAGAGAAAGCATCTATGGAAGACATTTTGCTTTTGCCATATGGTAAATCAGAACAATACTGGTATTCACTAAAAGTACTTTCTTGGACAAAGGCAGACTTCTCCAATGGTTTGCAATCTACTGTTGCAGCTCCAAAAGCAACCCTTTCTTATTTAGACTGAAAAAATATAATTTTTTTAATTATTATTTTCAGTGACTCCTAAATTTGCCACATCAGGTCAGTTCAGAACTTGCAGGATTGTACCATGGAAAGGCACACTCAGCAGCATGGAATTGCTAACCATACCTTCAAAGTCTCATCAAACTCTGGATCCACTGTGCTCTTTTTCACAGCTGTCTTCCTCTTACTCTGAGGAGATTTATCAGGAAGTAAATAAATCTTCACATACCTTGGAGATAAAGATATATGGAAAGTGATCAGAAGGGGCAGGGAGGATCAAATGAAAAAAAAAACAATTAGATGAGAAGACATTTCTCTTAATTCTCAAACAACTTCACTGACTTTGTAAGTTCCCATGCAATAAAATGGCAAAATATGATTTACATATTTTCTCAATAGAAGCAGATGGACTATAAGAATCCTTGTGTACCATTCAGCTAATGTGTTTCAATTCCATTGTACTTGGGAAGGGATTAGGATCTGAATAGGAATCCTGTTGTCATACTCTTGGCCTCTGATAAAACAGCCCCCTAAAGAAGTCACCTTCTCAGTTGTAGTGACAGCTTTATGATGAAAACAAACAGCACATTATATGCTCAAAGGAAAAAAAAAAAAAATATCAATCAACTTTCAAATCAGTGCTACTTATCGCCCAGCATTCATGAAGAAAATCTCATCTTCACAACATCAGGTAAATAATACAGAGTAACTCAAAGGTCTTACAAAAGCTAATTATTCTAGCAGCCACTGGAATGAAAATGGGAGATTGTCTAAAGGGCTCAAAATTGTCCTAACAATTCAAGAAAAAACAGGCAAAAAATTTTCTGGAAGCTGAGAGAGACCAATATCAAGCACCAATGATTCATACCCTAAGTTTCTCAAGTGTAGGTCAAGTGAACACTAATACTTAAATATTCCCCTTTATATCAGTTCAGTGGGCTGTACTTGTGTTATGGCTTCAAAACTAAAGAATTTCAGCAACAGGGAATGCTTCCAGCTTGTCAGGGAAAGGAGTGGCTGCTTACATAATACAAAGCATTTTTAAACTGTACTTATACATATTTCAGATATTATTATTTAAATTAATTTTAAAGCAGCCTCTTGATTAGCTTACTGAGTAAATAAAATCAGCTGTATCTCATATCATCAGTACAGAGCTTACACATTCCCTATTTTTTCCAAACTGATCCATAGGTAAAGCTACTTTTAAAAATACACAGATACTAGAAAATTTAGCTTCTTGTTCTTTGAGCCCAGATAATTTTAATTAAAACATAGCCAGCCAGACTTCAAACCAGCAAATAAGTTAAATAATTAATCAGGTTTTAAACAACACTTAAAAGCCTGATTTTCAGCAAGCATGTCAAATAAGTGTGCTGTACTTTTTCAGTTGGCTTGGAAACCAGCAGAAATATATAAATATATACCCATAGAGAACATAATGTTTACTACACAGCGCTTCCCACATTGCCTTTCAGGCTTCCTGCAACTGTTTGCCTGGTTTAATTACCAGGGGACTGAGAGAACCTTGACCCACTTCTGAAGTGCTCCCAAACAGCCCTTCTCCACAGGCTGCTCTCCCAGCAAGGCACTGCTCATCACCAAGCTTGTCTTTATGAATATTCTCTGCAAGATCTGCACAAAATCCATTGTCCTGCTATGTGAAGGTGACTGCAAGTCCATGATTCCAATGTGGGCGTTCAAATGCTCAAACAGTGAGACAGCAGGGGCAAGAATGGGTAACCAGGGATTCTACCTGGTGATTTTCTATCAGTGGTTGCTGCATGGTCAGAGAGGACTCTTTAGTGATAAACAGAGAAATCACCGAGGTTTAATTATCCAACCAAAGTTTTCTATGGCATATTTTATGCACAGAAATATCTACTACTTCCTCTTACAATGGTACATAATTATTAAACAGCTTTAGAATTTAAAATACGTTGTAGCAGCTGAAATTTTTGCTTTTATCACAGAAGATGGAAGCACCCAGTAGTATAGCAACCACCCACTGACCCACAATTTGTCAGCAGATGAATTAGAAACAGGACATCTCATGTTCCAGCCACAACTTAAGAACTAAAAACTGAATGGCTATTCCTGGGGCCCAAAGGTCACTCACCAGCAACACATATGCCCAACTGCCTGCTCACAGGCAGGGAAAGATAATTCCTAGCAGAAAATGGTCATAATGGAATAAGAACTGGTATGAAACTTATTTGTCTTGCAATGTGTATAAGTGCAAAGGGTTGGCACGTATGTTGGATGTTCTGAAGGTGCCAGCATGGCATACAATCATATATCAATCCATTTCACTCAGAACATTTGTAAGTATTGTAAAAACCAGAATATTTTCCTTATGTTTGTTCTTCTCTACAGAAATACTTACGGGTTATACTTTTTCTTCTTCTCTTCTCCATAAGCCAGGTTCTTGCATCCCTTGATGCAAACTTCCAAGATGCAAGCTCTGAAGTTGTACTTTAAGGCAAACTCTATTTCTCCTGTGATGTTAGCCTTGCCAAAATTGCCAGACTCAGTGCAAGTGCTGCTAAGACTATACAAACTCCCCTAAGAAAAGACAAATGTTTGGTGAAAGCAGCTTCAGATCAAATAGGACAAAACATTTATTTCCCTCAATAGTCACTATATTTATAGACATCACTGTAAAGCTACTGCAAGTCACAAAATTTAGGGTAATCTGTATAAAATATTCCATTGCTTCCATAACATCCCTGAAAATCATATCTGTAATTGCAATTCTACTGCTTTGCCCTCTTCTCTCAGTAAACTTTCTAGGCTGAGAAAATGCTTTAAGTAACTTCTGGATCTAGAAACTGTTTTCATACAGAACTGCTGTTTCTTCCCACAAGAAAAAAATGGGCTAAGTGTCTGAAAGGGAATGAAAAAACCCTCTGAAATCTATAAACATTAAAAAAAAATTGAATTAATACATATTGAATTAAATAAAATATTAATGAAACATTGAATTTAATACATAGCTCATAGTAGGGTACACTACCAAGACATTTGGTTCTAGCATCTATTAGGGGAAATACCAAAGTGCCCTGCACACCCAGTAAATAGCTTACAAGTTGTCCCAATTCTATATAAAAATGATGTACTTTGTATTAGAGACCAGTCAGGAGAGATTAAAACATGAATACTTCCAGCTGTTGTATGTGGGTGCATAAAGATGATGTTCCCTAGATCACCTCAACCACTTTATTCTTCCTTCATTTACTTCCACCTTTGGGGCAAAGGTTTGGATGCTTTATATAAGCTCCATCCACACATATAAAGAGCACTTGTATCTAGCATTTAAGAAGGCAAGATGCTGCAAAGAAGGAAGAGATCAATCCTTTGTGTGGCCTAGCCCAGACACTTAACTCTAGGGTGCAATCTTGCCTTAACTGTAACAAATTATCAACTCAGAACAGTTTGATCTCCATTCATTTATATAATGATATTCTTTAAGGTGAACCCTAGAAACTTTTTACACAGCATTTGTCACGAAGGCACCACTGTTGTGATCAGTCTCTCAGCAGCACTGCCCTAGATTGCTGAGATATCTGTGCTAGATCACTCCTCCTCCTGAAAATAAACACCACACAGGACTGGTTGACGAAGGAGTTTTGCATTGCACAACCCAGCAGCTACGAGTGCAAAGCAGTGTTTGCAAGATCATATCTCTCTTCTGTGGAGATGCTTTTCTTCCTTGCCAATATTCAGTTCACACCAATGGATTTATTAAATTAAAGAAGCTATCTACTCCTTTAAGCTCTAAGCAACACACACGTGTCAAAAGGGTTAGAGTGCTTACTGAGGAAGTCAAAAGAAGTGTAAGGACAGTTTTGACCTGATGCTTGTTGCAAATTATCTTGCTCCCTCCACAAGAAGTGCATCAGTGTAACCAATCTAACTTGCAGCTTTCATTCACTAACATATTTTTGTCCACCAGACCAGAAAATGTTTATTTTCCACCAAAATCCCTTATGGCAATATTCCCTTATGGAATGAAAATAGAGTTTTGTCATAAGCTCCAATGTCCTAAAACAAAGTTCTGTGAAAGTTCCTCATATTTATTCCACAGAACACCCTATTTATTTAGGAAGGTTGAATAGGTGCTATGTTTGGACAGAACATCACTTACAAGTGTCTCCCACCTGATCAGGCATCTCATACATTCTTTGTGGAAGTCCCCACTTTTGGTTCAGTGAGCAGGGATTTAGCAATGACTTAACATATTGTAATTTAAGTCATTACATATGGCATGTAATGACTTGACTTACAATAAGTTAAAGAGAATAGATACAAAAGATGCTGGCATGACTGGAAGCAACGCCATTTGATGTCTGAAGGATAAATTTTTTATGGAGTGGCCTTCAACATCTAACAATTACCACAAAGAGAAGTTTAATGGAATTTGACCTTCACCTTTATAAGATAGTAGAAAATATTTCAATTTTAAGCCTGAGCTTTCTATAGCCCAGCTCAAATGGTTGTCATTGGAATCACAAATGTAATACAAAACTGTTTTCCATTTGTCAGCTTAACACCGCAGACTCCACAGTGCAATGAACTAAGAGAAAGCACCAAGGTCCCTGTGTTTCTGCTTTTCTGTCAAGTGAGCAGCCTGGTTTAATTTGGATTTTTAGTCATTTTAGTTCTGTTTTTTTCAAAATCAGTCATGAATTCTTTGGATACTTCACCTTGCTTAACCTCATCACTAACAGATAGAAATTAGCTACCCCAGTTAATCATAGAGGCTTTAAAGCATGTGCTGAATTAATTTATAACCAGCTTCCTTCTCTCTCATTTGCAGTACTCAAAATGCCATCCAGGCATGATGATTCAATGTCATCCCCTAAGCCTATGAACTGCTCCCCTGGCTTCCATCACTGTCAGTTTCCTATTCATTCATTGTCATTCTGACATTTGACATTTCCAATACCACAGTACCGCAGACTGACAAAACCCTTCTGGTAAAGGAAGCTTGAAGAGAAAAAGCCAGATACTAGGTGAGAAAGCACTGCATTCATAATCTGGATCCTAATAATCAAATGGGAAAAACATTAGCTGCATTTGCAAAATTCAGAAGAAGCTGCTCTATCAATTATTCATTAACAGTGGATGATATCTCCATCAATTATCCATTATTAATTTGCCTTATGCTTCAAAAAGTTCACAGTGTTACTATCAGGACTGCGCCAAAGGCATCAGTCTTTCATCAGATACAAACTCAAGTACAATTCTTCCTTCATTTTGTAACATAATCCAAAATACACCAACATTCTGCACAAGCTTTTATATCTACTCCCTTTAAACACCTCTTCTGTTGTGCTTCACCTTTAACTTACATGTTTTCTGCCATCACAGAAAACTGTATCACTTGTGGGACTGGTTGTTATGTCTTCTTCCTCCTTCCAACTACTTTTGCTCTGAGTTTCACTGTCATTTTGGGTCTCAGTGATGAGCTGTTGCAGACTGGCTGCACCTTTCACCTGTAAGAAATTCAGAGTAATTTTTATGTATTTTTTTATCAATTTAAGAAAAATGTCCTGATTCAAGAATGCTATCAAAAGAAATATCTACAACTGACTCTGATTAAGGTAATGCAGGTGGCACACCTTCAAAGACAACAACTTTATTTAAATGTTGATTTATAACTCTCTCAACCCAGTTAGTGGTACCTTCATTATATTAATTTTTTTTTTAAATCAGCATACCACCAGCTAATCTAAGGTTCACAACTGCAGTAATTACTTACAGCAGCCTATTAATAACACACCAAAAGTAGCAATATATTCATAAAAGTCCTTATTAGGCCTTAAAAAAAACAATAATTTTGGAAGAAAATAAAATCTTGCCTCCAGGAAATTAAAATCTGTATTTTGCAATATGCCTGACACATGCCCATATTTACCTATGCAAGAATGAACATAAGTTGAAAGAGATTTGAAAACAGAAACAGACTGACAAGCTCCTACTGAGCTTTGTTTATAGAAAAAGTTTAAATTTCCAAGGTGTTCTTGACTTTGCTTTGACTAAGTCCATTCACCTTTCCAATTTTCCCACGAAAACGCTGAAAATTTCTGAGAGAGTTATATACATCAATCAGAACTGCTTGAGATGTATCTTCAGCCACTTCTGTTACCAAGAACAAAAGCTAATAGAATGAAGTGCCAAAATACAAATACATAGGGCTGGAAATATGCTCAAAATGTTGGTTTTTCTGGCACACCACTTCCTGGGGATAATATAATCTATGAAAAATATGTTGACACCTCAATGGACAGGAAAAAAGCCAGGTAAAAAATTCTGCATGATTAGGATCAAAGAAAATAATTTATTTTAAGAAGTTGTGTAACAGATTCCCTGGAAGACGAAAAAGAATATAGTGTGACTGAATCATTAAAAAGGATTAGGACTTATTTGCACAAAGCTAACAGGAAATGTGAGAGAAACCCTCCTGCACAGTCAGCAGAAAGCACTAGAGAATGAGGACAAGAGATGAGATAATACAGTGAGATTACTTCTGAAAAAAACAGGATGTGCAAAATCCTAACCAGCGTGCTGTTACCACAGAAATTGTGACGTCTATTAAATGCCCTGCCTTAAGAATAGATGCAAGAATTAAGTTATCTTGTGAGAGGGAAACAGACAAAAGATTCACTCAGAATATAGTCTCAAAAAAAACCCAAGCAAACCCAAAATAGTATTTCCCAGCAGAGAAACTGTCTTCTGCTTTATAAAACCTAAAGCACAACCAATTTCACTTGCGAACAAAAACAAGTTACAGCACACTGAATTTTAGCTTTTACTTGGATCAGAAAGACTTCATTGTTGGGCAGTACAGAACATAAAAGACTGACAAGGCAACACAGCTACCAGGGCTAAACTCAGCAGCAGGTCACACAAGCCCAGCCCTAATGTCTGCTTCTGTTGCCCCTGGAGAGGTATCCCACAGCTACCAATGCACCACAAAAGCTCCCAAACGTGGCACATGCCTGCTTGTTCCTCCAGTAAGGCAGCAATAACTGCACTTCCCTTTAATAATCTTAGGGATTCTGATGATGAGAGGCCATCAAAATCCAGATTTTACACTGGCTGCTACTTCTTGCCATTGGACTTGATTTTTTCACTAATACTGAAGTTAAGTATAATCTCTCTCAACTTTAATCAGAAGGAATCAAGCTCTGCACACATCACAAATTCAGAAAACTTACTTAAGAAACAGATAGTGTTCTTGAGGCTTAAGTAGTGCCCCAGTCTTAAACACTGCACATTCAAACTTGTGATTACAGTTACTACCTCACAGTCATTCCTTAGAGAAAAATTGAGTTTCTAGGGGGAAAAGCCACTGTTCAGATTCATGCTCTCAAAATAAAAGTTCTTTTTAGGGTGGAAATCATAACTAAGATTTCAACATGATGTTTTCTTATAAACATAATTGGTTGTTTTGTAAGTGTAATTTAGAACAGGTTCTGTCCCATAACTTAAGGCATAGTTCTAGTAAAGATGTAAACCCTTCCTGAAGGAAAACAAAGTTGAAGGACATTTACAGGGAAAAAAAATCAACAGTAATTCCAGAAAAACTAAAATTAATGAATTTAATTTTTAATTTATTAAAAACTAAATTCTAGCTTAAATATAGTCCAGTTGGCTCAAATGACTCAGAGAAATAGTGCTCTGGCACACAAACATTGAAATCTATTTTCCAAAACCTGCAATGCAATGTGTGGACGTAAGTCCTAAATCTTTAAACAGGCAACTAAAAACCCACACAAATAATTAGGATTCTCCTACTAATTAATTTGTGAAGCCAAAGAATCTATATCCATCTTTTTTAAATGGGCAGATTGTTTGTGATCAGCATGCAATGAAGCGTAGTCTGAATTCCCATTGTCTCCAACTGTGATGTTTTTCAATGCATTAGGAAAGCAGTGCTCTCTCTGCCTGTGGAATAAAGTTAACACCAAAGTGTAGCTTGCCACAATGAAAGCAGCACCCAGGTAACCAATAATTGCTGCCAATTCTATTGATAATTTGATTTCATACAAAATACCAGAATTAATTTCACAGAGCTCTCAGACCTTGATGGACCAATTCAAACTGCCCAGCCCATGCAATTTGGCATCCTGCGTCTTCCATATATCAGCACCTAACACTTCTAAGGAAAGTAAAATGTGCTCAAGGGACCTGTGAGCAATGTGTGCCACAAAGTCTGGCCCAAAGCAAAGGCTTTTCTCAGCATCTAATCCAGGCACTTAGCAAACCACACTGACCTCATTCAGATGAACAAGGCAATTCAGTAAGTACCCACAATGTGGAAAAATGAGTATGGACAAAGTTCAGTCACTTGACAGCTGAAAGTGTACAAAACAAAATCTTCAGTATAATTCTAAAGCAGAAATGTGAGATCATCTTCAACCCTGCATAATTTGTAGGAAATCAGATGACTGGGTTTTTCTCAAGAAAACACTGAAAGCTAGAGACTGTAACCAAAGCAAAGGAAAAGGGAAGTTGCGTAGCAACTAACAGCAATGCTTTCTCTCTGCCAAGTTAAAAAATGCTCAGAAAACATCAGGATGGGTTTGGGATGGTCACAGCTTGTCCTGCTCAGCAGCAAAAGGGGCAGGAAGAAGACAAGACAGAGCACTTTCCTGCAGCCCAACAATCACATAGACCAGGTATCAATTCAACTTCAAGAGAATCTGCGAGCACCTGAGAGCAAAATGTCCCATCCTTGCCATCCTTCCCTCCCTTTGTAAAAATCTCCATCTAACATTTCAACTCTGGGCTGGCATAAATTGTGCAGAATCTGTCAAAAACCTTGTGAAGAATCAGAGTTCTGAACACAGTCAGTCAAGACCAGCTATGTCCTGTTCATAAAATAAAAGCAAAATTCCACTGTGCACATGATTGTTCTCACAAATCTATTTCACTCTGAAATAGCTCTTACAGCTAGAGACTGCATATAATAATATGGATACCCTGCTTGTAATGTTGATTGCAGTGTCAGACTGGCTTCTTCTTTGCTTTCTTCTTTCCACATTCTTCCCACAATCTGCAGTTAGGACACATCTGTCAGCCATATCATTCTGGGACTTTGATATTTCTGAATTGAAAATAAAGAGAAAAGTCACTATAACAAACTTTGTAAGCAATCCTATAGATTTATAGGCTAATTCTGTAGCTTTCAAACTGTCATCCTGCACCTTTAGCATTGATCTCCTAAGAGTAAGAAACAGATGGGAAGACAAGTGGTTGTCATATTGTATATAATTATATTTTGCCTGCCTAAATCTTTCATGCTGTTTCAACTGGAAATTATACTCCTTGCTGCCTATCATTATAGCTGCTGCAAGGAATTGTAAGCCATCAAATATAGTTTCCTCTCAGAAGCAGCTACTATAGTCCCTATGTATAGTTTGATTTGTAAAGCGGTTTGGTTTGGTTCAGGATAAAAGCAAAATCATTATAAAAATATGACAGTGAAAAGTAGAAAGAAAATCACATTGGAAAATATTTAGAAATGTATCAAAAATATGGATAAAAGAGGGATATTAAATACTCTGGTCCCAAACCACATATAATTTTAAGAACCTGAATAGCCCTCATTGACTTCAATAACATTACTCATATGGATAAACTTATGTCTATACTTAAGCTCCTTGTTGAATTAGCACTTCAGTAACATGTAGTAAATCTACAGGACAACTGGACATTTAATCCCCCACTTTTCACTTCTTATTCCTCAGTGTACACTCAGAATTTCACTTAAAGGGAAGGGCAGCACTCATCCATGATTTCTGAAGTTGAATATGAGCAGGCTTAACGGCAGATACTTTGTTGTCAATTCCAGACAGACTCTCATGATGAATTAAAAATTTATAAGTAGTACATGAAATAGCTATCATATGTTTAATTCATACAGAAGAAATAAACACTTCTCTCACAAGATGAACCTCTGTGGAGGAACCTTAGACAACGTAACATTATGGTATTCAAAAAACAATGGCACTTAAGTGTGATTTTTTAAAGACACTCTGGGTTAGTTTTGTTCTTAGCAGCAATCAGTCCTCAGATGTTTACTGTACTCTGTGTACACCATTAAGGCACCATGTGACCTATTCAAAGGCAGGCTCAATTAAGCCATCTCTGTAAATGAAACCAGGTTTTTAACATACACAGTGAAATCAGAGATCATAAAAGAGACTGGAATTGAGAGTTCTAATGGAATAGATACAATCTGAGTAGCTAGACCAGCAGTAGAGGCAAAAACACCAACCTTGCCTCACACTCTCTTACAAGGAACAGGTTACAGAACAGGTTATTGTGTGAGAAAACACAAATGTTCCATTTCCCTATCTATTCCTCTTTTGGCTTCTCTACCCAAATATCACTAAGACTGACACACTCTCTAGTGCCAAGGGCAATTTTTCACTGCAAATAAAACTACAACCAGTAATTCATTTTACATTCACCAAATGTCCACTATTGGATTATAATCTCCTCTCACTGCCAAGGCACACTGGAACAGGAGGTAACAGCAGAAAGGAGCAGACTGTACAATAGCAGCTTTGTGCTGCACGCGCTGATCCCTCGTTCCCACTGCTCTCAGACACGCACACACACTGGCTCCAGTGAGAGAGTCAGTGGCAGAACGAGATTCTCCAGGTTTATTTACTGCAATACACAAGAGCTGGGTGTATTAAATACCTCTACAAACTAGGACACTTATCTAGATAAGATACAGAGTACTAACTTTGGATCTCGTGATCAAAAACGTTTATCAGCATGGTAGCAAGTTTAATTGAGAGGCCATATTGTCTGAAAAAGCTGCTTTCTTGAGCAAAGAAACCCAAGACTCCCTCTGTAAGACTTCCTACACTTTTTAATTACTCATTTCAATGATTGCAATAGCCTGTTATTTTCTCCCAAATTAAACTGCTCCACAGTAACTGAGGACAAGAGCACCTGAGTAGGGCTTCACCTTTAATTGAACTGAACTGACAACTTGCTTCCATCTCCCTCTGAAACCCCTGTTCTGCTCTTCTCCATCCCTGACATAGCTCCTGATCATGTGGACCAGCACTCTCTGTTGTACATGTTCCAACATGTATCTTACCTTGAGGCCATTTAACTCACTAAAACAGCAAAAAAGTACCTATGTGTTTTGTCTAGGTTAATGTTCTGCCCTTTAAATTAGCTAAACCAGTTTCCAGAGGGTTCCAGATGCTAATCATAGCAGCATAAGGCTCAAAACAGAGAGGAGAGAAAAGAAAGATGTGAGTGGAGTAGGATCTTCCTTTTGGTAGCACGGAATTAATAAATTAGTTTGCTGCAGTCCTGACAGTTTTTACCTATAACTCTGAGATATGGTCAGGCTTCAAACTAACAGAAAGTTGAATAAATCAGTTTGCATCCTGTTCTGTGCTGTCACTTTTACTGCTTCCAGTGTCTTACACCACTGTATGCTTCTGTTTAGGAGGATGTCACCACGTCTCTGCATAACTTTAATATGTGTTCTTACATACACAACATTTAATTTGCATAGTTAAAGAAGAGGTCTTTAAGATGGGTGGAAGAAACTAAAGGAAAGACCAAACAAAGCTAAAACAAGAGTTAGGGGGAAAGGCGGAAAGGCACTGAAGCCAGATTTGTTCAGGACTAATCTCACATGTGGGGTTGTGTAAGTTGAAGCTAGTAAGAAAATACTATGGTTTGTTCAAATCCATGCAAATTTGCAAGCCCCTGTAATCTTCTTAAGGCTCAGAAGCTGTTTTCCTCTGGTCACTGATGCCTTTAATTTGTTTTTCACAAAGACTGTCTTCAGTGGTGTTACCCTCAGAGGTGCACTCACAGTCTGCATCTGTAGGAACAGTGAGCAGCATAAGAGAATGGAAGGAACCAAAAGCATCAGAACAGAACAGGAATTGTTAGGACTGGAGAGCACTTAGAAACATGCACTGAAAAATTGCACACAACTAGACTGAGAAAGAGGAAGGAAATCTTCATGAATAGTGCCAGTGAATGAAAATCTTAAACTCCTGTTAAGTGATAGACTCTTCGACTGGGGTCCAGCTAGATAACACGAAGATCAGAAATTGGTTATTATTCTATCACGAATTAAATATACTCCAGCTGAACACCTGGTAAATTTAAAAAGAAACATTATGCAGTATTTTCACATCTTTACATGAAAAGTGTTCTGGTTTTATATAATCAGTTTATTTAACAACTGTCAGAATACTGAAGGAGAATTAGACTTCTTGTATTATTTTTCAGATTGGCTCGGCTTTGGCATTAATAATTTCTGCCATTACTCAATAGCCTTTTTTTATAATGACTTCGTGGTCAACACTGGCCAAAAAATTGAAATATTTGACTACATTACTCTGGAATGACAAGACAATGAAAGCTACTTACTTTTTATATGTGTTGTGAGAGACAAGAACAAGTTTTCAACAGATTTATTAAACCTTTTGGACTCTCCAAGTTCCTGCAAATGGGAGATGCAAAGAGTAAGAAAACACAAGATATTTGTAATTTTAAAGTTTCCATGATTACATATCTACAGACCACACAACAATCAGATGGTAAGGCTGCAGCCCTTCGCTCACTTCTCTAGACAAATACACCTGAGGACATACATTGACTTAGTTGGAAACTACCACACTAATGGACCAAGATGGAAAGTAGTCTTTTCCATTCCATGGCCTTTCACGTATAAGTGGAACTCCTCACAGAAAGATCACATAGTAAGTTCATAAATACAGCTAATTACATCACTGATTTGTTGTAAGGTATTTAATACTTTTATCTATTACAGAACTGCAATGGGCTTCAAAACCAGGGCCTGAGGATCCAGTCCAAAATTAAATGAAACAGTAATTTAGTGCAATTTCTGTGAATTTCAAGCCATGTTCTACTATTCTTTCCACTAGAAACCGCAATGCAAAGGTAACCATCAAATTCAGTGTTTCTCATTCAGTAATCAAAAGTGACACGTGACTACTGAATGTCATGGGATCCTTCAGGTTTGAGTGGAACTCAGATCTCAATCCAGACTTCCTGTCATGAGGCACCAAAAACCAGATCCAACATTCTAATGTCAAGTAGAGTGGTTAACCACTTCCCTCAAAAACTGAAAACTAATTGAAAACAGCCCTCATAGCTTTTAAACTTTCTCTACCAGTACCTATGCACCACAAAATTCATGACAAAGTAACAAAAAAGTTACATTTATATTGCAGAGTGATGTTACAGTAGTTATTTACCACATTTCTGTGGCTGACCTTTTCATATGAATGACACCCTAAGCAGTGCACTTATATGTATATTTTACAGATACATACATTTCCCATCACACTGGTTCCTGCTGCTGATTCTGTGAAAGGAGGTGGAGTTGGAGGTACGACAGAAATTTTACTAGAAATTTAAGAGACAAACAGCACAATAATTAATATATTATGCCAAGAGATGAATAAATAAACCCTGTCCATGCACTGTATGTTCATTACCCATGTTTCCTGCACTCTATAAAGGTCTGGGTGGACAGTCTGTGTCTGTAAGAGTTGCAGCACAGGTTAATTGCCTGTTCTTAGGAATTAGGACTACCTTTCTACCTTCTCAATCTTGGGGTGCTCCAGGTAAAATTATTAAATTAGAACTATCTGGAAGATCTAATTTAGGATAGGCTCCCTAGACTTCTACATGGCTGGCAGTATTACACTCTGTGTCCTAAGTTCTAAAACACAATTCCTGTAAAATGTACCCCATGTCTTGTTCAGAGATGTTTTCAGAAAACAGTCATCTTTATTTACAATACTAAAAGGATCCTTCCTTGCCTGGGTTCAGAGCTGTTAAAGACCATTTAAACATTCCTGCCATTCCGTCTGTGATAAATACTTCTGGTCTGTGGAAAAAAAAAATCTGATTCTGTTCTCACAGTACAATCACAGATCCTAAGGTAGCTGATGAACTTCCTTCTTGACTAGTTTTTACCACCTAAAGTGAGTCTTGGTTAGGATCTTATCCAGCTGAGTATAAGTTTCTTTCTTAGGGAGCTGTGCCTTGCCAGACAATTATATTAAACTGAGACCACCTCTTCATATCTTATTTTACACAGGGCTTTTGGGGGTGTATTTTACTTTGTTTGGTTTGGGTTTTGGTAGTAGTTGTTGCTGTTTGGTGTTGTGGTGTTTTGGTTTGGTTTATTTTAAGGCAGAGGGTTCCTTTAATAACATAATAAGCAGACTATTACTTCATTATGTATCACTGGTAATAACTTAAGTATGGTCATGCTTTGGCCTCTAGTCAAGTATTTATTCACTGAAAACTAGATTTATTTTTTTTTTTTAGTTTGGTACATGAAAGTGTCTAACTTCTTGCCTATTATTTATTGTAAAAGTATCATATCAGCAATATCTCCTATTGAACAAATGATGATGCTGTTATTACACAGTGAAGAACTCTCATTTACAATAATTTAAAAGTATTTTGCAAATTTAACAGATAATTGTATAAATAGTTATGCAAAAAATATAAGCAGTTAAAGATAATGCATGTCCCCTCATTTCAAATAAGATTCTATTACTTCAAACATAGTACTTACTCTGTTGTATATGAGCCCTGTTCTGTGGATTGCTGGCAGCTAAAAGTGAAATTTTTTCTATGCTTTTATCATTTGAACTCCAAAAGTATTGATTTTTTTTTTCATAATAAAAGAATAGAAACTACTGTTTGTTATACTGTTATACTAATGCTATATTTATAACATAAAATATGTCAACCATAGTAATTCACAGTGTCCTAGGACTGTTTGCCCTTTTATGAGTCTTACCTCAGACTCTGGTAAGATTCCAAGAGCTTTGCACCAACTGTTTCATGTCTGCCTATGAAGGAGGGAAAACAAATCCAGAGATCATTTAGTAGCAGCTATAGATCAGTTACTTATGCCTGTATAACACTGTGTGTACAGAAACTCATGCAAATGCAAGTCAGGAATTAAGTCAATTCCCAGCTAATGTATCAGCACACATGCCAAGCAACACAGCAAGTTTCTCCTGCATCTCAAACCCTACCATGATTTCACCCTCCCCTGTTGCAGGTGACACATTCAGATAACTCTTCACAAATGCTGAGGACAATCACACAGAGATGCCAATAGGCCCATTCCTACAGATTGCCAAGTGTTCTCAGCCTCCCAGGGTCCGGGAGGCAGGTGGTGCACAGGCCCACTGCACTAAAACACACTTCAGCCACAAAACTGAAACACTAGCGGAAGCTTGAAAACGTGTACAAGAGCAGGCACATGGCCAACTCTTGCACCTCACAAAAAATTTTTTGCACTTTTCCTGCTAGAGACCTGAGCAATGATGAAAATGCTTGACTAGCTCACAGACATGAGCGAGACCCTTTGCTAAGAGCACCCCTGCAGGGAAATGGCAACAGTGGCACATTCCTCGGTGCGCAGCCACATGATGTGAAGACATCAAGGAGCAAGAGCTCCATCAGGCATGAACAATGAAGACTCAAAACTGTCATTTGCTCCTGGGGGATCACATATATAACAAATGGTGAACTGAAATTATCTGCAGTGACTTTAATCACTAGTAATTCCTGATCCAGTAAGCAGCATGTGATCCAGGTTTTGCTGAAGATGTCATTAATTATAACATTACTTACATAAAAGTAATAGACCTTATTAGTGGTAGAAACAATAATTAGCTCATGGATGTTAGAATTTTCAGTCAGAACTCCAGAATTCTCCCTTATTTATAAATAACATTTGCTACCTCAGATTTTAAATTGATGGCCACTACAAGTAATCTATCACTTTTATGAAAATATGAATCTCATTCCTTAGATAGAAGATACAAAAAATTAATAAAAAGCATTAAATTGTAATTTTTTTTACTACACAACATGAGAAAACTTTTAAAGTAAAGTTTTCTTTCTTCAGTTAAACTTACTTTGTAGTGATTACTTGAGTTATGCTGTATTTTCAAACCAAAAGAGGGCACTCTACCTCCAGGATTGAAGGATGCATAAAGGCTGCTGTGTTTCAAAAACTGTCACTTTTTAAACTCCTTTAATTACATCACTTGTTCTAATCAAAGGAACTGAACAAAACATTTCTCCCTGCAGGTTTATCTTCTGTATATCCTTAGATCTTTGTGACTTTAACAGTATTACCATTAGACTAACTAAGCAAAATGCTTCAAGAACCCAAAAAGCCTTAATAATTCAAAGTGAGAACTGATTTATTTTGCTGGGAAAAGGAATAGTCAGTAACTTACATTATCAGATTCAATATCTGAGAACAACACTTTCCAATAATAGAGAGACTGATAAAATTACCAGCTTTATACTCATTGAAAGGAATGAGGGAAAATTACTATCAGTGGTTATCAGATGGAAGTGTGCTTAAAAAAAAAAAGTCAACTAAAACTTGAAAATCAGAGATTGTGTTAGCTAGAATGGATTCCAGTGAAATCTTTCAAATTTTAAATTTTATTTTTCTTTAATGACAATTTAGTTCAGTTTCTTAATATGCTGCCTGCTGCCTTTCACAAACACCTACTACCCAAAATTTGCCCAATTATGTTCTTCCATTTGTAAAAGTCCCCCCATTCAAGTTTCCCAGGAGAGACTTAAGGCCTAGTTCTTTCCTTTTTAATACTCTTCAACATAAATGCAGATCCTGGAAGTGAAACTGTGTCATTTAACTACAGTCAGGCACAAAATTAAGTAGATGCCTATCTGAAGTGGCACATCAAGGAAAAGAGGAAACAAACCTTCTCCACCTTGTTACTTATTGTAGGTGAAAACAAACACTAACAGCTCCTTTGCTGGCAAAACACATTCCCCATGGAGCAATCCATCCACATCCTCTATAATTTCTTTTGGAGCTTTGTACTTTTAATGGCACTGAAAAGACCCAGCAGAAGGCAATGGCACAGCCAGCTGGCTGAAGGTAACAAAACAGTGTTTAGCTCTCTGCTGATTTGTAGCTACACATGGGGAAGGTATTCCATTCTATCATTTCTTTAAACTTTAAAACTTCCTCAGTGAAAACAACCAAAGTTTAAACTTTGACAAACAATGAATGCAAGATCATTTTCATCCTGTACATATAACATTTGTATATTATAATTATATACTATAATATATATAATTATGATTTCACATCAGTGTATTTCTTAGAAGTCTGACATGCTCATTAATTCAAATTTATATGGCCGGCAATTTTCTTACTTTTATTACTCAGACAAAAGTTACACTTCTAAATTTGTTCTGCTAATTTGTGTTCATGTTTTATTTACTGTGAGCCAGATGGACTGCATGGTAAAATTGAAGAAACACAGGATACAGTGTCAGACTACATTCTATGTTTCACTTACATGACAGCTACACATTACATAGCAGTTTATGATCTGTTCCAGTGATTACCTTCACCTGGATATTTCTTTGCTCGTTCCTCAAAGAACCATTCACCAGCCTTCACTTTCACATCTCTAGAAAACAGTCAAAAATTAGTCTAATAATAAACAAGACCTAAAATTACAGTTACTTGGGACTTGGAAATCAGCTCTTACCTTTCTTAGCCATCCTATTTTTCCCTCACCAGGATAAACAAAAGGTGCTGAGTACCATTTACCACATTGCTGCATTCCCTACCCTTCTTGAGATTTGCAGCTTTGATGTAAAGTTCACTGAAGGCAATGGAAGAAGACTGAATTTAATTGATTTTACATCATAACTAAAGATCAAATGTACTCCCTCCTCCCTATAAAGAGAAATTCAATAACAGCTGACATATCCATCTGTATTAGCAAGATTTAAAAAAAAAGGTAATTTCCTGGAGGAAAAGTAAAAAGGTCTTTTAATTAATCTAAATAATGCTTTCTTGGTTTTACCACTGAATATCTGGACAAGCTTATTAAATAATTAAGGGTGTGCAGCACTACACAAAGCAGCTTAACAACCAGCGACTTTCTGTAGGGGATTTCCCCTGCAGCCACCAAATAACTGGAAACTAATTTAAAACAAGAGGAACCGGAGTGGGTTATCCAGAGAAGGATGTGGAAAGTTAATTTTTGAATTTTCAGTTTAGCGCATGTGGTTTGAAACACAGTAAAACACACACACACCAAAGTCTAGTAACTATTTTGTATCAAGTATAAATAGAGCTGAACTACTGTTTTGCGTGTTAGTCACTAAATAAACTGAAGATTCAGAGAATAGCTTGTTGATGATAGTTTACAGCTCTCTTCCAAACGACAAAAAATTACTTCCAACTACTGCAGATTTGTTTAACTTGAGACCAATACTTTGCCTTATATTTGCCTCTATTTTAATCACATTTTGGTACCTGCAGAGGGAGTGGAGTGGTGGATTCATCTTGTGTTGGCATAAAGTAAGTTTTCATCCAAATCCTCACCATTTCTACAAGGATATTTATCATTCAATAGAGCTTTTGAATAACTTCCCAAACTAATCATTCTTCACCTATGTATTATTTTTCATCAAATGTGGAAATATATCTAAATACTTTTGCTTAGAAAGATTGCAATTAATAGAATGGACTATGAAAAAATAGTTTGATATTAAAAAAATGTACCAATACAGTAAAAGAAAGACTGTCTCCTGCATCCTGAAATACAAAAATGTGACATAGTAAAAGAAAAAAAACCAACTAGTTCAAGGTAAACAAGTTTGTATTTCTGACCATACTTGAACAAATTGTAGTAATGTTATTAATTGGTTTTGCTCTTTAAAATTTTATAAAGCATGTCTTCAAATTATTCATCAATCAGGTTTCTCACTCCAGTGGTAAGAGGCAGAAAATAATGATTAGGAGATTGTCAAGAAATTGACTATACTACATCAAAGCACAGCACCTCCAGCAGGTTGTGAGGATGCCCCGGTTCAATATCAAGTACAGGAAGGAGCTCTCTCTGTGCCCCAGAAACCCACAATTGTTTCTGTGCTTTGCCATTATCATCTTTGTCACGCTCACAGTACCTACCCCGAGGATCCATTTTGCTAAACACAGGAAGGAAATAGCAGCTACATGAAGAATAACACAAATCCATTTCATCGCTACCAGGACTTCAGCCAACATTTTCATTACACCAGTGGCTTTGTTTCATTAACTGTTCAGGCAACAGATACACAAAACCAGTGGGCATCCATTGGATGACTGGGGCAAACCAGCAAAATTCCTTACCCCTGAGCATAACAAATAGTGCATTTCCAAAGGCAGGGGGTCAGGCAGACACGGCATTCCGAGCACACCCGATGACTGCATCCATTGCATACTGCGCCTCTGTTCATCAGCAGCCCCAGTGACTTCTGACAGCGAGCACAAGATCTCTCCTGGTACTCATGCCTTGCATTTTTTGCCCCCTTCCACCGAAGTTGCTGCAGCTGCAATTTCATTTTCCTAATTCCACAGGTAAAAAAGAAAAAAAAAAAAATTACAAAGGAAAAAATCCCTACATAACGCACAAGTTAATAATACCCTAGTTGTGCAATACCATTTCTAGTGGGAGATATGCCCTCAAGTGTGACCTCTGTTGAGCACTCTTTGAAAATGTGCACACACAGCATTTCTGCAGTGTGACTCTGTGTGTGTGATCAGAACTGAGCAAACTAATATGGATGCTAGCTTTGGAGCAGGCTGCAGGCCCCATGGCCTCTCAGTCCTGCCTGAGAGCTAGCCTGAGAATTCATAGGAGGATTTCAAAACAATCCTCAGAAACAGAAAACAACTGCCAGGTGCTGTTTGTCTGTCCTCTTGTTTTCCTTGCAGGAGAAAGTCAGGGGGTGGTGAACCCCACTGACCAATGATGGTGATGTAGTGACTTACTAACCAATAAGCGTTTCCTTTCTGTACTTTCCACGAACTAATCTATATAACAAGCCTAGAGCAATAAACTAAGAGATTTCTCCTGTTCTGACTCCCTCGAGAGTCCGTGTCATTTTTTCCCGCCGTTCCCAATTAGAACGACAAACTAACAGAAATAGTTTAGTATAAATGGGGTTTTTGTTCATTTCAGGCCCACTTTCAGCACTGAAATTATTGTATGCAAGTGATTATGCATTCACTTACAAAAACTGAGACTAAATGGTAGTCCCTTACATTTGATTCTTTTAATAATATTTATCCAATAATTAAATATTCTACTGAGTAAAAAAATAATCATAACAAATGCATCATCTGAAAGCTAAAAAACCAAACCAAAACAGCACACAGACCAAAATATCAAAACCTCTCCTTGTCATTAACTTTATTTCCATTGCATGTACCAATAATCAAAATCCATGTTTTTAATTGATAGTAACATCATCAGCAGTTGAAAGGGATTTTCTAACCAATTTGGAGATTCTGTATAGCCCTTCATGTAATTGCTATTGTTTTAATATTGTTCTGTATTTAACGTGTCCCATAATACTTACATAAATGCTTGATGTAAACAAAGTTTAACTTTCCACATTTAAGAGACTAAAAATTAATACCTTACCCACACCAATACCTAGTTTTATAGGAGGATGCAATATCACAAAGCAGGATACAAGGTACTGAGAAATCCTTGTCCTAGCCAAGATATAAAGCAAATAAAGTGCTGGAAAATTATTCTTCATCCTCACCAGCTGAGATACTGGCATAGTGTGAAATTAGTAAATAAAATCCTTTCCTAACCAATGACACCTATTACACAAGTAACAACCTCCAAGGTAGAGTGGTATGCTTGCTGCCTGTTGTGTGTGAGAAGGTACAGTGATGGATTTAGCAAAATGAGCAGGTATCCAATGATTCTTAACTCCAGTCTTGGCACATTATAAGCTAAACAAGCCAGCCAAAGATCTGAATATGTTCCACTTTACCAAGACTATACATATGCATACATAGGAACATGATGAGAATGCCACAAAGCCTTCATAGAAAAAATGCAGCCAGCAACTGAACTTTCTATGAAGGCTGGAAGTAAAATTCACCAAATACACTATTCAGTGAGCAGGATTTGATGGTCTTTAGTGTAGAGTCAATAGAATGGCAAAAACAAGAGGCACTGGCTAACCTTAGATTTCCCAGACAATACAAAGGCATTAGTTAACCATAAGTTAGAAATGAATACATTTCGAAGGACAATAAAGTCCTCCAACAAAGAAGAGTAATTCAAAAGGGAATAAAACCAAACCACAAACCAGAAAACAGGAATAGGGGAACAACAGTTACCTTATTCTTTCCTCCTCCATTTTTCTCACCATCTGGTCACGGTATAGGACCTCCAGAACAGCCTCTCGTTCTAATTCCTTAAGGAAGTTCAGATTAAATTCACAGGCCATTTTTACCAAATTTCACTATTTCACTTGTTTTGTAGACTCCTGTCCTATGGGTTCCACTACAACCCAAATGCTGGTCTGGATGTTTCCTAAAGGCCTGTGCTCTTACTTGATTGTTGATGTGTTTCACTGTGTCATACTCTTGGAAAGAAAAATAATTTTGTCCGTTTTCACACTGATATAAGTGTCTCTGTTACCCAGGAAATTTGAACAGTTATCAAGGTCACAGCAGTCTTGACTTTTTCACGTGTCCTTTAACTTCCTTTTCTTTTTTCCAAGAGGTGGTTCCAAAACAGAAGAGAGCTTGCAGCAATGTCCCAAATAGGGCTTGAAACTGGCACCAGATGGAGGGACAATTTGTCAAGAGATGGTGTAAAGGAGTGGCAGAAATTGTTTGGGTTTCTCTATTTGGTCTTGTAGATTTAGGATTTCTGGGCCTAAGGGAAAAAAAAACCCAAAACCAAACATTATCTTTTCTCACCTCTTCAAGACACTTCAAATAATGTGGAGGACACATTTTGATATACTCAAACCTTTCATGCAGTAATTCAGACACAGGAGAGGTTTTAAGACAGACTTGGTCTTCAGAGAGGCTCACCATATTGTCCATTAGCACTCAGGCACATACCTTCACATTTTTTGTACAGTCAACATAAAACAACCCATAAAAAAGCCTAAGTTAGTTTTGAATACAGGCCTACAGGTCCCGTGGCTGTCATACTGCTTGAGACAAAATTTTTGAGGAAAAAATGCCCCTTAATAATCTCATTTTATTGAAAATGCATTACAAGACAAAGGAAAAAAACCAAAACCTCTAAGTCACTTCCATCAATTACCTGTGTCTGTTAGTCTCATACCAAATAATGCTGTTATCTTTGCTAATACACAGAGACACCAAGAAGTTAAGATACATATTATTTCCAGCTCAGTGCACTAATGATTTTGGTCCCAAACAAATATATGCAAGTATAAAATTGAAACAGCATCACAACTGTAGTGTGGATATATTCTGGGATCCTCACTTTTGCAAAACCCCACTGAAGTATAATTTTAATATATTCTGCAGCAAAGTGGAGAAAGAAGATGATTATTCAACCCAAACCAGCTTACACACCACATTATTTTAAATATTACTGTCTAATGTTTAGTGCATATTACTAGAAATGTAAGACAATTCCACTTATGGTACACCAATGGATATGGCATGGATATGGAAACTGGTTAAGTGTTTCAAACTTAATCTGAAGAAGATACAGTCAGGCTCTAGGCAGGTGTAGACACTAGGACAAAAGGGTAAAGCTTTCCCAAAGCACCTACTGATGCTTCACTGATGGACTTCAGCTGAGAATCTGACCAACCATCTGCATTGCTGGATCGTTATTTTCAAATACTGAGTTTTAAATTTAAAACAAACAAAAACCTAAACCACCAAAAGAACCCACTAAAACTTCAGATATACAGTGACAAGGTATTTTTGTCAGTGCAAGGGAATTACTTTACATGCAGCTTTCCCCAGTTAAGTTACTTAATTTTCCACCAGAAAAAGCAGAGGGTGATAATATGTCTACATAAACAGGTTGCATTCCATTTGTGTATGTTTTTTTTTTTTGGTGAAACCCTTCAACAGACACCAAAAGGACAAAGCATTTCACAGAAGCTTGTGTTCAAGAAAAAAAAAAAACGAACTAGTTTCCTGTGGAAACAAGAGAGATAGAGATAGGCATAATCATGTTTTATTTCCTTACCAACCACAATTTCACAGGAAATTACTCATTTGAAACATAAATGCCTGAGCAAATTTTTTAACGCAATATATGTCATTTTCAAAGGTCCCTGCATCCTTCACCTGCTTTCATCTTTTACCTTCTAGGATAGATGAGAATGTTTAAAGTCATCAACTTCATTTAAGTCAACACAACCTAAAGAGGAGTCAGTACAAACTCTGGCCGTTCTGCCCTACACAGGGTACCAAAACATCCATTACAGGGTAAATTACATTTACTATAAACCCATAGGATTTTGGCCATATCTGAACACCACCACAAAATCCCACTAAAGCATCAGTAAAAGCTAGCAAGTACATGACAGTCAATAAATACTTAGTGAATCCAATAAAACTCTGCTGTGGTGATCTTCTAGAAAATACATGAAGGTCTTATAGGGCTATTAAGAACATGCCACAGTAAAACAGTTATGAAGAGCAATACCTGCAGTTGAGCAAGCACAGAAAGAGTTGCTATCTGATGTCTCCTTCAAATTCTTTAAAAAAATCTAGCTGAATGATGAGATAGCCCTAAGAATAAATAAAATATTATAAAAGCATTACAACCCTCAAAATGGGAGATAATCTGTGGACCCACAACAAACTTGAACTTGCAATTATTTCACAGAAGTGTTCAAGTTGGACTGAAAAGTTCTCTACCATTGTGAAATAAGAACTTTTCTCTTACACCAAAGCCGTCTACAGTAGAGTAGTTTTTTGGAGGTAATAAAGAAGTGTTTTCAGTAATTACCCTCTTTGACAGGAAAAAACCCATAAGAGATGCCCTCCTTTCATGTTCACCCAATGAATCCAGCTAGCTAGCTGTTTTACACAGTCAGCTAACCCCAAAGCTGAGCAGTCTCTACATAAAACCAAAAGTAACAGCAACCTCTTTAGTAAATACCACAACACTTCCTCCTTTTCAGCACAAAGTTCACAAAAAGTATTCTGTTCAAGTATTTCTTAAATTATATATTTAGCATTATTTATTATTACATTTTGTATTTAAACTAATGCAGGGTCGGGTACCTCACAGATGGACCAGTAACATCTCAAAAATATCATAAGAAATCCCAAAGCCATTGTAAGGGAGAAGGGATAACGAATGTGGCTATAACTTAGGAGAGGGATTCATGCACACACAGAGTACAACCTAAAAAAACCTTTTTTTTTTCTATCAGGATAAAATAGTACATAGTTATGTTACTGAAGATCAAGCAAAAAGCCTACCCTACACTAGATTAAGTTTGCAAAAACAGCATCTCTTCTAAGTTTTTAAACTTATAAATGGTTGGCTTAGCAAGCTCTTCCTCAAAGCAATTTTACATGCAATATATTATTGATCTCCTTTCAGATCCTTAAGCATCAGCAAAATAATGGCAATTAAATAATTATAAATTGACAGATCTTCTAGAGTCACAGTCTTCATTTACTTGAGATAATTGGATTACTTTATCCACTAACACAGAAGATGGCTGTAAGACATCAGCAGCAAGGAACAGATTAAGAAGGTTCAGAGTAAAACCAGTCTCAAAAGCTACTACAATTTGGCTACTTTCTATTCTGCTGAGATCAATCACATAAATTCACTGTTAGTTAAAAAAATGACAAGTGTTATTTTGTATTACCTGGCTGCAACAGTTTAGCTCTCACATCCCTGCATATGTACATGAAAATTGCTTAAGTTCTTTGATAAAGCTTTATCAAAATTAAGTCTGTGATATTAATAACATCCTACCCCAGAATCCAGAATAAAAATAAAACCAAATAACTAAACCCATCACAAACAATTAAGTTGCAGGTGTGGTTTTTCCATTAAATCTTTTCCAGTTTGATAAAACCATACCAGTAAATAAAAATGCTTCCCCCTGTGCTATGTCATACAAAATAGAGTAAAATGATGTCCTTACCTCCTCAGCAGCCATCAAAGAAAGACACCAGGAAGCAAACTGCTTATAAAAGATGAGAAGCAGTCTTATTATTTAATTATCTCTCCTTAAAGAAAACTAGTGGCTGTTCTCCACCCCCTTTCCTTCCTTTGGGCACTGATACTGCTGATGTATGTTCAGAGGAGCACCCCAAAACAGCTGAAAGCAAGTGCGCTCAACAAAGAGCTCCTGTGTTACAACAGCTTTTGCCAGATCTCTGGTTTTGTTACCATCAACAAGCAAAGATATTTGTTTTTCTAACATTGAAAGGAGACTCAGCACAAGAGACTAAAAAAGCTGACTGATATACCAAAATATGCTCAGTCTTCAAGCCACATACAGGAAGAAAAGTGGCTTTGGGTTATATATATATACATTTTATTTTTTTTCTGACACCATAAATGTGAAAATGCTTCTAACCTCAATGTCTCCAGGGCTTGTACAGAAAGCTTGGCTTGTATAATAAGCAGCTCTTTCCTGGAAATAAAACAGTTTTCTACTTAGGTCTATAAAATAAAGCAATTAGTATAGATAAAAATTCCAGAGAATTCAGTTTTTATGCACCTGCAAAAAGAAGAGTTATTTTACCTCACAGCTGGAAATCTGATCTCAGGTAACAATTGAAAATTAAAACATTATTCAGGTTGGACATCTTAAGTCTATCACAGAATTAAGCAGGGTTAATGAAGTTCAAAATTACATCCCAATTATTTCTAAGTCTGGAGAAAAAAAAAAAAAAAAAAGTCGTTCTTACAGCTCAGTCTCCTTTCTTGTTCCCAGTTCTACCAAACTGTGCACATGACACAGAAGCCTGTCTTAACTGCTTCAGGTAATTAAAGATTTGTGATTTCTAGTTAAAACGAAACAAAGCACAGCAATTCTACTCACATGGCAACATTCAAGACCCTGTATTTTTATAACCTCATCAAGCTAAATAGGTTCAAGCATTTCCACCTGTGTATGTCAAGTTTAATCACCTTCTTCAACTGCATCATGGAAGAGAAAGCCGCTGACAGTGAGGCATAGAGCCATGCATGTATGCATCATATTTGGATAATTTGGGCCTTAATTTTTGGCAAAACTTAAACTGAATGAGAAGCCAAAAGTAACCTGAGGCTTCTAACTACCCACAGTTATTATTTGTAATCCCAAATTGTATTTTGATTAATTGTATCCCAAATGGAGGCTGCAGAACATTAGCCCTACAACCAGCTTTCCCCTAATATTTAATCAAGTCCTTAATTGCCACATATTTAACTCATTGTCTTTTTCCCTCATCCCTGGATGTGGAAAACTGCTGCAGTTTTTTATACAGGCTAAGACTATAACCAAATATATAGCCTTTTATGCTTTTTGCTCAAACCACTTTTTCAGTCTTCCCATAGTCCTCACCTTTTTGTCTCTGCTTTTTGGAAGCAGCAAGCACAAGACCTGGAATGGGGCTGAGGATGTGCTCGGTATCCAGCCACAGGCCCACCGTATCCCTCTGGAGGGAGCAGAGCTGGTGCTGCCCACAGGGTGCCCCCAGAGCCCCAAAGTGAGGTGCCTGGTCAGGGTCCCCTTTTTTGGGAGGAACAGGAGGCAGGGCCTGACACAGGACTGGAGACAGCATCACAACTGCTCAGCCAGCACACTCAGGCCCTGGAGCTATAACTCCCTCAAGCTTCTTGAAATAAAACACCCAAAACTGGACACGGTATTCCTTGTGCAGCCTTACTGCAGAGGGGACAACAGGAATACTGCTTCCAGGATCTATATCCTTTATTTTTTTTTACCATTTTTTTTTAAACAGCACCACACAAGAAATTGAGATAAATCGGACCTAAACACCTCCCTACTCCCTGTGTCTTTGGAACACAGCTACTGAGTGAGTTGGTCCTGTGCTTGTAGAGCTGGTTATTCCTGCTTCCATAAAACTCTTTGAACTTGACCCCAGTAAGTTATTTCTTCCTCCATCCAGACTCTTCCTGCAGTTCATCCAGGCCCTTCCGAGTGTGAACAGCATCTCCCACTGCCTAGAGCAGCTCTCAGGGGCTGATAGCATCAGTGATTTGGACACCCTGTAAATCCTGCACACACAAAACATCCAGGAACTGTGACAAGTGTATCCTTTAATTTCGTTCTCCTGGTTCTTACTATGTCTGCTAAAACTCGTGTGATCTCCTTAGATCTGTAAGAATTCAGATATTCTTCTGGAGTGGGTTGACCCTGTCGGGATGTCAGACGCCCACTAAAGCCTCCCTGTCACTTCCCTCCGGCTGGGCGGGGGGGAAATATAATGAATAGACAGGGAGGGTTTTTCTATGTTTTTATTTTCTCAGTTTGCGACATAGGCCTTCTTTTTAAGCTCTTTCCAGAGACAAGAAGCGGATCCTCCTTCCTTTCTCGGGGAGCAGAAAAGGACCTCCCAGGGAAAGGACCTCTTGTGTGGCCGAACACGAATGCCAAGCTATCGGTACGAAAAGCACAGCTTTCACAAGCGGCTCCCCACTCTCAGCCAAAGGCTTGGGGACGCCTGACAGCACCACAGCGGCCCCGCCGAGCGCCATCTCCCGCCCGACTCCCGGCCGCTGTCGCTACGGCAACCGCGCCATCTTGGAGGGCGCCGGGCCGAGCCCAGCCCCGGCGGGCCCTGGCGCGCAGGCGCAGTGCGGGCGGCGGCCGGTGAGGGGCGCGGCGGCAGTGCCGGGGGTCGGTGGCGGCGTGAGGGGCTCCGCCGGGAAGATGGACGAATTCCAGACGGCAGAGGAGGTAACGGGACGGGGGATAGGAGGAGCACAGCCTCCCGCCTGGCGTCTCCTGTCAGGGCCAGAGAGTCTCAGGCGGTGCCCGTCCGCCCCGCATCCCACCCCTCGGCGTCCCCCGCCGCCATCCCTGTCGCCTTCCCTCAGGGTGGAGCCGCGTATCCCGGGCACCGGCGGCAGACGGGCCCAGCCTTTGTTCTTCCGCCCCCGGGTGCCGGCCCCTTGACCGGGTGTTCACTGGGCTCCTCGACTCTGGTTTCTAGCCCTGCCGCTGCAGGTGGCTCGGGGAAGAGGCGTGAGGGGTGTCGTGGCCTCTGGCTGTCCCCGTCGGAGGAGCCGAGTGCCGTGGTGAGGGCGTGGCCGGTGCCCTGTGGGCCAGGGGAACACTCGAGCAAACTGCTTCTGTGTGGAAAGAGGAGTCCAAGCCTCTGGGCTGCGTGTTACAGGCGCGCTGATGGGGCGTCACACCCCATTCACAAGATGTGGAGTGGGATAAATCAAGAGTCTCAATCTATTATCGTGCCAAATGACCACCTCGTGTCTCCCCGCTAAGGAGGAGGAAGCAGCCAGTGCTGCTTTTGCAGGGGGACAGCTGTGACACTATTAAGCAGCCGCGGTGTGACTGGGTGACACAAGAGCGAAGCAGCGAGAGGGCCGAAGGTGTGTCAGGCTTGTCCTTTTCTAAAAGCCTCGTCCTCATGGCAGGGCCTGGCCTGTGTTACAGTCACAGACTGTTCGGCGTTTTTAAAAAGATATAATTAACATCCTCGAACATCATTCTTAGAGCTGTTTTCAGAAACGTTTTCAGAATTACTAAAGGCTGTAGTACTGCTCTGCAGTTTGCATGTGTTGCCTGGGAGCACCCCTTTTAAACAAGGTGTTGGAAACATCATCTGCTTGCTTTGTGCCAGAGAGGTACCGCAGGGAAACTGTAAAGTAACCGATCTTTTTCTCCTTTATTTTTTAGTACATTAAAGTTTTTATGTCATCTTATTAAAAGATGATATGATGATAAAACGGGTAGTGTTATGTTATTTCATAGTTCAGTTATAGCACATATATCCCAAATCGGGATATCAGGAATTTATATTCATTTTTGTCATTCCAAGGAAGGAAGAAGGTTGAAAAGTAATATCAGCCCCAGAAGTGAATTGTCAAATCTCTATTGTTTCTATAAAAATTAGATATCAGAATACCTTTGAGAACTTGGGTTGAATTTAAGTCATCTTATTTTGGTGTGAACTGTGTTTGTGCTCACTCAAAGGCATTTCTGAGCAGATTTTGTGAGGAAGAAAACTGTACGTGATTTATCATCATGCTTGACAGTATTCTTCATAGCGTGTCTGTCATGTTCTTAAGCTCTGTGGGAGAGAGTTTTTTTTGATAATTGTAGCTCTTACTTGGTTAAATACACTGCTGCATCTTAAAATGTAAGCACCTGTAAAATGTAGTACCATGAAAATAAATTAAAATTAAATCCTAGTCAAGAAGCTGAAAATAAAAAGCAATTTGCCACAGAACATAAAAGCTTTTAAAAATGTTGAATTGTGCCAGCAAGTTGATGCCTCTGGATAGGTATAGTAAAGGAGCCCAGCTTGTCTTCCAGGATGTGCTGTTTCTTCTATCATGAAGAATGATCAACTTCTCTCATCTTTCTGAATGTCACATGTCATTGAAGCTGTTCACCTCCTGACTAAAGGTTTATGAATGTGATGTTGAGATTCTCCTGAGCAGGTGTAACTGCATCCTGCCTGCAGATGTGAATTACACTGTTGTTCATTTCTGTCAGCCTGAGAAGCTGACTGACCTCCCACTGAAAACCCAGTCAACATACACCTGGTTAGGTTAATTTTTACATTCTTATCTGGTCTTTTGAAATTAATCAATTTGCCTTCACATGCTCTTTTGTCCCGGTGTGTGAGGCGAGGCTGTGAGACACCAGCAGTGACAGGGTGGGGTGCCCCCGGTCAGTGCTCCCTGAGTGGCTGCCCCAGCAGTGGGAACAGCTTGTTCTAACCCCCTGACACGGGAGGCAGCAGGAGCAGAGGGAAGAAAACATAAGCTGCTGACCATACATGGAAATGGGTGGTAGTTTTAAGATTAGTAAAATGTTTGGGCCTTCATTGTCTTGATTCCATGTGCTTAATCTCTGCTCCCCAAAGGCTGAAGGTCCAGTGAGCTACATTTCCCCTTTGGTTTCCAAGGGGCAGCTTTCTTCTTATCCCTGGCTGAGATTGTCAAGACAGTTTTTCCTTCAGCTCTGAACTGCTCTTTTGTCCACATCGGTGCCCTGGAGATGTCGGTTCCATTTATCTGCGAGCTGAGGTTATCTCCGTGAGCCCACTGTGATGTGCAGACACTAGTGCTTATTGGGAAAGGGGAATATATGTGTACACAAGTGACATACATGTTATTTTAAAATGCTTCAAATCAAAATTTCAAAGCTTTCTTGACTCAAAAGGCTAGCCAATTTTGGTTCATCTCTTACTTTTCATTTCTTTTCTAAGCAGATTAACTTGACTGGGCTGAAGGAGCTAGAGTACATATAGATACATATATATCATATATGTACATATAGATACATATATGTACGTATAGAGTACATATATATGCAAATAGAGGCAGAGTTGGTGTCTTCTGACTTGCTAGAAATCTGATATGGGTAAATTAAATTTCTAGTGCTTGTTCTTAACAGATCTCAAACATCATAAACAGAAGAATGTGTCCACTCATTATTTAAAATTCTTTTTCTTTTTTAGGCTTCCTTTCTTGTTGATGAAGTCAGCAGCATCATTAAAGAGGTAATTTAAACATTTTCACTTTGTTGGTGTGAAATTTCATATGCTGTATGCTGCATACTAAAAGGCATTCAGTAAAATGTGGTGATATGCAATAGATTTCTAGGTAGGTTGCTGTCAAAGTACAGCATGTTGATTTATGGAAGTGTATGGACTTCAGTGGAAATGATACCAAGCTTTAGCTGTGATATATACTGCAAATCCAAGAGATATTTAAAGTAATTTCATACACTCCTCCCTGGTTGCAGTGCATCTCTGTTAGAATTTCTAGGGGGATGTTTGATGTTAAACACCGTACAAATAGATTCTATGTTTTAGTAAAATACAGGAGCTTTTTGTAGACTGTGTGCGTATGCGTGTTACTGTGTTCTTTCAAGATGCCTTTCTCCAAAGGGAGTTCTTTTTGTTTGGAATGATTGAACTATTCTTGTTGCTAAGAAACATGAATTTTCTGTCTAGAAAATTTCTAGCAGGATTTGGAATTCCTCTTGTAGACTAGTGCAGCCTGTTTGTTGTTGCGAAATAACTGTTTTGGCCAAACTCTATAAATTGAATACACATACTTATTAAAGCTTACTAAATCCTCGTGTCTCTTCTGAATTCAGTTTTGTGGTGATTTTTTTTTTTCATAATTTCTGTAATGAAACAATGTGCCAATGAAAAATATGTAGGTTTAACATACTTTTGTTTATATCTTAAAGGGGAAACTATCCTTCTAAGTAAAATGGATTATTTGGCTGGAGGCTTCTGATCTGTTAGTAACCAGCAACTACATGGGTCTTCTGTTTTAGTCTGGGGTTTGTTTCCCAAAATTGATTCTGCTCAAAAATTGGAATTTCATTTCCATAGAAGAATATGTGTGAATGAGCAATTTTACTACTGTGCCTTTTAAAATTCTCTTCAGGACTGTTTAAATGCAGGACCCTTTTCATAATTGTGACTGTAGGACATTACAAATAATCTAAATCTCACAGAATGAACAGAGGGTGGGATCTATGGTGATATCCCCTGTGCCTGGCTCAGACTGTGACCTACATGTTTTCAATAATTGAAAACACTTCCAACAGCCAGTGTAGACCAGCAGTATTTAGGCTTTTTCTGTGGGTATGGGGTCCACGTTGGAAGGGGTTAATGGGTGCCTTGCAGTTGACAGCAGTGCAGCTCCCTCATCTGTTTGTCCCCCCCAGGCCATAGAGAGTGCTATCGGTGGCAACGCCTACCAGCACAGCAAAGTGAACCAGTGGACAACAAGTGTGGTGGAACAAACCCTGAGCCAGCTCACAAAGCTGGGGAAGCCCTTCAAGTACATTGGTGAGCTCAGCTTCCCCTTTTCTCTGAAAGCTGGGGTAGTCAAGTGTCTGTCCAGCCAATAGGCAGGGGGCAGCAGAAGATCTCAGAACCTTGTCTCTAAACGGCTCACAGCCACGCATGTTTGTTTATGTATGTGCTAAGTTGAGCAAAAATGGAGCTAAATGCTAATTAATGTTAGTGAGAAATTAATCAAAGCTTCTCTTCTGACTAACAGTGACCTGTGTGATTATGCAGAAGAATGGTGCTGGGCTACATACAGCAAGTTCTTGCTTCTGGGACAACTCCAGCGATGGTAAGGAAAACAACTCTTGGATTTTCCATCTAATGACAGTCTCTTTGAGACTAGGCAGCATACTTCCCCCCCACACAAGTCTGTAGTTTTGGAGTAATAGCATACCATTTGGTATTTTTTCCATTTGGCTGTGATGTTAACTGAGCTGTGTATGAAATGCTTGGCTGTTGTGAAAGCTTTATTCTTAAGATTCTTAAAGGAAACAAGTATAAAAATGCATAGAGGGGCATGTATGTAATCACTTCCTTCTATTTCTGAAACCCTTTTTTTGTATTTGCAGGAACCTGCACTGTGAGATGGGAGAATAAGACCATGTACTGTATTGTCAGTGCCTTTGGACTTGCAATATAATTGCCTTGAAATTTTTCATTCTTCTCTTTTCTATTCCAGCACTTGATTCCATCTCCACTCAAACTGTGAATACCTGAACAACTTGTTTTTAATGCATTTTTTTTAGTAACTTTTCTTCAAAGATAGAAATTTGAAAACATGTTTTTACCTGTTTTATGTTTGTACCTAGTACCACACCAGTGTTTTCTACACTTTTTTATCACTTCAAAACTTCTCTTCAAGGTGCTAATACTGAAATCTGCTGCAGTGTAAACACTTTCTCTAGATTTCTTTTCTCAGACCAATATAAATGAGACACTGACTTTCACACTTTGTACTTTTGGTTAGCATTAAATTATTGAAATTCATAGCCATTGGTGTGATTAATTTAAACTTAAATCTTTTGTTATTGGGGGAAAAAGTTTCAATTTTTTTCAATTCTCTTCAAGATAGTTGAGGTACATACAGTGAAAAGCACTTACATAATTTTGCCAAAGTCACTACGAAGTTGCAAGAAAATTAGATTATGTTTATCAAAAAGTAACTTAACTGCATTTTTGGGACCTGTTTAATCTTTCTGTATGGTATTTAGAGCATGGAACAATAACTACCTTCACTGAACAAAAAGAAGAAATTTACACATTCTGGAAGTGCTCAGCAAGCTATACCTGGGTAATCATTCACTTCTGCAGTCAGTTACGTGTGCTAAGTAGGCCTTGAACTTGCTTGCTACACTCCATGTTAATTTTGCTGATAGTGAGAGTGATGAGTTCTGGTAGCTGATGAAACATGATCCTTTCTGAAAAAGGGAAGAACTGCCTTGAGGTGATGTTACTAAATGTGAGAAAGTCTCCTGCCTTCTAGAGTAAAGTTGCAGAAGAATAACAAGTTTCCAGCGTAGGCTTGGGTAATGTTTTGTCAGCTAATTAAAGAAATGGGAGCATACTATGAATTCTAGAAAACATCTGCCAACAGCTGTAGCTGTAGCTTACTGCTAATGAAGCTGCAAGAGTTACAAACTCATGTGGGAGAGCATCCCTGGGCTGGAGTCAGTCTAAGCAATCTGTGATTTGCTTCTTTGTAGGAAGCCCTGTCTCGTGTTCAGAATCTGGCTCTCAGCTAGAGCTATTTAAAAGACGATTGCTAATACAACAGTGTGATTCCGTGATCTGGAGAGATGCAATACTGCAGATTCAAATGACAGGAGAGCATTTGTTTGCCATAGTGTTACGTGCTCTGTGCTAACTCTGCTCAGTATAGTCAGACTGTGGAAAGCCCTGTGCTAGGCAAGGCTTTGACCCCCTTCCTCCCTACCCCTATCTGTTGTCAGAAGAGGAAAACAGGTGTATCTGTTAGCAGCTTTGGGCTTGGTACATTTGAGACTTCTGATAGAGCTGTAAGGCTTCTGTATTTCCGTTAGCATCAGCTCTGTAAATGCATCTCCATCATGACAAGCCACTTAATTCTTCTCACATATGTCCTAGTGAGTGCTATAGGCAATACAGAGTGTGTGTGTATACCTGAGCCTGAGGAGCACATGCCTTACATTGCTGTAAGAGAGCTTTAGTATGGGTTCAGTCTTAATTCAGAAATGATAAAACACCTGTAAAAAGAAAATATTAAAATCAGATTGAGTAACGTGCCCAGAACAGTCACCAGGATCAGAGAAAAACTTGTCATGAAAAGAATAAATCTTTGCTCGAGTTGCTAAGGAAATTTTTCATACTTTTCTCCGTTCTATCATGCCAGAATGATGCTGGCAGTGTAGTACCTAATGAATTATTTATTTATACTTAAACAGTTTTGTGCACTTTGAGTCAATATTTGCTTCTTGGTCAAGCCATTCAGACATTCCTTGTCCTTTGTTCATATTAATAATAGTATATCCCTTGATTTTTTGCTGTTTGTTGGTTCATGCATATGCTGAGCTGCAAAAAAAAAAACAACAAATGTTTGAGATGCTTGTCAGTGTAAAGGCCGCATGGGAGGAGAAACCCCTGTTGCGTTAAAACAGGAGTTGTGCTACAGAAAGGCAGATACAGTTTTATAGATGGTTTTACATGTGAGCAATAACCAGTCCTTGCAATGTAAGTTTTAGGACTACAGAAAGGGTTTAGAGGTTGTGGAATTTTTGGGCGTTGGCTTCCCACTCCCATTATTAAAACAGTGCTTTTCTTTAAAATTGCATCGCAATCGTATATTACTGTTTCGGTGTTCTACAGTAACTGATTTTTAAATTTTCATTACCTTCAAACACTTCAGTTTTAAGCACTTTTTCCAGAGGCCAGCCCATCTCAGTACCAAAGTAAAGCATTTGGGTGATGAGCTGGCAGAATCCTGGCTCTAGGTAATTAATTTGCCTTTAAAAAAATAAACCCAAACTGTGGATGGAGCATTCCAGGTAATTACACAGTCACTCTCTTGCTTATTGCTGTGGCTCTTCATATGATTACAGCTACAGAGATGGGGGCATGGCAGCCCCAGTCTGCAGGGGAGGAGGAGGAAGGGGGAAGGGGGAAGGCATTTACTGTCACTGCCAGAGAGGAGTCTGATCTGTGCTAACTAAAACCTAAGGAAACGGCTCCAGGATTAAGTGATGCTGCTAAACGAGCACCACTCTATCTGGTACTGCAGCCAGGAGCAAGCTGCATATCCATTTGTGCAGGGAAGTTTGTGGCCATTTTATTCAGCACAGAGAGATTTCAGTCTCCCCTCGAGTTTATATAAGAAATGGCAGCACCCCAAAAAGTAAGTAACATGCTGATTGCTTTTGCAGCTATGAGCAGACTTGTGAAAGATAGAATTGTAAGGAGTTGATGAATGACATCAGCATCTTCACCATCTCTAAACCTGGTTTTTATTACTGGTATTAACGTTCACCAGGAGAATTCTCACTTCCAGCATGACCACAGAAAGCTTTGCAAAGCCACTGAGAAGCCATTTGAAAATGCTAGGCCCCTTATGTAACCTGGCTGGCTTATTTTAAAAACTTAGCAACCTGTCCTTCTACCTTCAAGTCTGGGCAAAATAACAAACCCCCCTCCTCCCCCAAATAAACAATACAAAACATCTGTGATGACGCAGCTTCTTGGATCCCATCTTTATGCAATTAACCAAGCTTAAATATGCATAAGAAAATGCACGTAAACTGAAAATATGGGTAAGTCATGAAAACAGCTTATGAGAAGGAAACCAAAATTCAGTAGAAGGAAAATAAACCCAGGATACAATATAAAGATATAAAACTTTATTATGAACATATTTAACAATGATTATGCACATAAAGTCTTCCAAGAAACTTCCTTGAAGTAAAATATTCAGTTTTCCTTCATATTCCACATCAGCATTAAGTTTTACAACATAAATGGATAATTTGCTGTTATTAGCACAACTTACAGATACACAGAATATTTAACACGTCCTCATGCACACTTTCTCAAAGCAGCATTTAATTACAGCTTCTCATTAAACAGAGCATTTATCTTACACATTTTTATACCATTTTGGTACACAATTTTTCCATATTTTCATTTTACATATTTACAAACTCCTAAAAAAGTTTTACAGTAATGCAAAAGTTATTACTGGCATAAGCAAAAGGAAATGGGTGGGGAAATTAGGTGACTATGGATAAAATGTAGTCATTTGGCTCAGAAAAAGACAACAGATGGAAGTTTTTCCTAGCTGGAACTGTTCTCCCCAGTTCTGGTACCACAGATCCAATGCACGAGCTGTTTCTCACTGGTGCTAAGCCTTAGGCTTCTTCTTTGCCAGTCCTAGGAAAGTTTCCACCAATTTCAACACCAACTGGATTTGTAAAGCAAATACTACAGAAAGTATCTGCTATGACTGGCTTGCACTCAATTATTGATTTCTTACAAGTCCCTTATAATCACTGTGTACGTGGAAGTTTTGCAGTTATTAATGGATGACATCTCCTTTAGAGCCAGGATCACTGTGTGCTGTGGGGCCTTCTTGTGTACATTTCTTGTTTTGTACAGTTGCAGTAGTTTATTACTAAATACAATAATTTCATAAGATGGAAATAACTACTTTAGCAGTAATAAAAGGAAGGTCAGGCTAGCTTCTTAAACAGATTTCTTCTGTTTGACCCTTAGATTTCAATACTTAACTCAGAGGTGAATTTATGCCACCTACGCCCAAGGTGTTTACAATCCATACAGGAATATTCTTTAAATACTGTCTCTGCTCTCCAATCATGGAAATAAGAGGAGTCTTACTAGCAAAACTAGTTACTCATCTGCTTCATTGCTTTTGCCATCTTACTGTATATTGAATTTGATGCAACAGTGATTCAACCAAGCTACCATAACACTGTAGCACTTCCAAAATACAAAGCTATTTTGCATGGCAAACATTGCTTAAATATAATCTCTAAAAATGACCACAGAAATTATTTTCTCACTATTTTCATAGTGAGATACTTACTCATACATTTCCCATTCCTAGCTTTTCTATTTCCACTTCAAATGTGGTGATGTAGTGAAGTTTATTCAAACAAAACAGCAAGAGAAATGGGTTGAAAATAATCTTCAAGTTAGATTAAAAATATGGTTTTTAGTTAATGAGATCACAAGGCATGACACTATTTGAGAGTTAACTGTAACAAGCAGTTCAGACTGTGATAAGAAACATTAGTGTACTTTGCACATTGGTCTAATTTTATCTCTTCATAATAATTTAGGAGAGACTTAAACAGTATCAGTGGAAAAATATGAGTATAAGAATCCTGTAAATATCAGTTTTTGAGAACCTACTTCCTGTACCCACTGTTACTCCAATGGAACTTGAAAGGATGTGGCTTATGTAAACAATGCCAAATTGGTTGCCAAGTCTGACTCTGCACATTCAAATAGGGAGAGCTATCTCAAGAATAATAAAAATGAGAATGGACTCTACAATTTTAGCATACAGAGCATCTCCCATACCCTTTCAAAATAGTCTAAAAAGAAGTGCTGAAGGTACATTTTACTAGAGTTTACTGGAAAGAAAACCACCACTAACTTGAATTCCCTTCTTTAGTGTTTACCTATATGTTCTTCTAAAATAATACCAATTAAGAAGTAAAGGGGAAGAACCTGCTTTTCCTCCCCAGCAATTTCCTTGCTTTAGCCATACAACAGTGCTTTGGCTTCTAACAAAGAAACAATCCCTGGCACAAAAAGTTTTTCATTTCAGATACTCTCCAGAAATTTCACAGCTCTTCATAATTTTAGAAAGATTTCCCTCTCACTCACACACACACACACCATGTCTCACAACACATCTTTAGCAGAGCACTGATTGAATCTGAACTGTTCTATGACAGCAAGGGTGCAACCACATGAAGCAGTTCCTTTGGTCCTCTCTAAGTGAGATGCTGCCTTGTGCAGCCTCCCCTTCATGATCTTGAACAGCCACCAGGAGGTTATTGCAATGAGCACAGTCTGGAGCAGTTGTTGCATTAAAGCACAACAAATCTCCTTTTTCCCCAGTATGATTTAGCAAGTCTAGCAGGATTTCATTGCACTATTCTGCTTGAACTTCTTTAATGATGAGCACAATTCTCCAGTGCAACCCAGCACCATATCGTAGTAGATTAACAGTGCTTTTGAGTCTTCTAAAGCAGCAGGGCAGAGAAATGTTACAAGAGTAAATCTCTGTTACAACTACATTAAAAAAGGAGATACTTTTAGAAGGGTCAAGTATCTGAAAGCAAAAGTAGTTACAAACAAACATCCTAAATAAAGAACCAAACAATGGCATAGGAGAAAACCAACTTCTAAACAGAGAAGCAGCAGCATTGTACAAGGAATACTTAATTCCCATATAACTTTGTTCCAGCACAGACTGGAATACAGATAATCACAAAATGTGCTAGTAAAAGTTCCCATCATACAGGTGGAGACTGGTATGACAAAGAAGCTGAACTCTGCACACAACACGCTCACAAGCTGACTCTCAGGCATGTTCAACACACGAGCAACCATAACTGTTCCTAGCATGTAGAGTAACTATCTATTAATACAACTTATGGGAAAACTGATGTAGGAAGAAAAAACGCTTAAAAATGAAATGTTTGGGAATTTGAAACTCTAATTCCTTAGAAAACTTTCATACTCTATTCCCTGCAAATAACAATCCCCACCAGCATACAAGACCAGTAAGAATTCAGTACAGGCTTCCTTCTGAGATTTTTTGTTGCTGAAATACTTCTGTTTGAAAGGGCTGTATAAAAAAAACCAATACAGACACTTCTGCTGTGGCAGTAAAGCATGTCATGAAACATAATTTTGCACCACTGAGACTATTTTGGCTCACTACAACTTGCCTATTTGCCCGTATCTTGCACTTATAAATCTGGTAAACTCACTGAAATGTATTCTAAAAATGGCCTTAAGTCTGTATCACTTATTTGAAGGAAGAACAGAAAACTTTTGTCTTCTTGCACTGATGAAAAAAAACCCCAAAAAACAGAAACCAAAACACTTCATTCCCTGCCTCCAGCTCAAAATGCTAAGGTAGAAAATTGAAATGAGGCACTTCATACCACAGTGCACAGTATACAAAACAGCTAATGCAGAATGGAACAGATGAATGGCAGTATGCTGTACATCATCCTAAAGAGAAAAAAAAAACAAAAACCAAAACCGAGCAGCAAGGAAGCAATTGGAAACGCAGTACATAATCTGTGAGACTGTTCAATGGAAATAGACGAAGATTTTAGTTCACAGACATCCGGCTATCAGGCATTTTATAAGACATGTAAAACTTTTGGTTTCTTCAGTTTTCACCACAACCATTTCCGTCATTTGTTTTCTCAGTTTTATCCTTGTAAACAGAAACAGAAGCAGGATGCCCTTCCTGGGGGTTGGTGCTCAGATGACAGCAGATTGTACAAAGCCAAAGAAGTTTTCTATCTAGGAAAACTTCAGAATTGGCTGAGCTCCAGATGAACAAGTCTGTCTACATTGAAACCAGTCAATCAATCACTGTCCGACTCTTCTTTATACTTGGCTCTTATAGCTTGGCCATTCTGAAGGGGCATCTCTTCATAATCACTCCTGTGAAACAGACACATATTGTAACTCCTGAACATGGAAGTTCAGATTGGAAGTTGAAAATAAAAAGTTAAGTTCTAAACTACAATGAGGCATCAAATTGTTACTTGGGTGAGAAGTTGTTATCTGTTTTTCTTCCTTGTGGGAGCTATGAACAACAAATTATTTTTCATCAGAGGATGATGCGTAATAAGTTATTCCAGCGAAAGCCATTTCTCACACAGATTTGCAAGAAGCAAGCTGGTACTACCACTACTCATCTAACTAACCAAAGGCAAGCTATCCCAGCATGAACTTGTTCAGGTTAGTGCAGTGTTGGTCCTATCCTCACAGTCCAGCCACTTCAGCACCTTTGGTAAGAGGTGAAAACATTATGGGTGAACTTCAGTGTCCAGCATAGGGACACCTGATTGGGATGGGTTTCAAGGGCTACTAAAATTCTCATATTACATAAAATCACCCAAGTCAAGGAAGTTTTGCTAGACTTCATTGTTCTTCATTTGATAAGTGCTGGAGACTTAAGAAGCACCACTCTCCTTCCCTAAAGCATTTACATACGAGCTGAGTCTTTGCTAATTCCATCTGACTCCTGCTGTCCTTCTCAGTGTAAAAAGGAAGCCCTTTCCCCTCAGCTCCTACTGCCTTCACTCCATGAGCTACCAGCATCATAATACTTTGTTACCTGTTTGTATCAGTGCCACGGCAATCCCTTTTAGAAACCAAAAAGAAAAAAACAAATTCTCATTGTATTTCCGTTTCAGAAAAGGCTACATTTCTATTCTTTAGTCAGAAAACTTGCACTAACAAACCCTTCACTTAATTAATGTGTAAAAGAATACTACAAAAACAACATACCAGAAGTAACTCTCCATAGATATTTTATAATCTTACCCATAAATCACATCATCATCTGAATCATTCAGCATAGAAAAAGCAGGATTGTCTTTCAACTGTGATTCTGGAAAACACAAATAAGGGTTTATTTATTGTGTTAAATATAGAAATGTGTCTGTAGTGCTAACTTAACGCTGTAGCAACAGACATAACTTCCAAGGCAGTCACAACCACAGTTCAACAAAACTATATCCAGACAGGAATTCTCTCCTTTAAATTCACTACACTTCGGCCACATAATTATAGTGTTCTTGAAAGTTAAGGAGACAACATAATTATCTCATTTTTAGACAGATAGTTGTCTAAGTTCATTTTCTCCCCTGTGCAGTTTCCTGTGTCGTATTTCAACCTGCATGTACATTGGTAATTCTTAATCAAAATTCTGTATGTATTTTAAAAGCACAGACTTCTTGGTTATTTCAAAGCTGAAAATATAGTAGACCAAAGCTGGAATTCCTTGATTGCAAGTCAATGATTATGCAGTTATTTTCTATCCTTGAAAGAGATGAAGGAAGGAGTTGTACCTTTGAGATGAAAAGAAACACATACTTTCCCATTGCTATTTATGACAATTCCTTCTAGCTTGTTTTAAGGCCTTCATTTCTTGCATAATCTGTGCTGCTTAGCTGCAGTTCATAGTTTATATGCAAATAAAATTTAACCTTTTTTCCTGGCAGCATTTTATCTTCTGCTTTCTACAAACAAATAATTCTGCAACCAGCAGAAGGCTTTCAACTTTATCTGCATCCAGCCAGTTCTTCTTCCACTCTGGATGGAAAAATAGCACTTTTCTGAAACAGTTCTGTCCATCTCAACTCTAAATTAGAAAAAGGACAAACTCCACTATTTAGTGCCTTCTCCCTGCATGCTCTCAGCATACAAGATAAGATTAGACAGGCTGCTAGATAATCTCATCTCCTTTCCCGTGAAAGGTTGGGCCACATCATCTTTCCAGGTCTCTTCCAGCCTGGGCTCTCCTGTGGTTCTGTACCTTGAACAGAATGCTTAAAGTGGAAAATGTACTCAGTAAAAATATTTTAATGATCTTTATCTGTTAGTGAGGGAAATGTGTTATAATCATCATGTAAGCCAGACTGTATCCTTTACATCAGAATGCAAAACCAGAGCTGCCACTGATTCAGTCTTTTATCTCCCTTTACATGGGCCTGTGCAGCCCTCTCCATAGCAAGTTTGCCAAAATTCCTCCCATATTAGAGATCAGTTTCACTCCTACTTTTCCAACAGCATTTGGATTTCAGAGTCCAGTTTGCCAGCATGCCAATGTCTCAACCTGGATTAGAACAAAGTACAAATGAAGTGATGCTGTTCCTTAAGGGCTGTCTGTGAGTCACTTCAAAGACTGGTGCATTACATGCAAACATCACACTGAATGTAAACTTGATCTAAGTGCACAAGAATTCAAGCCTAGCTAATCAGCTGATTATACTTTGTGCTCCTTCATATTTCCAATACTAATTTGCTCAGAAGCAGTGACTGCAGCTTCTCCTTATGTTAACTCAAAGCAGTTCAGAACAGTAATGAGACAAATGGAATACAAAGACATTGCACAGCATCTGCTAATACGCCAGCTCTTGCCATCCACGTTTGCCAGACAATGCTCACACTTACCATACAGTGCATTCTTCGAGGGGGAATATACGAAGGCTAACGTGTAGAGATAGAAGTTCAGTAACCCATAAAATGATAAGAATTCAGCTGGTAGTAAGTGTCAAGGATATTGCTCAACATAGTTCTATACACAGGAACTTTGGAAACAAGACCCAATGCATACACAGGCTGTTTCAATGGAAATAATGTTTACCTCACTGAAGTTTGTGAGCATGAATGGCTAAACAAACTGCCTGTTTTAAATTCAATGACAACTGATGTACTCAAGCTATTTCAAGGTAAAGCTCCCACTGAAAACAAAACTTTAACACAAGTAACATTTACTCAGGTACAGTCTGCTCTTCAGCAGTGGAGTACATGGTCAATTGAATAGTTCTGCCTTGAATGCTGAAAGAAAGCAGAGTAAGTTGGGTGTTCAGATGGGTTTGGTTTGGTTTATTTTTTAAAAAGTTCTTCCTTGGCACAGTGACGAAGAAGGAAGGAGAAAGGATTACATGTGGATAGAACTCTGAAGATGGTTTCTTGCCACTGTTTTAGGTAAATACTGAAGGTTTTACATATTGTTTTCTCCTACCTCCCACTCATAACTAAGCTAATCAGCAACCAGAACAGCTGCAGTCACACAAACACTCTCACAAAGCAGAATGTATTAGGATCTCATGGTTCAGGGCCAGGAATACAGGTCACAATCCTGCTATTAACAGATATCAGAAATAAGTCTCTCCCAAGCCACTTAAATTCTCTGTTGTGACCTGTATCACACGTAGACTCGGACCAATACTCAAATGCATTTTCAGTGACATCAAAACTATTAATTTCTCATATTTTAGTACACCCCATGACAACTGCTAAGTATAGCACAAACAGTTGAGGCAGCAAATACAGCCAAATCTGCCATAATATCTCATTAAAATTAGTTAGATTATGCACCAGGCATGCATACCTATGACTTCATTCCTCTTGGAGACTATCACAAACAGTACTGGTGCATTTGATGTGGACACACTAGACTGAGAGTGTCTAGGTCACAACCTTTACAAAGAGCCATTAAAAAACGCTGACAGGAAATCTCAAACAAAACAGACTCAACTTCAGAAGTCCACCTAGAAGTCAAAGGTCTCAGGTACATCACTTTAAAACACCTTCTGCATAAAAACAAATTAACATTCCTACTTCACAACACAAGGATATAGTTCTGATAATGAGTTGACAGCTCAGCAACAAAGTTGTCCTGTAGAACTTGTGCTCCAAAGCGTAGGTAGAGTATAACAATGCTGTGGGGGGGGAAAAAAAGCATATAGGTGTACCGTGTCCTTAGGCTACAAACTTGAAACAGTAGTTTGACAGAAGAGTATATGAGAGAATAATTATGTTAATATGCTGACCATTTATTTTAAGATACATTTGCTTTGCTAGTTCTAAATTAAGAATCATTCTTTTATGATTAAAAGTTAGCACTCAGCTGAGAAAAGCAGAAATCCTCAGATTTCATCTACTACAGACAATCCAATAATCAACAGCTATTTGAAATAATAGCTTGGTGTAGGGAAAACAGATATTAACAGCAATGTAAGAAACTAACTGTAAAATTCTGCTTTGGCTAAATGAAGCCTACAAAGCTACAGTAGAGCTCTGCCAAGTGAACTTCTAAATCTTGTGCACTGCCAAGGTAATCAAAATTATACAAAGTTAGCTCAAAAGGCCTCATGAAGGGTTAAAACAATTAAGAAATGCTTGCCATCACAGTAATATTAAAAGGCATTCTTCAGTTTCATTGACTAATTTATTAGCAGCAAAATTTATTCAAAGCCCTGAAAAAAAGGTTAGGTAAGTTAGAGTACTGATAAATGTACTTTGAAAAGCCTTACCTAATGACAAGCACTACAAAGGTTAATGCAGTCAAGAATTTTAACCTGAGATCTGAAAAAGATTGAGAAAAGTTGTTATCAGTGAATTTTTACACCTGCATCTAGGAGAAGCAAGGCCATTTGGGAAGACTCAAAAGAAGTATTCCTTACCAACATAAGGCATGTTTCGAAGTTCTGAGCATGCCCTCACTATCAGGAACAAAAGGTACAGAATGTATGTGGCTGCCACCACAAGGAAGAAGACTTTCATTCCCTATAAGGAAAGTGTTAGGTTTTATTATTTAATAAGAATTCATCTATTCCTTCTTCTGTCAATAGAAATAATTCCCAAAAGCTCAACATAGAATGGTCCATTTATGCAGGGAAAGTAGGCTCATGAAGCAAGGATGATGATATACTCAGGGACATTTTTGGGGAATGTAGAGAAAGGACACTTAATAGAAGCCAGAATTTTGTTAGCCGAGTTCAGAGTTGGCTGAATCTCGACAATTTTCTAAAAACACAGCTCCCAAGAACAATACAAGGACCCATGTACATCAAATCTTCCTTTAGAACAAGAAAGTCTGAAATTTAGTAGGGTAGGGACCTTGGAGGCAGTTAAGATGTACAAAACTGAATAACAGACTTAAACTTTTTTCTTTCAATCCCAACAAACTTGTGTTGTTTTGTCTCCAGATTTGCAAGACAATTTACTTTTCCCAATGGGACAGATCTCAATACAGTCTATGCATGATCTAAAGCAAAAACAAAAGTACTCTAGTCAGAGTAAGATTGTCTGACCAGCATTTTCTGTTATCAAAACTGCGTTATACATTTTTACAGAAGAACAAGCTCCCTCTCTCCTTACATTGCCTAACTGTACCTGACCATTGGACAACAAGAAGTCATTTTTTACTTACCTGGAAATTACCTGTGTCAACCCTGTATTGATATGTAGGATCATGTACTTCATTCACGCTAGAAAAGATTCAAAATTAAAAAGTGGTACATGCACAACTCCAGACAGCGTTAAAAAGACATGTTGACAAAGAAACCCCCTCACAAAGAAAAGGTTTAAGGTTGCTGTACAGAGTTTATAAGAAAAGGGTTTGGCTGTCTAAGTTGGTGCAATGCCATTAATTCCAATGGAGTCAAGACAATTTACCATATACAGCAAACTATATTTGAAGAAATATGGAGGATTTAAATTTGGATCATGTCTAATCTCCCCACCCATTTTTTAGCAAATGCGTATCTTGTAAATTCCTACAGGCCTTCAGGATTCCAACAAGTCTTCAGGATTCAGTGTCTACATTTTATCCTTAGAAAACTGTGGCATGAGGCCTTCCCTCATAGCAATTTTACTAATAGCATGAGCATTTTCTGCAACTGCACTGCTTTTAATAATGTACAATGGCAAGGAGAAGGCTAGAAGTTTTCTTGCTTCTGAGAGATAAAATAAGAGGCAAACACTTGAGACTAAAACAGCATAGAAACTACAAATGTACTAAAATGGATGAAGTTTCTTGGGTGGGGAAGAGTGACACCATTATCTTAACACAACAAATTGGAAAAAAGGGGGAGAACCACTAAACCAAGCAAAAGAAGAGTTCTGAGTAATAACAGTATAGCTTGACTAAGCCATGCCAGCAACAGTTGTGCAGGTTTACTAGTCAAGACAGTCAGGTCAAACTATGCTATAATTAGCTTCAGAGAAACTGAAGCTACTAAAAGCTGAGCCATAGCACTAGAGTGATTCTTGTAGGGAGCCATAACATACTGACAAAGTAGTGATTTCTAGATCGCACTCAGATTTAGGAAATTATTTACTACTAGGTTGTCCTCAGAGAACTGTTTTCAAATCAATCACAATTTGCAGAACAGAAAGATGTAAGAATTTGGACTCCATTCCTGTATCACAATTTGAGAATTAAGAAAGAGATACCACTAGGTACATTCCATCTTCTCATTTTTTAACACTCTCAGCTCATACTTGTGCAATACATTTTGAATTACTTACGTTTGCCATATTCCCAGTGTAACGGAGGCCAGCCACAATAGTCCAACAATAAAGAATTTGGGCAGATAGAAAGTTAAGCACTTCCTTTCCCCCTATTAAGAAAACAATAGTGTGGTAAAAGTGTGAACACCTTCAGATTTTATTTATTCTTGACAGAATAAAATAACTATCATCTTTGTTTCACTCAACATGAACTGGATTAAGAGACTCATCTGTATTTTCATCCTGCACAAGTGACTAGAGAAGACATATTCTATCATCATTTGTTTTAATAAGATGAAGTATAGATGGAGCATCCTATTGACAGGTTCCCACATATTTCACTGATAATGCAAATACAGGAATAGGCTCCAGAATTCCTATTTCTCTTATGTAGTATTTGTAAGTAGTTTTAAAAAACAATCAACTACCACATACAACATCAAAATGCAAGAATTCATGCAAGAATGAAGCATTATGGCATCATAATTCCGACAACTGTCCCACCTATTTAATTTAAGCTTGGTTGACTCAAAATAATCTACTTCATCATAAATCATTCTAACTCCAAAGCTTCGTATGTCACATTGTACTTTATGAATAAAATAAATATCTGTTTTGTAAGAATTTAATTTTTGTCACCTTTTGAGAGAATGGAACAAAAGAAGTCCTGTCTCCTCAGTAAGTAGAAGATATTGTTGCATCTCTTACCTGTACTCTAATACCATGGTAGACACAAAGCCAGAACAACAACAGTGCGCACAGAAACAGTGACTGGAATAGATCATCCAGCATTCCAGGAAACCAGCTGTTCACCAGAAAAGAAAGGGGGAAAAATGGATCTGTAACAAGAAAAAAAAAAAAAGTTAGAGAGAGAAAAGACCTTTCACTACAAAATGTAAAGCAAAATCTATCTTCAGCAGAACCAAAAACACCTAGATTTTTTCAAATTACATCAGTAAATGAAACTAAAGCTTGTTTTATTTTAAAGAAATTAACAGAGAAAATGGTGCCTCCAGCAGCAATCCACTCTGCTTAGGAATAATCTCAAATGGTTGCCAACATTTCTAGATGATTTCAAGTTTTATTAGACTTTCTAGTAAACCAATGTTAATATGGTGATGACATGAAAAATTATTGTGTAATCACTAAGATGTAAATATTCTTCTGATACTGCTAGAAAGTGCCAGAATTTGCTGTGCTTTACTGGACTAAAAGTAGCTTGCATTTTTAACTAAAGCATGAGTATCTGAAAAATGAAGAAATAAGACAGCAAACTTGTAAGATTAAGTATGGCAGGCACCTATTCCAGTCAGAGCTTTAAAAAAATAGTTAACATCCATGTGACTAAGAACAGAATCCACCCTCTCCTCATGCCCTTGAATTTGTTACACTTGGAAAGGGTTGTTTTTTTTTTTAATTTGGTTTTTTGAAGCTTTATAAACAACTGCTTATAAGTGCAAGGATAAATTCCATTTTGCCTTCTCTTTTTTTTCCCTGCTTCTCTTTTAAAAAGGTGCCTTTCTAAAAATTCAAGGATACAAGTACCATTGTAAAGTAGCAAGAGAGGAAGTAGGATGGACATCCATTTCTGTTCAATACCCCAGTCTCTCATGGAGAATTTCCGCAGGGAATGTGCAAACAGGCACTATAAAACAACAACACCAACAATTTGTAAGGAAGGAATACAGCCTTCAGTGGTTTAACCAGAGCTAAGAGAGAGCACAGCACACAGTAAAGGCTACTTCACGAGGCCTTTGCCACTGAGAACACTGTCAAACAGGAGCCAGGTCTCCTAGTTTCTAGTTCAAGTTTGCTCACTGATCCGGTGCAAATGACTTAATTTCTCAAGCAAACTGAGAAGTAAACCACCCAATACATGAAAATCAACAATGAGTGGGGAAAAAAAAAAAAAGATGTTGTCTTGTTACTGGTCACACACTATCAAGTTCCACTTGAACTTTTTAAAAAAGCAGATTGCATTTTATAGTCACAATTACCTGAGCAACATCATCATCAAGAAAAATGCTATGGAAGCGTGCAGCACTTTGGTGTCCCTACCCTTAAAAATTCAGGATTTTAAATTTTATGTTTTTTTTTTTTATCAAACACTTATTAGTTAGGTTAGAGAGGAGATATAATCTAAATCACAGCATAGTTTAGGCTGTAAGGAACCTCTGGAGGTCTTCTAGCCCATCTTCATGTGCAAGGCAGTGATAACTTTAATACTAGATCAAGGTCAAACAGCCCACACTCTGGCCATCCTATTCCTGAGCCTACCTACACTGCAAAAAAAATACTTTTCTTTAGCATCTGATCACAATTTCCTTTGCCTAAGCAAAATCTTTTCTGTTTAATCCAAACCCAGAGTTTAGAAAAACAAGTTTTCCCATTTATCCTATTTTCTTAATGTCCCTTCAATACCACTTGTAAAAACATAAAAGCAGCAACTATGTAAGTATTTCACAAACGTTTTTACACCCATTCAGTGACATGTCAACTTTACTGCTTGGGGTTAAATTCCTAAACACAGCATTACAGAGCAGTGGTATCATCTGCTACATAATTAACTCCAGAAAAGCTGCAAATAAATCTTACCGTGACCATGAAAGTAAGAACGACAAAGACAAATCGGAACCATATTTCCACTTGTGAAAAGGTTGGATTATAGGTCTTCCACTACAAGAAAACAGAATGAGTATTTTGACAGACTACATATGACATCAATATCAGCACTTTATTGCAGATACTGAAAAGTTCTGTGGCTTTTCAAAATTTAATGGTATAACCAAATCCCGCTATGTCTCCATGGAAAAATAAATTTGTTTTATCAAAAAGGACTGATAAAAAGATAAGCAAAGAAGTCTAATTTGCTTCTCTTTTATCCTGCCACTTCATAACATACTCGGTGCTGTCATATATTAAAGCACTCTCAGGACAAATAGGATAGTCTCCTCAACTGCACTTTCAATCAAAGTCTGAATGCAAATAAATGAGTAAATCCAGTGTGTTCTTCTGTACTACCATGGTCAGATGTACAAATTGATTATGAAGAAGTCAGAAAGGTACAGGGGTACTTCCTGTAAGGAGTTTATTTTCTTTTTCACTTACTCGTCTCAGAAGAGAAAATCATGTAAAGGAAGGGTAAGTAGCTTACTAGAAAGACAGAAATCTTTACATAGGTTAAGGGGGAAAGCCTCCTTCTTCTATTCTAATTATTAGAAGGGTATAGATATTAATTATAACATGTCAGTTTTCACAAACTCTGCTCTGTTGACAATTTATCTCATACCTGGCATGCTTCTGAAGCCATTTTTGAAATGTAAGCTCCCTGGCACAACATATGCTCTGCTCATCTGAACAAGAAGCTTTACCTTTCAATGTATTAAATCTGTCAACCTCTGTCTTGTCTTTTTAAACTGTAAATGTAGAATGAAAATTATATGTAGAGAAACCTATTATACAAAAGGCAATCCATTGATTTCAACTCAGATCACCATAAACAATTGTAATAATGAAATAAATGTGACAATTTTAGTTGCTGCACCAAAGTTTGGGTTGGGGTTTTTTTGAGACTGCATAAAGGTCTGCCTTAAAGGCAGCCTACAAAGCAAGATAAAAAAATGTACAACTATAAATGCCCCAATACTTTGTTCTCTTTGAAATCTGGAACTAAATAAAGGGTTTGTGAGCTTCAGGCATTTTTTCCCCTTAGAGCTTATTTTAATTACATTCTTTATGCACTAGATTATTAAAAATATTAATATTTAGAAAGTTAATTTGGTATATTAAAAATATTATATTTTTCCTTTACAATAAGATTTTAGGTTGCTACCGGCTCCGACACACTGAATGTTATATACAGGCAAATATACCAGACCTAACCTGTATTATAAACTTTGTTTAGTTCTCTTTTCTCCCAATGCAAATGTTTCTAAATTTCTCTCTGGAGTCAAAACATATAAATGATATAAGTGCTTTATAAGCCATCTTTAGCACTATTAACTGAGACAGTTATTTCACTGGAGATCACCTGAGTGAATTATTTTTATAACCTGCTTGTGCTAGCTGAAAAAAAATATAAATTATCTTCTTCATAAGCAAAGGCCCCCGCAAAAATAACTTCATTTTTCTTTGAATTAGTTAAACCTTTCCAGCCCACACTTTTCTAAAGTCTGGAGAACTTTGCTCATTCAGATACACCTCCTGGAGAGGCTGAAAAAAAAATACCACCCTGAAGACAGGCAACATCTCTATAAGCAAATGCAGAAAACTGGATATTCTAATATTATTGTAAAAAATATCTCCCAGCATTCAGACTAAGTTTATCTATTACAGAATACAGGAGCAGTAGTTCTGAGAGATTTTTTTTTCCTTATAGAGTTAAAAAATTGGTCTAGACCTTTATCAACAGTAAATGCTATAATAGCTCTGACATTAGTAGTGACAGAAAAAATAATTAGATGTGTTTTTTTATTTATCTTCAAAAATCTGATACTTTTTTTGTTACAGTTAAAGCACACTTCCACAGCATTAAAGAGACTTATTTTACTAGTATAAACCTTTATACTTACTGTGAAAGTAATATTCTGGATGGTGTATGTTAACTTGTTTAGATCTTCAAAGCTAACAAATATGTTGTACTGAGTGTAGTTCAGGTAGCCCAGGTGAGCAACAATGATTTCACTGCATTTCTGTGAACACACAGAAACAAAAACATTCAAGTCCTCAAATGACTCCAGAATGTGCACTGTTAGTATAGGTTGTAGAAGTTGCTCCTAAATGGTCCAATATTGATGATAAATATCATATATCTCACCAATCTCAATCAGTCTGATCAAGACTTTCTTGAAAGATACCAGAGAGAGCAGAAGAAACTTGATAAAGTCAGTCAGATGGATCAGTGTCTGAACACTAAACAGTGCCACCTTTTCACCTGAGCTGGTGACAGCAACTGCTCACAGCACCAGGATGGAATCAAGTAACTCTTGTCACTAACTCAAGACGGTGAGATGGGGCTACCTCGCACTAACTCATTTTTGAAAGTTAACAGGAGGAAAGAGAAAAACCAAGTATATTACTCTCTTGGCTGTGTAATTAAATCTAATGGAGCACTACTAATTCATTTCTGAAAATTTCATAGATATGTGTATATATCTATATAAAAAGAAGACACTTGATTTACTATATATGCTTATCATAAAAAACTTCAGCTATGTCCTTCCTAAAGGACTTGCATCTGGAGGAGCTGTTTTGAATGTCTTTAAGCTTAAACATTTCAGTGAAAATTACATTAGAATCTCTGAATGTTTCTTCACAGTGGCAAAAAATCTGTTTTTTTCAGAACACAGTTGCCAGCTGATTTCAAGCAGATTCTGCAAGTGTTGGAGAAAAATTTTTCTTGCTCTGGAATCCCTTATCAAATCTTCTGCTACAATATCCCTTTCTTCAATACTGCGAAACCTGTTTAGGTGACTGAACAGGACCCACTGCTTTACTGACAAAGAGCAACTCTAACAAGAAAGAGCGGTCTTTAACAGGCAATAGACACAAGTCACAGAAGTGAACAGAAAAACGATGTACAGGCAGGTGTCTTGTCAGAATTACTGCCTACATTGCCATTATAAATAAAACTCGGGAGTCCTTCCTGAGACTGTACCTGTGTTCAACAGGTACAATTCTTATTTGCAATGCAAAGTAGGGTGCACACATATTTAAAGAAAATACACTGCATCAGAGTTTTGTTTAAGCAAGTGCATACTTGTGCACAACTGAGTAATCTCGTCCGATTGTGAACTTGATTGTTAACGTATGGTGTGCTTCCATCCTTCACCACTCCCAGGACTTTGACTGTCATTGTCACGTTCTTCTTGAGGGATCCTGGAATTAAAACAGTAAACATTAATCTGTTGCTGCATGTAGAAATTAAATCTCAAATAGAGTTCTAAAATCATTTAAAACACATATGTTATCCAAATACTACTCAGACTTACCCAGTTATACATTACTGGAGTAGGGCTACAGTATTTTTATACATAGGCAGTAAGTCACAAGCCCTGTACTGAATCTTGGTAATTGTAATTACTTGTAATTACAAATACAGTATTTCTCACCTATATACAGAGAAGCTGTACCGAAGCAGTATCATTACAATTTATACATCTAATTCTCCCCAAAATGAAGAAGGAAATGCACAGATTATCTAGATACTACTGTTTCCACAAAACTAACAAAAAATTTTTCCCCTACTGCTGCTGCTTACAATGCAATCAGTGCTGTCCATGTCTTTACCAAGGGAGGGAGTGAAGTGGAAGAAAAGCATATCAGAGGAAAAACCCGCCAAGGACAGCCAGAAAGCAACAGGATCATGTGTGTGACAAAATTAAGGATACAATAGACAGGTTGCTACAGCAGTTTCTGAGAATTAGGTCAGATTCTCACCATCGTGCTGATCCAACTCAACCACACAGGTCAGCCACAGCTGCTGGTTGTAAGTTGACAGTGGTGGTGAACTTAAATTAAATGGCTTCAGCTGTAAAAAACCCCACAAGGTTAGCACCAGCCTTTACACAGCTACATGACATATCTGTAGTTAAGACAATGAAAGGTATGTTTATTATGTTTGTGACAATATTTTTGAGAAGTGATTTATACTTCTATGCTATTCTGTGGACAGCGTGATAAGCAGCTCACACACATGTCTTCCAGAGAAGTAGCTTAAACAGCACATGTATTTCGCAAAGCACTGAAGTAAGGAAAAGTACAACTACCTAAACCCCATAAAAGCAGCAGCAATAAAACAGAAAAGTTCAGATATTAAAAACAAAATCCTGAGACCTAGCCTGAATATACAAAATAATTTTTAGCACTTTACACCAAAAGTCAGATTTGTGGGCCTTCATCTGCTACACAGTTTTAAACTTGTTAAACAGTAATTACAAAAAAGCCCAATTTTCCACTAGGTTTTTGAAAAATCCCACATTCAAGTCTAAAGAATAAAAGGTATCATTAACAGATAAAACCCACACACAGGAAAGACTTCTCAACTTTGAAATCAAGATGTGCTTTAAAAAAAATAATATCCACCCACAGTACTGTATCAATCCAAACATATATAGGTGACTGGTAGGTAAAAGAAACAAAAGCATTGTGCCAGTGTATTTAAAGGAAATGTGATTTAAGGAAAAACCCACAACAAAACCTTTTTTGCACTTTCACAAAAAATACTTCAGATATTAGGTTGACAGTGAAGAGCTAGACAAACAAAAACACAAGAACTGAGGACCAAAATACGAAAGCATTTGAGAACATGTGAATGCTCCTCTGAGGAATCTAGATCCCATGTCTCAGTCACATGATAGTGAACAATTAACAAGAAATATTTCTTTATGATAGAAAGGGAAATTACAAGAGGGATAGCATTAGTTGCCACTGAGTGCATTGTTTTTCAACACATGTTCTCAATTTCTGTTTCTGAACCCCCTACAAGAATCTCCAATATTAATTCACCAGGGAAAAACTCACATGTTTGTTTATCAGAAAGTGCTGTGCAGAAACATATGAGAAATCTCTACCCGACCTGCTCACAACGGTAAGAGACCAGAAATCGCTCCTGGGCTATTCATGGAGTAACACAGTGGTAGTACAATATTGCACATTCAGCTTCAAACTGGAAAGCACCACTAAGACATTCTGCAGTAAAAGCTTAAATATTTAAAATAACTGGGGGGAAGGAGGGAAACATTTAATATTACTAACATCAAATAATGCCATTCATATAATCTAACAATATTTATTAACTCTTACCTTCAGGCTGTTATTTAAGTCAGTTCTTGCTACAGAAGTTTCAATTACATTAGGACCTACACAATATGTAAGAAGGAAGAAAGAAAATAATATTAAAGCATATATATGAGTGATGATGTAAATATAGGCTTTCATAAATAATATTCCACTTTTCAGATGTTTCAGGTAAAGGGTAAAGCACTTGGATATTTCAACGTAATTTTTAAATTTGACCTGCATGTTCCTTTAAGCATCTCTGTCATGGTGTTTCTATGCATTATTAAATAAAGTAAATTATAAATCAAGAATTCCACGTCAAAAGCCCTGAATGTGTAGTTTAAAGTACTACAATTTCAGTAGTAGTTTTTTTATTAATATGTATCTATATATATATATCTATACATGTATATATATCTCCCAAGATTTTATGGGAATGCAGTCATGAAAGCACACAGCTACAGAACTCCCTTGCTTAATCAGAGCAGGCTGCTGAGGGACATGTCCACTTAAGTCCTTAACATCTTTAAGGAGAGAGACTCCCACGACCTGTCCGGGAAACCTATTCCAGTATTTAACCATTATGGTAAAAAAAATTTCTAATATCTAACTGGAATTTCTTGTGCTCCAGCTCGTGTCGCACCTCTGAGAAAAGCCCCATCTTCTGTGCAACCCCTGATAAGGTGGTTCCAAACAGCAGTGCAATTTCCCCTTCAGTATGAAAGAGCATGGGATATTGAGGACAAGAGGAAAGCACACGTCTTTTTATGCACATAAAACACGAAAAGACTAAACCAGGAAAGTGACAGGGAAGATTAGGAAAAGATCTGTGTGTTCAGGTTGTGAATCCTTCTGTTCAAATGGTCTCTCCCTGTATATATTTGGTCTGGCAACTTAATGGAGTTTTTTAACCCTCAAAATATGCTCTTTCAATCACAAACTCAGCATTATAAAAATTATGCAATAAAAGCAGTTTCTCATAAAGACCAAACACTTCAAAGTTACTACAGAGAAACAATGGAAAAGAAGAAGTTTATAAATGAGCACCATGGAATCACTGTCCAAGACAGGTTAGCTGTCATCACAGCTCTAAACGTGCAGCACTGCTTGGGCTCCTACAACTGCTCTAATAACAATAATAACCCTAATAGGGTTAGGGTTATTGTTATTAACTTAACTTAGGTTTATTGTTATTAACTTCAAAAGAAAAATTAAGAATTTCTGCCATCACAGCCAGAATTTCATATTAGAATTGCAGCACAACATCACTGACAGCTACCCACTAAAAAGTCTGCTCTGCATCATTGAACTGTTCCGTTCTGAAGTACATATAAACCAGATTTTTGAAAGGCATATGTTGTTTTAACAAGCACAATTGAGTTTCAGTAGGTGTTCACAGTTGGTAAGTCATCACATACCAGTAATTAAGTCATGATGAAATAAATAGAATTATCCTTTTTTAAGGGTTATTTTTTTATTGGAAGATATGAACCAATATTGGGACTGAGAAATCACAGTCAAAGTTTTTAAGAACAGCAACCAAATAATGAAGTTCTAGTGCTATAACTGATTCTTCTCTAGCAAGTGAAAAGCTTTTGAAACACAATGATGCTGCTGGCTTCCTGACTAACAAATGGAGACTAATTTACATAGTTATTGTTTTACTTTTTGTCTCGATCACTTAACATAATAACAGATGAAGGCAAAGAACCACCTTAAGGTAATGAACTGCAAAGCTACAGAAAATGAGTTCTGCACCTTGGATTTTCTTTGAACTTGTCTCACCCCAAAGATAAGACAGACCCATTGTGAAAAGAGAAAGAAAGCGATTGCAACTTGGAAAAAAGACCAAACAAGTGTGTCTGTTTTGGGTTACAGGAACTATAAGAGTAGCATCCGTCTTCAATCAAACTGTCTTGATTTCTCAGATGAAAATCAAGAGTTCCGCCAGGCTTCCCAACTGCAGGTATAGATGTTGAGTGTGGGCAATGGCATATTTAAGTAGCACAGAAAATACGGATGTATCTTCCACACTTTCATTTACTTAGTGGGTTTGGTGAGCTTTTCTCAGACTGTACCATTTAATGAGGCAGAATTCTGTTGTTAGGGCCCCTCCTTCTATTCACAGGAAGCAAGCAGCTGTCAACAAAAGCCGTGAGGAATATCACAGTAATTGTTCAGTGGGTCTCCTCCCAAGGTAAACAGCATCCTTTTAAAAATATTCTAGTTATAATAATAAACAGTATCAGCCAAACTATCCAGCAGACCAATCTTAAAAGGACAAGAATCCCACAGCCATGCCAGCTCCTGAAGGGGATCACAGGCAAGGCCCGGAACCACAGCATGGTACAGATGAGCAAGCGTTGCTTACAGCAGCCAAGTCCCCTGGGCCAAAGGTAACCATATCACCAGATTACTCTGCCTGCAAACACAATACACCAGCACAGCTCCCTCTCAGGTTCTGCTACTGATTAAGAACAAAACACTCAATTTTCCCTTCCAGGAGCACTGCTTTTTGTCTAGTCTTACAAAAAACAACTTTCATTTTTTGCAACCTGGACGTGTAAGTACACAACTACAAATATGGTTCAATTTTAAAGCCAAATAGCCAAATTACACTAAATTAAATATTTTTTTTTCCTTTGTCATAAAATGCACTTTTGCAAATGTGTTTATGCAGTATTTTAGTGGCCAAATAATGCCCTTCAGCATCCTTCAGCAAGTGACAGGAATATCAGTGGTTAACCTTTATGAACTGAAAGCCTATTTAGACTTTCAGCTGCTCTAATAAATCAAACAGCAGGAAAGAAGGTTTTATTTCACAGACAAATTTTATTATTGAAGGCTATTATGAAAAACGTACTGCCTACAAGGCACAGGTGGGCATAAAAGCCTAAACAGCTGCCTCCAAACAACTCACCCTTCTTTCCAAGGCAGGTAGGACTGGATGGCTCCCAGGCCTGGGCAGCCCTTCTCACTCTAAAGGAAGTGAAGGACAGGGCAGAGGTAGAGACAACCCAACAGACAGGTCAAAAAGTGTCAGAGAGGGGCACAGGAGAACACACTGGACATGCTGAGAGATGTGGAAGTCAGCAGTAAGGCAGAGGAAGATGGTAACAACCTAAAGTAATTCTTATATAGGAGGTGGATTGCTTAATGAGTATCAGTCCCTCCTTCCCCTTCTCCCCATCACTTAAGTTCTGTATTGATAAAGCTCTCCTGACAGCAGAGTACTAGTTTATTTAACACTGCTAGGAGAGCACACTGACTTATTTTTCAAATATGTTCTAGCCCTGGAAAAGCTTTCCAGCATGAAATAAAGAAGGGTCCCAAGCTTTTCAACTCCCTAGTGACACTGCATCTTTGTTCACCAGACTACCACAAATCTCTCTGATCTCCAGCTTGAGTACCCAGGCACTATATGCTTAGCCTCCCAGGTCACGTCAGGACTCTCAAAAAGATCTCTGAAATGAGAGACCTAAGCTCATATATGTTTGACAACTGAAGTTCATATTTTTACACCAAAATATTTTGTATTTCTGTGGCACTTATCACCCAAACATTTAGAAGGCTTTACAAACACCTTCCTCAGTTGCCTCACAGGAAATCACCAGCACTACCATTTTACAGATAGAAATACAAAGAAAAACGGCTAATGTAGCAGGCTGCTGAAAAATTATGTTGCAATGAAGCTACTTTTGTCTCATTTTATCGGCTCTCCCCTGCAAAGCAGTTGCAAATACCAAGTCTTTGTAGGTAGTACTCCTATGAAAAAGTGAGATGGAAGAAACACTTCCCTGTCCCTGTCAATTCTAATGCTTCCTCAGACATCTCAGGAGCAGTAAGCTCATTAGCATTTAAATACCCCTGTAAATACCAACAGGTTTAGACAAAGTATATGAGAACTGTAATCTTTTAAAAAGAGAACATCCTTACCTGCTATTCCTATGAAGACTGTCAGACCAAAACAAATAAAGAATACTACAAAGACCAAAACAAAATGCCTTTTGGACAGTGTATACAATCGCATCGGAGCCAGCCTACAGGGAGCAAAAGAAACCACAGAATTAGTGTCGGTCATATTTCTAAAGGGGTAGAAAATAAACCCCATTCATTCTTCAACAAAGAAAATTAAACCAAACCCTCAGGTAACATGTAACACTAAGAAACAAGATATTAATCATCTGTGCTCCAAAATGTATGAATTTTGCCCATTTTATTTTATGCTAGGGTTTTCTATTGTCCTAAAACTTGAGCAATAGAAAACATTTCTTAAAGGGAGAAAAAGTTGTTTATGTTATTTTATACATTATTAACTTAAACGTCCAAGACTCTATGTCTCCCACAATGAGAGCTTAATCTAAAGGGACAGTCATCACTAACAACTCAGTTACCTGCACAGGATCTTGATGAGTTGTCTATACCCTATAAACATACTTCAACCCTGCACGATCATACCTAACAAGGAGTAGGGCAGACCTCCAGATATGCTAGATGTGCATGCTCAGGCTTTGAATTCTTGTCTGAGCTCCACCAAAGCTTAGGAAATAAAAACCTGAACTCAAGGTTTCTACTGGACACCTAAATACAAATACACATATAAGCAATGACATCTCTTGCACTACACATTGGTGGTTATCATTAGGTTCAAGACAAAACAGGGGGGCAGGGGTGTGGGTGTACATTAAAAATACCAATTGCATTCCCTGGAGAACAGGTAACTTCCAGTTCTGTCAGCCTAAGGGAAATATGATCAAATAACTAATCCTACATAAGGTGGACAAATCCACTGTGTTTCAAAATACAGCCAACATTTCCTCTTGAGTTACACCAAAACTGAGCTACCACATACCTGACTTTCTACTGCTGTTCCAGGAGGTATGACCCTAGGAATCTGTACAGCTTAAATACAAAAGCTGTAGGACTAGGAGGTTGATGGCATGGTGGTGCTGTTTTTCAATAAATTTGCACGAGCACCAGCATGGAAAGAAACGAAACGGTAAGACTTTAATGACAGAGCTCCCTCCCTTTTAACTTGGAATAAAACTTCTTTCTTCTTTTCACCAGCTAAATGGTACTCTTTTTGGTTCACCATGTTAAAAAAGAATTGCAGAAAAGGTGGTGAAATCCTTCCCATAAGCCCAGCCTGAACTTTGGGACCAGGTACCATGTGCTGCATGCGTGACAGCCCTTAAAAGCAAGGCAAACAATTCACTATAAACCAGTAAAAGGATTTAACAATAACAACCTCTATCTTCTCTGAGAATCACTGCATTTTCTCCAAATGAAGCACTACCAAAACCAACTTGCATCATTTCTTTAAAGTTTGAGAGATCCAAATCTAAATTTATTAACACACAAAGGAGGTGGGGAAGGGAGGAAAACCCTGCAGAAGAACTGCAAGCAACTAGCTGCAAATGTCAGGAGTCTGCACAAACTAGCTGTACAGGACTCCAGGCACAGAACCTGCAAAATACTTGCCACACACCTTTACACACAGCAGAAACTCTGCATCAGTCCAGAGGTCAGAACAGCTGATTGTACAGCCAAAAACCACAAACCATACATGAAATGACCAAGTAATTGCCACATAAGCAGTACTAGATTGTCACACAGAAGCCTCACAGACAAATAGGATTTTGACTTTTAAAAATGCCAATTAATAGAGGAATTTCAAACCAGAACTTGTCTGCACAACTTTTGCAGGGATGTGACTGCAGTATTTTTCCTACATCTATGTCTTAAAACCTCAGCCTTCATGCACTTAAACCATGTTAAAGCCACTGAATCTGTACTAGTACTAAAACAACTAACCAAGGTGCATCTTTCCATCAGCTCCAGGGTCTCCTTCAGTTCCACAGATACCTTGTATTCCCTGTCTACCTAAGTACACCAAGTATGGGATATTATTATCTTGAGATACCAAAGTATTAATCTCAGCAAGAAAACCCTTGACATATAAAAACAGTACATAAAATGTCGACATGCCTAAATTACCTATAAGACTTAAAGTACATAACAAATGTTTCGTGGCAGAGCACATACTGAGGATCTCTCAACACAGGAAAGCCCATGGGTTGAGCATAGCTGACAACTGGAAGAGTATCATGTTTGCAGTAAAGCTTAACATATACTTGTGTTGTCCTGAACAGCTCACATCTGGGCATCCACCTAACAGCTACAGGTTGATGCAGGATATTTCTGACTTGCTGTGCATGTTCTTGGTTCTTCTGCTAAATTCCCTAATTTCAAAGTTTCTGCAGACATTTCAAAATGCGTGATGCAAATGTGAAAAATACCACAAAGCTTTATGCAGATGACTGCCATGACAACATTTTAATTCCACTGAAAGTACTCCACACTCCTTACAGGAAAGCTCCCAGTTCCCCATCCAGCCAAGGGTTTTACAACCACTGGCAATTAGCAATTAGCACCTTGGTTTACCCATAAGCCAGTAGATGTGTTCGTGTTTTGTGAGCTTTTGAAGAAACATATTTCTGACACTGGCTCGTTCTTTATTCCAGTTGCCCTCCAGATGGTGCAGCACCTAGTAGTCAGAATGGGTAGGTGTACACCTATGCCAACAGGGATGCTGTATCCAGCCAAGAGTGGAGACACAGGGAGAGGGGACACAACTCGTATCTTCCTCTCATTCACACCTGTACTCCTCAAGTCTCACTTAGGCCACTGACCACATGTGCTGCTTTAGAGGTCAGTAAGGCAACATGGACACTTTTATTAACAGCAAATGTAAGAACTCAGCCAAATCTTAACTGCATTTCTCATGAGGGCAAACAATTTACAGCATTCCTATCAGGTGAGGCATGCTTCATTGCCCCTTGCCGCAGTCACAGAACTTCCTTGTGTAGATCGAAGCGTCTCATTGCACCTATCACCAGCTGACATACAAAGCAGGTAAAATCACCTTCCCATAAGTTCATTGTTTAAGTCCTGCCTTTTGGAAAGAGATTTTATGAAGTTTATAAGTAAGTGTAAGCTGGTGATGCCCCACTGACAGCCTCTATCTTACATTTGAAAGGCCCAATAAAGAATGAAATGCTGGAAACACATCTATGGGAAAAACAAAAACGATTCCTCACTCTGGATGCACTTGTTCAAACAGGTAAAGAACTGTGCTTTGCTTTACCAAGCAGAGTGGAAGATACTTTAATCAGCCCAACCACAGCAGTCGAAAGCTAAAGACTAGCCATCCAACTGTCTGCAGTCTTTCAGGCAGCTTTTACCACCTACACTCAGCTTTATCCTAATTCAGAGTGGTTTATAATTAACTTATGTCTGAAACTGACTGCAAAGGAGGAGAAAGCACTGAGATACAGAGAAATATTGTACTTAGACATCTCAAATAGCAGTCAGTAAAACTGAACTGCTCTAGTGAAGCCTGTGACAGAGTTAACTTTGGAAACACACACTCACACCAACTGCAATCTTTCAGTAGCCATTCATATATGAGATGTAAAGGTGGGTTCCATCTTACTTTTGAAGTAAAGTTTTGTCTCAAAAGGTTCAGCTAAATGTTTCTCAGGACATTTCTAATCTTCAAATCACTTCTGATGACTGCACAACAGTCTTTAATGAAGACCATCATAAAAAACAGCGCCTGTTACATAATAGTTTTCACTTAAGACTAACTCTAAAGAAGGGAGAGCTGTGGTGAAACTGAGATTAAGCAGTAGGTAGGCACAGAGGTGATATTAAAATCAGAAATAACTTGCTTTTATGCACAGCAGCTTTTCTGAAATCCTAGCCTCAACATCTCTGCCTCCAACTGCTCTTCTCTATTTTAGGCTCATTCCCAAATAGAACCATCAAACCCACTTTGATTTGAATAATTATATATGCTACCTACGTTCACAGTACCGGGGCTATCCATACACCCTGCACTTGCTCGTGGTTTAAAGACATGGCTTGTTCTGGTGTCCCTCAGAAGACCTTGAATTTCTTGCAAATGTATTCCACAAGGGTTAATAGCTAATGAGGCAGCACTTGACTACATAAAAAGAGGCATAAAATTAACATTGTCAGTACTATACAGAACTGCTACATGACAACTGACAGATAAACATAGCTGTGCTTTACCTCTGTATGGGTGCACGGGGTGGGTTGGCTTTTTTGGTTTTTCAGCTGTTGTTTGTTGTATTCATCTAAGCCTGAATAATTAATCACGGCTATGGCTCTGTCCATGCCAAGAAATAGCCGGGAAAACAAGTTTTTCTTTTTCCTTTAGCAAGCAATCTGAGAGTGAAGATACCGGGGGGGAGGGGAGGTTTTATTCTCCCTATAAAAGGCAAACACACAGCGTTCCTCTAAAGAAAAGGGCAGTCACCCTCGGGGTTCTGACGGTGGCGAGCCACAACCTCAGAAACATTCATTTAACCCTCTTTACCCTTTGATTTATTTAAATCAGGCGAGCTGATTTCCTTGCCGAGAATGGCGTGTACAAACTGAATTAGATTCAGACTGCCCAAAGAGACTAAGAAGTCTCCCTCCCTCAAGACCCGTCCGGACGCAATTCCCTGCCACGTGCTCTAGGACTGACCCTGCCTGAGCAGGCAGGCTGGACCAGATGGCCAAAGGCTGTGGTCCCTCCCAAGCTTGCCCGTTCTGTGATTCCGTGAATGACAACACTCGGCTCCTCCCTCAGAGAAAGGAGTTTGTTCTCCCGGACCCAGACCCGAGCGAGCCGGCGCCCCTCAGGCTCGCGCGCCCCCCGCCGCTCCCCGCCCCCACTCACGGCTCCATCGCGGCGCCGCGCGCGCAGTGCCGGCACCTCCTCCGCGCGCCGCCGCCGCCGCCGTGGCCCAGCCGGCGCCGCGCGACGCCTTCCGCGTGCGTCACCGCGCGGCCGCCACGCGGCCCCGCATACGTCACGGGCCCCGCCGCGCCCCGGCCGAGGGGCAGCTGAGGAGGCGGGGAGAGGGGGGCACTACGGTGAGCCCGAGGGGACACACACCCGCGCTCCGCCGAGAGGGAGAGCGAGAGAGAGGGCGAGCCCTCAGGAGTCAGGGAGGGCGATACGACGCCAGCTTGTCTTTGGTGAGCCGGCTAGTCCTGGCCTGCCGAGCGCTGCGGGTTCAAAATCACAGTAAGAATCAGGGAACCGGTTAGGTGGGAAAAGACCCCCAAGATCATCGAGTGCAATTTATGACCTAACACCAGCGTGTCAGCTACACCATGGCACGGAGTGCCACGTCAATATTTCCTTAAACACCTTTAAGTATGGTGACTTCACCACCTCCCTGGACAGCCCGTTCCAATGTCTAATCATCCTTTCTGTGAGAAAAGTCCTCCTGGTGTCCAATCTGAACCTCCTCTGGTGCAGCTTGAAGCCATATCCTCTTATCCTGTCACTGGTTCCTTGGGAGAAGAGACCAACCCCCACCTGGCTACAGCCTCCTTTCACCGGGTTGTAGAGAGTGATGAGGTCTCCCCTGTGATAAATGAACTTACGAATAAAAATTCGTAGAGGTCTAAATAAATATATTTGTAGCTATAATAATATAAAATATAAAATACAGTGTGGCCAACAAGTCCTTCCCCAGATCTAGTCGCGCATTCCCATTCGAGAGATAACAATCCTAGCCGGCGCCCATCAACCGAAAAGAATGAGCAGGACACAGGGCCATCAGGCTGACAAAGGAACGAGCTCGGACGAGATACTCATCACCGGACCTGAACACCCCGCCTTGTAGGCCACTGTTGGGGAAGCAATCAGGCTGACAAAGGGAAAAGTCCAGCCGAGATATCCATCAGCTCCAACCCGGATCCAACCACCCCATCCAGATGGCCTGAACCAAAATGAAATCAAGGAACACTCAGAACTTCTTTACATATGAGGAGACTCTGCCCGGACGTCTATTTGACTCTATTCTCCAACGCCAGGAAATCAATTCATCCAACAATCAAGGACCCTTGGTGAATGGTGCCTGCCTGGAATTTGGCCTCAGGACACAAAATCCCTATAAAAACCCAGGCCAGAGAACCCTCGAGCGTGGATTTGGGAACACCTATACCTTTGGGTATAGACCCCTGTCCATCCAGCGCTGTGCTGTTTATTTTATTGTGGTTTTTCCTCGTTGTTTATTTTTATTATAAAAATTGTTTTATAATAAACTGTTCTTTTATTTAACCTAAATTTGCCTTTGCATTTATAACACCCCTGAGCCTCCTTTTCTCCAGGCCAAATACCCCAGCTCCCTCAGCTTCTCCTCATCAGCCTTGTGCTCCAGACCCTTCACCAGCTCTGTTTCCCTTCTCTGGACACTCCAGCCCCTCAATGTCCTTCCTGCAGTGAGGGGCCAGAACTGATCACAAGACTCAAGGTGTGGCCTCACCAGTGCCAAGTTCAGGGACACAATCCCTGCTCTGCTCCTGCTGGCCACACTATTGCTGATCCAGGCCAGGATGCCATTGGCCTTCTTGGCCACCTGGGCACAGCTGGCTCATGTTCAGCTGCTGTTGACCAGCACCTCCAAGTCCTTTTCTGCCAGGCCACTTCCCAGCTGCTCTTCTCCCAGCCTATAGCACTGCACGGAGTTGTGGCCAAAGTATAGGACCCAGCACTTGGTCAAGTTGAATCTCATGCTCTTGGTTGTGAGGCCAAATGTATTTTGCATCGGGATAACAGCAGTATTTCCCACATTTCCAGTGTGCTTTATCAGCTTGTGCTATAGTAGTAGCAATTACAGGTAGCAGAGGGAAATGTAACCATATAAACAGAAAATACTTCAGACAGAGAAGTGGTTCTGAGTCCAGTCTAAACCCATCCATTTTCAGCAAAAGGCCCAATGTGATGCATCTGTGTTGAACATGCACGTGTTTAGTGCCACCTGGGTTGTAAATTATTTTATTTACCAGTTCTTTCAGTGGAATTAAAATGCTGTCATTGCAGTCATCTGCACAAAGCTTTGTGGTATTCAAGGGATGTTAGTGATGTACCATGTTTGCAGAGAATTCAGTCAGCTCACAAGAAGCAGAAATTAAATCCTAAGAGTAAGCAACTACTTTACACACACTATGTAATAAAAATCTCTAGTTCATACCTAACAGTGTTTTGTTCTTGCACAATCTTAAGTTGAAGCTGGATTTCTATTCTGAATTTCTGTTGAATGTCCTAAGACTGGGCAACAAAGATTGCCAATCTGGGAAGTGATGGTAAAGAGCAGGAAGGTATAGGGGTTAGCCAAACTATATTTTGTACTCATTTTTGATAGCTCTAACATCTACTTATAGAAAGTCAGCACTGCAGTTACTAAAACATGTGGGAATACCTGACGTGTAGTCTTGAATGGAATTCAGAGTAACTGCCTGGCTTTCATGTTTATCATATACATAAGGCAGAGCCACTTTGGGATGATCCCCAAAATGTTTAGATAGATCAGACAACATATAATTTAAAAATTATCTCTTCAACAGTTAAATAATTTCATTAAAAGCTTACTTAGATGATACCGTGGTCTTACTGCATTTCCTTTTTAAAAGTATTTAGGATTAATAATGTTATTCATTTTATTCCATTACTCTGGGGGCAGTTATGTCATTACTTGTGACCTGTGGGACCCAGTATGACTCTTATGTAACACCACTGAACCTAAAAACATGCTGGGAATTAATTTAGTCATTGATACTGGTATTTATCCCATCTGTGATTTACAGCACTGATGATCACTTAGTAATCTCATAAAAACAGCTGCCCTGAGAAATACATTGTACCAACTGATGAAGAAAATATGTCCGTGCATTTTAAATCAAGAAGAGTTTAAACTGTAGACCAGAATTAACTGGGGGGAAGAAAATAAAGCTTTGAGTAATCAGGACAACTTAAGAAAGTGTATCTGCTCAGAACAAGTTATCACTGGCAAGCCACAATTGGTCATTAGGTCATGGATGGCTATGACATGCACTGTGTTGCTTTCAGCACACTTCAGGCTTCTCCAACAAGTTCTCCCTGGCCAGAAAATGATGGAATGATGCTTACAGAATCTGTGACCATTCCCAGTTTTCTGGGAAGCGTGGTTGTAGAGTTATAACTCTCTGCAGTTACACTTCCATTTGTGTGCACACAACTGAGCTGTTCCAAGGACTGCTCCAATCCCTCTGGCACTCAGGTGTCTCACTAACATGAATTTATTATCCTCAAACCAAAAATATGTTATTCTCACTCAGTAGGTAGGAAACTTGAAGCACAGAAAGGCTGAGCTTTGCCAAAAGTCACATGGAGAACAATGTGGGTGGCAGAGCTTGAAATCCAGCTCACTTCAGTTAGCCATGGGACCACATTTCTCTTTGCCATCTACCAACTTTCAAAGGTCTGTGAATACACTGTAAACATGTACATTGCATGCTATTTTTTGTGAAAATTTTGGCACTGAGTTTACAAACTAAACACTTAGAAGACACTGTGAAACTTGTCTCTCTCCACAGAGTCAGTCAGTCTCACTCTGCTTCTTCCAAGAAGGTTCCACTCAGTGACCTGCTCTGGAATGAAATAGTGCAAGAAGCTTCTATCTGCCTCATCTGTTGTAGGAGCTGGACAGTGTAAGATGAATGAAGCTTGCAAGAGAAGAGAGTGTGAGCTATGAATAAGAGGCTGAATACTTGCTCAGCTCGTATTATTACTTACACTGACCTCCTTAGCACTAAAGCTGTTATTTCGTGGCCAGTTTACACTTTCATGGCTCACACCTACAGCTGCAGTGACAACAGGTGAAATCCAGCCTCTCTCTAGCTGGGGCTCTTTATTTTGCACTCATATTAGTGCAGTAGACTGGTGAATCAAATAAAGGAATTCATCTGAGTTAAAGGTCACTTAAGAATCGGTTGCTCAGTTACTGTGCAGGTAAAGGATTAATTGTGGGCAGATGAGGAAGAGAGTAGAAATGTGTGACCAGGGAAATGAGAGCTAGGATGGTTTCTTCCAGCCACAGAGCCAGCTTATGGCAGTTTAAAGCAATCATGAAGCTACAGTGTTCGTCTCATCCTCCCCTCTCTGTTTCAGGCCTTCTGGCCCAAGCTATATACTTCACATTGGGGTAATTCAGGTTCTTCCAATTGCCAAGACCCTGAAAGAACAGGAGAAGGGTACCAGCTGTGGCTCAAAGCAGCCACTGAAGATCCTGCCTGGGTCAAGCATGAAGGCAGCATGAACCTTCCAGGAATTTTGACTACAGATGTTCAACAAGGTCTTCTTGACTCCATGGCTTCTCACTTGCACTTTGAGCCCTGGTAGAAGATTTGCAGAAGAAATGTGTATTTTATCACAACAGCTTTCTTGGGAAACTTTCTGGAAAGTTTCTTCTTTGAAGCACACAGGTAGTAGTTCTCTAAGGAAAAATGAACAGCTTCCCTTTATTGCTGAGTCAAATGATGTGGTATTCTCCGGTCTTTTTGCAAAAGGAGCAGAACCAGTCAATGAAATTTTCCCACATGATTTGAGGATTGTCTATGTAATATCAAGCATTAATTAAAGCTGCAAGTAAAAATATACTTTTCATGATGTCCTATATATAGTCTTTTCTTTTTGATGTACAAAATGTCATATTATTCCCTGATAGGAGTTTAAAATTTATCCCTTGTTTAAAGCAGGGCAGATTGTAGGTCATTTATCTCAGTCTCTGGGTATTATTACTAAATTAAGCATCAACACTGTGCTTCCCTGTATATGCTGATTGGTCAGTGGGATGTGTTCATTAACCTAGAAATTGATCTTTCAGGAATGCCGTGTTGCAGTTATGCAACTCTGATGTCAGACCACAATCTGGCCACCCTCCTGCTCTCTCCTGTCTATCAGATAGGCACTCATTTCCTATCAAAATGTTTCCAGAAAGCTGAACTCTTCAACATCAGCTAGGTGATAGAGTTACAAAATTCCCACTGAAAAATATCCGTCAGCTGATTGGGAAACCTGTTGTCTTCTGGTAAGTTTTGGTATCTCACTGCTAGCATGTCAAAGAGATAAAAATGTGTTTTAGTAACATTGGTGCTAAGCTCTTTTCATACCAATAGTCTGCTCAAAGTGGCTTAGAGAAGCAGGGGAGTTGTCATCTGCCAGCCCTCCATGCCCTGCCATCCTGGCCAGGAGGCATGCTGAAGGAGGAAGGAACATATTGAGAGTGGGAGGGGGAGACATCAGGCAAATGAACAAACTGTTCATTCAAGGGGCTTGCTTGGAGCAATTTTTCAGAGGTACAAATTAGAGCAGTCCAGAAGTTGTTACAATAAATCTGATGTGCTTTAAGGCAGTCCACATGACCCATGGGAGAGGGTAACACTTTTTCTCCTCTGCCTTCTCTGAGCTTATCTACTGCACCAAGCACAACGTGGTGTACCACAGACTAATCTTCAGTGCACTGAGTCCAGTCCAGCCTTATGTTTGGGTTACCAATGAGGTTATTGAATGTCACACCTACTAGTCTGTAAATGCAGGGTCTCTTTGACAAGCACACCATACAGTGCCATGTCTGCCTAAGGGAACTCCTAACCTAGACAGATGGGGTTCATCAGTGTGCTGAGCCATGGCTAGCCCTGCTCTCTTGGTGTCTCCCAGATGACTGAGGGAAGCAGCTCTTGCTCATGGGGAAATACACCAGGAGGCACAAGGTACAGTCTGTTCTGGCCTGTTGGGAAGAACAAACTCACTAACTTGGACAACCCTCCATCTCTATAGTGAGAATGAGTGCCCTGGGACTCTGCAGAGTGAGGATGACATAAGCTGGGATGGCCAAGGAGTCTGCCAGCCTCAGTTGTGCCCCGTGTCCAGAGAACAGGCTGCTCACAGAAAGCTGCTGGACCGTACATTCAAGAGCACTGTGCATTAAAGGAAAACATCAACAAAAACTGTCACTAAACTGGGATGGCCTTAGAGCTGAATCAGAAATTACTCAGCCATCCATGGCATGAGAGGACAGTTACTTGGGATAACAGCTCTGTCAGCCATCTCTGAGCTAGGCCACCCCTGTGTATTGAGTCCCCTGCCACGAAAAATAAGCACATACACCACAGCTTACAGCAAGCACTCCTGAGTCAAGGGTCACAAAGGGGACTGACTGCTTGGTGGTTTTCCTTTTCTCTATCAGCTCTGCTCCAAGTTTCCCAATTTTGTGTTTTCTGGTTGGCACTCAGAGAAGGGTGAAAGGGAAAACACATGCTTTAAATATGGTGTGGTTTTCTGTTGTTTTTTTTTTGGCCTAGTATGTTGTTTGCTTTTAGTAACCTGGTTATTTTAGAGAAGCTCCTTGGTTTGAAGTAAAGACAAGCCACACAGCATTTCCTTGGTCAAATTTCCAAAATTCTTTCCGCTGTCAGAGCAGTAAGTCTCTACATTACATCCCAGGGTGTGCTCATTTATAACCTGACTAAATGTCCTGAGTAAAACAAAGAGGGACAAGAGGATCAAGAATTGAATTCTCCTTCCCATAAGTGAGAGTTGCCTGTAAGAAGAATGCATGGTAGCATCATGCAATGCTACCTCCTCCACACCAGGAATCTAAAAAGAAAGGTGCCATTGCTACATCCATCCATAGTGCTGAAGGGAAACACTGGCCAGAACAGCAGGTATGCAGTGGCAGTAACAGAAACTCACTTTACAGCACTTAGGTTAAAATCTTGGTAATGCAGAGAAGTACTAGCATGACTTGTAAGTCAGGAAATATTATTTCCATGTTAAGAGTTCAGTATTACTCCATTTCATTCTAGATGATGGGCAGCTGATAGTTCTTGGGGGTATTGTCACTGAAGAAAGGGCAATCTAGAACTAACTCCACAAGCTCATTTGATTCACTGAGGTAGCATCTTTTCAATGCAGAAAGTCCTTCCATACACTCGTAAGGTCACAAAAATTAATTAACAGTTTATCTTGGAGAGCTCAAGATTCTTCTGGAAATAAAGCTGAACAAATGCCTCTCCCAGGACCTCTTGCTTGCAAATTCCACAAGTTAATGTCTCCTCTCTTTCTCCATTCCAGTGCAAATATTCCTCATCAGACTGCCAGATGCACACAGGTACATTTCCATCTCCTTATCACCTCCCATGGCTCAAGTGCGAGGAGACTCTGTTTTGCCAGGAAACACCGTGGTTTTATTAGATGTTGCCAAGCTGTCAAGCTGTGTTTCCAAGCTCTGTGACTCTAGTCTTTGATGTTGTGAATAATGAGATAAATTCAATCTAACGGACCACCTGCCCTTTCATTGGGAAAAAACACATACTGAAGTCAAATGACTTAAGCAGAACAGCTGGGGTACTGTGCAGAAGCAGACTGCCCAGATGCACAGTAAAATAGAGCTGGAAGAGACTTTACAAGGTACCTCATCTTCTGTCTTAGGACAGCATCTGCCAGATCTAAGACTTTCCTTGCATGTGTTTGTCAAGTTTTTTAAAACCTCCAATGATGGAGATGTTAAGTCTCTCTGGATAATCCTTTCTTGTAGTGTTTTGCCATCCTTCTCATGCAGAATTTTTTTTTTTTTGTGTCTAGCAAGAACTTTTATTGCTTCAGTTAATATTACTCTGTAATGTTTGTCCAAGATGAACATGAAGTTTTTCTTTAGAGAAATTCCTATTCCTCCAACTTCAATGTTTGTTCTTTTGGGGGAATAATCTCAAATTTTCCTCAAAGCTATGTTTTTGACTTTTGATTATCCAGATCCCTGTCTTATCCTCTTTTCCACTGGCAGGCCCTTGAAGTGTGATGTTCAGAATCTGACATAGCTTGCACTAAGTTGTGGAATGTTGACTAAAATAAGTGGTGTAACTCTCAGATCTTATGCTTCTGCTGTACATTTACCTTCTTCATGTGTATAAGACAATGTCACTGTTAAAAGAGGTTATTTTATAAAACATTACAATTTCTATACCCTTTTTAGACAAAAAATGCCATATAACTGTTTGTTACCCAACTTGTATTTGTGTGGCTGAACAGCATCCATCCTCTGTTCCTAGGTGTTCCTAGCACCTGCTTCTCTTGATGTTCATTCTGCTTTTTTGGAACCTTCCTCCAGCTCAAAAATTCTTTTCATTTATAACCCAGGAGTCCAACACCCTCGGAGCCTTTCCTAGCCTTGTGTAACCTCATCCATACTCTCCAGCCATCATTGGTCAGTCACGGAAACAGCAGGGGCAAGGCTCAGAAGAAATGTGGGTGTAGCCCACGCAGTGTATCTGTCCCTTCTGACCTCAACCTTTGCCAACCACTCTCATTTTCCTAATCTATTCTTATCCTATGCCAGGATTGTTTCGCGGCTGCCTCCAGAACACATCCCCTTCGCTTGTTACGACAGTGGGAAAGTCGTAGCACAGAGGGACGCAGATGGGGATTGCCTGTGTAAAGGTGTTAACAGGTGAGGGCAGGAGGAGAGGCGTGGGGCTGTCTGATCGGCACATCCAGCAGCGGCCCCTCCGCCGCCGGGCTGCGGGACCCGGGCGCTGGCCTGGAGCAGCCCCGGCACCGGCCGGCCTCTCCCGGACGCTCAGCCGGGGCTCCTCGTGTGATGCCCGGCAGCCAAGCCCCCGCTCGCCCCCCGCTCGCCCCCCGCTCCCGGCCGGAGCCGCGCCCGGCAGTACCGGTAGTAGCGATCATCCTTGTAGGGCGTCAGGTCCTCCTGGATCTCCCGGTACGTCTCCCGCACCCGCCGGCAGAAGCGCTTGACCTCGCCGCACAGCGGGCTCCCGAAGGCGGCGAAATCCGCCTCCATGCCGCCCAGGCCGCCGCCTCAGGCCCCGCGCTCCGCCATGGAGCCCCGCCGGAGCCCGCCCGGCGCTGCGCGGCCGCGGGGCGGGGGCGGCGCAGGAGCCGCAGCGGCGGCGGCGGATGCGGGGGGGAGCGGATGCGGGAGCGGGGGATGCAGGGAAGAGGGATGCAGGGAAGGGGAATGAAAGGGGCCGAATGCAGGGGCCGCGGATGCAGGGAGAAAGGATGCAGGAATGGGGGATGCAGCAGCCGGGGATGCAGAGGCGGAGGATGCAGGGCGGGCCCTCCGCGCACTGCCCGCGCCCTCGGGGGCGGCGGGAGCCGCTTCAGCACCACGGAGAGGGGCGGCCGGTGCCGGGGAGTAAGCAGCGAGCTCGCATTACCTCTGCTGAAAACATCTCCGTTATTATTGGGTTTTTTTAATAAAAATGTTTTGTTCTCAAAGCATACCATCTCTATGTAAAATAAATGCCCTGATTTTTATTGTTTCTTTTCCCCAGAGTAGCAGGTATGTAAAAGAAACCCTATGCTAAATCTACTTTTCATGATCATGACATTGTACATGGTCCAAAACTAAGAATGGTGCTGTTTACATCGTCTAAATCTAGAAACTCTGAACTGAACTTTAGTCAGTTTACAGAGCACTATGTTATCTTGATTCATATTAAACTTTCTGTCATAAACAAATTCACATTTAAACTAGTTTAAATTATTGAATCAATTGAAGCTTTAATTTCCACTACCTAATGGCAGTGATGATATCCTAATAAAAGCAAAAATCCCGTTACTCTTGATATGGAATCATTGCGTCTATAAGGTATAAATATAGAAGTCTTCTCTACTGTTCCTCTCATGTAAATATCTTCACTGCTGACATTCAGGAAGCTGGGTTGTTTCCCAGCCTTGCCCTTAGTCTGTATTTTATCACATACAAAGTGATCAGTGGATCCTTGATCACACTGGAACATGCATTTTTACTTAAATTGATTTCTCACAAATGTATTCTGGCAAGAAGTTACTCCTGGTGCAGTGGGAGGGGGACAGACAATTTGTCTTCCCCAGCAGGTGGGGGAGAAAGGGAGAAGAAGGTTCACCTCTGACTGAGAATTTCTATTTCCTACCTATGAATAGTTCTAAGCTTGAGAAGACGTAGCAGCAGGATAAAAGCCACGTGCACATTCAAGCTGGAGACAAAGGGGTTTTTGTTGGTTTGCTGGTAGGTTTGTGCATTTTTTTGCGGGCCCAGAGCAGCACCATTCCAGAGATGCAATGTTCTTTGTTGTGCTGAACATTATCCAGGCTGTCTTTCAATGGTGTTTGTCTCCCTACACCTCAAATGCCATGGGAGGGTTTCACACCTTCCATGGAAGGCTGGCAGGTTACTCACAGAGAAGTTGTTAGCATTGACCACATATTAACCCACCAACTTCTGCTATCAAAAAAAACCAGACAGTGTTTCAACCAACAAATACCAGATATTACAGGATTAATTTTATGTTTGTGAATAGCAAAGCCTGTGGGAAGACACAAGCAACTGCATACTCCCATTGTGGTTCACATTAAACACTCAAAAGACTCCAAGGAGGTCAAGAATGCATTCTGAGACTCCAAATACAATCCAGTACTTCAATACATTGACAAAACAAGCAGTACTCAGGGTTGTATGCAATTCCTAGGTAACATTTTTTAAGGTATATAAAAAAATTAGCTTGCATCCAATCCTTTTTGTCAAAGAAATTCCGGGTTTCCTTATTTTAGTAAATGAGAAAAGAATTAAAGCATACTTTTAATATTGAACAGACATTTCTATTAAAACTGCCAATCTGTTTTCTTTTGTAAAGATCTGATATCTGATGAATGGAACATTTCAGCTTGCTGCTCACTTACCCAGCCCTCCAGACTTAGCATCATGCTTCTCCCATTATGGGGTGTCCATCTTTCCTGTCCAGTGCAGTCACAGCACAGACTGGGCTGGCACAGAAACATGTTTGGTTCTGCAGGAAGCACAACTTAAGTAAAAGCAAAGGGAGGCCAAGTTTTCATAGACAGCTTTGCAAATAAGGTGCAAGAGTAACCAGCAGATAACCTGCGCTGGGGCATGACTTACCTCACTTATTTCAGGGTACCCCAGCTCATCTATCCAAGCACAGCACCTTCTGTGTCAGCCTGATTTTGCTGATTTTCACAGCAAATGATAAAAGAGAGGCATCATCAAACCACATCTAAGAACAAACCAATCTAAGATACTACTGAGAATCCTACAAATCTCAATTAGAACTTAAGCATCTGGAACTCAATTCATCCCCTGAGTGCCTCTGGACTTCATGAAGCAGAGAAAAGTCCCAAGAGTCTAAGACTAAGATGTGATCAAACTCAACATCTGCACTGCATCATGTCACATAACCTGGAAAGAGTTTATTTTTGAGGGTGGAGCTTATCAGAAGTCCCCCTTCTCATTTTTCTTCCTGGTTATCCTGCTTTGTATAGTGAGCTTTTTGCAGCATCAGCCACATGTATTATATTGTGATAGTGGTTAAATACAAAGCCTAACAATCCATGTAAAAGCACCAGGGTTATTACTCTGGGCTCTTTCAGAAGCCATAGCAGCTGGTGCTGAGAAGTTAAGGGAATAAATGCTGCCAATTCAAGTCCCCTTCTTCCCCCTGCTTTTTTGTTCCAGTAAAGGAACAAACCCCTCAAAGAGATGGAAGTCCACCTGCTTACAAATACTTGCTCCCTCAAAACTGTTTTGGGACAGAGAAAGGCAGTAGTGGCAGCTGCTGGCTGAAAGGAGCAACTGCCTTTTTCCTTCCAAGTGGAATTAAGGATGGGTACATCAGATGACACAAACACACATCTGCACTGACTGCAGAGAACCTGTGCTGCTGTTACACAGCTTCATTTATGCCCCTGAGTCTCATCACATATGGGAGTTGTCACTGGCTATCCCCACACTGCAGAGTAGAAACCATGCTGAGCCCCACAGAAACCTCTTGAGTTTGGTCCACCTGCCCTGTTATTCACTGCTGCCTTAATTCTGGAAGAGAATAACCTTTGCCTTGCCCCAGGCCATCATGGCTTGATGCCTTCTCCTGCCAGAAAATTGCTTTGTCACAGCCAACCAGCGATGTGACGATGATGTGACTCAACTGTTGTCACACAGCCCTTGCTGTGCACATAGAAGATCGTAGCAGAGTACTGGGGACAGAAAGGTGATGTTGCTTGGCAGGAGGGCGGTGTTCACGGTGATGCAAAGCTTCTTATTTATTTGAAGAGGTGGCACAGAAGCACAGCTGGGACAGCCCATGACAGATCACCCATAATAAATCAGCTCTGAACTGACAGCAGCTTTGGAGCCACAGCTGCTTTTTTCATCGCTGGGAGGAGTAAAGCTCTACACAGGCTGCAGCTGGCTGTCCTGACCCTCACAGCAGCAACAAGAAAGACTCAACACTCTCTCCCTGTATCTTTGTGGATGAATCTTCCCTGTGTCTATCCTGCTTTGAAGAGATGTGAGGACAAGAAAATAAAATCAGATTAAAAATCTTTTTTGATCAAAATTGAAGAAGAATCTCTTGTGAGGTGATTTCAAGGTAGACAGAGAGGAACATTGATCACACCTGTTCATGCTCTGTGTCTCTCTTCGTATGGCTGAGTTGCTTTTCTCTCGACTGTCATTTTGAGAGCAATGGGAAGACTGAAATGGGACCCTAACTAAATTGCCCATCCTGTATATGAATCAACATTTTATATGGTGCTTCACTGTGATTATTGGCTTTCAAAGGTCAACTACATTGAATAATAATTACCAGTGGCATTTATTAACTTAAATATCCGACTGGTATTAAAAGGAATACTAAGGGAAATAAAAACTCAACAGCTTGTGATATCTAGATAGCAACTAGTGAAGACTTTAAACCATCTGCGTATTTTTAACTGCAGTGACTTGTATTTTATTATTTTAGTCCATTAAATAGATCACCATGTGTACATTTCAGTTCTCACACAGCATATTGCTGCAGGCATATTTCAGAGAAAATTTTAAACACAATGTTCAAACTATTACAAAGATCTATTTTTCTAAAAAGTTTCATAATGTTTGAGAAAATACATGTAATGACATATCCCTCCTGCAGTGTTACTATGCCTGTTTTAGGCAGAACACCTTTTTTTTGATTTTGAGATGCCTATTACTCTTCCTTTGAAATTCATGTCTCTTGTGAGATACAGTCTTATCTCTCAGGAATAATTAGGATCAAATTTCATAATCTCAGACTAAAAATATGTGGTGGGTTGACCCTGGATGAGCAGTGAAACTCCTACCCAATTGCTTGCTCACTCCTACTCCCTTCTCTGAAACCAGCTGGATACAGGATGAAATAAAAAGGACTGGAGTAAACAAGCTCATGAGTAGAGATAAAGAAAGGGAGATCAATTCCCAGTTACTGTTGGGAGAAAACTAGACTTTACTCAGGGAATTAAACTTAATTTATTGTTGATCAAGATAAATTTTTGGGCACTGATTTGGATAACAACAAACAACAGGCTTTTTTTTGGATGGGGGGGGTTGCCCCAGAATGGAACATCTCCTCCTCCAACTTTGGTGTTCCTCTGCTGCTTGTCACTCTTTTTGTCCCATCCTCCTGCCTCTGCCCTATCTTAAATATGTTTCCACAGAGGTGCTACCAGCTGTGCCCATGCTGTGCTCAGCTGTGTCCTGTGCTGGGTCCAATTTGAAGTTGTCAAAGCATCCTGCAGGGCAGTGCTGGCCCCTTCCCACAGAACCCAGCCCTGCAGCTCTCTCTGCCAGCACCTAGCCACCTGCTCCACATACAGTAGGTGATTATTCAGATAGGAGGCTACATGATACTTTGCCATTGTTTGTCATTCTTCCGTTTCTGAACTGTTTGTACATCTCAAGGGAAGCAATTAAAACTAATGTGGAAATAGTGAAAACTGACGGGTATTTTGGAAAACTTCTCTTCTTTTAGAAGCTCATTATTTTCTACATACCCAGTCACACATTAATGAATGGTGAGATGTGGGTGAATTGTAAAAGAACAGAAATAGTGCTGAATGCAATCTTGCCCTGATGACTTGCTGCTGCACCAATTACCAAAGAGGTGGAACAACCTTGCCCTTAATAGGTCACAGCTATGTCCAATAAGGATGGGTGTTAAAGAAGAGAGTTAGCTGGTTAGGGGGAGTTGAGAGTTTGCTGGCTGTGCTGTGAGGAGGAAGGGTTAGGGTGTCATGTGAGGGACAGAAAGAGGCAGCTGCACAAGGGATAGGAAGGAGTTGGCTGGTTGAGGAAGAAGAAATGAATTTGTGTTGTGTCAAGCTGCCTATAAGAATTCACTGAGAAAAGATATGAAACTTTTACTGTAGGATAATAAACTGATAGCATCAGTCAGTTTGCATCCACTGTCAATTTGTGCCCAATGTGAGGAGTGAGCACTGACAGTGAGACCCTCTAGGTACTGCTAAATCTAAGTAGAAACATGCAGCATCACCAGGGGAGGGCCTCATTCCATGCTTGGCAGTCTCCTTTCCCCAGTCAGTCATTTCTGCTCTGAGCTACAAAGATGAATACCCAGTTATAAATAGCATATGACTTTATTTTTTTTAAAAAAAAGTAATAGAAAAACCTTAAAAATACAGAGTTTTCAGCTTGTGTTTGCAACCCACTGGAATGAATTAACTTTTTCTTGTGCAAACAAATGAATTGGTCTCCTACTCCTACTCAGCCATTTAAAACCACAGCTAATTTGCAGGACTTGGGCATATTTCTAGAATCCAAGGCCTGGGAACATGTGTGACTAAATCACAAGCCCACAACAGATAGGGACTCCTAATCCTCAGGCCTTCTCTTCTCCCCCACTTGTAGGAAAGGGTAAGTGGGTATGCAGTGAAAGAGCAGGAATACCCTCCAGACAGGTCATCATCTGTCCGATTAGAGAACCAAGACCTTGACTATTCCTCTGGAGACAATTTGCCTTTGGGCATTGCATGTTTCACACATTTACCTCTGTACCTATCCAAATTCATCTAACTGAAGCAGCCTTGTTTGGAACACTTCACAGAATGGAGAATCCACGACTTCTTTGAGCTTGTTCCAATGTTAATAACTTTCATCATTAAGAGTTTTGCTTCTTTTTGTACTTGGCTCCAGCCCCCAGATATAACTGCTTGTTGTGCCTTTTCCTGCTAAATTAAAGTGCCTTTTGATTTTGGTATTTTAATTCAGTTAAGTTTTTAAGATAGTGAGAATTATTTAATTACGCTTTTCTCTGAAATAAGCTAAGCAGCTGAATCTCTTGCTGTGAGGCATTTTCTTCAGTTTTTGAACTTTATAGTTTTTCAACGTTCTCCCTTCTTGTAAGACAGAAGCCTGGCCAGCAGTAGCTGGCCCAGTATTTTATCAGGTGAAATCAATTCCCTCCTCCCACTGCCCTACTTGCCAATCTGAGGATTGTACTAGCTCTTCTTGCAGGAAGATCTCAGGACTGCTAACGTTCCCAACTGAGATGCCTGCTTTAACCTGTGCCTCCAAATCAGTTCTGCAGCTCTTAGAGCTAAATTACTGATTTTGAAGACATGGCCACATTCCTTGCTCCTAAATGCATAGCTTTGCATTTGCCTGCATTAAAAATGCATTTTTTCAGTAATGTTTCACTGCCTTGTCCTTAGTGCTATTTGCCTTTCTGGCAGTTTTATGCCATGTACAGATCTGAACAACCACTGTGCTGTGTCTGCTTTTGAGCCCTCTTTACTGTAAGATATAGTACTTGTCTCTGCAAAATCCCACCAGAAACACTCACTCAGCAAGGATTCCACATTGCAGGCTACTTTATAAGATCTCTAAGTTTTGTTCACAACCCATTGAAAGCCCACCTTGTTCACATGAGCTATTGCCAATTTCTTCATTGAAACCCCAGGCACTATTTTATCAAATACCCTGTGAATGAAATTTTATCTAAAAATTGAGGTAATAACCTCAAATAATAGTATCAAAGGACACAGTGGTATAAGAACCCTTTTTTTCCCCTCTAGAATAACGTACCACTTAAAACTACTTTCTCACATCCATAAGGTTTACATCCTTATGTTCCAGTTTTCAACTGACTCCAGTATCATCCTTTTTATTATTTTGCCTGCATGGCTGGTCTGCTTCCTGCTGCCTATTTTCTTTTTCCAAATATTGTTAGCTAAGCATTTTGCCAGGCTCCTAGAATATATCAGACTGTATAGCATACATCCACCAGTTGACTGGAATTCTCTTTAGCCTGCTCTGTGCCACCCTTGATGACAAACTAGTCCAGTGTCAGCTCTTCAAAAGGACTGAAACAGGATGAACTGACCCAGATCAGTTCTGGTTACTACTGCAAGTCATTAACTATGCTGAGGAATGAGTTTGGCAGGAGACAATTTTGTGCTTGATTTACCCATGTATTTGAGCATAAGAGGAAGGAAAGTGTTAACTCTGCTCAAGTCTAGCAGTATGTTCTCCCACAGTAAGTAGTATGTGGTACCATCTTGCATCGCTCAGGGTGACAAAGTAGAGCTGGTAGACTCCCACATGTTTTCTCAAAGTTAGCTCATGTACTTTGTACCTCGTGTACTTTGGAGAGAGATGATTTTCTTTAGAGCTGAAACTGCAGAATTGGCTCCAGAACTCTGAATCTCTTGATACTCTGCCTAATGCCTCTTATGTGAGAAAGGAATTTCTTTAGAAGCATTTAACTAGGGGGCTGTACAGCATGTTTCAAGCTATAGTAGGATTCCATCCGGTTACTGCTGTCCACAAGAGAGAGATGAGAACTGTTAAAATTACAGTTCTTTGGATCCCAGTTTATACCAAATCCATATCCTGGGTACACTTCATTGCATCTGTACCATGAGCAATCCAGCACAACAGTTTGCTTTCTCACATCTCAGCACTGCTCTCAAGACTCAAAATTCTTTGATGATCCAAGCTGTCTCTTCTGGCTGCCTGTGGGTGTACTGTCTGGTCCCTCAGGGAATTACAATGAGTATTCCTCCTGCTGAAACCCACTGCTTTGCAGTCCCATGTGACTTCTGTTGCAGCAAGGATCTGTGTCACTTTATTTTTGTGACATACTATGAGACACTGCTGCAGCCAGCAGTTCTCTCATCTCTGGCTCTCCAAAGGTTATGTTCAGTCTCTACTGCGGCAGTCTGTATCTTTGTTCATCACCTGCTCCACAGGAAATTCCCCCTCTCAGTGAATTCATGCAGACCCAGTGAATTAGGGTGAACTGTCCTGCCTTCCTACTCCTACCACAGGTGCACCTCAGGAACTGCTGTTTGCTTTGTGGATGTTTTCTCTTCATTCTTGTGCTGTCATGAAAAGCCCCTGCCCACTCTTGCTGCCCCCTCTACCCTTACCCTCATCAATAGATCAAATTCCTTTGAGGCTCTCTTGTATGCTCTGTGTAACACAGCTGGAAAGCCAAAGTGTTGAAGTTGGTTTTATTTTGGTTTTTTTCCTTTTTCATTGGCTCAATTAATACATCCAGGAAAATAAAGAACGAGGCAATAGAAGGGAAGCTATTAGAATGCAACACTGTGAAGCTGAAAAGCTGGCTTATTCAATCACTCTGAGTCAAGCAGAGGTAACTGTAGTTACAGGGCTTCACTGTGTCACTGCATTAGAAAAGTCACTGTGAGGAAGCACCTGGGGGGAATATCCAGCTAACTTGGTGAGCTTGCTGCGTGTAATTCTCCTGGGAGCAGTCAGCTCACAGAGTCAATGAACCAAGGCCAAAAAATTCAGCTGCTGGTGTCATTTGAAGAAGCTAACTTTAATAATGCTTTCGAAGACATCTGTGTTGCCAGATTTTTTTTTTTTTTTTCAGATCCTACAGCCTTTGGTAGCTTCAAAGTAATGATTAGGCTTCTAAAAATGGTACCCTGTCTGTTAGCAATATATTTTTTGCACTGTAACCTTTAAAGTTCACATATTTATCAGTAAAAAAATGATAATTTATATAATAAGAATTATTTATATTTACTGTTTAAAATCATCCTAAACAGACAATACAGTATTTTACCTTAACATGTTTATGAACTATAAAACACTTGTAAGATTCTATTCCAAACAAAAGAATTCACCTGTATTGTTTACAAATCTCAACAAAATTATGTTTTTCAATATTTATTTTAATCTTCTGTTAGGCAAACTGTTGCACCTCGCACCTGCACAGGGCTGTAGTTTATACATCTTTGTTCAAGCAGTGGCATTACCAATTTTGACATGTACAACAAGCACAAACTACACACCTGACAATAAATGTGATGGGCAGCCATGCTGGGGAGGATCCAAACATCCACTCCCTGTCCACATTCTTCTGGGTGCCAGCTGCTTGGCCACACCTTACAGGACTGAGCGAGAGGTTTGCACTGTGTGAACTGTCTCCAAATTCCAGTGTAATTGTACACAGCACATGCCCACAGACAGCCAGGACCTACTTCACCCCTTCTTGAAGAAAGGCTAGCACAAGAAACCAAGTGACACCAAGTATTTCCCACCTTAGGATTTCACTTCACTTAAGTTTCAAAGACATCTGATTAACTCTCCAGTTCTTGGTACTACACCTGCATGAGTTTTCTGCCTCCCAACTTTTCCTCACTCCCAGAAGTGTTAACATCTCAAACAAGACACATAGGCTTGTTTCAGATCCACAGACATCAGCCTCAGGGGAATATTTGACTTCATAGATGCCTGTGAATCTTGCCCAGGCTTGTGCTTCAATCATCAGATGTTCTGGCTAAGACATAAAATTGCTGCATCCCAGGCTAAGTTCAAGCACAAATATGTCTTCAGTGGTAACTGTGGCTGTTTTGCTACAAATTTGATGAGGATTGGGCTGCTGATGGAATTAAACTTTTTCCATTGCTACACAGTTCTGTTCTCAAACTTCTGTTCTTGAAATGAAGACATGCTTTGCACCCTCTTGCATCAATCTGAACCTTTCTCTTTCTTCTGCTGTCATTTGGAAATATCAAACGTTTCATGAATTTTGCAGCTTCATTTGGTTGGTACTAATGGCCTGGTGATGCCAACACTTAGCTGTCACTTCATTCTTTGGATTAAATTCATTCTGCAGTTACAGAGACGATATCAGCAGGAATCACATTTGTAACAATCCAATGTTGCCAGTGCCTAGGGAAAACATAGGGAATCCTTAATCTTTGTGTTGTACAACAATTTGTATTTTTCTTAGGAAATGTCTCCAAGTCCTTTCCCAAGTACTTTCCAACTCCATTCTTTCTGTTGGTCCTTGGAAACATCTTATTTTTCTACTTGGATGTCCAGTTATGATGTTTCTCTGCAGCTGAATCGTGTCTAAAACAATTCCTCCTGGTATCATTATGTTCTTCTTCCCTAACTTTACGGACTTTAATATTTTTTGAACAACATCAGGGAGGAAATTGGCTGAGGAGTAAATGGATTAACAGCATCTGCATCATTCACACCACTGTGCCCTCAAACTTTTCTAACAAAGTTTTAACACCCACCTGATATTTTGAAGTCGTATTTACTAACTCTTCATGAGTTATCTTAATCAGTTAAATCATGGCTGTCAGTTGCACTGTACAATTACCAACTTGTTCATATAATTACTGCATAACTTAAAAATCTTGAGAGCAAATTTCATTGTACATCTTGCTCCTTTAATTTCTTCAGCTGATTAGTCCTCAGTTGCATGCCACACTAAGATTTTTCCAAAAGAACATAGAGATCCAGTTTAAAGACTGATGACTTGACATCATCAGTTGTCAAAGTAATTTTAATTATCTGTTCTTTTGATGAAATTGTTTTCAACTTTGTGTCTTGCATTCAGGAATCCACATATAGTAGATGAGTGCAACACCTTTTGCACATCATAAATATTGATTTCTCTTCATAAATTCCATGTTTTAATCTTTCAGACCTATCCAGATGCACATCTAAGATCTCTTCTTCATTGGCTTGCTTGTAACTTCAGAGATGCCAGAAATCTTTCTATGAGATTGTTAGTTTTTATTATCTTTGAATAAATAAGGATATTTTCTTAATGAAAATAAGAATTAATGCTCTTAATGAGCAACATTTTCTATTTCAGAATAATTAGACATGACTCCATCATTCTCACAATCTACCACTGTATTTTGCTTCTTTTCACATTTAATATTCACACAGAAAAAATTTCCACAAGAAAAAACCTTTGATGGCTGCTGTCTTTCTAGTGATGATGTCACGGATGACCATCATGGTGGATTTTGCATTGATGTATCTGAATACAAGCGAGTTATGCTCATGCCTCCACTCAGGAGGTTTTTTATCCTTACTTGACATTCTGACTCATATGCTACTGGTCCCCCAGGCCACCACATCTTCCCTGATTTCCCAGAAACCTCTCCTTTCTCAGTTCTACTGCCTTCTTCTTTGGAGAACATTTTTGTAATGCACAAACTGCAGTGCTTTGGATGATAGTGTCTCAGCTTACGTCACTTCACTCCTGCTTCAGTTTTCCATAACTTTCAAAAGTGGAATCTAATTGTGGATTATGGCAGTTCTCTAGATGATGCTCTCTCAGTTTATGGCGTGCCTTTCAGGAAAGGTTATGAAATCTTGCGATTTCAATGAGGATTAATTGGGAAAGCTTCGGTCCATTTCCCTGCACTTCTTCTTATCCCATTCACTTTTATAATTTTCAGTCAGTTTTGGAACTTTCCTTTTTTTTTTTTAACCATTTAATTTCTTCAAATTATTCTCCTGTCTCCTTATATACATTTCTTCCCTGATTTCAGTATTTAAATTGGAGTAATTTTGGGAAGTTTTGGTCCTTTTCACTGCAATGCATGTCATCTCTGTCCGTTTGGTTGTAGTCACTCGATTTCCAAATTCCTGTGTTTTTTCAATTGCATTTTATTTGATCATATCTCCTTTCCAGAGTATTTGTTAGACTTTTTTTCTTTGATTTCAAGATTTCATTCCCTTTCCTGAACAGGTAAGTATGTTCTTCCTGAACAGAAGAAATATAGAAATTCCTGAGAGGGATTATATGTGCTGTGGGTTTTAGAAATACTTGTTTTCTTTTCACACTTGTGTTCTTTTTACACAAATCTACTTAAACCTGTGTATTGTTTAAATTTCAGATAAAATTATTAGTGTCATATAAATAAGCATATATAAATAAGCAACAGTAGCAGTGGTTTTATGAACAAAGCTGGAATCTTAGCATTAGAGAGCTAAGCCATACAAATAAAATGTGTTAAAATGATGCAACAAGCTTGAAGTTTATTTACAAATTACAAGTATCAACATGTGCTGTTTGACACTAGCTGCAGGTGCAGGTGACACTAGCTGCCAGATGAACTCAAGGACAAAAATCCTAAGGTGTATGCATAGATCTGATGAGAACAAGGACACTTCCCTCATTAGAAAAATCATAAATGATACAGAGAAGTCACTTGAAAGTCAAATCACAGTTACATGACTTCTGCAGATGAGACTCTGCATTTGGCTGCCTCTCCATGAGGCAATTAGAAAACTCAATGATGTTTAAATCATCTTTAGCATCTTCCTTTGGCTACAACTGCCTTATACAGACTCTTCTCTAAAATAAACATCCTTTCAGATTCCAAAAAAAAGTTTAAAATATCTAAATGGCTTTGAAAGAAAAAGGAAGACATTAATCTCTCAAAAAACTGTGCAACAAAGGAAACGACTAAGCTCTTGTTTTAAGAGAGAGGACTATCACCACAGAGAGCAATGAGAAAGGAGAACAAAGAAATGTTACTTCATGGAGTTCAAATCTAACTTTCCTCCTTATCCATGGGGAAGTGATAAATGGAAGAAAATGTGGAACAGCTGGAAAGGATAAAAGTATCAGAAGATGCAACAAAGCAAAACGTTCCCCCAGATGAATAGATTTCTCTTTGATCTAACAAAGATTTGAAATTTGTCAGTTTTAAACAGAACAGAAAATGAGGATATGCAATAGTCATCTATAATGGATAGGAGCAAGATGAAAGGTCTGAGATGAATCGTGATTGATACGAGGTACTTCAAGTTCTCGTTTGTTTTTTTTGTTTTTTTTCCTGATCTTGTACAACTCTTTCTCAACTAGGTAATTATTTAGCTTCCTATCCCATTAAAATTGCATAATGAAAGCTGGGCTGCTTTTGAAAAAAATTAGCAGTAAGTAAAGATTGCTATTTTATTATCGATAGTTATTTTGGTAGGGATGCAAATATAAAATGGATTATTTCATTACTGAGAAAACATCAACAGCAATAATCTGTCTTGGTGAAAAAGTTCATGATGTAACCAGTAGTTTTTTAATTGTATATATGATCTTAATTGTATGTATAGTTGCTGTATTACAAGCTTGTCTTTTAAAAGCTCTGGATTAAATATTGTTCCCTCAGTGCCTGCACATCCTGACTTCTATGCCAGGCAGCAGCAGGCAAAAATCACCCATGCATTCACTCAAATCATAAAAACAAGACACCACTATTATCAACAGCAACAATAATCATAAATAAATCAGAATATGTAAATGCTATTAGGCCCTCTACAAGGCAAGAAAACAATCACAGGAACCTTCCTAGGGTATTTTCCTAAAGGTCTACGTTTTTATTTGTTTGCTGCAGCCCCTGTTACTGATAAATTTTGCATTTGCATCACCTGCTATTTCCAGGCAGGCATGTGTCAGTAGTTATCTCCCCACAACAAACCACCTTCCCAGATCTGTTTTACTTCCTTTCATGCCTCCTCTCTCTTCAGAACCAGTTACAGCTCCAGTGTTCTTTTGTTCACATTTCTATTCCAACATGCGGAGAAAGTGATGCAACAAGCTTGATGTTTATTTACAAACTGCAAGTGACAACATGTGTTAATTTAGCTGATTGCACCCAGCAGAAAAGGGCATTCCAAAATCGACCTTCTGGAACAACAAACCACACTGTACTTGCTCAGTTCCCTTGAGCAAAGCAGATACAGGATTTTTACCATGATTTTTACAATCAATTACCAGTGCTGTAGCTTCCAGAACACCCCTAAATTAACACAAAACAGGGCAGGGAAGCAGAAGATGACTATATTTTAAGTCAATATCCTTGGAAAAGAAGGAAAATCGTGAAAACTTCTGGAACCTTGATCTAAAAGGAAACTGTGATAATCAGCTCAGCTCACTTGGCCAGATCCTATTCAGGTAAACACTAACACTATAGCCAAAGCAAAAAAGTAAAAGGCAAAGCAGAGTGCCATGACTAGAAGCTATATTGTTGCTTCATTTCTCTGTCTCCAGACTTAACGATTAATTTAATAATTTCTGCATTTTAGTAGAAGTTCAATTTGATCTGAAAACTCATCAGATAACCCAGGTATTTCCCTTAGCTGAGTTGAGCTAAGGAAGATTTAATGCACACTGGCAGAGCTTCAGCACTCCATCCCTGAGCTAGAAGAGGACTTTCCACAGCTGCAGTGCAAAGCATTCAGGCACGAGGTTGAAAGTCTTTCCTTTCTCCTCTTCCCAAAGCCTGACACTCCAGGTTTAGGCCTGGTTTAGAAAGGCTGATGTGCAGTGACAATCGTTCACAGTGAAATTCCAGTAAAGCCCAGTGTTTTGTCTCCTACAAATGCCATTTGCAGATTCCTTGGGAAGAAATGACAAGAGAGCAAATTCACGTGGTATTTCCCCTAATACTCTCCCAGCATCTATTTTTAGCTCAGGGAACTTTCAACTCCTATGGTAGCTTGCTTTGTGTCCCAGTGGATCTCTCATTCATAGAGAGATGAATGAGAGATCCTAGTCTTCGAATTCTTGTGAACTCTTTGTATCACAGCATCCTTTGTCAAAGTGGCTTTGGCTAGTCACCTCCTTGAAGAACTTCCTCCTTTTGTTTGATTCTCTGCTCCTCTTTATTTTCATTTTATAGCTCCTAGTTTTTCTGCAGGAAGAGACAACAGGTAATACCTATCCACCTTTCAACACTACTCCTGTTCTGGTGGCTCTCTAGCAATTCCTTTAACCCATTTCTTTTCCAGGGTGAAGGGTTTTAGACTTCACACTAATTCCTCATGTGGAGGTTGTGTGCCTTCTTCTGAACTTCTGCGAATCTTCTCTAGATCTCTCCCTTTTCTTTGACAAGGGGACCAGCACTGCACAATACATACAGTGAACTGTGGTTTTATACAGTGATCCTGTATCTTTTGCTTTGCTGTCAGCTCTTTTCCCAATCATTCCAAATATTTTAGTTTCTTCTTTTGACTGCTGCTGGGTACCAACCCGATGTTTTCAGAGCACTATCTCATTCTGTCGAAAGGTCTCCCCTGAGTAGCAGAGATGACTGCAGAGATCACTATTGCAAACATGAAGTTAGGATTCTTCTTCCCTGTGTACCACCTCACATTTACCTATGCTGTGTTTCACCTGCTATTTCATTAGCCAAGTTTCATGAAGACTTTCTGAGACTCCTGACAATTGGCCATTGCCTTTACTATTTTTAATAATTCACTTCATCAATAAAGTTTGTAGCTCAATGTTCAAACTTCTTCTAGGCCACCCATGAGTATGGTGAAGAGGTGAGGATCCAGCACAGACCCCTGCAAAACTCCAATGGTAACCTGGGTCTGTTATGAGGATCCATGTCAGGATTTGCTCATTTGTACCATAGCTGAGAGGTTTATCAGGCAAGGTAAGCTACTTTACCACCTTTTTTGTTTTGTTTTGTTTTCTTTGTTCCCAAAATGATTTGGGTTTTTTAATAAACCAGAGAATAAACACTGGCCATCACAGCATTTGTTGTTAAAGATGTCAGGACAGAGCAAATCCCTTGTGGTGACATTAACATTTTCAGTTTATCAATGACAAAACGAGAAGTACCACAAACCCCAAGGGTAATTTCCTTGAAAAGGAAACCAAGCAGGGTAGAAATTTCACAAGAACCAGCTGATATCCAGGCAGATAGGAACATTACCACCACAAAATCTTTGCCATCCACCCCCTCTCCTGTGAATGACACAAGGTATGACAGGGCTGCTACACGTGCCAGTGGAACTAGTGGGTACAGTTCCTGAAAAGAGAAAGTGTAATGGCATCTGGCTGGTTATTATTCAGGTTGTTCCAGCACAGATTTGTCATCTGCTTTAAAAGTATTTAAGGTGCTTGACAATATGCAGAATGCAACAAAAACAAATCAACAACTTTCTAGTCTGCAAAATTTTATTAAGCAACAGCTGGACAACTCTTACAACTCCAAATCGTCAAGGAAAAATAGGGCAATCAGTCCATCTCTCAATCATGTAGACAGTAAAGAATCTGGACAAACCACACTTTTATAGGGAAACCAACAATACTTTCTAGGCACCTCCTGCAAAATCTATTACACAAGATACATAAAAGGAGAGGAAGATCAGGGTAGTTTTTAAATAAAATGGAAAGCAAGTATACCATGGTATATTTGGGAGGAAAAAAAAAAAAGATATTCAAAAAAATATAATTTAAAAATAGTCTAGGTAAGTGAAGTTCACAAATGGTGTACCAAATTTTCAAAAGTTTTAAGAAAAACATGCTGGGCTTGCTCACTTAAGAATGCATGCACCTGCATGACTCTATGAAAAAAGAAAAAGAAAAAGAAAAGAAAAGAAAAGAAAAGAAAAGAAAAGAAAAGAAAAGAAAAGAAAAGAAAAGAAGAGAAAAGAAAAGAAAAGAAAAGAAAAGAAAAGAAAAGAAAAGAAAAGAAAAGAAAAGAAAAGAAAAGAAAAGAAAAGAAAAGAAAAGAAAAGAAAAGAAAAGAAAAGAAAAGAAAAGAAAAGAAAAGAAAAGAAAAATCCCAAATCACTTTCAAAGTTATAGTATCAAAATAATGCATTTATAAACAAATGCAACTCCCCTTCTTTTTCAGGAAACACTACAGTGCCTTTTCAATCAAATGCATCCCCATGCTATTCCACAACACCATATATTTTATCTACAATAAACAACGAGATCTTGAACAGACATACCCTTCCCCAAACACACAACACACAAACAGAAAAAGAAGTGAATGCTGAAATAGTGAAACAGAAGTCGAAAGCAACCAAAGGCAAAACAAGTATCAAGCAAACTAAAGAAACAAAGGGCAAGTTAGAAAAGTTCTGAACAAATAGTTTCAAACAACATAGGTAACAATTACTGGCCGAGCATTATTCCTATAAAATACTTGAAACTCAGGTGTCTTCTTTAGAACACACTATCCCAAAACGTTTCTCTTGTATTATTACTTTATCTGTATCTTAAGCCATCTACTTGGCCAGTCAGATAAAATTCCAAAAATAGACCACCTTTGTCAGGATTTAGAATTGCTGAATCAGTCCATATTTAAAAACTGTAAACTAGAGGATTAAGAACAGACTGGCAGGCTTTGACATCACACCATCTAATTTTTTCATTGAACACTCTGGATAGGTAAGTATTTGGTGTTTTCATTTATTTTATTTTGTTTCACAAAGTCACGTTTTCTTGACCCTGCAGTCAGCTCTGTGTCAGCAAACCAGTGCACTTGCATAGTGCTCCCAAACAATCAATTTGCCTTGAAAAACAAATTTCTCATTACTGGTTCATTTGCAAAATCAAAAGTTAAAGGGTAAAGCTTCTAGTTTTCTTAGCAATAATTGCTTCACTGAATCTTATTTCATTCTTTTGTTTCATTAATTGCTTTTACCTTAAGAAGTTTCTAGATGCAGCAACAGTCAAATCGCCCAAAGAAACTCCTGATACATTTTCAGTGATATCAGGCAACACAGAAAGCAGTCCTTTTATCTTAAAACATCTCCGTGGGACTTTTAAAGAAAATTAAATAAATACAAAGACAAAATAATTCACATAGACCATTGTTCACAAGTAGTAATTAATTTTATTCCTTTGAGAATGGTGCATGTAAATTCCAATCCTGTAAAGAGGACCTGTGGTGCCTCCCTGCAGACTACTCCTGAGGGCAGCAAGACTCTAAATTGGTATTTACTAATGAAGGTTTGTGCCTTGAAGGGGAAGAGACATGAATAGAAAAAAAACGTTTGTCTACTAGGATCTTCCCATTTTTGTAAGCAGTATAGATGACTCGTTCTCTTACACTGGGAAAACTATTATGCCAATCTCTAAATAACATAAACAGCTTGCCCTACTGTCCTGTGATGGAATCCTAGAAAAAGTCAAAAATCTGAATGACTATTCCATGGCCAGGATTTTACTTCTAGTATTCTTCAAAGGGGGTTATACTGAGCTGTCAAACACAGTTGTTGGACAATGCTCTGTAATTTTCTTGAGTGGATGTATGGGTCATACAAGTCATCTTTACCTTATAATCAGGGGAAGTACATTTTGGGTTGGATTCTGGTCTCTTATGTATCTTGATGTAACCATCTAGTGAGGCTGGAAGTTGACCCTCTGTCAGCATGCCACACAAGGGTCTCATCTCTTACCAATCTCTAAGTCTGATTTACTGGTCTGGAGTAATTTCGGCCCTGCAGACATGCAATTTTAAAATTGTTCCTCTCGGAAACACATTCTTAAAAGTCTTCTCTCCCCTTTCATTTCATCAAATCAGTTTTTGTACTTGCTGCTCTTTTTATATGAGGATGTAAAATGTTTCTGAGAGACAAGAGGGCTCCAAGGTAACATAGGATCACACACATCAGGCTGCAAAAAGCAGATGCACAGAAATTGTCTGAGGCAACAATCAGTCAAGCTCCAAAATCTGTTTGTAATTTCTGAGAGGACACTAAAAAGACACATCAAGGAAAGCCTGAATCTATGGAAGGTTTAGGCTGAAAGCTTCATCAATAGATATCCGTGTCTGACACCTGTAGACCTTCATGCATCTTCATGAAAACACTGTTTTACTTGTGGATGCATCACAGGAAACTTTTGTAACTGAGATGAACCTGTGTGCAGATTTACTGATATTCAGGTAGCCCACGGCACATGTTACTGTGGTCTCTGGAACTGAGTGCAAAATTGCTTATGTGATAATTCCTTTTTTTTTTCCCTCTGCCACCCCCCATCTTCTCATAGTTTCTTAGGATGCTGCAGAAGCATGTATTCTTACTGTTTAAAGCTAAAATTTGCCACTCCACTTATGCCAGACTTTAAAAATCAATTATTAGATTCTGTTTGAGATCTATTTTGAGGATATCACCATTCTTTTTTCAAAATTATCAGGTTTTTGGTTTCATTCCTTTGCAACTCCAGCAGAGCAGATTCTGACTTCAGATGGACACTGTGGCTGTTGGCTGGCACTGGGGCTCTCTCTGCCCAAAGCTGCTGCAGCCAAACTCCATGGCAGCTTCATGCTGCTCTTGGAGCAGACCTAAAAGGATGAGTGGAGGTATGCCTGCTCCAACAGGTCTCCTATGGAGCATCTTGAAGAGGCAAAGCTTCTGCAGGCAGTATCTGGGCACGGCTCCATGAGCTCTGTGCAGCACCTGCCAGAAGCACTGTGGCAGCGCTGGAACCCGCTGAGCCCAGCCAAAGAAGGAGCATCATTAGGTTGAGCAGAGGAAAATGCTACAGAGGAAAATGATTCTGCTGCTACACTATTCCTTGTGCCTCAGCTTATTCCAAGCTAGTTTGCCTGTTCCTCGACCTGGCACTGAACCCTGCCATCGCCAAACCCTACTAAACTACAGTGACCTCCTTACAAAGAGCCCGTGTCATTGTATCACATATAACATATGTACATATCACATATACCACCTCTCATATCACATAACCCACCTTATCTTGTACCTCAAGAAAAAGCCTTCTAATTTTTAAGCCACTCCCAACCAAAGTATGGTTGCAAATAAAGAATGAAAGCAGAGGACAGATTTCTGCAGGTCCTGAAGAACTCACCTAGACTCTTTGTAGTCTGCACAGTTCTCCATAGCAAACTCATTGCATTTAGCTGCCAAAAAAAATAGTTTTGCCTGCATTATTAAGTTTTTGCATATTATCCAGCAAAACCAGGTCTTCCTATAAGCATTTTTAATTTCTTGTAGCAAAATATACCTGCTAGCAAACAACTACTTACAAAGATGCTCTTTAAATATAAATAACTGTGTATAACTCACTGATACATAGTAATAAAATAATCCCTAAATCACTCATTACATTATGCAAGAAAAATAATTTGTTTTTTGGACATTAACAGGAAATCTGCATTAAATTATTTAAAAAAAAACACTCAAAACTCCCTAAAGAACAGTCAAACCCAAACTAAAACAAAACAAAAAACCAACCCAACAGAAACTAAATAAACTCCCTAGACTGTTAAAATTATTGCACAACTGAAAAAAATATGCTTTGGAAAAAACATCCTTTACTAGTGGAAATTACTGCTTGTATAAAAGAACTAAATATTTCTGAACACTTTGCTACATTCATCCTAGAACAACTTAAGTTACCTACAGAAAAAATCGCTTTTACTAACAAAATAGAACATATAACATCAATCTTTTGGCTGAATGCAATAGCAGTCTTCACAATTTAAGTGATTAATTGGAGACATTCTTAAATTAGTTTCCTATATTGTATCTCAATTGAAAATAAAATGACTTTCACTTGTTCTTTTTATAATTTAGGATCCAGTTGCACACTCTGATTTCCACATGTTTACCATTCTTTTCATTAAAATTCAATATATTTGAGAGCATTTTCTCTCTCTAATATTGGGATTCTATACATATTAAAAATCCTTAATTAAATAGACTTGGCTAAATTATTTTCAAAAAAATAAAGGTCTATCTTATCTTATAGAATTTTCTGACAAGTAAATGGAAAGGATGTTGGAAATAGCATTTGTTTTCCCATTTTTTTGGTAATTATTCCTTGTTCTTTGCTGGGACAGAAACCAGAGCTCCTTCAATGACAAGTCTCTTTGTCAGTGCCATCAGAAGGATGCAATCATGACCTGGACCAGTGAAATCAAATTACTAACTCTGTTACTTGTTTTATCGGTTTCAGTTCTTGGTTCTCCGTTAAAACAAACTATTGATAACTGGAAAATTCTGGCAATTAACAAAGTGAAGAGGAATACTGTTCTCTGGAAGGCTGAAGAAACTGCAAGCAGAAATCCTTATTTAGACTAGGTTTTCTTCAGAAAAGAACATTCACATTGTTTCCATGTCCTAATAATCTTGGCTGGTGATGTTCTTCCAGCTGAGTATTTCTGACACATGACTAAGTGGCCCTTCCCTCAGCAAGCAAACAAGCCAGCCCTGGTATGTTCCTCGTCTTACAGCGTTCACTGTGTGCCTGTCAAACACTAATTAGGGTTCAGCTGGTTAGCACAGACCTTAGGGCACGTGAAGCCTCTCATCAGTGAACTCCCCTCCCTATGTACTGGAATCAGTGGACTAAGAATTCAACCTATTGTTTTTACAGTTTATAACTCAATATAGACAAAGGGCATAATAGTGTTTCCTCAATAAAAACCAACAAGTGAAACATGCCCATTGATTTTCAAGGGACCAGAACCAAATCTATTTCAGTTCCTCTGCTCCACACACATTATACATACAGGCACTCAAACTGCTGAATAAATCAAGCATGTGAAAAAGAACATAAATGGGCTCAGACAATTAATGGAAACAAAATAATTAAAGAAAACAACAATCTGACATGCCAAGGGTAATGTTGAGCCTGACCACTCCCCACACACAAGCAGAAGCTGCTAAGCTCTGGGATAATACAGGTATGGACCATCTAGTGTCCCACTCCTTCCTTCCTACTTCTCCTTCCTCTCTCAAATGACACCATCCCACAAGTGGTTTTTCCTGGACCTATCCTGTGGGGCATTATCCAGTGTAACTCATCACCTCCCTTGGCAACTCTCTGAAACTCTTCTACTGGTATTCCTTCTCTGTGCTGTACAGCTCTGGGAGCCTCAGCAGAGCACAAATCAGCAGCTCACTGCATATTGGTAATTTCTACTACAGCAGGGTCTTATGTGAAATGTTCCTCCAGAATAAATCAAATGAAACACACATCTACTTACACATTACTTACTACTAGGACTCAAGAAAAACAAGGAGAGAAAATCACACGTATTTAAGTTATACTGAGTTTTTCAAGTAAAGAACTTAAACCATAGATGAAAGACAAAGCAGCTGTTAACATATCAACCACCAAATGTTTCCCAGTGGGCCTTTAACTTCAAAAGATCGATTTTTGAAAAAAATCTGCTGTGATGTTTTGTAATCTAATGTCCAAATAATTATATGAATAGTATGGGGGTTTGTGTATTACTGGTCAAACTACTTCCATATAACAACATATTCTGTAGCAAAATGCTGACAAGGAGGAAAGAGAAAAAGCAAATAAACATGAGCACAACACATGGAAAAGAAAGAAACTCTTCTGTGCAAGCAACCTTCTGAAATGCTCAACAGGTTTGCATGTGCACCACAGGGAACTGCACAGTCTGTTACTAAGCTTTCCTCTGTCACGCTCCATGTAGACGCTGGCTCCCTGCTCTCAGCTGGAGCAAGTAGCAAGGTGGGTGACAAAAGACATGAATCTGTCCAGTTTTTCCTTTCTCCTTCAACACATTTGTTCTCCAGCCAGCCATGATCCTGTTTCTTGTAATGAATTTGCTTCCCTGAAATTTCTTTCTGTAATGACTTGCTACACTTACATCTCCTTCCTAATTCAAGCACTGTTGTAGAACTTGATTGATACTGATTGCTAAGAGGACTGAATACACTGGGTCATCTCATTTGCTGGAAAAAAACTGTGTTTACATAGCATAAACACACTGAAATGAGCAAGCACAGGCATAGTCTCAGAGGTACATCTGATCACACTGCACCTCTCCCAGCTACAGGCCAAATCACAGAATACTGCTGAACGATGTGAACAAAAAAGCAACACTCATGATTATTTCCTCTCCAGTTTTCTGTCACCTACTGAAAGATGGTTATGCCAGTAACAAAAGAAGCAATGCTTGTAACTATTTGTTCCTCTGTCTTCTGTCACCTAATGAAAGATGTTTATCCCCCTTAACAGCATATGAAACAAGCAGACATCAACTTCTTTGATACAGTAGGTTTTTAAACCCGGGTTCTAGTCAGGACAGTATTTTTGCAGTAGTCAGGAGAGGGCAAGGCTAGAACCCTGAGGTTATTCTGTACCACCTCCCAGCATTTTCTGGGGACATGGGAAGGGGTTCCAAGTGGGTCACAGAGTGTGGCAGCACAGCCAGGTATCGGCAGAGGCTCCCCTGTGGTGAGCATATGCCTGTGAATCCTTTGCCTCTGGTGCACTCTGTTATCGTCACTGCTGCTGTTGCTGTTACTGTTTCTTATTTCACTGCTGTTTGCAGTAAATCCTTCTCTCTACCTGTGATCTTTACCTTTTGTGCCTCCAATTCTCCTCTCCATCCCACCGCAGGGAAGGGAAATGGGGAGGGGACTGTGAGCATGTAGTGCGTGGTTTGCAGTGTTTTGGTGGAAACACTAAACTGGAGAATACCATTCCTAAACTGTGACAAACACCCAGTGACAACCATTTTTTCTTTTCCGAATAATATGACACTGTTTGTAAATTAAAGGTTTGCCTACATAAGCCTCCTTGGAGCCTGTGGTGCTCAGTTATTAGCAGATATCAGAGAACAAACACATGTCAAGTATTACAGCTTCTTTTTTTACTTTTCTGCTGCTATCACTTATGTTTTAATAGTACAAACTGGACCAGAAAAAAGTCATGTTCCCTGTTTTAAAAAGAATAGCATGAGATAAGGCAGTCTACCAAAAAGAGCAGTCTGTTTTAATCCCCCCATGAGCTTACATCAGCTACTGCAGCACACACAGCAGAACCACCACAACAAGCCAAAAGCCACACTTCTCCACGTAACACTGAATGGTTCTCAACCCTTCGCTCTTTCTGAGACCCAGCACAACGCTTGAAAAGAAAAAGAAACTGGAAAACAAACAAGCTAACAAACAAACAAACAAACAGAAAACAGCCCCCCACCCTCCACCCCGTGACTGGTTAGAGTTAATGCCCTTCTGGTGGGCACCAAGAGACTTTTCCAGTTTTACTGCCTCCTCAGCTCCCAGGCATCTCTGCACACCTAAAGCAGGCTGCCCTGACATTTTCCGGTTTGGACTTTATGAGAAGGTTAACATTTTCCTCTCTCCAGTCTCTGCTTTTTCATTTGAGGCGTTGAGTCACATTAGCCAGAGCAACAGCAAAGGCTTGCACTGCAGAAAATGGATACTGAAAGTCCAAAATGTAAGCATTGCCATCAATTCTTCCAAACTGCATCACCTGGAAAGCAGGGGAAGAGGAAAAGGAAGGGAAAAAGAGAACAAGGTCAAAAAAAATGAACCACAGAAAAAGAAACAGAGAAGAGAATAAGAGCGAAATTTTTCTGCTCCTTTGTATGAACACCTCCCCTTCTCAGTTAATATGACTGGAGCTACAGACAGAATGGGGTATGATGCCAAAGAATACTGAGAGCACTGTACTTTTTGTCTGTACAGAATATTTGACTGAAATATTAGACTCCACAGAGTAAACTGATAAAACATGCTAGACTGCATACAGTATTGGTTTATGTAGCTTGTCATGAATTACTCTGGCAGTTGTGGGTACACCAGCATCATGCTTCCTGGAGGAAAATATCAGTCGCTCCCTTGGATATATCCTACCATCAACCCATCAGGAAAACAGATTTTGTTTTCAAAGAAAGGAGCTTTCAGGGAAGGGGAATAACCAATTTCCTCATGCTATCACTTCATAGCTGATAAGGTGATAATTCTTTGCAGTTCTGTTTCCCTCTGCATAAATATCTTTACTAGCACATAATTACAGCAAGAATGAATTAGCAAAGAGGCAGTGAGAGCTATTTGAAATGAAAAAAAAAAAGCAAAACTAGTCAGGTTGTTCATTGCTCTTCCACAGGGAATATCTGAAGTTTGGCCTATTATTACTGTTTTTTCATTTGCTTCATCAGAAATCCAGATCTAATTGGCTCTACAGCAAAGATCCTTGAGCTAGAATGGGGACTGGCTGTGTAAGTCAAGGCAGGCTTTGTTACCCCAGCAAGAAAAACCCTTGGTTGGGCAGTTTTGCACAGCTGCCCATGAGGACATATCCATACCATTTAACTGAAGAAGGGGTACAAATGAACACTGCCTTTGAGCTGCTGTTTCATACAAACAAAACCAAAAGACTACCACTGGCCAAGCATGTTGGGTACTTAAGACATCTAACTCCCAACTTAAATCAGAGGAAGCTGAGAGCCTTGATATCTTTAAAACCAAAAGTGACTTACAGCTGGACAAGGAAATAAACATGAGTCTCCTGAGCCTCAGTCCAGAATCCTACTAATTAGCACCGCTTGCAAGCCTGCGTTTGGTGTAGTAACATACCACCCTGGCCAAAATTAAATGTTTTGATTTTCTGAACTAGCCATTGACCCTTCTACCCACAGGCAGTTCTGAAGTGGCCCAGAAGCACTTTGTTCTGGGATGGGTCAGTGTCTCCCTCCTCTAGCACTAAGAGACAACCCCAGGGGCCTGGTAGCTGCTCACAAGTGGAAATTTTGGCATGAAGGGAAGCTAACTGCCTTAGCTTCCCTTCATGCCAAAAGCATGTGTTCACTCAATTGGCTGTCATCCACAACCATCACTGATGGCAAGTGCAGCTACTGCTGCGGAGAGCTATTGTGTTTATAACAAAACCTTCAACGGTGAGAGCCAGACAGACTAAAGGAGGCCCTTGTTGCCATGTCTGACTACAGTAAGACCAAAGATATTTTGCGTATTTACTTTACAGCTGAACTTCACCCTATGTGCTGAACTTAGACCTTCAACAGCTGTTTTTTATCAACTATGTGGCAAAGCTTTTTCTCATGGAACAGCTGACACAAGCAGGAGGCACTCTGCAGCATGAGAGACAGCTTATTCCTGGCATGGCTTTCCCACATCCTGGCCCCCATTCCAGCAAGTATGTGCCACCCTTTCCTACCTGTCGTCCTTCCAGCTCAATCTGGAAGTTTTTTGCCGACTCCTGGGTCACCCGCCCTCCAAAGTCCAGCTGGTAGACTTGCGTTGCCTCATTCCACAGTGGCTGCTTGTTGGCCATCACATACACAAAGCCTTGGCTTCCCAGTCGCCCATCCTCCTTCTCACTGGCCTTCCGGCACTTGAATTCATCCAGCTCACTGGCTGTCCTCAAACTCCTTTTAGTTTTCCAACCCTTTTTGCTGCCCTGGCTCTGGTTCATCAGTTCATCTCCACTGATAAAAAGCTCCGGCTCACTCTCTGAACTGTCCTGAAACTCATTTGTCTTGTTTAGTTTCTTAGACTTCAGCTGATCTTTTTGGCTCTTGACCTTCTTCTTCTCCCTCCCCAGCCGAGGGCTGGCTATCAGTGAATTGAAGTCAGTCAGTGTCCTTGCCTCCTTTTTAACCTTGCCCTCAGTGATAGCCTGCACATTTCCTTCCTCGGCTCGACTGTCCAGGCGCTTCCGGCTCTTCTTGCCAAATTTGTCTGTCCTTTGAGGAACAGGGCTTTCTGTCAAGGAGAGCACCTCCTGGAAAGTGTCTGCCGTCTCCACCATTACCTCTGTGCCCACGTGGCCCTGCAGCTCTGCTGGTGGGGGAGACATCACCGGCTTCTCCACCACGAGGAGCGGCTTGGGGGGCAAGGTGCCCTGGGGGTTCTGTACGGGCGGGCAGGCGCTGTAGGAGCTCCACGGGTGCAAGGCGATCGGTGGCAGCTGTAAACTAGAGCAAGTGCTACTTCCCGGGTACATGGGTGGCAAAGGGCAATAGGAGAGGTTGGATGGATAACCTGGCTGAAGCACAACTGTGGGCTCCTGCTGTGCAAACTGTGTTGGGGCCAGAGCTTCTTTGGGGGAGCAGGGGGCCTGCATTCCCTGAAGGGGTGGGGCACTGTAGCTTCCTGGGTAAGGTACTCCAACCCCATAACTCGTCTGAAAAGTGGCAGTGGGACTGGTGGGAGACTTGGGGGAAACAAATGGCACTCGAGACATGTCCAGATGTTGAGCTTGACCAATGATGAGTGGAGGAGGTTTTAGAGGGTTGGGCACTGAGCTCTGAGATGTCCTTTCCTGAGGAACCCATATCTCTTCGCTCACCATAGGATCCCACTGGTACGGAGGGGGGCGTTTTACACTAAGGGTAGCCTCTGTCAAGGACACAGGTACATGCCGTACCGATTTCTCCACTGGGCAGTGCTGAGAAAGGGCCTCATCCTCCGTGAAAGCGGAGTTGATATAATCCGCTCGGTCACGGGAATTGTCAGGTGGGCTCAGCAAGCTGTAGGAGGACTGGGAAGCCAGAGGCGAAGTACTGACAGAGTGAGCAATGACAGAGCTGTGTTGGGAGCCACTCCCTGTGCTCAGATCTGGTCTCATGCTACCAACACTGGAAGTGCTGCTGGCAGCATTGGCGCTAGCGATGTTGGCCGCGCCACCAGCGCTCACACTGCTGCTGCTGCTGCCAGCGCCGCCACTGCTGCACTGGCTGCAGGTGTACAAGGCTGTGGGCACTCTCTGCTGGTACTGTGCTGACACAATGTTGCTCTTGGCCTTAGGGGGAAGTTGTAAGGTGGCTCTCTGACCATCCATCAGCTGAGCCATTTTCAGGGCTGCCTCTCTGCTGTTCCTGCGCAGAGTAGCGTGAATGATACTGCTGTCCAGCCTCTGCGCCATGTTCCTGCCCTGGGACAGCTGGCTGGCAATGTCAGGGTAGGGCGGCGGGTCCCCGGTTGGGATGGAGTATCGGGGGACCGTGAGCCGGTTCAAGGTGGCGCTGGCACAGGGCTGCTGCATCTTCTTCTCGGCAGCTGTGATGCGCAAGGTGGCGGAGCTGCCGGGCCCCGGCAGGGTGTAGGTGCTCTGGGCACAGAGCATCCTGGTGCGAGGCCGGCACACCTCCTCCACATTCCCGCTGCTGTCGAAAGTCGTTATCCGCTCGTACCCCAGGGGCGTCTGGTAGTGCCCCGCCGGGTAGAGGGAGAACTCCCCCTTCTTGAGGCAGAGATCGAGGGGCGGCTGCGGGGGGCCGGGCGGGGGCGGCAGGGCGGGGGCGGGCACGGCGGGGATGGTGCCGGGGTAGGGAGGCGGCGGGTTCATCTTGTTCAGCTGCAGCTCCTGAGCGGGCCCGAAGATGACGGCGTCCCCTTCTACCAGCGGTGGCCCCGGCCGCGGGGCCTTGGCCTTGGCCGGGGGCTCATGCTCTCGCTCGCCGTGGTCCCGCAGGTCGGCCAGGGCGATGGCGGGGGGCGCGGGGGGCGGCGGGGCCAGCGGCGGCGGGGCGGGGCGGCCCAGCTCCCCCACGGCCAGCGCCCCCGCCCCGGGGCCGGGAAAGCGGCTCGGAGCCCCCGGGAAGGGCCCCGGCCCCTCGCCCCCCGCCTCGGCCGGCGGGTTTGCCAGCACGTCCAGCTGTACGTTCTGGTTGGCGAGAAGCGACTGGACCAGGCCGATGCTCTGCGTGGGCGACATGGCCTGCGCCGAGCTGTGGATGGGCGCGATGGGGATGTTGACGGTGCAGGGCGGGCTGCTGGCGGGCGCGCCGGGGGCGCCGGGCACTGCAAGGGACAACACAGAGCGTCACCGCCGCTCCCCGCACCAGCCATCCCTCCCCTTCCACGGCCAGGCCTGGCCGGGGCCTGCCCCAGGCACGGAGGGGCCTTGCAGACTATCTGCTAGCTGTACACGCTCTGCTGCGCCCGGAGGGGCTGCTACGTGTTCCCAAAACAGGTAGATCAGACCTCAGTGAGAACAGGTAAGGTCTGCTACCGTGACTCGCATCGCACAAGAGCTACTTTTAACAGCTGGTGATCAACTTTAAAGCCGCTTCTTGGAAGTGACACTTGAGAGGTCAAGTTCTGAGTGCACTTTCGGCCTACCCTATGATCCCCATGGACTGTCACAATATCAATTAGCATTACTCATCATCAGGGGTTAACTGTGTCTGGTGAAATCAATAAAACTTTTGCTAAATCAGGACTCACTAGTTTTCAGGGAGGGACTTTTGATAGTAAATACATAAAAAACAATTGAACAAAACAAACAAGCAAATAAACAGAAGAAGTGGAGGCTTATAAAATTGAAGACCTGCACTGAAGGTACTGTGTAATACGTGCATAATAAAATAATAATAGTATAAGGTTCCTAGACTCAATGACCTTGGGGGAACTGGAGAACACAGACAATAGTTGGGAAAAGCTGATTATAGTGGGTGACAAAACAACCAGCAATGCAAAAGGAAGGAAGCTGAAACAGAGAGACAGGAATGTGATGGAATGAAATACAGAAAAAAAACTTATAAAAGTTCTCAGAAGATTTGTAAGGACAAAATGTGAGGAAATAGATGGGAAGCCAAAAAGATTGAAGAAGTGGATATTGTAGTCAGGGCCACTTCAGCATTAATGTTTGGACAGGCTGCAATCAGGAATGTATAAAGAAGCATATGTATACTAGGAAAAATTTCCCCCATGTGGTGGCAATGAAAAAGGGAAAATGTGGCAAGAAGCAATTCTCATAATTTAGAGCAGAAGCATGAAGAGTGCTCAATTGTTTGCAGTTCCTTTTGCAAGAAGTAGTTGATTCCAATAGGAACTACCACCAAAACGCTGGAGCAGGAAAATGAGGACACTGAATCCAAGTATAGGTGCAGAAATCAAGAAGGAACAAAACAGAATAAAGAGGGGAAACAGTAAATACTATATTAGAACTTCCAAGAATATTTTGAGTTCTTTACTTTTTATTAAACTTTTTGTAGAAAACCCCACAGAAAATGGTGAATTGTATCAGTAGGTTTGTGGAAGGAAAAGAGACCAAGGATCTAGTGTCATATCCAGTTTTATATCCATATATAAGTGTGCCAAATTCTGTGGAGACTCTGATTTGCAAGGCCAGATCACTAAGGAGATCCATTAGTCAGGACTCCTCCAAATGCTGCCCAGTTCCTAATTAATTTCAAATTAATATTCTAGTCAACTACCTATGCCCTATAATTACATTTTCGGTAATATCAAGGCTTTTATCAGCATCAGTCACGAACGTGGGAGGTGTACAGATAGAACAGTGGCTACACTGGCAAATACTTACGGTAATTCAGTTCATTCCTTTAGAGGAAGACCAACAGCCAAACTTAACTGACCCTAAGGCAGTTTTGTGATTCTGTGCTTAGCTGGCAGGCCATGCTTTTACCCTGACGCCTGCAGGCTTAGCAATTTAGCTGCCAGAACCTGAGGTTTAATTGTTAGCTTGGCTTGAGCAACCCCAAATGTTGCTGTCATTTTGCCTTATCTAACAAAATATCATTTCTTGTGGTGTTGCTTAATACTCCTGAGTGTTTAAATCCAATGTTTTCTTCATTTCTCCAATAGTTTTTAACTGATTAGTTTGCATACTTTGTAAGTTAAATGAATTCACTGTACATCTGTCTTGCCAAATCTTTACTGACTACAGTAAAAAACACCTGTCCCAACTGTACCTCACTATGAACACTGCACTACCCAAAGCAGCTTCCTACTATGTGTTTTCTAAGTCTATCATGTAATCATTATTTACCCTGCAATACTTTTTCCTTTAGTATATGGTACTTTCTTCCTTTATGCAGGCTTTAGAAAGAGTATCCCCAAGAGCATTTTTGAAGATTTAAGTAGCCACCATTTACTAAATGAGAAATAAATCTTCAGAAGAAACTAGAAAGGAAAAAGTGGACAAGAGGAAGGCTGTTATGGAGCTCAGGGTAGTATGATTCTTTTACTGGCCTTCTCAAAGAGCTGTTACAAGAGTCTCCAATAATTTTCTCTGTTTATGTGCTGTACCTGCAATTATGAGCACCATTTCATCTCTTAGTGCAGATTCAACCCAGTTTTCAGGAAGAGATGTAAAAATTTTGTATTAACTTTTTTTATTTTCTATTTAGTTTTTATATTACTTTCTGACAGCTTGGTCCATGTTTGATAATAGCAAATGTTGGGTGCTTCCTATTAATAACATACATACACTCACCAATGTCTCTATTAGTTTCTTCAGGTACTATAGGTACCATGTAGACAGAAATTAAGCAAGCCAAGGCCCCCAGATTGTGAAAAAAATGGGCTTAATTTGAAATATGCAAGTATTTCTTCAGAAGTCCAGAAGTCTGCTCTGATGCTTGGGTCAGACAAAAGCTTTGCTGCTGTCAGCAGTTGAAACCCTGGTCTGAAATAATGAGAACATTTCCATTTGTTTCAGTAGACTTTAGCACAAGTCTTTAATTGCTTTGCAGTGTTCACACTCCTTCCTCTTTAAAGGGTACTGGCATGACAGTCACTTCCATAGTTCCAAAAACCTGTGACCTGGCAACAGGAATCCCTCAGTGATATGAAAATTCTGAAATGTATTAATTTATCTTCTTTTCTATTGTTTGTTAATTTTATTGGCATGATGACTTTGTTTTGATTGGAGGAGGTCTTGGGTACTTCCTGTCCTTTCACCTCCCACATCACATCACCTGTACCCAAACCTTCCCTGCACTGCTTAAATCTTCTGCTACTTTACATCTCAGTGAAGTGAAAAATTCTTCCTGATCCTGCTTTGTTTATCGACTACTTTACTACTACTTTAGCCTCTTAGTAGTGATAAAAATCCAAATGAGCATTTAACACTTCTCAAAGGGTGGCCCAGTTTTATGGGAACCTGCCCACCCAAGCTCCTATCAGCCAGCTGTGCTTTGATGCCATCAGGTCTCAAGAGCAGCCTGTTTGGGTTTCCAACAGATTACACTTCTGTCCTATCAAGATGCAGAATGGAAGGTTTCAGTCAGTGGAGAATTCCTAGCAAACTAAGATGAATTAGCAGAAGACTAATTTCCCAAAGAACTTGAAACTAAGGAGCTCTTTATGGATTGTGTTTTCCACGCATTATAGAAAACAACACCCATAATACATATTAGCCTTATTCTAACTCAGTTCTATAGGACCCCATCAGACTAGACAATTTTGATTTGTGTGTTTACCAGAGGTGACCATGACACAACCAACCTGACCTCCATCTAGCTCAACCCATATCATGGCAGCCCTCCAGCTCCTCCTTACCTGGTAAATCATCTTCGTCTTCGCTGAAAACATTTGGATTAAAGACAGGCATGTTAATGTAGTCCATTGAAATCTTCCGCACTTCTGGGAGATATATTGTCATCTGCCTAGGCTGCAGATGCAGCAAACTGGTTTTATATATTACTAGAGAAAGAATATAACAAGAAACAAAAAAGTGTTACACAAATAGCATGTAAAGCTAAGGAGGAAGCAATTCCAAGCAGACAGAAGGGCTATGAATATTGTAATTTACTGTACTGTTATGTATGTTATGTGCAGGGTGAGCTTATTTGTCAAAGCACTATGTAACACTTTACATAAATGGGATAAAAGAGATTGTTGCTTTCAGCTATTTCTCTTTAAATGGAAGCAGCATCTCAGTAATTCATTAAAGTAATAAATAATTAATTACTTCATCTTGTATTCATATCTATTTTTATGGAAGGAAAATACTTTTTTCCATTCTGCTTTTGAAACTTTTCACCACAGGATGCTACCAACTTGTAGGGCAAAACTGGAAAGCTCTCAGAAAGGAAATATGCTGATGGCTACTATATACAAAGAAATCCCACTGGGCTCAGGAAATCCCTGGGACCCAAACCATTGGAGACTGGGAGAACATTTGAAAGAGGTGTACTATACATTTACTCTACACTTACATCCTTCCTTGTCTGCCACTGGCAGTAAGAGAATTAGAATGACCTGTGATTATTGAACTGCTGATAGCAGTCCATATAACTACAAAAGCTATCCATCTAATTCTACATCCAGGGCACCTTTATGTACTCCTGACCCAACTATGTAATGCAACACAGGACAAAAGTTTTCTAAAGAGCTCATTAAACTGCAACACTTGTGTTAATACTTCAGTTCAGAGCTCAGTTCCATGAGGTGATACCCTCCCTTTTTACCCAGCCTTGTTCCTTCCAACAGGACTACTGGGTACATCTGACCTACCCAGAAAAAGGTTGATAGACAGCTGCTGGATTTAATGGTGGCTACCAGATTACTGATGCTCCAGCAGAAGAACCATGTGATGAGGCTCTGCACTGACTTGAACAATCTTGAGCATGAGGCTATAGTACCTTTTTCATATAATCTGTAGCTAAATAACTATAAAAATCTGACTTAAAAATACTTCTATTGCAGTAACTTACAGTCTATTATTTCTATAGTCCTCTTGCAAAATCTTTTTTTTATGTGTGTGAGTTTTGTTCAAATAAACTGTAAAAATAGAGGTCTGGGCTCAAAAGTTAATTTACTTTTTTATTACAGGTTTTTTATTACAAGTGAGACTTTTAGCATTTTATTGATCATCTCATTATTGTGTTTATAGATTTTTATCTCCTTTAGTTACAGTGAATTTAATAAAATCTAATTCCCACTGTCTGCAGAAAATAAGTGCTTTGTTAAAGAAGCCTTTTGGTCACTTACAAAAAATTTCATATTTCATGGCATAAGTTTCTTGTTTGTTATAAAGAATTTGACATGCAAAAAAATCAAGTTTACTTTTACCTGCACCAAGGTTAGTTGGTAGGAAAGCAGCCAAACCCACAATTTTAAACTTGGTTCCCCAGATATTAGATGTGACCTGAGCAAGGTAGTTGTGCTGCAAAACAAAAACAAGATCATTTCTACCTGATAAAATCTGTACCAAGCTCTAATAAAAAATGGCACAGCAATCAAGCTATTGCAAGTGATAACTCAATTTCAGTTTCTCTTGGTCTTATTATATTGAAACAGCCTAAAGTGCATATGTAGCAGCAGTTTTACTCAGTCATTAAGAAGACTGGTTCTGATATCTTACACTATCAGGAATTATGTATGCAACAGCCACAGGGTGATTAAAGCTATTGAAGATCTGAACAACACTTAGTGGAGAATGCTTGCTTAGTGAGAACAGATCTGTTTTCAGACACTTACTGCTCCTGCCCAGCAGGATCTTGGCTATCCTGTCTTTCAGAGTCTGATACACCCTGCCCGTTGGTTCTACACTCATGAATCACTTTATAGAACAATAAACGAGACAGAAATTAATTACTCATAACAGCAAACATATATGCCCCTGGAGCTCCTAAAGCAACTTCCCAAACCATCTGTTGCCATTGTACACATATTATGGGTCTGAAAGACCAATAGACTTTTTTCAAAGGCCAGGAGTTATGCTGCCAGTATCAGAAGCAGGATCCAAGCCTCAGGTCTTTTGCTCTATTCGAAGGGCTTTTGGTCCTTTCTCTGTGTAACTGCTCCAGAATTTTTCATAAAAACAATAAAGTGAAACAAGAGAGCAGAAAAAAACAAACCAAAGAAAATTAAAAGAACACAGGAGGATGTTATTAATATACAACTTAGACAATTCTACAGCCAGCTAAATTTCATTTACCCAAAGGACATGAACACCACAAAGAGCGCAAAATGGTAATTTCTTTCCTTCCTTCCAATTAAGACTGTTTCGTGTTATTATGAAACAGATCATGTGGTCCTCTGAAGCAAGCATTTCCTTATCTCTGCAATCGCTAGCAAAACAGAATTATGGTGGCATTAAGATGGGTCTGAGAAACCGACGAAGTGTTTCCACATACACTTTCAAAAAGCCAACAACATCACCTAGAATAAAACCTCTCACATGGATTCACATGTGAAATACATGACGAAAACAGGTCGTGGTACTTACCAAACAACACCTGATACTCAGTTGGCACTTTTGAACATTAGTGCTGAACTGGAAGATGCAATTCTCTCATTCTATCTACTTACTGTAATTTAATGGAAACTTTTATTGCTGATCACTGGATCTCTATCACAACATGCTGCCTCGTGAAATAAATGCATTTGAATCAGGTATGGTAACAATGTGCACAATACCTGAGTAATATCTTCTAAAGGAAACTCTCTTCGTGTCAGGCTTGGAGAACCAATAGAGGGTTTCCTTATTGGTAACCTTGGTGATCTTGAGATCTCCTGCGCAGCTCGTGACATCTTTGGAGATTTGCGAGCTTCTATATTGATTCTGCAGGCAAAGCAGTACTTAGAATCAACAATGGGCAAGCTAAAATGCACAAAACTCATGTCTTGGAATGGAAAGATGCAAGAATAAGACAACTGGGTAGGATGTCCTCAAAGCGACTAATAAAGACTGTTGAGCCTACAGGATGGAGAATTACAGGTCAAATTTGAAGATACAGAAGACATGACGTATTTGCAGTAACTCATGCTGGCTGAATGCTTTCTAATTAATCTAACAAAGCTTACAGCAGTTCTGCCAGATACTAAATTCCACTAATCCCTAAAAGGTGTAGAGATTAATGATCTCAGCTATGCAGACTTTGAGCAGTCTCAAGAAATGAGAATATGACACTTCGGCTAACAGATTTTCACATTAGTACACAGCAAACCAAGGCTCCACAAATGTTGTCAGTGTTCCTACCCCAAGCCAAAAGTTACTTCTACCTCCCACCATACAAGGGGGGGGGGTCAAGAATACCAGCTGAAGCACCTAAAGATTTCACTGGTAGGAATGTAACAAACAAAAGTAAAAAACTGTCTGTTTGAAGGGAAAAAATATATTCCATGGTGGCAAGAGGAAAAAAAAATAATAGGTGGGGAGAGTTTTTAAGATCTTTCTCTGAGACTGCCTGGGGAGAAGTTGTGCTCTATTGTTTCCCATTACACTCTGTCCCAGAAATCTTCCCCTAAGTCCAACTCTATGCCAAACTCTGAGATCACCCCAGAACTGCACCTTGTAGAGAATCTTACAGAGGATTCCTGTGTGCCCAAAAGAGTTTACTTTTTATTTTGCAAGGTGTCAAGAAAGGGAAGGAGAGGCAGGGGAGGAAGGGAGGACACTTGGGGAAAAAGAAGAAGAAATATCCAAGACGTTATTACCTGGGGAGTTTAGGTGATTTGCTAGCTCGACTGATTTTTGGAGATTTCTTTGCTGCCCAGTCATCGCTGAGTTCGATATCGCTGGAGTCGGAGCAGTTGCAGCTGTCAATCACAGTGGAAATCAAGCTGTTTCCATAGATTTCATCTATCAAAACAGGCCCCAGAAAATTTAAGTGCTGCTTCAGAAAACTGGTATAAATTATAACTCTCAGTCATCAGAAGCATAAACCCGATCCACAGGCAGCAGTTGAAATAAAACTTTGCAGAGGAAAATTAAATGTTCTCCACTCTGCCTTCAAACTCCAAATTTCCAATGGTTTGAACTCAAGTGAACATGATTCAGAGGGTTGAACAGCATTCAACTGACTTTGAAATTGAGACTAAAGAATATTTTCTAATTAGCAACCTATTTTCCATTACTCAGAATACAAGAAGTTCTCTTCTGTAAAATAGAAGGCAGCAGGGTGTAATTTCAGAAGCTTCTAGGTCACGCTGAAGATATTTTTCACATCAGAAGAAAATATCAGATGCCACCATCCATGTTGCATATATGTATTTTTTAAAACTCCTGAGGATTTAATGTCCAAAGTACTGCTAAATCATTTTTATACAGAGCAACAATTGAATTCTACCTGCTTTTCCGTCTGTTTTAGGATCCATGATGACAAACTCCGGCCGCAGCTTGCTGATACGACGTCCTTTCAGGATGGGCACCAATCCCCCAAGGTATTCCAAGTACAGAGTATAACATGGACCACCGACCTCTGGGTCATCTTCTGTCCGCTTCATGGTGCAGTGAAGCCGCTCATTACCAGCTGTTGGGTAGCTGACAAAATCTCTCATATTGTTTGGGTCTGGGATTGGAGGCTTAATTAAACAGAGGAAGGAAAGAGAAAGTTTTCCAGTATGTTTTTTTTTTATGGGGTTTTTTTCTGTGGTGACTTAATCCCAGCATAACTAACTGAACTTGAACCCAACTCTAATTTGGCAGGTGAAGATTAGTATAGGTTACTTTATGAGTTATGCAGGACCCACATGCAAGACAGAGTGGCTGTGTGTTATTTTGTTAGCTCAAATGCAATTGTACACAGAAAATGAAAACTAAGATTAGTTACATTAAAAAGGAAGGTTGAACCTATGGTCAGAGCACTGAATGAGACAACAAACCTGTCTTCAAGTTCCAGCTCTTATCAGAAACTTCTTTTTGAACTTGAGTAATGTGGTCAAGTCAAGTATCAGAGTATCATGTCTCCTCCAGGCACTCCAGGTGAACCTGGACACTCAGATCCCATTCCTGGTTAATACTGGTACATGCTATGCCAATATGCTACAATGCTATCAACTCTTAAAGACGCTTTTATATAACTTTTTATATACTTTTGTATCACTTCCAAGCACATGTCACATCCTAGCTGAGGGCCTATTTGTGTGTCATGTAGAGGGATACAAGCACAAAGCTTGGGTTACTTTGCCCTGCTTGCCAGCACACTGTATTAATCCATGAAAAACTCAGTCCTAAAGCAGTAGGACTGCTTTTGTCTAGGACAATATAGCCTGTATGACACAATTACTATTAATGTATGTAAGTCAACAGAGTTTCTTTCAAAATAAAAGTGTATGAAAAAAAAGGAAAAAAAATAGGCTTCCTTAACCTGGCAAATGGATATAAGCTGAGGAGTGACCTATAATGTGGTCTGCAAGCTGGAGAGGGAAGAGGAATGTACACAGCGAAGAGGGTGCCTTGCCTAGCACTGAAGGCATGGCTGACAACTTAGATTGACTGGGTGACTGGGGATGTGCCAGAGTAAAGTCTCAGTGTTGATGAGGCTCCAGAAACACCCATGAAAGAGGACAGGCATGTGGCTTCTGGAAATCCCACTTAGACCTCTCAGCTACACAGCACCACAACTACTCTGTGTCCTGGGATCTCCTCTAGGAGGTGACAGAAGGGCTGTTGGCAACGATGTGTCCCTGTACTGCCCTCTGATCCCCACCAGGGCTCCCAGCCAACTGCTGCCTTCATCCAGCCCATCCCTCCCCTCCCCTGCCTTCCCTGACAGCCAGCAAATTGTCACTGATGCTCTAGAGAGGGGAAAACAACATGGAAAGCATCCTGGGGAGGATGGAAAGAACTAGAAAGAATTGGAGACTTCAGGTCTGATAAATGCTCCGCATCTTTGGAGATCCAGGAGTTATGGTTACAGCAATTTGTATTCTTTGACAAATGAAATGATTTACAGTTGCACAAACTGCCCTGATTAGCAGTACCCAAATGGAACCATGCTGAATTATTATTTTGTAGGCATAATTTGTTCTCATTTAAGCTGGGCCAGCCCCACTGATTTCAAATTAATTGTTCTAGCTCTGCCATTGTTTTAACAAGGACTTCAGGCTCAAGAGACTGCTGTAACATATATACAAAAAAAATCACAAAAAAATATGTTTGAATGTCAAGCATTTATCAGCTAATGCTCAGGTTTATAGGCTGTGATAAACAGCTTGGAAATCCCAAAACTTCCAATTTTCCATGTCCAAAATGTTATTGAGGGCAAAACCATGAAACAAACAGGTTGTGTAGATGATTCTGCTCCTGGTACAGGAAAAGGTATGATACCTGGTTCATTATTCCATAGCACTGTTGGAGCAGTAAGGTTAACAGAACTCACTGTTAGTAAAAATGTTTGGGCAGCTCCAGGTCTTAAGTCTAACCTTCCTGGCAATATATGCACTCATGTGACATGCACAGAGGCAACAGTTTTACCCCAGTGAATCCCTCCCGTAACCATGACAGAGTACTATCACCAGTGAGAGCTTCTTCACAAATCTTTGTGAGTCACCAGCATATTTTATCCTTGTAATGTACTTGGAAAGGCCATCTCCATGGAATAATGCAGATCAGCATGTGTGAGCCTTCTTTTCAGATTTTTGATAGGCACCAAATGCATCAGTGGGGTCTTGAAGAGGATACGAAAGCTTTCAAAACGATAAAATCTTATAATTTAGCCACTGAGGGGGGAGATCTAGTAACACTTTCCTCTTCACAATACATACATTTCTTTCTTTTTACCTTGATTGTTGGTATAAAGGCAGTGGTGAGGTACGAGCAGAGCCGAGGGGGCAGGGTCAGCTTGCTGATGTCCTTGTCATCCCGCAGACAGCTGGCGATGGTCTGCTGGCACAGCAGCTGCAGACTGGAGACCCTGTGCTCCACTCTGACAACGTACAGCGCGGGCCCAGAAGCCATCAGCAGGCGGGAATCCCTGTGACCCCAACAGATGGAGATGATGGGACGCTGCATGGAGAGCAAAAGGACACAACTTCAAAAGATTTTGTGCAAAAGATCTTTTTCCAAGATGGCTGCACAACAAGTGATCACATGAAATCAGCATCAATCACGTTACCCTAAGTCTTCCAGAAACTTAAAAGTGCCCACCACTGCCCACAGAAGAGGAATGTGAACATCTCAAATCACCAAAGACAGCAGTTGATGTTTATTTAGTGCTTTTTACTCAGAATGCTTAAAGCTCTTCACACAAGGAGTCAACTACCAAATTCAGTACCTAGATAGGATGACTTTAAAGACACAGAAGAAACTTCCTGTTGAGAAGCAGATCTTTTGATGCCCTATACAAATTATTTATTCAGGCATCTAATCAGTCCTCATCCACTGGTAACAGCTCATATTTTACAACTAAAAAGTTAAATTATATGCCCAGAAACACTTAAAAAACAAGTGGAGAAAACCTAATCAGCTTTCTCATCTTGCACCAAGTCTTATGCTGCAGTGTCTCTTTTGAACTATTCCCAGAGGAACTGAACTGTGAAAGAGCACCAGGAACGCAGCAGAGAAGGGCCTTCTGTCTTCTACTTGTCTACGCTCAGAAATGTCCAAATCATGACAGTAAAAAACATAGAGTGAAGGCCAACTGGTACTAAATGTCACAATGTGGAACAGAATAATGATAAACAAACACTGCTGCTTACAACATTTATTTCCTGCTTGCAAGGAGCTCCCTAAACTTTCCTTCAAAATCCCATCTTTTCTTGTAAAGTACCAGTCTGTTATGACCTCCTCTAGCCCTATCATTACTTTTGCCCTTAAGTGTTACCTGTATCCACCTGTCATCTCTTGCTTTCTGTGTTACAAAGCACCTGTATTTGCTTATATACACACGCCCTGGAGTATTTCAATCCCATCTGCTACCTCTGTGCAAATAAACAACACAGAGTAAAGATGAAACTCTAACTCCATGAAGAATACTACACAGCAGGCTGTCATCAGTGAACTACAAAAGATTTACTCATTTCTCTGAAGGTCTTCCTTGTTTTCACAATCTGTGACACTCAGAAGTTTAAGCAAACATGCTTTTCATCTAAATTATGAACTGTATTTATTGAAAGGTCAAGGTATCTTTGGAATATCTTTTCACGAGATGCATCAAACAAGAAGACAGGGTCAAGACACCACCAATAATAGCTTTTATTCACTCCTCTATTAGCAGCATGGTACCCAGACAGCAGGGTTAGATCAGCCCAGAGGTTACTCACCTGGTCTCGGGAAAAAGCCTCCCTTCCATTTACAAATTCAAGATGCTTAAAGGCGAGAAACTGGGAAAAGATGCTTTTATGTGACTGTTATGAAACAAAATGCAGCTGGCACAGCACTTTATCAATGTTTATCAAGATAAAGCATTGGATGAAAAACTTTTTCACACAAGAGATCTTCCCTCCTATGTCACTTTATCCTAGATATAAATTTCAAGCAAAATACTGGTTTTAAAGTAGGAGAAATGAAGGAACTTAATTTTAATTGCATCTAGGCAATACCACACACACACACATACCTCCACGAAGGCACAAATCTTCAGGCTGCCTGATACACAAATAGAAAGCAGCAACATGTGAATCTTGTGATTTTCACAGTAATTGCTAAATGCATTTTGTAGTGGAGAACTTCAAAAGAACTGAGAAATCCTTTGTGTACCATCAATAATTCTACATGGCTTGTCATAACCATAATCTGTGGGATACAGCCTTACATTTGAGGAGACGTCACATGAAGTATCCCCTACTGACTGGTATTTTCATGATCTGTCAATAAGGATCCGCCCTCACACTGTCTGGCAGCAATGAGAGAGTTCAAGCTGCTTACCAAATAAATGCAACTGGAAAGACACTGGCACAAGATAGGTACCTGCCACATCTACTATATGACAGCCTGAGAACACCACTGTAGAAGTGACCCTGATTTTCCCCAAGGGCTGAGTCCCAGCATGGGCAGCACTGTCTACCTGATCATTACTGTGGGATCCAAACTGCATCCTGCTGTTCACCTTTCATCAGCTTACCCATAAACACAGTGAAGGAACAAACAAGTATGTGACTTGGCACACAAATGTTTATTTATTGGATAGGTTTTAATGGCAGAAGAGGAGTCTAATATCCCAGCTATCATAATCCAGTTCAGCACACCCAGACCTGATGTCTCTTACTGCAGCTATTACAACCCAACATATCACACCCAGGTACAACATTCTTCATCCAAATAGAGTTAAATAAAACCACCTCTCTCCTCAGGTTACTGCTGCACACAGAGAACATCAGAGGTGTAGGTAGTAGTAGTGCAAGAACCGTTGCAATCTAAAATACAGTCTCAAAGGAAAGGTATTTCAGCAGCTTTGAAATTCGGGGTGGGACCTCTGGCAACATAGCACTGTGGATCTCCAAAGAGTAGAAAGTCAGAAGCTGAACACTTCACCACCGTTTTCCAACAGGCCACCATAATTCAGTCACCTTCTAAACGTCTCAATGTATGATGCTCTTATATTGTTTATGAATGTATATGCAAACAATATGTGAGTTCATGTTTAAACAAACACACACAATACCTACAAGTGCTGTACTGTTTGTAAATCATGACATTTTTACTCTTCCATTTGTACAATTAGTTTCCCCGCATACCTCATTATGTGTTAATATTTTCAACCTCAACAAAGAGCACCACACCACCAGACACACCTTACCTTCCTTTCTCTGAAATGGTCAAACCCTTGGTGCTCCTCCAGCCCAGTATTCATCAACATTTAATTTACAGTGAAGGGCTAAGACTTCAGATGAGCTTCAGGGAAAATTAGCCTGTCATTACAAGCTTGGAGAAGTAAAAGATCACCCAAATGTCAGATCTGACCTGACCTTTAAAGTACTGCTCCAATAATATTTTTCAATAACTATGCTTCCTAGTCATTCCCTTGCTGGACAAGGGATATGAATCAATTACTGCAGCAAGTCAGTTAGGAGCTGGCCACAGCTTTCTTTTCAAACTCTACTGAGAAGAAACAATTGACCTCCAACATCCAACACAAAAATATTGCTCCTCATAAAGCATCCACTTATTTGCACTGTTTTAGCAAAACAAAGAAGGACAGAAGTTGTTGTATCCAAATTGTTGCTGTATCCACCTGTTACAAAATGAACAAGCAGACTCTAGGACAAAAGAATTTTATTTTCCATGTTTGCACAGTTGGGTTTTTTTTCTGCTAGGAACAAAGAAATGCAGATAGAAATATAACATGAGAATTTCTAATCTCACTTTGCATATAAAAATAGCATCAGGTTTTGAAAAATCTCAGCATAAACTGTAAATACCTGAATGAATTCCAGGGTTTAAATACCAAGATGTAGCTCTATGAAAATTACATATTAGAAACCATTGGCTAAAACACAAGAAAAAAAAGATGCTTTATCAGGAGAAATACTGACTGGAAACACATCTCAACAAGTGACAAGCAAGGAATTCTCCTGCAATTTCTTTCCAAGTGGGCTTGAAAGTAAGCTACAGCTACTCAAATCTGTACCCCCAGCTGGGATTCAGATTCCCCTTAGAAAAGCATGAAGGAATGGATATTCCAACTCAAAGCTCTGTGGTTGCTTCTTGTAAGTCACTCTACTGTCTCTCTTACAGGAGAGAACGTAATTTATATACATTCCATCACTTGTATGCATTTCAGTCAAAGAAAACACTGTTTTAGCTGATTCTTGCTGCCTGCCTTGTGCTCAGAAATCCTGAGCCATGGGGTCTACCTGCTGCTTGAACTAATCCCTTGTTTGTTGGCACTGGGACTCCTGCTGATAATGAAATAAAAATAGTATTCCAGGGCAGAAAGCCCAGGAACTAGCAGGACTTTCCTCAGGAGGAAGAACACAACTGCAAGACAGTATCCAGTAAATGGCATGTCTAAGTAGGTTGCCTCTGTTTGCTCTCACTCCAGACTGCTGATGTGGAGGTGCACACCCTTCTGTCTCAGAGACAAGCTGAGAGCTGCAATGGCTACAGTGCCCACCTGGCTTTTGTGATTTTTGTGTGCACACCTCTGTACTGCCACAGCATTCATGGATGGTTGTGGGAAAGCAATCTGATGCCTTAAATTTTAGCTTTCATATTTTCCAGATTCTGTACTGCATTAGTATATATAACTCTGAACTTCATATAAAGTGTTAGCAAGTTCCCTTCACAGGGTAGTTTGACAAAACAATCCTTTTCAGCCTAAGAACCAAGGACACTATTGCAGCTTCAGGTCCAAAAAGTATAAACAGCAAATTGAGGAGAGCAGTCTGGGAGGATGGGACTTGATAACCTGAAGCTGTAATTGGACACCCAATACGTAACCCCAATATGTAAATGGACCAAAACTTATAAAATTGTGAAGCCTCATGACCTGTTGTCCATCTTGGGTGTGGCCTCAGCTGGGCTCTTGTACAGCCCAGTATGCTGTACAAGAGTATGCTTAAAAAGCCTTTTTAATAAATACCTACTTTATTCCTTTAACACTGTCTAGCCTCTGTTCTAGGTAGCCTCTCAAGGCATCAGATTCTGGTGACTCTGCCAGGACAGCAAGGCTTCTGGAAAACCCCTGGACCAGAAAAACACCCACCTCCTGTCCCCCACTCTCACCTTCAGTGGGACTAACACTCCTTTCATTCTTCTGCTCCTCCTATTTACAGTGGGAAAAATATTAACTGCTAAGAACTTAAGGTGACAAATGATGAGAAATCTGCTGCTGCTGCTGTGGCCTGATGTGATTTTTGATGTAACAAAGTCTTACTTGATTTTCAGCTCTTTCTTATATCCTCTCTATTTCTACAGTATTTTTAAGAAGTCAATACACAACAAAATTCCATTTTAACAGAAAGAGCTGCTTAGAAAAGTGTCTTCAGTTACCAGTGCTGATCAAAATCCATTTCCACAGCAGAGATGATCCTATGACCTATATAAAGAACACCAAGGTCTTTAGCGGTATCCTAAAAGCATGTTTCATCAGTTAATTCTAAACTGTTGCTTTTCTTCCTGTAAGAAAATAAACTCTTCTTGAAGCTTTGTTGCCATGCCATAAAAACTAAATAAAATTGATTCCAGGCAATATATATGAAAGGCAACATTAATTCAGATGCAACAAATCTGAACACTCTGTGTGAAATAAATGAAGAAAAGCAAGCAAGGTCTGCTCAGCTGAATAACATAAAAAGCAGCCTCTTATTTCTAATCTCATTTAAACCTAAAATTGTACCTTGCGTCTCTAGCTTTTACAGAACTACCAGGTTTCTGCAGAATCATATAATCTTAAATCTATTCATTTAGATGCTGGGACATTTCCAGCAGAGAAGCAGTCTGTGAAATGCTGACAGCAGCAGGTCTATAGCAAGTTGGTTGTCTTCTGGAAATTTCTTCCATAAAGATTTAGTCTTTGGTACACCACCTTGAATTAGGTTTAAAAATATTACACTGATACACATGTTGTTTTTTACATTTAACCTTGTTGTCTATACCACATGTGAGGCTTAGTTCACTCTTACCCTCCTTTGCTGCATTCAAGATGTAATCTGTACTCACACCAGCTACACAGTGACATAAAACCTTAAAGTAATGTAAATTTACCATAGATTTAAAGGTGTGTGGAGGAGATCTGCATTGTAGCTTCTTAATCTGTGCTCTTGCTCCCTTAGTCCCCTCTGGGACATATTAAAAAATCATAAATCTGAAGAAGGGACCAAGTATAAGCCACAAGACTGAACCATTAGAAAGAAAAAATTCACCAGTTTGTTAAAGTTGGCAGTTAGATAATGTTGGAGAGATCCTGTAGGAGACTCCTGTTTAAAGTTCAGCATATAGGAAGATATGAAGCATCTGTTTCCAATCAGAAGTGACAGCAGGTACAGTTAGTTGATATAAAAAAGACCTGTCTGCACATTAGATGAGAACTTCTTAAGTGACAGAACTGGGCTGCAGCATTTGGTAAACAATTTAGTAGGAAAGACTATAAAACAGTCTTAAATCAGTTAATTATTCCCATCCCTGCCTGAGGCCAGGGAAAGGTTCTGAGGACTTTGCCACAGTCCTGTTACCAAACAATGTAAGAAATTAACATTCTTCAAATAAAAACATTATGACCAGCAGGGCAGCCTGCTGTTGCAATCTCATTTTTAAATGTTGAAAAAGCAGGACCACGAGAAAACCAGGTATACTTTTTGTACCTCACACTGGTGTTTGTGGTGTATACAAGGACGGGTGTAGTAAGAGGTACATTTTACAGAAATTGATAGTATGTTTTTGAATAGTCATCAGCTGATCACCAGTTCTTAAGATATGCTCTCTGCATAGAATTCAGTTCAATATTTGATCAGCCCTTATTCATGCTTTTTCAGCTCTTCCCATTCTATTCTGCAAACACATCCTTGCAGGATGCCAGGCTGAAGCCCCAGAGCCAGGAACAGGAGTGACTGCTACACTGTGCCAACTCTGCCACTCTGTTTATGAATGTTGTTTTTCAAGCAAAGCTACTACTTTTATTTCAATACTTCTAAACAAGTGTGATTTCCCTATCTAGAGTTTTATAGTCAGGAAACTAGGTTTAGGAACTATAAATTCCTATACTGAAGGTAAAAGCTTAATAGAGTTAATCAAACAAGACAGCAGATACCAAAACCACACTAAAGCTGGAGGAGAAAGCAGCATATAAAACATCTTGAAGGGATCCATGACAACAGTCATCATTGAGATGAGTTACCTGCAGTTCCCAAATCTATTCTACCACTGGGGTTTGCAGTGACTTTATGTTCAGTAACATTCCAGCCAAGTTGCACATAAATCCTGTCAGATTGACAATAAAATCTGTTTCCCGAACATCCTACCAAATACAGGCCAGACAAACAGCAGAAACAAAAACAGTTTAGTATATTTTACTGATAAAATTTTCAGACATCTGCTATGTCAAAGAATTGGGACAGAGGACCACACTGAAAATTGGTTTTGTACCTGTAATCCATTATTTTTTATGTTCATGGTTGTTTTATTTTTTCTGGCTTTTGTATTCAGAACAACTTTCATTTGTAATCAATGTGCTTTTCCAGTCACACATTTGGTTTCTTCATTAGAAAGTCTTAGCAGAAGAGTTCAAGGTGAGGAAATTCTTTTATTTTCTTAAATTTTTTTAAATTTTTTTTTTTAATTTCAGTAACCAGTGATGAATCTTATAAAATCCCATTACAAGGCTGACTGCCATGGTACAGAAAACTAATTAATTTACTCTGCAGAATTTGTCATGAGACAAATTATTAGGACCACCGACTCACTCTCATCTTTGCACATACATCTTTGGAGCAGAGGCATAGGATAACAGAAGTTACCAGCAGTTTTTTTGCAGCAGTGGTTTTTATATGGTTTTGTCAGTAAACTAAATACTTAACAATGTTTTAGCATACCTGTCATTTAGCTGGTAATACTGCTAGACCAGCATTCAAATACATAGGAGAATAAAGTCAACATGAGCAGATACAGGTGCTCTTCTGAAAGACCCCTCACTTCCTCCTGCAGCTCAGTAAATATGAATTCAGATGCACCGAATAAAGACACTAAACACTGACTAATAAGAGAAGAGGGGTGGCTCTAATTTTAAGTCGGTTTATGCACAGTTTTTTAACAAACATAAATATATCAGTTTGAATGTAATTTTTATCCTGATTTCCAAAGGAAATGAGACTCCTTGATTCTGTTATTAAGTGGTGGTTGCCTCTCCCTGACTGTCCTCATCCTTTACTCGAAACCTGGCTTACAGAACTTTTGAAGTTGTTGGCTTTTAGTCTTCAGTTGACAACAGGGGAAGAAATCTCCATTACATTAAAATATTGCTATTCCCTACAAAAATAGCGGCTGCAAAGAGGAGAAGGGCTTATGTTACTATTTCCACTATTAGAAATACTGCAGTGGAAACTTAGCATTCACCTGCTCTTTCTGACCTCTCAGCTGCTCTGTAAGCACTCACATATCAGAAGAATAATTAGTCCCCACATCAGCCACAATATGTGCTTTCTCCCATAACTAAATTAACTCTACTGATTAAGTAGAGGAGAAAGGAGAAGATCTGAAAACTTGAAAAGAAGTTGAAGCTATAATGGAGAACTAGAGGAGATGAAAGTATTTAAATGAAGGAGAATTTGAGATTAGCAGGAACAAAGCAGTGAGGGAAAAGCCCGCACACATGCGTACCTTGGGGCAACCTGACCTGATTGGTTCAGATGCTCAAACCACAGAGTGATTTCACAGCCTGGCACCAGAGGGCTCAACAGCTAATGTGCACATACTGAGTTCTGGTACTGAAGTAACAGAAAAAGGTTTGCTTTTCACCTGGACTGGGAAAAAGCAACACTGAAATAAATAAGTTTTCTTCAGAACTGATCCAGAGAGGAAAGGGCTGTGCTACTTTGCTGCAAAGGTTATGTTTAAGACAATAAAGCTGTGTTTATGGGTAAGTCCTTTAGGTACCTAAATCAGCATTAGATATCACTGCACATATCTAGGTTGGCCTCAGAGACCATTATTTTACACTTTACACAACTAAAGAATTCTATCTAAATTAGAGTTCTAAGGTTAATAAGCGCAGGTTAATGCTAAATATAAGCAAACAAAAAGGCTTAACAGATGGTTTACTATGTCACCCTTTTGCATCCATTCCAGATCAGGGTACTGGAAAAAAAAAATGATAATACATGGTATCATCATTAAATACAATTAATATATCTACACCATTTTTCTTCACTTTTAGATTTCAAAGCTATTAAAAAGTTTCATTACTAACAGCAGAAATCAGAATGGAGTCATCCCTGTTCTGCAGAAAATGACACAGAATTACATTCAGCTGGGCTCTGAAGTACCAGCAAAGACCTATGAAGCATGCTATGCCTGAGCAGCTCACAGACCACGTGCTGGCATTTACTTGGCAAATTACATGACTGAGGTTACTGCATTGCCAAATGATTGTACATTAGAAAATTACGACAGGAAGGATAGAACAATCTCGTAGTTACGATACTGGACTTGGAATATTTTTGTCCAGCTCTTGGTTCTGCTACAACATTAAGCAAGTTATTCAGTTTTTTTTCTCCTCAGTCACTTATCCTAAAAAAATGGAATTTTCTTTTCCTGTCTCTTCATGGCCCAGTGAGTTTGTGAAACAGACTTTCTCCTTTTGTATTTCCACAATACCTACCCCAGTGGACCTTAGGTGCAGTCTTGCATGTCTACCTTAATGCAAACAACCATTGTTTATAGCACAGTTTTATCTATATTGTGTTTTAGGATGGGTTTGGGACATTTTGCAACCTTTTCCACATTGCAGGCCTGCAGCAATGAGCTGATGTGGGACAAACATGTCAGCAAAGCATGGAGAACAGACTTTACAAATGCCTCCTACCTGCACAGGTGTCTCCAGAGTGTAGATATGTTCCCCACGCACGTTGTAGAACTTGACAAGTGCGCTTTTCAGCAGGGAACCATTGCTGAGGTCAACCAGCTGGCTCTGCTTCTCCATGCCTGCTACTGCAAGCAGGTCTCCTTGTGTGCACCACTGCACCACCACATCTGAAATCACAAAGGTGGTTTGCAATAACCACTGAATAGAAACAACAGGAACAGCATTTCCAGATGTTGCAAAGTGACTCGAACAGATAAAACGTACTCTCAAAAGTTACTTAAGTACTTAGAAACCTATATCCTGTCATTGAAATAGTAGAAAATATGCCACAGGTGCACTTTTGAGAATGACTTTATTTTGTAAATTGGAAAAAAATGTGTAAAAAGCATTATTTTCTCTCTATGGTGAGTCTAGAATGCAATCAGTAGTTGCTCCTAAACACCTAAGGACAAGAATTTACTAGAGATGTTGAAACTGATGTGGAAAATCCTACATACAGCTTTGGGATAGATAAGTGGAATCAAGTTAATATGCAGATAAATAATCTTACTAAGAGAGCAACGAAGAATGTTTGTCTGGAAAGGCCTATAGTGCAAAAAAGCGTAATATCTGGCAATGCCTCATGTTCGTGTCAATGTATTATTCTTATTCTAGTTATTCAAACTAGAGTTACAACAGTATAACATGAAACTAAAAGTACTTGGACCCTTGTCCATAAATACATATGGTCTCCATATAGTATATTTTCTTTTGCTACCATCATACAAAGATAGTGAGGGCTCTGGAGAATCTCTCTTACGAGGAGAGACTGGGCTTCTCTTTTATGAGGGAGCTGGGCTTATTTGGTCTAGAGCAGCCTAAGAGTGGATCTCATTATTATCTCAAAGATTTGTGCCAATAAGGTGATGCCAGACTCTTTTCCGTGGTGCCCAATGGCAGGATGAGGAGCAATGGCCATAAAGTAAAGCAGAAGAAGTTCTACCTCAACATGAGGAAGAATTTCTTTACACTGAGGGTAGCAGAGGAAGAGGCTGCCCAGGGAGGTTAGGGAATCTCCCTCTCTAGAGACATTCAAAACCCACAAGACAAGTCCCTGTGTAACCTGTTCTAGAGGACCCTGCCTTGGCAGGGGGATTGGATTGGCTGATCCCTAGAGGTTCCTTCCAACCCTAATGATTCTGTGATTCTGACTTGTGAAAATCTACTCAGCTGCTTAGCAGGGCTTTGCTGGAATCACACAGGGAGAGCTCAGACTCTCATATACACAGATATGAATACACATAACAGTTACTTCTCTTACAGCCACCTCATGATGAGGGACGCCCACAGCTTAATTTGAGGATGCTTATTTCAAACCCTCATATCCTCTAGTTCTTTGTCACACTTCAAGAGTAACTCTAAAACAGTATTTTGCATTCCTGCTCATGTTTCAAAGGCAGATTTGCATGTTCAAGGAACACTGAGCTAGCCTTTAAATCTTTTTACTCTTAAACCAGAGGCAAAAGGCTGCTATTTTGTGCTGAGACAGAGTGAAGGTAAAGACAAAACTTTTGTGCTCTGGGATGCTCAATCTGCCAAGAACCTTTTGAAGACACTTGTGGGTGAGAAGCTGTCTTCAAATGAAGAAGCAGGAGAGAAATGAGAGTTGGCAGGAAGGATCTCAAAATTGTTTCAAGTTGTCAACTTGTCATTTTCAGGGGCTTTTATGTGCAATTTAAAATGGTTTTGTATTATTTCAACTTTCTAATATTTCTCATGGGAATTATGCTCTGGTACATATCAGAGGGAAGCCACATGTTCCTCAAGGTAATTCTTCCACAGCTAGGCATTGTATGCCTCTTGTTTTATCTTAGTTTTCAGCCCTCTAAGTAACCTACAATGGGATTTAATTCATGTTTCTCTGAGAGGGAACAGATAGGCAGGTTAGAAATAAACACAGCAAGCTCCACTTTTGGTAACAGGATAACTATGGAACTACCATAATGAAAAAACTGTCTCCTTTGGATCAATGTCTTCAGGCAAAACTTTCAGCTGATCCCCATGACAAGAGGAAGAGGAGTGATTACTTTGTCCAGCAGTTTTTTCTGTCAAAGTCCTAGAATTAGACTGCTGCAAAGGCAGCAAAAAGAATGGATGTGGGCTGCAGCATCCCCCCAGGACAGTGTGGCTCTACTGATACACTTGCACTGCCAACAGGATCTTCAATGACTATTGGAGTTTTACTCAAAATAACTGATAAATAGGTTCTCAGCACCAGCACAGAGATTAAAAATCAAATGGAGGTTTCATCTAGGGTAATGGTCTACTGTTACCGCTGAAGATGAATAGATCACGCGGACACAGGTCGAGGTGTGGTGAAAAGAAGAAGGAGTTTATTTTTCCCCCAGGATTTATAGGCTCCTGACCATGGCCAGGGATTGGATGGTCAGGATAACACTTTCTCACTGCACTGGCCATGAGAGATGCCCATCACAAGACGTGTAACAGGAAGAATGTACACATATCTATGTTTACAGTTACTGTCCTGGGAAAGTCCTTAGAAAACTATGTTAGCAAGCTCAGAAGCTGAGTTTTCAGGGCGACAGTCTAAAAGTGAATCAGTGGATCAGTCACACCTGAAAACTACTTTCCAGCCACCACAGGCATGTGTATCAGCAAACCTTGAACACAGAGCAGTATAAATGTGCAACAGCTCTGCAAGCAGTAGTTGTGGCTAACTAGTAAAATTAGTAGATGTAACTCAGCAGTTCTGCAGGTAGCAGTGCACTGAGAATCACAGAGTTAAAAAGCACAAAAAAATAAAGGATACATCTGAACAGTTCAGGAGCTCCACTAGGACTGACAAAGCTACCAGGACTGTTTCAAGCTTGATTGGAAAAACTTATTTGGGTTATCAAATTATCAAGGTTTTTCCTCTGTCAATTTAACAGAAATATTCCTGGTAAAATGACAGCTCTGCAAAAGTAGTAGAATATATATATATTCTATATATATTAAAAATATATTGTTACTGCTTGAAATAATTTCATAGTTCCCTACTTTAAAAATACATTGAGTAGCCTACAGCAGCCTTTAAATGCCAGGATATTTGCTGCAGAGACCACAGAGCAATACTTCGAGATTTTAAACACAAACACATGAACAAGGAATATCGAAGATCATACTTTGTGGTTTTGCACATTCTTGCCTGTGATAAAAGCCAGTAAAATTCAGAGTCACTTGAAAAAAAAAAATGAAGATACAGGAAGCATGAACATCTATATAAAACCAGACATAAAATACTTTCCACTGTACTTGAAACAGTTATATCCCAATAGTCTCTCTCACACACATTCCCAATCCAGTAAGATGCTGCATGTTTTTTGCCTACTGATAAATAAATGTAGTCCAGTTTATAACTAATAAAAATATTCCTACCCTATCTTGCACATTAATATTTTCTTACAGGAGAGTGATATACTTAAGGGATCTTTTTTGTACTAGTGAAAGTCAATGGGGAAAGAGAAACAGGACAGACATCCTCAGCAAGATAGTGCTGCAACTCTAAACAGAGAATAAGATGGCGTTTGTTTCTCCTATGATTCCTAGTTGAAAACTAGACTAGATGACAACTCAAGACTGCTCAGTACTCTAATTACTCTAATATTGTAGGAATGCTGAGCAGACCCATTGGTGATTACCACAAGAGCTTCTTTAAGTTGGCTCCAGTTTTTCACACTTCTGATATCCTTTGAGCTGAAGTTTTCTGGATTGTAGGGTTGTCTCATAATGCTGCGTTTTGCCACTCACACATTTCTTGTGTTGGCACAGATGAAGAAAGGAATGAAAAAGAAATCTCAAAGGGGATTGTTTTTACCTCCTAAGACTACTGCACATAACAGATCACCCAAAAATTTTAGGGCTGGTGTTAGGGCAACTTTTCACCAAAAACATCCCACTATTTTAGAACAGTTAAGAGTTTGCTCCAACAGCCTAATTCTCTTTTCATCTAACTTAAAACTAATTTACCTGTGGAGATGAAAAATTGAAAAATGAAAAACTAATTTACCAGTGGAACCTATATTTAAGTATCTGCCTATGTGCTGTATTTTGTATATTTTTGTATATTGCCTGCTCTGCAGGCAAAGCACAGTAAATTGCACTGAGAGTTCTGGCAAAGTAAAGGACATTTTTAATAGGTAAGAACAGTAAAAATTTCAATGTAAGTTAAAGATTTTACATGGAATACTGATTGTACAAACATTCATGCACATAGCAAAATCAAATGCATAGTAATTAATCACTAGACTTTTTCCTCTCTCAAAATAACTTGCCTCTTGACAATTAATAATTCTAGCAAGTTTTCAATAATTGTGAGAACCAAAGCAGCATTGCAATTTATACCAGGTTACCAAAAGCATGGAAGACCTTGGGAATTAGTCATGCAAAGAAAGTGTTATGTAGCAGAGACATTCACAAAAAGAAGCATAATCACATTAATGCGTTCTGCTGGAAAACTGCAAAACAGATCAATTGCCCTACAGAACTGCCACAAAAACACAATCTCAAAAATACTGTGAAACATTTTTTCAAACACAAAAACTCCATCAGCCAAGAGCTGCTCTTCCTCCAGCAGGTGTCACTGCTGCAAACGGCAATAACAGCGCCGAGGGCTCCTGGGTTAAGGAGCTAGAGCCACAAAAATGTAACCTATTCACACATCATCAAAAAGACAAGAAAAACAGGACAAAAGAGAGGGAGAAATGGCTTCTTTTTTGTACCTTTCAACCCTGAGCGGATGATAGTAGGAGACAAGTCATCGTAATTGTTCATTAAACTGATGTCTCCTGACGTGAAGCTGACAGTAAGTAGTGGCTTGGTGTTCTGTACCGGGACTGGATACGCAGCTGGTCCATCTGCAAAACAAGGCTCTGGGTGAGCAAAAGATAAACAACCAAAAATAATCACATCCAGGTGAAACACACTGTACTTCAGCCTACCACCATCAGGAGTTGTTCCAAGCCTCTCTACCTGCTTATTGCTGCAACATCTGTGGGCACAAGCAAAGCAGGTTTAGCTAGTTAAGCTGCTCTGTTTCTGTGAAACCTCAGTGCTTTTACTTTGTCAATTTTTACTGCAGCATATCCACAGTGGTGTTTTTCAGTCT